>NC_134120.1:11665000-12290000 GCF_040939455.1 Microcebus murinus
AAAACGAAATCTATGTTCTTTTAAAAGTTATCCAGAGAAAAAATTATTTTATGTCTAATCCAAGTAACCCAGGATGAAAAGCAGCAACAGTCGTTGTTGGAGCTACAGGAGAAACCCCTCATAGCAAAGGAGAGAAAGAACAACAAAAGTTGGGGCAGGGGCGGAGCGTGGGGTGGGTACAAGGCAGCTTTACACAGTGAGTGATATTAGCAGTGCCAAAGGCCTCCACATTTTCAGGGACTTAAATTATATTTTAGACCTGAAAAATTAGGCCAAAATTGACAAGTGTACAATTAAATGTAGGAAAATAAAACACACTTTGATTGTTTTGGGGGGGGGGGAAGACAAGGTTTCACCCGGGCTGAAGTGTGGTGGTGGCATCATCACAGCTCACTGCAACCTCAAACTCCTGGGCTCAAATGATCGTCCTGCCTTAGCCTCCTGGGTAGCTGAGACTACAGGCATGAGCCTCCATGCCTGACCTGATTTTTATATTAAATTTAGTAGTCACAAGAATTTCATTAATTTTAGGGGGAAATATGTGCTAGATTCTCTCCCTTCTAAAGAATTCCCAAGACTTCTTATTGATGGCTGAACATTAGACAATAGTAAATGAAATGAATCACTTTTAAGAAAGTAACTTCAAAAGCAAAATCATAATTGTTTCAAAATATTTCCAGTGAAAACTATATTTAATAGAGAACCATGGGTATATTTTAATGTATTGATAAAATGTGGGCTAGAGCCTTTAAAAGGAGACCTGAAAGATTTTTAAATGATCCTGTTTGGGGACTTGCCTGCACTATCTGGTCGCTGTCTGGAAGCTCCCTGGTATTAATAGTATCATATACATCCCAAAGTGCAAAAACACACTTTACGGTACATTTTTCTTTCATCAAGCCCCAATTATTCTTGTTGTTTTACAAATTATGTCATACTATTTTATCTCTCAGGGTAAAAAAAAAAAACACTTTCATATTTTTGAATATTATTATTTAATCACTTTCTAAGCAAAAATCATAAATTTTTATTTTCTAAACTTTGTCATCCTGGTTCCATGATAAAGTATCCACAAAACTAAGATCAGATTGAAGAGAAGAGCAGCCAAACAAGAATTTGTTCATTCAGGAGAGAGGGTACATAATTTTTTTGGCTTAGGTACATCTTATTTCAGAGAAACCAAACTACATAAAAAATCATCACGGAGAAACATGAGCCAACACATTCCTAGACAATTATAAGTTCTCAAGCCATAACTTTAAAAATGATGGATGATACTAAATCGTATAGACTTACACACTCTTGTACAGACATGTTCACATATGTTAAAAGTAAATACAAAAAAGTATGTTCTACTTCACAGAATTGATTTTTATTATCTTTTTCTTTGCAGGTACACTGCAGATTCCAGGAATGAAAGCAAGATTTGTTCCTCCGTGTCGTAAATAAAGTCTGAATCTCTTAGGCGAGTAGACAATATTTAAAGATGAATTGATTATTTTTCACCCCAAGTTTCCATCAGGTGGCAGATGACTAAAAATTATTATGGAACAAAAACTGATTTTCCTTTCTCCTGTAAATACTTTTACAGCAACTTAAAAATAAATAAATTAAACACCAAACAAAATTAACTAAATTCAAACAAGCCATAACATCTACCGTTTGACTCAGGCCACAAGTCAAATAAATAAGGAAACTGAAAAGGAAATAAATTTTATTAAAGCTATAGAAGAATATGTCTGTGTGAACCTACCTGGAATACCATTGTACGGATATAGCAATGGAGGAAAAGTCTTTTCAAATCATAAAGAACTTGGCTTTAGAGATTAAGGTTTCATTTCACTAAACATAAACCACATTCTCATGTTTCTTGCATAAATATTTTAGCTCAATATACAAGTATGATTTTTTTTATTTCAGCATATTATGGGGGTACAAATGTTAAGGTTACGTACATTGCCCTTGCCTCCCCTCCCCCTTTGAGTCAGAGCTCCAAGCGTGTACATCCCCTGGACGGTGCACATCACACTCACTATGTAATTAATTTATAATTTTCAAGTTAACACTCAAGAAAACACTCAAGGAGGCTTTAAAATCCCAACGTTCGGATTTGAGAATCTAAAAGTCCATGGCAGCCTAAAGCCTATTATATTTCTTATGGAGCATTTCAATCTAAGAACTTTTTTACTCCTTTGTTTCTATAGTCAATATACTATTTGTGTCAAACAATTAAAAAAATATATTCATTGAAACTTTTTAAAGTCTAATGATAAAATTAAGAAAAATAATTTTTAAAATAAAGTATAAGAAAAACCAGGCACAAAACACATTCAATGAAATATGAAATTATTGTGATAAAATTTTATGGGCCTAAACTTATACCTAACTGATAAATTATGTATCTTAAATGCTTGATAAAAATACTATCTCATCTTAGGATAATTTTGGCTATGCAAAGAAAACTAATTATATTGCATGGTACATTATTAGAAAAAAACTTTCATGCTTATTGGATTAAAATATACATATTGGAGGGAAATGAATAACTGCTTGAGCATGCTTAATTTTATTCTTATCAATAAATCAAATGTGATACTATAAATATTGTTACTACTCTACAGAGTTTCTTTTAAAAACATGGTTTCAAATTTTGGTAAGTCCCTAATCAGATGAGTACCCTTCTATGCAATTAAATCAGAGTTCAATTCTAAACTGAAAAATTAGTATATTCCAACCCATAATGACTTAAATAAGAACACTGGAGATATATACAGAAGCTAGATTTGCACATAATCCCTATTTATCTATTCAAAGGTGGAGCATAAGGCTTCCGATTGGAGTCCGATCCCCTGCACTGTGGTGCATGCATTCTCCCATGCCTCACTTAAAATCAGTCATAGACAAGCTATCAGGTAGAGAGGAAGAGAATAGGACCAGGTAACAATTTTAATATCGTTTGATAAGTTTCATGTCTCAGATACAGAGAAATAGCCAAGATTCATTCGTTTCTCTCTCTTTCTCTCCCCCTCAGATTCTCCCTCTCTCTTCATCTCTCTCTTTTGAAGTGACTTAAATTATGGACTTCAGAAATATTTACCTTACTGTCTTCATAGAGGAAGTTAGCAGCTGGCTGGGTGAGTCTGAAAGAGTTCCTTGCATTACTCTGAAATATAAAGCCTCTGACTCAGACACTCCCTACTTCCTTTTATGATGACCATGTTAGTTTTAAAAAGTGTCATTAAAATGAAATATGTTCGGGCTCTTAACAGAACAAATTAAAATAAATTTGCAGAGTATTAGCTACAATGCCAATTCAAAGCAGTCAAAACATACTTTTAGTGAATCAAATTTTTGCATGAAATTATATTTAATTTGATATTTAATGTCACATGATATTTTTATATAGTAGATGTAGACATTCCTACATTGTCGTATGACTGGTACTTTTTACATATGGAAATTCAATCACCGATTTTTGTTATTGTTGTTTGTTGATTCCTCCCTCTCCAGGGAGGAATACAGCCAAAACCCGCCTTCAAGAATTTATATTCTTGCATCTATAAATTTAACTATCATAGAAGAGTATCGGTGCAGCCCTAGAGACATTAAGAAAGCAAAGTGCTAGAGAACAGAGTGGGCATTTTCTCATTCATAAAATAAAAATTCAGATCAATTATATTCATTACTATGTTATATAGGTTACATATGTATATAAACATCAGCATGGTGTTTGGGTTGGACATTGGGGAATACTGTATCTGGGGGAGGTAGCCGAGCTAACCCTTTTAGGGGGAGTAGAGTTGTTCTTTATTTCATGTTTCTGACTTTACCTTACACGATATTCTTACAAGTGTTAGCCTACCCTGCATCTATTTTAAGTGTATGATTTAATGCCAAAATTGAATATACTGATCATTTGAAGCTCCCTAACGTGAATATGTTATCAGAAGGATAGTTGTGTCTGAATATATTGAACACATGGGAAGAGAAATTTATCTCTATCAGAAGAATCCATTAGTGATAGGAACATGGAAAACTAAACAAATAATTTTAAAAAGTGGGAAATGTGATAATGATCAACTCCAGAGAAAACAAAGATTATACAGTGAAATGTGGATCATAGCACATTTTATAGCTCAGCTGTGGATAAAATTCTCTTGGTTGTAATGATTTAGCCCCCTCAGACCTGGTTGGACATCCACTGGGACCCACTTCTTCCCTTCATCTAAAGTTCCCAGAGTTTCTCATAAGACTTTGCTTACCTAGGACACTGCTAAACCATGTCCCATACCAGGACATGGTCATTCAATACTCCCTCTCTTAAGGCACACCAGAAAGTATTCCTGACGCTAAAAATGTGCAATCATCTGCTCACTGATGCCCAAAATTACCATGGCAGGAGACATGGGCTTCCATGCCACTGACAGAAGTAATGTTTAGGAGCCAAATAAATCAGGCACCATTTCATGAATCTCTTCATGAAAAGACTAGGGCAAGAAAACCTGTGTTTTTCCTAGCACTCTGGGAGGCTGAGGCCGGAGAATGACTCAACGTCAGGAGTTCAAGACCAGCCTGAGCAAGAGCGAGACCCCGTCTCTACTAAAAATAGTAAGAAATTATCTGGACAAGTAAAAATATACAGAAAAAATTAGCCGGGCATGGTGGCGCATGCCTGTAGTCCCAGCTACTGGGGAGGCTGAGGCAGGAGGATCACTTGAGCCCAGGAATTTGAGGTTGCTGTGAGCTAGCCTGACATCACAGCACTCTAGCCCAGGCAACAGACCAAGTCTCTGTCCCCCCACCCACCACCCCCCGCCCCAAAAATAAGGAAAAGAAAGGAAAAGAAAACCTGTGTTTTTAAGGATGCTTTCAGGGGTGGACATACTAACCCAAGGAAATAATCGCCTTGGTTACCTCTGATCAGAGGGGAGGCTTTATTGGTAAAGAAACAGGGAGGAACACTTTAGAGGTTCTGGCAAAGTTCTGTTTGTTACATCATATGCATATATTGAGTACATCTTTAGGTTATATTCCATAATTTTAAAAAGTCAACCAAAATACATAAAGAAATCAAATGCCTCAGAGATAGGATCATAGCACACTGTATATAACTAATAATTGACCTATTTTTGACAGCAGATTCTGGCGGAGGCTGGGCTGAGACCCTGAGCTGAGGATAAACAGGTGGCAGTGAGGGTGCAAACTAAAACCAAGAGGACTGACGGACATAGCCTGTGGAAGAGACCAGAGGTCCCAGTGTTCCCTCACACAATTCCCAAATGGAAGCAGATTTGCTGGTGGTGTTACAGGCTGACCCCGCAGAAACTCAATCCCTACAAGGAAACCACCTGGAGAGATTTCAAGGCCCTATGCATGGTCATTGGCCATTGACATCTTGAGCTTCAGCAGTGAGCTTACCTCTCACCTACAACAGAAGACAGGAGCAATAATGCAAATCAATAATTGAACATGCAAATCAACAAGGTATTCACACTAGCATCTGATACACAGAAGCAGTGATGAGAATCTTATTTCTTTTCTCTCAGTGGTCAGTTCTCACTCACACACACACACACAAAAATTTAAACACTTTTCAGGACTATTCAGCCCTAAATGCTTTCCCCATGCACGTAAGAAGGTGACAAAAATAGATGAGATAAAAGCCTGATTTACCACTATCTGATGAACCAAAGTAAGCATTTTTAAACAAAAATTTGTTCTATAACCCTTAAAATTGGATTCTAAAGCCTGTCCATAGGTGCAGTCTGCACCCTGCCCAGGCACCTGCTTATTGATGTGTAGACCGAGCTTCTGGGATAGTTTGCCTGTGACTCAGAGCACAGCACTGCCCCTAAAGAAGCTTATAAGCATTTAGCTTTTGAACCAGGTTTCAAAATAGTATCTGACTAAGGCAGTTGTTATGTAGTTCATTCAGTTTGCATGTGAATCAGACATGAAGAGGTAATTTTCCCATCTCTGTTCCTTATAATGACAATAATTTTAAGGTAACCATAAAAACAAATTTCGGGATCAGCAGTATTTATCATACCCTCTGTGAGAGGTAGCATGAATAGACTAACTAGACAACAATTGACTGAAGCAAGATAGCAGTGACTTGGAGAATTTAGCATCCAATTTTATTGCAATTTGTCATTGATCTCTTATAGCCTAATGTCTTTCACCCTATCCTGTGGAAATCCACTTGGCATAATGACCTAAAATGGAATTTAGTGCAAAGTTTTTTATTGTTCTTTAATCTTGGATGTTCATCTAGAGCCCTGAATATTTTGGCTGGCTTCTCTTTGTACTGCTTTCCATCCCTCCCCACTCCCTGTTCTTTCCAAGTTGCTCAGGCTTGGAATTTTCCAGAGATACATCTGTTGGGTTAGTTATCTCACCTGGCTTCTCTAGATGCTTACCTGAACTAAGCAGCTTCAGATAGGAGCTGAAACTTGGGGTGTTCATTCATTCTTGTCACCCTGCCAGCCTCTCCTCCACCCTCCTGATCTGGTAATGGAAAGCTATGTCCACACCACCCAGATTCTCCCTGCTATAACACAGACTAGAGTTTGTTGACATAGGTTTGCTCCTTGAAAAGTGGCCAAGTGTAAGGACAGGTAGGCTGGGACCAATTGGCTGTTCACACCTTTGCCATCACAGCATGCTACATGGGGACAACAATGCCTTCCAGTCCAGGCTCCAGCACCAGGACGTCAAGCTGTGGGTTGCACCCATCTTCACCTGCCGTGCACAGAAGTGATGGCAAACCTGGTTGTTCTGGCTGAATGGTCCCTGCAATACAGCCAACATTTGCCCAAATGACTGGGTCCTCTCTTGTGAAAAATACTTGGGATTAGAATGTATCATCGTCTTACAGTTGCCTGGCTCTCAATTTTGTCTAGTGCTGCCTCTTTCCCAGGAGAAGGGGAACCTCCTCACTTAACGAAAATAAAATAGTTATCGCTCAACTCCATGATTTTTTATTAATAACATAACAGTAGAGAAAAATAAATTCACAGTCTCTGAAACTTGATCAATCAGTTGCAGTAAACTTTCTGATACAGAATGTTGTTGCTAATAAGGAAAATACAAGCTTACAAATGGATTCCCTGTTCTCTGTGCTCTAATAGCAGTGTTAATTGACTAGAGGGAGCTGAAATATTCTCAATCCCAGATCCTTTCTATTCCCTACGTAGAGGTAAAGTACTTTCAAGTGGTGAAATGGTCAGCAAGTAAAAGGCAAGGGACCCAAGTGGCACACGAACTGAATAATCATGCTGGCATTTACCAAGAGTCAAGACTAATTAAAGCTCTACTCACCATTGTTTTCTTCTCTACTTTAAGTCAGACATCCCTCCCACTGCTGTGTTTGCAACAGTTCATTTACAACTGGCCAATCCCAAAGTGGCACGTGTCTAGGAAGGAAACTTAGCGATGGCGATTGCCATGTCATGTCAGTTCTTCTCCCTTGCCCTGTAATGGTAATCCAAATTTCCTAGGCTTTACCAGTTCATGAATATGGATGAGTCACATGAATTATAACAGTGTACATTTTACTGTCTCTTGCCCTAGATTACCCAGGGCTGACACCCGCTAAGATGTTTAAGACTTCTCATGGAAACAAGTTTGCCCACCATCTACAGCACCACATGGGCCTTCGATGCTTCTCTTCTCCTGCTCATGAATGTTCTTAGTCTCCAGGGAGTACCCATGTCTCTGCCAAGAATGTCCTCCCTGGTGCCTTCACAGACGCCAAACCCTGGCATCAACAGCAGCACTTGGTCCCATGAACTATGAACGTAGATGTGCTGGGTTTGAATTTAGTGTTAATGAGGGTGCAGTTGAAATGGTGGACCGTAAAGTCCAGGTTAAACACACCTGGTAAAGAGGAAGCATGACCAGGAGTACAGAGATTGTTTCATGACCATGGACATCAGCACATGGGGTTCCCACCCCCAAACCCTTGTAACTATGGTGAGCACAGTGAGCCTTTATAGGTCAAATAGAAGAGAAAATAAGAGGGCTTAATGGACTATAAGATCGTAGACATCATTAAACTGGAAAGCAGATGTTATCAAGCATGGTTAATGGGAGTGTGGAGTATACAAGTTCAGTAAGCTGTGAAGTAAAGAACTCAGAATTTCAAAAGTGGACCATTTTCAGAAAAAGCAAGGTCTAAGGGTGTTCTAGTTGTTTCAACTTAAAGGAAATCCCCTGTACATCCTAAAATATAGAAGCCTATTTCCTGGAAGTTAATGTCATTTGTGTTCCATTTGTTGTTGGTGGTGTTTTGTTTGTTTTGTTGTTGTTGTTGTTGTTGTTGTTGTTGCTGGTTTTGGGGGGGAAGGGTTGGGGGATATTTTGTTTGTTCTAAATTCCAGGCGTTAAAATTTTTATGTCAACTATGTGTATCATACCTAGTTCTTCTAATCTATCTAAGACATTTATTTGAATAAAATAAATGTATAAAATAAAATGTTGTAGCAAGTTTCATGGCTTAATTGCACATTGTATCATGTTTAATGCATTCTTAGTGATTGCATTTTAGGTCTATTTTTACTTCTTGGTATATTCTTTGTTCTTTTACTATGGGCAGGACACAAAAGTATTCAATTAACCTATATCTCTTGTTTACATGTAAGTATTTACCTTATCTTCTCTTTTTGCTCTACTTCCTCTACCTTCTTCTATTTCTCTTTTACTGTTGAAATGAATAAAATTAGCTTTCACTTGGCAATAAATAATATGATATGGTATTCTCTTAGACATTTAAAGGAATGCAAACATGGGAAATTCTTATTATCTCTTCTCATCAGAATGCCAAATGCTGGAACCCTTCTTGGTTTCCACTTATTTGTGCTATGTCATTCCATCATGTCATTATTGTTGAACAGAATAATAAACGGTAAATTCTCAAAAAATAAAGTTACTACTGTTGTTTATTAGTGTACTTTTCTACTTGAACTCTTTTAGTTCTATGAGATTTATAAACAGACTAACACAAGAAAGTTTCCCAAACAAAATCTAGTTCTAATTTCTTACAAAGCAAATTAAAGTTTACTTTCAACTCCAGAATTTCAACTTCTTAAGCAAATGCAATAATTGGTCCCATTTGAATTTCTCAATTATTTTATCATCACATCTTGAATATTATTATTTTTCATGCAAAATAAATAATCTAAATATCTAAATTTATTAAGCTTTACTCCTGAATAGGTCTAGGGGCAAAGTTAAAAGTAAACAATGCATTTAATTCTCTGTAAGTTTCTATTTTCTTATCCTTTAAAGTTATCACTCTAGTTCTAAATGGAAGCTTAAAAACCTCAACCTATAGTCTTCAACTTGTAGTGTAATTTTTAAATCCCTACTTTCATTCTAATTAAATCTGTAAATTAAATAACCTTGGAAGTAAACATAAGTCTAATTAGTCCTTTATTAACAGATAAATATATATTGAGCCAAAGAAAACTTTAGATATCATATAAGTCTAAGTCTTACATTTTACAACATGAGAAAAGCAGGGCTCAGAAAGTTTGTGTTTTTTTCAAATAAGAAATAATTGAAGGCTGAGCGCAGTGGCTCACGCCTGTAATCCTAGCACTCTGGGAAGCCGAGGCAGGCGGATCGCTCGAGATCATGAGTTCGAAACCAGCCTGAGTGAGACCCCGTCTTTACTAAAAAAAAATAGAAAGAAATGAATTGGCCAACTAAAAATATATAGAAAAAATTAGCCGGGCATGGTGGCGCATGCCTGTAGTCCCAGCTATTTGGGAGGCTGAGGCAGTAGGATCCCTTGAGCCCAGGAGTTTGAGGTTGTTGTGAGCTAGGCTGACGCCACTCTAGCCCAGGCGACACAGTGAGACTCTGTCTCAAAAAAAAAAAAAAAAAAAAGGAAAGAAAGAATTGAAGTAGACCATAGGATGCCTATGATTTTTTTTTCTCATTGAACCATGTTGTCTACTTGATCGCTTCTGGGCTCTTCTGCTCAGTATCCCTCTGCTCCCTCTTAAATATACCCGTAGAAGTTGAAATTCAATATGGCTACCATTTTGACTTATTCCATAAATATCCCCCCCCAAATCCACCTCAAATATAACAATGCATCTTTCCTCATAGGGTCTATGAGAAATAGAGAATCTCATATAACCTCACCAGAAACAAAAGTAAATCATTTCAACTTAGAGTAATTTCCTTACTGTTTTTGGAGTAATAAATTCCTAACCCATGCAAATCCTTAGAAGAATGTCTTCATTTCATTGGTAGAGGTGGCTTTTAAAAAAAAGGATTGGCCTGGCTCGGTGGCTCACGCCTGTAATCCTAGCACTCTGGGAGGCCGAGGTGGGTGGATTGCTCAAGGTCAGGAGTTCGAAAAAAAAGGATTGTGTTATGTGTATGAAACACATAAGAACACATGAAATAAGTATAAACTAATGGGAAGTCTAACAAGATTAGGGAAATATTAAAAGTTTCTCTTATTGTGGTTATTTCATTTACAATTCTATCAATGTCATTATAGATAAAATATAAAATAAAAATAAAGCTGAGAATGAAAACCGGAGACCACCAGAATCCAATCTACACAAGAAATCACATTCAAAGAAAATACGAATCCTATTCTATTTATTTAGGCTTCCTTAAAAAGACCAAGAATTTCAGAAAGCAGGCCAACATCAAAAATGCCTCCTAAATTCTTTTAGGTATCTCTTCCCATCCCCAAACTTTCACTTGCACCAGTAACTAAATACCCTCCCTTCTGTCTCCAAATGCACTGTTTCCTCACCACAATTATGCCTCATTTTCCCTTTGTCTCTTCTTTTCTTGCACATGTTCACACTATTCCCATTAATAGAGCACCCAGTGACCTGTGCCCCACCCACCTTACCCCATCCTGCAAAAGGCATGCACATCCCTTGGAAGTTCAGTTTTTCTCCCACTCCCACTACATTTCCTGAGACTATCAACCCTGTATTTTCATGAAAGTGAATAAAATTCTACAGAATGTGGAATCTCTCTCTCTCTTGCTTTCTCTGCATGTTTGTATGTGTGTATGTGTATGTGTGTGTGTGTGTGTGTGTGTGTGAGGGGGAGAGAGAGAGAGAGAGAGAGAGAGAGAGGGAGAGAGAGAGGGAGAGAGAGAGAGAGAGAGAGAGAGAGAGAAATGGAAAGAAAATAAAGTAAGGTTGTAAGAGTTAAACTACAAAGTTATATGTTAAATTATGGATATATTTAACTCTATACCCTGATAATATAGAAAACATTTATCTCAAATCTCCATGACCCATTCATAGAAATGTATCATATATTAGGTTTCAAAGAAAGCACCAATAACTTCAATAAAGAAGGAATATTACAAACAGCACTCTGATCATACTTAGTAAAACTAGAGTTTACTATCAACAACAACAAAAAACTCACAACATGATCTTTCCATGGATAGTAAAAATCCCCCTTCGAATTTCTAGGTGAAAGGTAAAACAGAAACTGAAATTATAAAATTAAAAAAATAATAATAGTAATGACAATGGCTTCCAGTTCTGGTCAAGATATGGAAAACACACTCCAACGTACTCTCTCCTGCTAATTACAACTAAAAGAGCTGGACAAAAGCCATAAGGTAGCCATGAGAAGACTCTGAGAATGGAAGAAAAGAAGGAAAACTGGCTAGGGCCCTCAGGACTGGAAAGGAAACCTAATGTTAAATTTTGGTGTTTCTTCTCCTGTACATATCAGTCTGGGTGCTGTAGCAGCTCGTACTCTGGATCTACTAGCAGAGGCAGGAAAAAAATTCTATCTTGCCAAAGGCCCAGGAAAAGGAGGAGAGCCTGGAAGACAGACCCTTTATATCATGCCCATACTACTACAGGCAGATGCTATGAGAGAGCCACACCCCTTACCCATCCAGCTGGCCTGGTTACCACAAAGACTGTGGGAAACGATGAGAATTATCCCCACCCTATGCTATGCAAACACAAGCAGAAGCAACCATATTCTTCCTCCATCCCTTGATGGTGACTGCAGGCACAGATAAGAGAGCCCTACCCCTCTGATTTGCACTGCGCGCACAGAGCTGCAAGGTGGAGTCTTCTGTCAACTTCCACCATTCAGTTAGTAAACACCAGAAAAATTGCAACCCTACTCCCCCTCCCAGCTAGAAGGTTTGGGGAACATCATGAAGATGTAAGAGATGGAGAAAAGGATGGTGTACATGTGTATATGTAGTCCTGGGCTCACCACTGTTCCATTCATCTGTAAAATCAACAGAGCAAAGCTTTTAGAATTGAATTCTGGGATAATCAATAATCAATAGCACAAAAAAGGCAGAAAATTGCTGAGATATAGAAAAACTGAACACCATCATCAACCAATATGATATAATTGGCATTTGTGGAATATTTCATCAAACCACAGATGAATGCACATTGATTTTGAGCACACATGGAACATTTACCAAGACAGACTATATTCTGGATTATAAAACAAATTTAAAAGAATTAAGCTAATTTTAATGAATTAAAAAGAATTAAAATTATATAAAAGATATTATCTGCTAAAATGGAATTAAAAAACAAATCAGTAACAAAAAGATATAATAACATAAAAATCTCCAAATGCATGGAAATTAAACAATATACTTCCAGATAATCCATGGTAAAAGAGCAAGTCTCAATAGAAATTGGAAAAAATTTTTAAACAAAATGAAATAGAAATACAATATATCCAAATCTTTGCAATGATGCTAAAGCAGTGTTTGGAGGTAAATTTATAACCCTCAAGTCATATGTTAGAAATAAAGAACAGTCTCAAGCCAATAATTCATGCTTACACTTTTATCTCCAGAAACTAGAAGAGCAAAATAAACCAAAATCAAGCAGAAACAAGAAAACCATAATGAAAAAAGCAGTAATCCATAAAAACAATAAAGAAAATTAATTAACCCAAAAGATAATTCTCCAAATTAATCAATAAAAATGGCAAACTCATAATAAGACTGTCAAAGAAAAAATGAGAATATACAAATTACTAATATCAGAAATGAAAAAGACCCAACAGATCTCACAGATTCCACAAACATTAAAAGGATAATTAGAAAGAGTTCTATGAACAACTCAATGCCCCTAAATGCAACAAATTACAAAAGTTAGACCAATGCTTTGAAAACCACCCCACCCTACTAAAACTTACCCAAGATTAAGTAAATAACCTGAATAGTTATATAAGCATCAAAGAATTGAATGTACATATTAAAGCCTCCTAGAAAAGAAATTGCCAGTCCCAGATGATTTTCTTGATGAATTTTGCCAAACATTAAAAGAAACAATACCAATATTATACAATGTCTTCCAGAAAATAGAATAACACTTTCCAACTCATTTTATGAAGCCAGCATTACCCTAATACTAAAATCAAACAGAATACCAAAAAAACACAACCTAGCAAACAATATTCCTGATGAATATAAACAAAAATATCCTCAACAAAATATTAGTAAATCAAACCCAGCAATACATGAAAAGAATAACACAACGCAACCAAGAAAAATTTGTGTTAGTAATGAAAGGCAAGCCCAATGTTAGAAAGTCAATCAGTGTAATTTATTAATTAACAATCTAAAGAGCAGAGATAGGCTATACACAATCTTCCTCTTCCTGTTACCCCTTACAGACTCAACTATAAAATCTGGACAGAATGCACAGACAGATGTTTTACAGCTCTAAAAAGTAAATATTAGTGGGTTGATTAGGGAAGACCAGAATTCTAAGTACAAAAAAGACAGTGGTGACTGTAACTATTTTCTCTTCTGTTATTTCCATCCTGAAGAATTTTTTTTAATTTAATTCAGTTCAGCTTAAAATCTAAATTAAGCATTATAATGCAAACAGAGTGAAAACCAGAAGAAACCCTCCAGTTTTGACTGTGTAGCAGAAAAGAAAACTCTGGATAGTTAAATAAATATGAGGACAATCTTTCTGGATTTTTTTCCCTTTATTTTCTTTATTCTCTTACATCCCAGTTCCCAAGTGGAGCTTGGGTAGGGCTGGTGATGGCTACCGCAGCAAGAGTGACCTGGAATGGGAGCCTTCACTCTTATTCAACATAATCGAGACACTGTTGTATGGATCTAGAAACACAGATCACTAAATCAGACTACAGTCTGTAAATAGACCCATACAAATATGGCCTACCTGTTTTTGACAAATGTTCAAAAATAATTTAATGTAGAAAGGATAGTTTTCTCAACAAATGGTCTTGGAGCAATTGGATACTGCTATGGTTTCAATGTGTCCCCTTAATTTTCATGTGTTGGAGACTTAATCCTAAACTTTATATATTGATTAGAGGTGGAGTCTTTGGGAGGCAATTAGGGTTAGATAAGATCATCAGAGTGTAACCCTTACATTGAGACTAGTGGTTTTATAAGAAGAGAAAAAGAAACCTGAGCTGACATGCACACGCTTGGTCTCTTGCCATGTGATGCCCTCTGCCATGTTATCACATAGCAAGAGGCCCTCACCAGAAACCAGCACCATGTTCTAGGACTTCCCAGCCTCAGAAATCATGAGCTAAATAAACTTCTTTTCCATACAAATTACTCAGTCTGCAGTAATCTGCTATAGCAGCAGAAAATAGACTAAGACAGATACACATAGGGAAAAAAATTAGCTTCAACAAAAACCTCACATCATACACAAAAATTAAGTTGAAATGGACTGTAGATATGAGCCTAAAATATAAAACTATAAAACATAGCAGAATATTTTTATGAAGCATTTTAAGACATAACACCAAAGGCATGACCAATAAAATAAAAATGTGGCAAATTGAACTTCATTAAAATTTAAAAGTTTTGCTCTGTGAAAGATATTGTTAAGAGAATGAAAATCTACAGCTTAGGAAAAAATATTTGGAAATCACATATCATACAAAGGATCTGTACTCAGAATATATAATGTGAATATGTAGAACTCTCTAAATTCAACAATAAGAAAACAATAATCCAGGCCAGGCACAGTACCTTGCTTCTGTAATAGTAGCACTTTGGGAGGCTGAGGTGGGAGAATTGCTTGAGGACAGTAGTTTAAGATAAGCCTGAGAAACATAGCATGACCTCAACTCTACAAAAAATAGGAAAAAAAAATTAGCCAAGTGTTGTGGCACACGCTGTAGTCCTGCTGACTCAGGAGGCTGAGGCAGGAGGATCATTTGAGCCCAGGAGTTTGAGGTTGCAGTGAGCTATGATGACATCACTGTACTCTAGCCTGGGTGACAAAGCAAGACTCTGCTTTAAAAAAAATAGTGATGATGATAAGGAAATAAGAATCCAGTTAAAAGAAAACAAAATACTTGAACTAATACTTCATTAAAGAGAATATATAGATGGCAAATAAGCATATAAGATGCTCAGCTTCTGCAGCCATTAGTGGAATACAAATTAATGCCACAATGAGTTACCCTTATATACCTACCAGAATGGCTAAAATATAAAACACTGTCAACTATTCTGTTAATAACAAATGTTGGTGAGGATGTGGAACAACAGACCTATAGAAAGTTAGAATATGATAAAGACAACATCTCAAATCAATGAAATAAAGATAGATATTTAAAAAATTATCTGAGAGAACTGTGAAGCCATTTAGAAAAAAATAAAATTAGATCTATATCTCACACCATACACAGGAATAAACTCTGAGTGGATTAGTAATCTAAATGTAAGAAATAAAACCATGCAAGTACTAGAGAAAAAGCAAGACTTATTTTCTCTTTAAGTTTGGTGTAGAAAAGACTTTCTATGATTCAAAATCCAGAGGCAATAAGAATAGACTGATAAATTTGACTAAAATAAAAATTTGTGCATGTCAAAAAACACCAAAAACCAAGTCAAAATACAACCAACAAACTGGAGAAAGTATTCATGTTATACATTGCAGACAAAGGGCTAATATTTCTGATATGTAAATAGTGCTTAAACATTAGGGTCAAAGTACAAATCTTGATAGAAAATTGTAGAACAGGCATGAACAGACGGTTCATGATAAAAGATAGAAAGTGTTCCTCAAGCACATGAATAATGTTCAAACTCACTAATAATTGGAGAAATGCAATTTAAACATTGAGATACAATGTCTTACCTATCAGATGGAAACATATTTTAGAGGTTACTAAGGCTGTGGGAAAACAGACAGTCTCATATATTACTAGTGGGATTCAAAATCAGTACATCCATTTGGAGGGAAATGCAACACTCAGAAAAGCTCCATGTGCACTTATATTTTGATCCATCAATTCCATTTCTAGTAATCTACTTTGAAGATACACTTCTAACAATACAAAAATACCTATGCACACGATTATTCATATACCACTCTTTATAATTCAAAGTGCCTTAAATAACATAAGTATATATAGGAAAATAGAGTATGGTATAGTCACACAATGGAGTACCATGCAACTACAAAGAAGCATGAGGAAGATAACCCAGAACCAACAGGGAGTGGTTTTTAAGAATATATGAAGTGAAAAGAGCAAATTTGAAAAGTACCTATGGTATGCTACCCTTCACGTAAGAAATGAAGAAATACTATAGAAGAAAACAGACATGTATTGGCTCAAATGTGGAAAAGAAGATTAGGAATCAGAAATTTCAGTATAAAATCACAGGCTTTTTATTACATATACAAACATATCAAATCTACCCATCCATCTATCTACATATGTATCCATCTGTGTCATAACATATTATAGATAATGAGATTAAGTTGTCTTACTATTGGAGAAAGAAGTTATAAATGAGGGGCTAAAATGAACTCTACTATGCTGGATTGGAATCAGAAATATTTGTAAAAATTATTGTTTTAATATATAGACAAATAATAAATATAGATATGCATGTATGCATGGGTTAGTATATGCTTGTATCTTCCTAGCTCTGTCCACTGAGAATGCCTATAAGCAATGACACTCCTGTAGTGATAAGCACATCTAGCACTAGATCTTGGTTTCTAATCACCCTTCTCCAATGAGAGGAACGGAGAAGGGCTTGATTTCAGTGCTGGGAGAGGAAAAGCACAAGCTGTGACTGAAACATCCCGTGGTGGCAGAAAGTAAGGAAGTGCTCAGAAAGGATGGGGCTTACTCAGAAAACACAGAAGGTATCCTAAAGGTTCTTCAATGCTGGGGAAAGTTGACCAACAAAAAATTATTATAATATTGGAGTTTAACTGATAGAATAAAATAAATACCCATGAGTCCACAGTGATATTAGTTAATTAATGGCGGGAAAAGGACAGCTGTTTCTTACAGAAGGATTCTAGCTAACAGAAATAGAAGCAAATAGGAAAAGAGAAAATTATTAGTAGTAAAACAGCACAGTAATAATAAAACAACTCAATGTTTTTACAGATAAGATCCAGTAATGGGTACTAAAAGTATTAGGCAAAAGATGGTATTGTCTCAAATATCCCCCCATATGCACACAATATTTGCTTTTGCATTTTGTATTTTTTACACCCCCTCCCCTTCCCCTTGTGCCTTTTTTAAATTTTTCAATTTTTTAAAATATCTATTAACAAAAAAAGGCAAAAGAATGGTAACTTTACAGTGGAGAAACCTGGAAGACACCACCTTAACCAAGTGATCAAGATCAATGTCACCAATAATAAGAAATGATTAATATCAAGAATTCTATGATATAATCCACTGAGGATACAACACCATTTCTGTGATATTCATGATAAAAATGCATGAGACAAAAACACCAGATGAATGCAAATGGAGAGACATTGTCCAAATAACTAATTGGTAGTTTCCAAAATCATGGCAGAGCAGGGAAGACTAAGGAAATGTCTTGTCAAAGAGAATAGGACAACCAAATGCAAAGTAGGAGCCTGATTAGGATCCTGACATGGAATAAACGTGAAAAAAAATTGGTGATATTTTGGCCTACAGTTTAGTTAATATTAAATAGTATCTGGTATCTGCAAAAGGCAGGCTATGAAGCAATCCACTAGAGCACAAGCAGTTTAGCCCTTGATAGAAAAGGGACCACCTCAATGTAGCATCTCTGACCTGAGGTGTGCAGGAAATGTCATGATTATCAGTAAGTTTCATTTGTTCAACAGTTTATTGAGTGCTTACTAGACCATGAATATACATTTTTAAAAAATAAAACATGATTTCTCCATTAAGGAGTTTTTAGGGTCTAATGGGAAAAATAGGCATTTTTCAAGCAAACATACATACTCTGGCGAAGAATGTTAATTGCCTACCCAATATTCATTCTCCCTCTTTTCCTTGTTGGGAAAAGCCATTATGTATAGTTTCTTTTTTGTTAACTTCATTTTCCCCATCTTCCTTGCAGATGGGGATGAACATGTGTCTAGATTCTTGCCAATGGTAATGCAAGCAGCAACTACTGGGTGTAGCTTCCAGGAAACTTTTCCAAAAGAGGGGTGAGTGAGTTGTCATGTAACTTTGGCTCTTTCCCCTTCTTCTTGCCTGGAATGTAGGATGCTGGAGGTAGAGAAGACTCTTTGTGACTGAGAGGCAGCTAGGAGGGAAAGAACAAAGGAAGCACAGAGATATCTCTCTTGATAGCCTTGAGCCACTAAACTAAATGCCAGAAACCACTTACCTAACTCTGAACTTGTAATTACATGAGAAAATACTGTTTTCCAGTTGTTTGAAACTTGTCAAATTATTCCTAACATATTATACACACACACACAGACACACACAGCATAAATGATAATAAGTGCTATGAAGGAAAAAGATAGCTGTTTACAAAGAGGATAACAGGATGGGAGTCACTAATTTAGATTGTATTGTCAAGAGAGAAAATAACATCTAAGTTAGGATCTAAAATATCAATATATGTAAGAGCCAAGCTGGAACACATGTCAGGGGTAGGAGTAGGAGCAGTGAGCAGTAGGAGAAGGGAAAGAGAATTCTAGAAAGAAGGAACAGCAAGAAGAGTGGCATATGACGAAAGGGGACCAGGAATTGAGACTCAGACTACGTAAAAGCTTATAGGCCATCAAAAAGAATTTGGATTTTATCCAAATTCCAAATTTTTATCCAAAATGAGAAGTGAACCAAGTGAAAGATTGTAGGCAAGAAAATGGCTTCTTCTTATTTTACTTTTCAAAGAACACTCCAGCTGCTCTGTAGAAAACAGATCAGAAGTGGACAAGAATGGAAAAAAAACAAAAAACAAAATGAACAAACAAACAAAAAGAGGTTTTCGTGGTTTCTTTTTTATTTGCTGCCACCCGGTGCAATTCCATAAAAGAGGTTATTTTAACAGTCCAGGCAAGATATAATAGCGATGTTGATCGGGGAGTGCCATCAAAGATGGAGAAAAGTTAAGGTACTTGAGATAAATTGCAAAGGTAGAATCTTCAGGCTACACTGATGGATCTGATATGGAAGGGAAGAAAATGGAAGAAACGAGGTACCATTTGGATTTATGGCTTTAGTAATGAAACAAGTGTTCATAACATTTTCTAAGATGTGGAATACTGAAGAGAATGAGATATGGGGACTTAAATCTGAGGTGCTTTTCAGCTGTTCACGTGGAGTTGGACCTACTGTTGCAGAATGCAGAAGACAGTGCTGGGCTTGATGTGTGGATTTGGTTTCTGGAAGTCCTAAGAAAAGCTGAGATGACCTAGAGTGAAAGGAAGAACTGAGCTCTGAAGAAACCAAGCATGTGAAGGCTGGACAAGGGAGTATGGAACTGTTGCAGTAGACTCAAAATGAGATATCAGAAAATGAGGAAATCTAGGGATTGTGGTTTCACTGAGTTTAAGAAGAGAAAGTTTTCTGGGAAAGGTCGCATAGTCAATGGTGTACCATAAAGGCTACTCAGAAGAGTCTGGTAACAGAAACAGAAATATCTATTGGACTTGGGCAATCTAGGGGGACAGTTTGGGTGCAGTGGTGTAAGTTGCAGCCCATTTGGGGAAAGCTAAAGATTAAATGAAAACTGAAGATATGAAGAAAGTATGTGATTGACCACTCCTTCAATAGTTTTGCTGCAATGGTGAGCAGAGAGACACACTGCTGCCCAGAAGTGAAATTTAGTGCCTAGCTTATGAATTTATGCTAATTCTTTATGGAGTTAAGGATATAAAACTTATTCTATTTGTCATAAATAAATTTGTTGTTTGCCTTTTAATTTTATAGTGATAACTTTTACGTGAACACAATTTAAAATTTTATAAAATATGTAATTTTTAAAATATATTATTTCTTCTATAACACTTATGTTTAAAAACTCCTTCCTTGCTCTGTGATCTGATGCTTAGTCACTCATCTCTTTTGCTACTTTGCTTTGTTTTGTTTTCCTTCCTTCTGTAATTTTTTAGTATGAGATGATGATATACATATTTAATAATAATAATGTGGTTCATCATTTTTACCACTATTATTTCTTTAAACTCTATTTCCGCCAAAGATGTGTGCTACCCATTCATCACAAGCTAAATTTTAACTCTGTATCAGTCTATTTCTGAGCTATATTGTTCCATTCATCTATTCATTTACTTTTTGCCAATTAAAAATTTTTAATAGAAGTACATTTCAGTATTTTATAGGGCAAGTCCCTCATGATTGCTCATCACTTTCAAAATATTTTTCACTATTTTTACTCATTAAATTTTCCATAGGCATTTTAGATTTATTTTTCAAGAAAAACCTCCCATTATAGAGTATAGTGGAATTATTACTTTTTATGATTTTAAAAATACATTGAGTCACATGTTACTTAAAGAAACTAGCCTTGATGCTCTGGAAGAAGCCCTTCTGGAAGAGTAGTAAGAAGTTTCTTCATAGGGACACTCCGTTCAGCAGCCAAGGAGGAGTAGGAAGCAGCTACATGGGGTGGAGAAATGCATGAGTACAGCCAGAGCTCAAGCAAGGAGAAACCAGGCTTCGTTCAAGAAAGGGCTAAACCATTTAGTCACTCAAGGTTTACTTGAATATGAATCAGTCAGAAAACAAATTTGTCTTTGAAACCCCTCAACACAGAGGAATAGGGAGGGGTAAAAGGTTACAGAAGAGCAGAGAAGTAACTTCTTAACACCTTCATCCAAGTGTGTCGGATCCATCATTGCTCATAAGAGTCCAACTCTTGGGAGAATTTGTTTCTTTTCCCCTGAAGGTTGGGTAAGTTTCACTGTAGGCCCTGCCTCTAATTTAGCTCATACCACACAAGTGGCATGCAGAGTTTCTGTTTTCATAACTTGGGAAATACGACATAATTGTAATTGTATTATAATGCAATTCCCCGCAGTGACCCATTTAGTAACACAGGTCAAACTTGTTCTTTTCTGGGTTCCTTGACCTGGAATACATTCCCAAGTCACGGAATTCTAATGTGTGGCATGGAGAGACGTTAGGATTAAGATACCCAAAATTAGTCCTTGATTTAGTAAAATAATTAATGCATCTTCAAAGAACATGAGGTTTAACAAAGGAAATTAGCTGCAGTGTTCTTGCCCCAATGGCCAATCATTTCTGTCTCACTAAACCCAATCCAAGCCATCACTGAAAGCTGCAAATCACCTAAGTTATGTTTTTTTAGTCTCTAAACTCCTCCTCTGACCTTTTATTATTTAAAGTACTCTTCATAAATGCTGTCTATTTTCATAACACCTTAACATGAGCTACTTAAATTTTGGACTAGTACTGACCTTGTAGGTCAGGCATCTGATGAATTTCAATATTAGCAAATTCAGCTTCTGGCTGTGACTTTATCAGTTTAAAATTTAAAAAATTTTTTTTTAAAAAATGTATTTTTAGATACTCTCATAAATTTAAAGTGGATTACTTACCAATTTTTAAAATATCAAAATACTTAGACCAGCTGAAAGATGAAATGATTTTAGGTTGAATATTTTTAAATACTTAGGCCAATAACAACAGAAATTCTATAGAATGGTTTATTTTAGTGACAAAATTCTTTTCTGGAAGATGTAGTCATTGTTTCCATTTTCAAGTATTCTATTTATGTTTATTCAAAAAAATTAGTAGCAGGAAAATTTGAAGCACAAAGCTGTGTGGCAGAGATACGGAATTTTCATCAACTTTCTGTCACAACTCAGAAAAATTATGTTGACATTTTGATAATGAAAAGCAGAGGCTCCTGTGACATTGGTGATGGTGCCCAGTCTCAGTCCAGAACTGGATTTTCACCCATTCTTCTTGGTCTAACCCCAATCCACCCAAATCGCAAAGTGAAAAAACATGTTAAACCCCATTTTTCTGATGTAGTCTAAAAAAATGGGACTATGACTAAAACCCAAGCAAAGCTCACCTACACCTCAATCCACAATTATCTGCTAATATTATGTAGATGAATGCAATTAAAATGTACTTAATATAAAACATTCTATTATTTTATTTTTATAACTCTTGTTTTATGATCAAATAAGTGATGACTGAGAAATAAAAATTAATCCAGAATGTATTGCGGAATGTAATGAAATATGTCATCACATTAAATGACTCTTCTCATAAACATTTGTATATGAAAAGTCAAAAACTAGTAAAATCCTATTATACACACCTATTTTTAAAAGTAATAATTAATATTCAGGAAAAACAAGCACCGCATGTACTCACTATCAAATTGTTACTAATTGATCAATATTTAAGTGCACATATTCAAGCATCATTCATTGGGTGTCATGAGATGGAGGACGGAGGGGATGGGTAAATTCACTCCTAGTGGGTGTGGTGTGCACCATCTGGGGATGGGCACATTTGTAGCTATGACTCAAAGAGTGCAAAGGCAATATATGTAACTTCAATATTTGCACCTGCATAATATTTTAAAATAAATAAAAATATAAAAGTAAAAAAGAATAAAAACCTGAAAAAGAAATCATATTAAACATGATGTTTTGTACTTTTTTTTCTACTTTGTTTTTCATTTATTTCATACTGGGGGCATTTTAATGTCTTTGTGTTGAGGTGTGCATAATATTCCGTTGTATGGATTTACCATGACAATTTAACCAAAGTCTCTTGTGTGGCTTTTAGATTATTTCCAATTTCACAGTAGATTTCTGTATGCATACAGTAAAAAAATGTATTAGTATTCAAAGCACTTGGTTGTGGAGAGAGAATGCTCAAAACCACAGAGCAAGCAAGGGTCAAATGTGTCGACATAAACCAGATTTTGTAACTCTTGAGTTTCTTGCCCCGCAGATGTTACGGGGGAAAAAAAAATACTTTCTCACTGATAATCAGTCTGCTGCAGAATCAAGGCTAATTGTTTGTTTGCATGCACCAACTGTCGTGTGAACTGGCTGACATCTAAGATACACAACTCGAAACTATGCCAAGGAAAACAGAGCGAATAGGATCTCTGGCACTCACAGCTTTCCATGAAAGTGCCTGAAGCAGGGATCCTCAATCTGTATCATCCCTTCCCATTTCCTTTCATCCCATAAGCGCACCCATCCGGGAAACCTCAGTGTCTCTGAAATCCCTGATACGCATACTAATACACATAACAATTTATAATCAGACTCAGTAACAGTGGACTGTCTTGGGCAAGTGAGTTCTGAATCAGCCACAGGGACTATATCTCCAGAGATAAGGGGGAAATATCACAATCTTATCTCAGAGGGAAATTGCAAGGATATTTTGGCATTGTGCACAAAACCAAAGAAGATCGCCACAGTAGAATTAACTTTAATAATTTGCCCAACCATATCCTTCACCTAATGGCCTTTTCCTCCCCAAGTCAGTGGATTCATTCATCCACTCATTGACTGTACAAACTTCCACCACGGGCCTAGTGGGTGACGGAACTGGTGCCATAGGGTAGGGATATTGTGGAGAAGAGGACACAGTTCCTACCCTCCATGGGCACAGAAGTACCACACACGATGCTGTTTAGACTAGCTGGAAACAGAGGTCATTAAGTGCCAAAGGGACCAGGAACTGTTTCCCACAGAAATGTAGACCTGAAAGGCCAGAACTGGTCAGGTCCAGAGCAGTGGAGTGGTGGCCACAGCGGTACCTGCAGCCCTTCCAGTCACCAAGGGAGCTCACAGTTAATGTCAGAGAGGAAAAATGAATAGGAGAAAAGACAGGAAGAGGAAAACTAAGAGAATAAAAATGAAAGGAGGATTTTTTTAAAAATTCAATTTTGGAAGGAAAATAAAAACTACACACACACTAAAAGCATGTGTGCTTTTAGTCAAGTTCCCACCTCATGTTTCAGTGTGAAGGAAAGTAGATATTATTTCCCAAACATCAGTTTAGAAGGGAAGAGTCATAAATGCTCATATTACCTGGAACATCATTTTTCAAACTGCAGGTTACAAACCACTTGGGGGAATAAAAGAAATGTAGTAGATAGACACCAGCATTTTTTAAAAAAATTAAATGCACTAAAATTAGGATAGGATAGGATAGGATAGGACAGATCAGAACAGTGGAATAGAATAGGATGGATTGTAAAGCCTGCCCTACTCACAGGTATTGTTGAGGGTGTGTGCCTATGCATATGATCAAGTATAATGTTTGAGGGGACATGGTCAAATTACTTGATAGTCACTGAGCAAGAAGTGGGTTCACATTTAGGGATGATTCCACTCAAGTTGTGACCTTTCCTTAAAATTCTTCTTAAATATTTAGAGCTTCATATTAAAACCCTTAGACTCCAGCTACACAGCAAAGTTCTTTCTCTGTGCTCTTTAGCACACTTGAACTCTGAGGATGCCTATGAAGAGGAGAGTTTTCTGCCAAAGCAGGGAGTGAAAGGCTCATGGTGTTCATTTTCCTTCGTAAGGGGGTGGAGGCTGAAGGGGATTGGACATGTCACACACTGTCACCAGGATTACTGGGAGAGTTTTCTTTTAAGCTTTACATCAGAGAGCCAGATAATATGAGGGTCTGGGCAGTGGGGTTAGGGGGCGGGGATCAAGCCCTAAAGAATTATTTACTGATAATTGTGCCTGAAACACCTTTCTACAGTCAACGGCTACCTGTCCAGGAGCCAGACATAGAAGATTTGAGGCTGTAATGATAGACACGTCGTTGTCATCTAGAACCAGCTTCTAGACACGGTTAGATTTCTGAGTGCTCTGGTGAGCATCCTAAAGAAAGAAGTTCATGACTTCTTGCTTCACTTTATATTAACTGATCTGTTCTAGGCTGTAAAAAGTTTAGTCGCTATAAAATTTAAGTCCTATGTGTCATTTTTCACCAGCTAGAATGTGCAGAAATATCTGGGGGGAAAAGAGCTCATTGGTGGTGGTGGTGGTGGTGGTGTCTGGCTCTGGGCACTGTTGGTCAGTTGGGATAAGTCATGGTCATGATACTATTAAACATTTCTGACATTTTGTATCTGTGAACATTTTAGGATCACACTGATCGTACCTTTGTTGTCCACTATATAGGCCAAAGTTGGCAGTGGCAGTGATACAGCATATGTGGGGGGTAGAGGGGTGGCTGAGAGAGGGAGACACAGATGGGGAGAGAGACAGAGAGAAGCCAGGTGCCATGAGAATGTGGCAATGTGACAATAACACCAGGTATGAAGAAATGCTTACTGAAATACGAGGACAACACACCCTCCTGATGCAGCCACTTATAGTTAAGGGAGAAGATTAAGAATGAAGAAGCAATCAGGAAAGGTCTCCTTAGAAACTAAAACTTATCAGGAAAGTAAACTAGACTCAGGACTTAAAAAGGAGCTCTGCCATTATTTTGCTTAGCAGAGTGCCCAGTGCTCTGTCAAATGAAAGATTAAGCAATGCATTGTGAAGCTTACAGCATGTATTTCATCAGGAACTTCCAAGAGCAGAGGTGGCATGAAAGCAGACATAGAAAATAAGTAAACAGATATGGCTGTGTTCCAATAAAATGTTAGTTACAAAATCAGGTGGCCAGCCAGAGAGATAGACTGAGAGCCCCAGATGAATATTGATGCCTTCCAATCATACAGGGTCTTCTGCACTAGCTCCTCAAATCATGTCAGGCATGAAGGTGGGAACACCCACTTACCTGCCACTCTGTGTAAAACTAAATATATATGTGTATGTACATGTAAACCCTAAATATGTATATATTTATATTAGATCACATTAGATATGATACATCTATTTACATATCAAAGGACATTGTTACTATTTGTTTCCACCATTTATGATAGGTAATAATATACTGGTAAAGTCATTATAATGACCTCATATAGCAAACTTTATATTGATGAAATGATCCAATTCCTGTCAATAGTTGAATAGGGATTTTAAAAATTCTTCAAACTATAGATCTATGCAGCATAGCTTGCCTCACTAGCTCACCTTTAAAATCATACTTTTGCAAACTAACCTCCAAACTCCAGTGTCTGCCATTAAAACAAGCTAATCACATAACACGAAGAGCAGTAGAAAGAAACCAGTATTATTTTTTGTTTTTGTCTTTCATTTTGTCCCTATTCATGCTTTCTGCAGTCCCCAAATTGCTCTTGACTTCTCACAGGAAAGGAAGAATTGAAAACAAGAGGGAAATGAGACAAAAAGAAACATCAAAATGTGTTTTTCATCATTTCAGAAGAAATAGGGAAAAAAATTAAAAACTATGGTCTGAAATACCTCCTCAGTTTAACACCTCAGTTTAAACGTTGCTGGGCATGAGGAAACTATTAAGACATTTTCCTTGCCCCTCCCCTCAAGGCCCGTGATCTAGAAGTAAATTTGAAAATTAGACTGCAGTGTGAGAATAGTGACGGTGGACATATTTGTAAAGTGCTCAGGGAATGTGAAAGGATTACAGGGGTTTCTGTGTAGAAAAGATGCTCAAACTGCCCCTGGCAGAGAACAGGACAGAAGCTGCTGAGGTAGACCACCTGGTGGAGAGACCTACTGCCTCCTCGCTCCGGGTTTTCCATTTGCTCCTCTAGGGAAAATCCTCAGACTCTGGGGCTTGTGCCTACTAAACACCTCTTAGGAGGCTTTTATCTCTTTACTGCTGTTCTATTCAGCATTACTCTTGGCAGTACGACCAAGTCCAGGCAGGAAAACATAATCTGATTAGTTCTCAAGGAAGAAAGGAGACAACCTCATTTTACCTTGTAACAAACCCAAACCCAGCCTTCATTCATTAAACACAAAGGAAATTGTGCCTTCTGCCGGTGAGAAACTTATTTCTTCCTAGTTCTATCCTCTGTCCATCTCTGACATACTCTTCAGGCAAAGGGGAGACTTTGCACCTCTTTTTAAGAAAAAACTTCCAGGATAGTTTTATTTAATCCCTGTCAAGAAATCGATGAGATTTTATTTATTAATATAAATGTAAACTTTTCTACTCATATATTAGCATTGAAAACCCCACCACAGATTTTGCATCAGAATCTTCCAGAGAGGATTTCCTGTTGTCACAATGTGTGTTCTAACTACCACAGATGTTAGGCCCTCACAAATATAAATAGTTCTTTTTCTGTCCATGAATAGCCCACACTCTCATTAGTTTTTATTGAGTACAAAAATACTAGTAGAGATGTCAAGGGCATAAATGGTTGCAGAAGGAGATAATTATAGGGCAAAGATATTCTAAAGCTCAGCTATACCCAGCTTTAGATTTGTTGGAGATCCCCTGGTTATGAATCATTCTACTTGAGTACTCAAAAGTGTCTAATTTTACAAAAAAAAAAAATTTTTTTAAACCTAAAGCCTCTCACAATTGTTGCTAAAGTTACCAAATATCATTGACAAAACTGTAAATGTAATCAACAAGGAGTGGCTAAGACCTAGCAGACCTTTTTGGAAATTATTATCACCACTTTATTATGGCTTTTAGACATGGGGATTGGCATGTAACTTGTCAACAAGGTTTTAGATAATTTGCCATTAAAAAAAAATAAAAACTAGCTTATAAATATCAATTCATCCATTCATAGACACATATTTATTCAGTATGGCTGTGACACCCAGGAGTGGAAAGCCCAGACACAGGTATTATATGCATTCACTATGTAAGTTATCTTTTATAAGCTTCTGGGTAGGCAGTTTATATTCAGCAATTGGTAGGCATTTTTCTCCCAAGGAAAAGAAGGTGAATGCTCAAGATTTGCAGTGCCTCAGGCACGAGGAGCTTTCCATCCATCATTTTAGGGGGTCTGAGCACACTTAGCCTAGAATGACCCAGCCAGCATGCAATCAGAATGCCACTCACCTCCTCTCCCTGGAGTTCTGCGGCCTTCAGTGCTGGGCTTCAGTTCCTCCTGCCTCCTCCCTCCTAAGACTCCTTACTCCTCCCAGTACACCTCTACCAAGGTTCAGGGAAAATTTCCCAGACTTCCCATTGGCTCAGCTCCCAAGGGAGAGGTTGGTGACAGCAGCAGCAGCAGTGACAGCCATGAATGAGGAGTCCCTCCCCCTCACAGCATAAAGATAAAACATAGTTCATGGAAGGGGCACTAAGAAAAGTCTCCAAATGGGCTTTTCAGTCAAGCTCAGAAGGCAAGGCTGCCTCTCCTTGCTCAGCAGGAGGCAGAGAGGAGTGCCACGGTGTTCTGATGTTCATTCTTCCAGTGATCATGAAGAAGTAAACCCAACAAACCAGAAAAGCAAAAGCCACTAAACACTCACCTTTCAAAATCCCATCTAAAGTGCATAACCTGGTCATGGAGCAAATTACAGGATAAGAGTGAGAAATCAGAGGCAGCAGATCAGAACACAGGGAGGGGATGAACACAGGAGTGAACAAGAGCCAAGAAGGGACAAGTGCAAGACATGGAATTCAGGGGATCCCACTCGCTTTTCTGAAAGAAATCTCAGTTTTTCCTGACTGAAATCTCTCTCTTTAATGATAGAAATCTGTCTCTGTACCGACAGAAATCTCCAGTTTCTGCACAGAAATCTCTTCAGTTCTGAGAGAAATCTACTACTGTTTTCACAGAAATATACCTATTTCTTCATAGAAATCTACTCTTTTCTGACAGAAATCTTTTATTTTTGACAGCAATCTTCTTTTTCCTGACAGAAATCTCCTCTTTTCTGACAGAATTCACATCCCTCTGACAGACATCTCCTCTTTCCTGACACAAATCTCTTTTCTAACAGAAATCTCCTCTTTTCTGACAGAAATCTCCTCTTTCCTGACAGAAATCTCCTCTTTTCTGACAGAATTCACCTCTCTCTGACAGAAATCTCCTCTTTCCTGACAGAAATCTCCTCTTTTCTGACAGAATTCACCTCTCTCTGACAGAAATCTCCTCTTTCCTGACAGAATTCACCTCTCTCTGACAGAAATCTCCTCTTTCCTGACAGAGATCTCTTTTCTAACAGAAATTACCCCTTTTCTGACAAAAATCTCCCCTTTTCTGACAGAAATCTCCCCTTTCTTGACAGAAATCTTCTCTTTTCTGAGAGGAAACTGCTCTTTTCTGACAGAATTGACCTCTCTCTGACAGAAATTTCTTTCCTGACAGAAATCTCCCCTTTTCTGAAAAAAATCTCCCCTTTTCTGACAGAAATCTCCCCTTTTCTGACAGGAAACTTTTCTTTTCTGACAGAAATCTTCCCTTTCTTGACAGAAATCTCCCTTTTTTTGCAGAGATCTTCTGTTTTCTCCCAGAAATGTCCTCTTTTCGGACAGAAATCTCCCCTTATCTTGAGAGAAATCTCTCCTTTGCAGACAGAAATCTCCTGTTTTCTGACTGAAATCTTCCTTTTCCTGACAGAAATCTCTTCTTTTCTGACAGAAATCTCCCCGTTTCTGACACAAATCTCTTCTTTTCTACAGAAATCTCCCCGTTTCTGACACAAATCTCTTCTTTTCTACAGAAATCTCCCCTTTTCTGACACAAATCTCCTCTTTTTTGACAAATATAACTTTTCTGACAGAAATCTCCATTTTCTGACAGAGATGTCTTGTCTTCTTACAGAAATCTCCTCTTTCCTGACAGAAATTTCTTTTCTAACAGAATTTACCTCTCTGTGTCAAAAATCTCCTCTTTCCTAACTAAAATCTCTTTTCTGACAAAAACTCTCCTCTCTTCTGACAGAAATCTTCTCTTTGCTCATAGAAATCTCCCGTTTTCTAACAGAAATCTCTCTATTCTGACAGAAATCTCCCCTTTTTCTTAGAGAAATCTCCCTCTTCTGACACGAATGTTCTCTTATCTCAAAACAGTCTCTAATCTGACAGAAATCTCCCCTCTTTTGAGGGAAATCTCCTCTTTACTGACAGAAGTCTCCTCTCTTTTCTGATAGAAATCTCTTCTATTGTGACAGAAATCTCCTCTTTTCTGACAGAAATCTCTCTCCTGACAGAAATCTCCATTTTCTGACAGAAATCTCCTCTTTTCTGATAGAAATCTCCATCTTCTGAGAGAAATCTCCTCTCTTCTGATAGAAATCTTCCCTTTTCTGACAGAAATCTTCTCCTTTCTGACAGAAATCTCCACTTTTCTGACAGCAATCTCCTTTTTTCTGACAGAAATATTCCCTTTTCTGACAGAAATCTCCTCTTTTCTGACAGAAATCTCCCCTTTTCTGATCGAAGTCTCCTATATTCTGACAGAAATCTTCTCTTTCCTAACAGAAACACCCTCTGTTCTGACAGAATGTACTTCTCTTTTGCAGAAATCTCCTCTGTTCTGATGGAAATCTCCTCTCTTCTGACAGAAATCTTTCTTTTGAGGGAAATGTCCTCTTTTCTGACAGAAATCCTGTCTTTTCTTACAGAAATCTCCTGTATTCTGACAGAAATCTCCTCTTTTCTGCCAGAAAAACCCTCTGTTCTGACAGAATTCACCTCTCTCTGGCAGAAATCTCTTTTCTGGTGGAAGTCTCCTCTTTTTTGATAGAAATCACCTCTTTTCTGAGAGAAAACTCTTTTCTGATAGAAATCTTTCTCTCTTCTGACAGAAATCATTCTCCGTCCTGACTGAAATCACTCACTCTTTAGCATATACAAAAATTAACTGGAGATGGAAAATAAGGCTTGAAAATGCAAAAGTAAATCTCATCCCACTCCCAATATAATGTTATCAGCAATGACATGAAATTTATAATGAGAAACAACTACATCACTGTTTATAAGAGATTTGTCTTCTGAGTGTGGCTATCCAGTTTTCTCTCCACCATTTACTGAATAGGGTGGCCTTTTCCCACTGTATGTTTTTGTCTGCTATGTTGAAAATCAGTTGGTTGTATTTATATGGGTTTATTTCTGGGTTTTCTATTCTATTCCATTGGTCTATGTGTCTGTCTTTGTACCAGCACCATGCTGTTTTAGTTACTATGTCCTTGAAGTATCATTTGAAGTCACGTAATGTGATGTCTTCAGAAACTTCATGGAAAGATAGCCAAAGTTCACTTGCAAATCAATGTCAAAAGGGGCAGTGACTTCAGGAAGCAAGTGATGGAGATCCTGTTCTCCACATCTGAACACGAAAACAGAGGGATGGAAGTATGGGGCAATGGGAGATTACAGAGACAGCAAGACTGACCAAGAATGGCTTCATATGGAATCTCTTGGTTGCTTGCCAAGTGATGGAACTCAAAAGCAGATGAAGGGTAGAACCTACCAATTCAGATGGATATAAGGGCAGAAAGCCCCTGAAGAGGAATTTCCTGAGGTGACAAGATATGTCTTTACAGTAAGTAGCTAGCAAAAGTGTCATTGAAAACCAAGGGTACAAAATAATGCATCATTGGCAAGGTTTTGGAAGAGTAAAGTCCCATGGTGGCTTTGTTATAAATTAGTGAATAAAGCAGAGTTATTTCATACAAAAATAAATTGGATGCCTGGCCACAGAGGATCCTGCACCGAGCTTAAGGCTTTGGAAAACAACAACCAGCACAAGACAAAAGCAAAACAAAACGAAAAACAAAACAAAATAGAGAAGTGACTGCACAAAAATGAATTCTCCCTACCAGATCTGCCTGTGACTTTGAATCTCTTCTTCTTTCTTGACATTGGCATCACTCAGTTAGCAAATTCTAAACATTAATGGCATTTACAAAGGGACCAAAAAATCCGACAAAGTATGTGCAAGAACTCACAAAAGATTGAAGAATATAATTGGGAGAAATGAAGAATACTTAAGCAGCAAGACATATCATGTTTATGGATTGGAACACTCAATATTGTAAATATGTCAACTCTCCAAAATTTTTCCATCAATTTTTTTGTTATTTCAATTAAAATCCAGCAGTTTTTTTTTGTGTGTATGTGAGTGTGTTTAAATTGACAAACTGATTCTAAAATTTATATAAAAATAAAGAGGGCCAAGAATAATTAGGACAATCTTGACATATAATATAAAAATGAAGTTGGAGCCCTACATTCCAAGATGCCAAACTACAAAGCTACAGTAATTAAGAGAGTGATATTGGTGCAGGGATAGACAAGCAGATCAGTGGAATAGAACAGAGAGGCCAAAAACAGACCAACCCAATTGATGTTGCGTTAATACAGTCATCCTCGCAAATGAAGAAAGGGAGCTAGACAGTCTTTTCAATAAAAGGTCTGGGTCACCTTGATATCAATACTTTTTTCCAAAAAGAAAAGTTTAAGTCATATTTCACAGCATTCATAAAAATTAATTCCAAATCAGTTATAGATCTAAATGAAAAAGATTAAATAAGGAAGATTAACAGAGGGGACTGTCTCCATCAACATGATTTAGACAAAATTGTTTTGAACAGATCACAAAAAGTACTAACAATGAAGAAAAAGATTAATAAACTGACTTTATTAAAATTAAGAACTTTTTTTTTCTTTTTAGAGATGGGATCTTGCTCTGTCACCCAGGCTGGAGTACATTGATGTGATCATAGTTTATTGCAACCTCAAACTCCTAGGCTCAAGCAATCCTCCTGCTTCACTCTCCCAAGTAGCTGGAACTACAGATGTGCCCCACCATGCCTGGCTAATTTTTTTAAAGAGATGGGATCTTGATGTGCTGCCCAGGCTAGTCTCAAACTCCTGGCTGCAAGCAATCTTCCATCCTCAGCCTCCCAAAGTGCTGGGATTACAGGCAAGAGCCACTGTGTCTGACCAAAATCAAGAACTTCTGATTATCAAAATACATCTTTAAGAGAACAAAAAGACAAGCCACATGCTGATAGAATATATTTGCAGTGAATATTTCTGACAAAGATCTGTTATCCAGGATATATAAAATACTTCCACAAATCAATAATGAAAGGAAAGACAGCACAATAGAAAAATGTCAAATAGGAACTTCACCAAAACTTTGAACAGGAACTTCACAAAAGAGGAAATCTAAATGTCCAAGACCATATGAAAAATTTTTAACATCATTAATCACCAAAGAAATGCAAATTAAAGCCACAATAAGGTACTACTGCATACACACTGGCATAATATTTTTAATAAGACTGACAATACTAAGTGTCACTATGGAGCAACTGGAACTATCATATATTTCTGGTAGAAGTATAAATTAGAAAAACTACTTTGGAATAGTCTTTTGCAAATTATAGATGCAAAAATTTGTGGCAAAATTTTGAGGAGAATCAGGACTGACATCGTCTCAAAGAATCTCCTCAAAAGTACTTATTAACTATACAGGGTGGGGAGGAACTTGACAGTGGAGAAATCCAGCAATTATCAAATCAACCAGCCAAGGTGAGCATCACCAGTAATGGGAGTTGTCAACATCATAAATACCTTGATGCACTGCACTGAGAAGGACATGACACCATTTTTCTGAGTTTTTCCCAAAAATGTATAGCTTTACTCCAATTAGGAAAAAACATCAGACGAATCCAAACTAATGGACAATCCTTAAAATACTTGATCAGTCCTCTTCAAAACTGCCAAATTCACGAAACACAAGGAAAGACCAAGGAATTCTTACAGAGTGGGGGAGACTAAGAAGAAATGATACCTAAATGCAACACAAAATCCTGGGTAAGATCCTAGAACAGAAGGGGACAATAACAGAAAAAACAAAACAAAAAAAAAAAAAACAGGTAAAATTGAAATAACATGTTTAGTTCAGTTAAGAAGATTGTACCAATACTACTTTTTACTTCTGATGGTTGTACTATGATTATGTAAGATGTTAATTTTTTGGAAAATTGAGTGATAGATGTAAGGCAACTCTTCGTATGATGTTTGCACCTTTTCTGTAAAATTAAAATTCTTAAAAATAGAATAGATTTTTAAATATTAAGTGCTTGTAACATGAAAAAAAAAAAAAAGAAAACAAAAGCTCAAATATTTTTGAATCCCTAATGTAGGCCAGATTCGTTTTAGATGTAATCATGAATGAGACAGCCAAATTCCCTAGTCTGTGACTTATACTGCTTTTACAGATTTGGTATAAAACAAACAGGAAAAGTTGAGTTATTAAATTCATACTAAAATAAAATTTATTTAGTAGAATTTTAACATATATGTATAATGCCTGTATGGAAATAGCCCATAAACTATTTTACCAGGGGGATTCAAGATAAGATTCGCAAGTTAAATACCATACATCCACCACAGCCTTCTCCCCATCCTGCGACAAAGTCTGCCCTCTAGTGATGGGACGGTGAACTGCCATCCATAGTTGAACAGAATCTGCACAAAATGGTTCTGGGGATTTTAACTTGACAGCACACGTGAATTAAATATGGCCACTTCCTCAATCAGAAATGACAGATGTTCTTCACCACTTTCAAATAAAGTTTAATTTTATAGGTTGGGGATTAAAGTGAGTACACAATCTGGTCTCTTTCTACCAAGTGTCAAGAAGAAAGAACTCAAGTTTCAGCTTTTATATTAACTCCTGTATGATCTGGAACAAATCTTTCAACTTTTTGGAGATTTTTCCGGCTCCAGAACAATCTAACTGCACTTGCCTAGGATATCCTTAGCTGGAACCATCCAGCCAAGCCCTTCACAAAAAAACATGAGAAATAATGAAATGAATGTTGTTGTTTTAAGCCACTAAATTTGGGGGTGATTTGATATGCAGCAATAGTAACTGCAATGAGACCTGAGTTTTGATTCTGGCTCTTCCATTTACTGTGTGTCAGCAGGTAAATTGCTTAATCTCTCTGGGCCTGCATTTTCTAAACTTAAAAATGGGGTTGATTGCATCACCTACCCCCTCAGGTTGTTTTGCAGAACAAATGACTATAAAACACTTAGCACAAGCCAGGCAGAGTAAGACTTCAATAAATATTGACTATCATTATTATTATTACTTTATCTGACTCTCTAATGTAGCCCCTAGAGATACAATACATTTTAATGTATTGTTGATTATTTGTGTATATTTAAGAACCCATGTTTTGCTTGCCTTCTTCCCACTTGGGGACAATCAAAAGCTTAAGTGACAATTGTAAGTATTTTGCTATGATGTCCTACTGAATGAGATACCTCTTTGGCAATTGCTATCACTTTCTCACTGTATTTTTTCTACCCTGCTGCTGGGAACCTTATAGCCACAGTCCCTGCCTCTGCAGCAGCCTGCACAAAAGGGCCAGGACAGTTCTAATTTCTTTGACGAACATTTGTAGCTGTTATTCTCATCAGCCCAAGCCATGGCCCAACAGTGCCCTTGCCTGTCCTCTGTTCAAGGTCCCTGTCCCCTGGAGCTGCCTGCATAATAGAGAAATAAAGACCTTCAAGGTGGTTAGCTCACTTTGCTTGGTACAGCTAAGCAAATAGGGTTTGGGTTGCATTATAGGCTCCCCACCTGCTCAGAGACAATCTAAACAATGAGATATCATTTAACTCCTGTGAGAATGGCCTTTATAAAAAAGGCCCCAAACAACAAATGCTGGTGTGGATGTGGAGAGACAGGAACACTCTTACACTGCTGGTGGGACTACAAATTAGTACAATCCCTGTGGAAAGTAATTTGGAGATATCTCAAAGAACTAAAAACAGAAATACCATTTGATCCAACAAATCCCACTACTAGGCCTCTACCTAAAGGACAAAAAGACATTCTATGATAAAGACATCTGCACTCGAATGTTTATGGCAGCACAATTCACAATTGCAAAGATGTGGAAACAACCCAAGTGTCCATCAGTAAATGAGTGGATTAATAAAATGTGATATATGTATACCATGGACTACTACTCAACCACAAAAAACAATGATGAACTAGCACCTCCTATATTATCCTGGATAAAGCTTGAGCCCATCTTTCGAAGTGAAATATCACAAGAATGGGAAAACAAGCACCACAAGTACTCGCCACCAAATTGGTACTAATTGATCAATGCTAAGGTGTTCACATAGAAGTAAAATTCATCTGTTGTCAGATGGATGGGAGAGGCTGGTGGCAATGGGTAAACTCACAGCTAATGGGTATGGAGTATGGGGGAAGTGCATCCTTCTAGCTCTGGCTTGGGAGAAGCAAAGCCATTATATGTAACTGGAACATTTGTACCTCCATAATATTCTGAAATGTAAATAAATAAATAAACCCTACTTGGTTTCTGTCTTAATTTGCAGACTAAGCCCTCCCCATATCAACCCCAGAAAACTCCAATTCCAACTTTTGCCTATAATAAAGAATATGTATATGTAATGATGTTAATTAAGACTTTTCTCACCTCTGAGTTTGTCTGAAGGTCCCAAAGCAGATATTAGCAGATAACAAGTATCTGCTATGCTGTAAAGAAGGCTGCCTGGCTGTCCATTCAGGATAGGCTGAGAGACTGTGAGCATGGTCTGGTGACCCTGGGCTCAAAGGCCAGCATCCAAGGTACAGCAAGGATGCTGAGAATTTGCTCGTGGAGGTTGAAGAATGAGAGCTTCTTCGGAGGAAAGGGGGAAGGAGATGCTGCTTCTCTTCATGTGGGGAAAGGAAGGAGCGTGAATCCCCATTCCGTTGGGTGAGGCGCTGGATTTAAGAGAAAGGAAAGCACTCATAGAAAGTGAGGTGCTTGCCACTAGAAGAGACTGACATCTCTTAGGCAACTGGATGTTTGGTGGAATGTAGAAATCTTGAGCCTCGTGAAATAAAGACATCAGAGCTAAGACAAAGAGGATCTCCCAACACAAACGCTTGAAGGTACTATCAGACAAAGAAGCTGAGAGAGAGAGAGAGAGAGACAGAGAGAGAGAGAGAATGAGAATGAATGTGTGTCTGTATGGTGGGTGAGAAAGTATAAGCTTGTAAAAGTCAAAGATTCTATCATGCAAGCCAGGGGAAAACTTATGCACAGGTATGGAGCGTATTGCTGCGGTAAGCAATGCAGCAACACATCTACAGTCTCTAAACTAGTGTCATTTAGCTTAAAAGGTTTAGGGACTATAGGGTTGTAAGAGGGGCTGTGGCAGAAGCAGAGTTACTACTCAGTTCTCTAAATTGCAAATGTTACCCCTCCTCCATCTTCCACAAATGTCTTGAGTGTCATTAAAGTGATAGCGTGAGGGCAGGGCATGGACTCTGAAGCTAAGCTGCCGGGCTCAAATTATGACTCTACAACTAACACTGTGACCTTAGACAAAAATCCTGACACTCTCTAAGTCTCTGTCTTCTCATCTTTGACTGAAGGTTGTAGCCATACATGTCACATAGAGTTGTGGGACCAAATTGGTAAAATACTTAGCATGGTGCCTGGCATGTAGTGATATTACTTCAATAAATGTTAGCTCTTGTTGCCGTTGTCATTAAGGTCCCACACCTGTGGTCCCCAGCCCCTGGGCCATGGACTGCTACTGGTCTGTGGTCTGTTAGGAACTGGGCCACACAGCAGGAAGTAAGCAGCAGGTGGGGTGGGCAGGGGAGTAAGTGAAGCTTCATCTGTATTTACAGGAGCTTCCCAGGGCTCACATCACCGCCTGAGCTCCACCTCCTGTCGGATCAGCAGTGGCATTAGATTCTCATAGGAGCGTGAACCCTTCTGTAAACTGTGCATGCGAGCGACCTAGGTTGTGTGCTCCTTGTGAGAATCTAACACTAATCTTAGCGTCACTAAGGTGACGCTAATGCTGGCAAGTGGCTGCATCTTTCCCAGCCTAAATATGACCATGTGGAAGCCCGCCTGGCCTTTCTAGAACGCAAATCTGATCAAGTCAGTGTCCTAAGAAGAGAGCCCTCACTCCTTGTAATCATGCCCACTAAGAGGTCCCTGACCATAACAATGTCCTTACAACACCCATTGCCCAATTGCCACCACTATTCTAATGTCTGTCCGTCTTCTCTGCTAAAATATAAGCTTATGAAGACAAGGGCTGAAGCTTTGCATTTCACACTAAAAGTCTCTAAGACTTAACATGGTATCTGAACCTTACTAGGTGCTCAAGAAATGTTTGTTAAAGAAATGAATCAGGGTATCAATGAATAATGAAATGAAAAGAATCTTTCAAAGTCATTTACTCTGGAGCAGTAAATCTGATATTGGCTGGAGGTGTATGTTCCTTTTTGAATCTTGTTGAGGCCAGGCTGGGAGCTTCATTGATTTCTGCTTTCTCTGTTGATGTAAAGAATAAATCAGTGCCATCCCAAGAAAGGATAAAAAGGGAAGCTTCCTCTGTCTAGGAGATTAAGGTCTGAGAGAAAGAAGACAAAGGGCACTTTCAGAAAGAGAGTGACAGGAGTATGGGAGCAGAGTTGGGAGTCTGGCAGAGCGTCAGGGGGTGGCTGTTGCCAGGAGCACTGAGGCTTCATGCTAGCAGCCCTTTCTACCGCCTTTGGTAACCAATGGACAGCTGATAGGGTGACCTCAGACCAAGGCACAGCATCCAGTAGTACTAAGTTCAGGTGACCATAAAATTTATCGTCCAAATCAGGCCACTTTTGAGAGTGCAATGGGAAGCAATTGGTCCTTACACCAGGACAACAGGAGGAGGCCAGGATCCAGGCTGGCATACAGGCCTACAGTCACCCTGCTATTCAGACATTCCCAAAGACAGCATGTGCAGAAAGAGCTGGATTTCTCAAAAGCAGGAGTTTAGAGTTTTTTTCCCCTGAGAGTGGCCTCCATTAAGCCTTCACTTTTTCCATTCCATGCTGCTCCTAAAAATTTTGGGGAAAAAAATAACAGATCTAGAAGTAAAGAAAAAAAAAACTAGACTGGTTGGTAAGTACACACACAAGTATCTCACTGTACTGCTGTCCAAATGGCATTTTTTTCCACTATGTCTTTTAAATTTACAGCAAGTTAACCTGGAGGAGCCATCCTGAGCAGAGAGAATCTACAAAAGCTGCCCTCTTTATGCACTATGTGCTTTCTATGTCACATAGGTGCACTGTGACTCAGAATCCAGTTGGGTGCAAAAGGGGATACCATGCTTCCCAGCCCATTAAAGGTGTGGATGTGAATGCTATTAGTGCTATTAGGCAAGCATCTATTTCCTGATTCACTATGACTCGTAGGTGCCAAGCAGAGATCTGAGGTCTCAGTGTTTGTGCAATAAGAAGGGAGAAAAAAAAAGACCATTGATAAATTCAGAAGAATATTTAAGCACCAGAAGGATTAAAAACAATACAAATAAAACCCACATATTATCTAAGAAAATCTGAGAAAAAAAAATTAAGACTCTTATTTCGTTTTCTGAAATCCAAGTCAAGGAGCTCTCCCTCCCCACTTTCCCTCCAACTTCCTTTTTCAAAAAGTAATAGTCTTCATATCTTTGGAGCAGTTTTAGGTTCACAGCAAATAGAGAAGAGAGCACAGTCTTTCCATATACCCTTGGGCTCCCTCCCAGTTTCCCCTATTATTAACATTTTGCATTAGTGTGATACATTTGCTATAATTCATAAGCCAATATTATTAGTACTATTATTTAATTAAATACATTATTATTAACTAAATTCCCTAGTTTATGTTAGGGTGCAGTCTTTGTGCTGTATATTCTATGGGTTTTGCCAAATGTATCATGGCATATATCCTCCGTTACAGTATCATACAGAATAGTTTCACTGCCTTAAAAATCCTCTGTGCTCCACTTTTCATCCCTCCCTTCTTCTCCCCAGTCCTGAGCTTTTTACTGTCTCCATACTTTCACCTCACCCAGAACGTTACGAGGTGGTATCATACAGAATGTAGCCTTTCACACTGGCTTCTTTTACTTAGTAATATGCACTTAAGTTTCCTCCATGTCTTTTCATGGCTTGACAGTTCGTTTGTTTTTACTGCTGAATACTAGTCCATTGCATGAATGTACCACAGGTGTTTTATTCATTCACCTATTGAAGGACATCTTGGTCACTCCCAGCTTTTGGCAATAAAATGAATAAATCTGCTATAAACATTTGTGTGCAGGCTTTTGTGTAGACATATTTTCAACTCATTTGGGTAAATAATAAGGACTGCAATGGTTGGGTTGTATGGTAAGAGTATGTTTAGTTTTGTAAGACACTGCCAAACTATCTTCCTAAATGCTGTTTTCTAATTCCAAGTAGCAGTGAGTGAGAGCTTCTGCTGCTCCCCATTCTAATCAACATTTGGTGTAGTCAGTGTTTTGGATTTTAGTTATTCCAATAGGCATATGCTCAGACCTCCAAGAGAGTTCAGGGAGAAAACATTCACCCAGAGAGCACTGACAAGGCAGTATGTATTATGGCCACTATTACCTGATTATTGCCCCCTATTATCCTGACTAGAAAATAAGGAGGCTTTGTTTAAAGTAAAAATCTTCCAATTTATTTTCATCTTTTGCTCTTCTGAACTTTTATTCACTGCATTATTTAAAAGGGGGGAGAAGAAAAGAAGGAGGAGAATGAGGAGGAGAAATTTTTTATTCAATTTAGTATCTAACAAGGCTTTGGCCAAAAATTCCACTAAAAAGTTTGCCAAATTATACTTCACTATATTCAAAGTCTCCTCTTCTAAGCTTCAGCGTATTACAAGGCTTCAAAGAGCTTAAAGCATTTCATGCATTTATTTTAGTCAATACAGAATTTTGAACTAAAATTCACCATATTGTATCTACACATGCAAGGAAAATTATAATATTTACAAATCCAACCAAAGTTGAAGCCCTTAAGCTGGTTTTCGGAAGGCAGAGCAGTCAGGTCACTTATTCAAGACCTCACTGATATATATCCAAGTCAAGAAAATCTAATTCTTTAAAATGGTACTCATTGACTTGATCATGTCACCCGGACAGCACTCAAATGAGGCCCCAAAGGTCAGAAAGCTAGAAAAATTTGTGTGTAAATGTACCTTCTTCCGTGATTACCACAGGCTTAGGTTCGTCAATTCATGAAATAAGTTGGAAGAGATCCTAGACCTATTTTGCAGATGAGCAAACCAAGGCACAGAGGTGTGTGAGGTATGAACAGTATTTTGGCCACGGGGCAATCACAGGTTTGCCCCTGCACCCTGAGCCCAGCTGTTTATGGAGAGGCGAGCTTGCCACAGAAGAGAATCATGTTGCTGTGAACATGCCTTATAAAGAACAGAAAGGGGCGATTGGCCATGAACCGAGCCCGGATCGGGAGTCTTTTTACAGAGATGCTGTCTCCAGTGGCGCCTGCTGCCTCAGTGCCCTCTTCGCTGACATCCAAGTATGACTTGTGGATGACCTTGGATAAATAGAGGCCCGTGGCTGGTGACATTCCAGAAAGGTCGGCTTTGCCATAGTTGAAGAGGTCTGTCATCCCTAAGGATTTTAACAGGGAATTTAACTCATACTTGACTTCAAGTTTGAACCGGGGGAGATGCACTTCAACTTCTCTTTCTAGCATGTTGGCAGAGCTGGTCCATCGGTGAAACGTTCTCACGTTCAGCTGCTTTTCTACCTAAGAGACAAGACCCAGACGAGCCCATGTGAGCCGAGCACACACCCTCTGCATTAAATGCTGTTTGTTTTTATGATTCTCACTGGGAGCGGTTTAATGTCATCACTTTGTTTTCCGCCTTTAAAATGTCCTATTTATCTAGGGGGAAAAAAAAATCTTGCGTTGAGCCCCATCTCGCCTTATCTATTGTCCACTTCCCATCTAAATTTCATAACATTGTCAAATGTACATCCCAGAGTCTTTTTGCCTTGATTCCCTCAGCATGTGGGCTTCGCCTACCCTTCTCCCTCTATTGCCTCTGAAGTCATGGTGTTCCTGTTTCCTGGATGAACTCAATCATTCTTCTTGGTTCTCAGATCTGAAACCTTTAACAGCACCATCCTTTACAAACCAAACTGGGTGCTCACTTGGTATCTACGAGCCAGGGTCCCCTGGCTCCACTCTGAGAACGCTTGTCCTCTCGTGCCTGTCTCCTTCCCTGTCTCCTAAGCTCCTGAAGCTGAACTCTGGGTGCTCAACTCTGTCAGTGCCCCTGTGCCTGAACCCAGTGTGTCAGCTCCCACACCCATGTTCAGATTTTCCACAGCAGCCTCGGAACACCGACTTCTCCTTCTCCATCCATTTTTTTTTATAAACCATTTTTTTTTTTAATAAACCGTCCCAACATCTTCCCTTGGGCATGGCATTTGAACCCTCCCGCCATCCCTTCCTCCCACAGCTCCAAACCACCACGCTACATCTCATCCCAACATTCCCATCCAATAATTTAAAACTTTTCTTCAACATCTTCTCACCCCCTTGACAATATAAAATCAGTCATAAAGTAAAGGTGGTTGTCCTGTTTTTCTTGCAAAGAATCTTTTCCTTTTGTCCTTTTGTGCCCAAGTAATTCCAGTTACTCCTGACTTCATGGCACAAACTAATTTCTCGGGCATTTGGACATGCTCTTTGCTCTGCCTGGAGTCGTAGGGTCCCCACACTTCACTTGTCCATCTTCTACTCATCTGGTGAGGATGGCATCAAAATTGCTCTACTAGGAAACCCTTCCTGAGTTCCTCATTTTAATTTATACCCCACCCTCTACTTCCACAGGACTTTCTGCAGAGTCTAAACCACTTCCAAATGCTGTATGCCTCCAGATATCTTCCACGCCAGTCAACCACAGGTCCCTGGGGACCTGATTCCGTCTGAATTGGTCACACCGGTAAGAACACTTGTTCTCATGGCCACGGCTGTACTTCTTTCATTACAGCTCCCTCCTAAAGGGCACCCCTCTCACTTTTTAATCCAAATGCATATATCCTGGCCCAGCTCTTCCAAGAAGCCTTCCCTACACACCCTCTTGCCCATCTGTACCATGTTGCTTTTGCCTCTGAAGCCAGTACTCCCTGACTTAGAAACCCTTCACTGTGTTGACCTCTATCAGTTTCAAGAAGCATAGCTGTTCTCCTAAGAAACTGTTTGTCATTGTAGCAGAGCACTGAAGGATCCCCCTACGTGGGGGAGGTGGCATAGTCACTCCACAGGCTTGTCTACTCTGTGTTGGAAAGCTTTGGCTGCAGCCGGGGCTGGAAGGGGTTGGACCCAAATTCCAGCTGCCACCATGACCTCTTCTTAATGGTGGCTGTGCTCACTTCCTCACAAAACCAGGATGTTAAAATGGCTAGTCTATGAAAGCATGTCACAACTGGATCATAAATCCTGCCCTGAGAGTAAGATGGCTTAATCTTTGGTCTAGGAACCCAGCCAGCATTATAATTTCATGACTATGGAAAGATGTCTCCCAGTTATCAACTGACCAATATGTATGTGTTTTTGTACAAGTTGGCACTTCTACCTCGATGTGCTTTTTTTCATGTAAGAATAGCTTGCTCTCCCTAAATACATTATCCTGAAGAGCAGGGTCCATGTGCCCCGCCCCTTTTTCATTTTCACAGCTAAGACCAATACATCTAAGCCTAGACTATGAATCAGTGGCTGATGCATTAACATCATGGGATACTGTGTGTGTGTGTACGTGTGTGTGTGTGCGCGTGCACGCGTGCACATGCATCCACACTCATACATACATGCTTTAGCTGCATGCTAGCATTCTTGTAACTTTACCTGTTCTAGATTAGTTGTGCCTTTTGGAAGCAGGATAATCATGTTTAGTTTGTTGTTAACATAGGGCAGCTCCAGAACTAGCATCTTCGGCTCCTTTATGAAGGCCAATTTAAATGTTCCAGTTTGATGCATCATTTCCACAATTACACTTTTACCCTATTTAAGAAAAAAGATTCTAAGTTAGGTAGTAAAGTTACATATGTGAGTGTATACAAGGTCTGTCTGGAAAGTATCTAGCCATGTAATGGGAATGTGTATATTAACAATGGCTGGATATTTTCTAGACAGATCTCCTATGTATGTATACTCGTTCTCTCATATAACATGAATATTTGCATTAACACTCTAAAGGCATGAGTAAACTAGAAACTACAAAGTATATCCTTTATTATTTTCCTTTGCAAAAATTATTTTTTATTTAAAAATAAGGCATATTCAGCAACTGAATAGCTTTAATAATATATATAGTTAACTTAGGTCTACCAAAAACAAAGCCAAGGTTTCTAGCTAAAATGATTTATGTGGTAAAATGATATAATTGGATCATTTTTCTAATCTAATTAGACACTGTCTAGAGAAAAATAACACATAGTTTTATTGTGCTGTTAGAGAAAATAACCACAGTATATATGGAAAGAATGCATAGACACAATATTAGGGAAAAAATAGGTTTTCTTCTCTGCCATGGAATCTTAGTGTCCAAAGGCTCCAGTTAGGTGCCCTGTGAGAGAGGTTACTGTCACTTAATAGGGGAAAAGTGAAAATTCATAGAAAACACAATTAAAGGAACTGACGTAAACCTGGGCCATTATATCTTTTAAAATTGTCCTTAAATGATTATTGCATTATCCAAAATTTGTCATGAGTCTGTAAATGAAATACTCACCTCACTTAGCTGAAAAGGGGTTTTAACCGTCTCTCTTTCCTGAAATTTATTTTGCCATTGTCCTTTGAAATATATAGCATTCACCAGGACCATTACAGAGGAAGGGTCAATTGTGCCCTTTCCAAAGAGGTCTTTGACTTTTCCTTGTATTACATAAAAAAAAGGATAATTGTATTTGGATTTAAACTTATTGAAATACAGAGTTGAATAGTCATAAGCAATTTGGAGCCATTTCTTTCTTAACACTAATGGTAAATTTGAGATGCCAGAAGAACTCCTTTATCTCCTGGCCACAGAGACTTCCTTACCAAATGAAGTTTATTTCAAAGAATATTGAATACTTTGTTAATTCTAATTAGAAGATGGCATCCAGAGAGTAGCTAGCATATTAGTAGTGCATCAACTTGTCTTATACCTACTTATATCCAATGTTTCTTATATACTGCTGATTATTAAGAAAGATTTTTTAATAATTTTTTTGTGGCTTACCTTTAGCATGTATCAGGCTTTCTACTTACCAGGACCTCACTACATGCAAATATGTTAAGTATTTTTAAAGTTTTACTCATTTTTTCAATGCAGTAGAGTTGGTATATCACAAATATACAACAGCACTTGAAGTAAACACATATCTGGGAATCAAGATTTATAAAAATGGCTCTTCCTTTTTGCAGCCATTGCCAAAGTGGTAGCCACCAAAATGAAGTTGAATCCTTTTTTGACTTCTGACCAAAGCAAAAACCACAAAAGATATTTCAATGCACCTTCCCACATTCACAGGAAGGTTATGGCCTCCCCTCTTTCCAAAGAGCTGAGACGGAAGTATAATGTTCAATTCATGCCCATCCAAAAGGATGATGAAGTTCAGGTTGTGCAATGACACTACCAAAGTCAGCAGATTGGCAAAGCAGTACAGATTTAAGGAAGACAGATGTCATCTATGTTGAACAGGTGCAGCAGGAAAAGGCGAATGACACAACTGTCCCTGTGGGTACTCACTCCAGCTAGGTGGTTATCACTAGGCTAAAACTGGACAAAGACTACAGAAAGATCCTAGAACAGAAAGCCAAATGCTGCCACGTAGTGAAGGAGAAGGGCAGATACAAGGACAGAACAATTGAGGAGATGCAGGAGTAATCTTAGGTACCAATTTCATTAAAAACTGCTAAAATGAAAAAAAAGATTTATAAAAATATACCAGAATTTTTTTGCTTTGTAAATATACTAGTCAAAATTGAACACTCTGTCCTCTTGTGCATTTTGGCACATTGCAATTTACAAAACCAGTTTGGAATATAATTCGTCATACCATATGAAACATAGGGGCAGCTTTAATATCAGACTCTAAGCTTGATGAAGGTTTTAATTTTCATTGAACTTCCTGGGCCTAACACAATCCTAGCATGCAATAACAATATCTAACCTTAGGTGCTCAATATATATTTTTAGAGGAATGGATGAATAAATACATAAATGAATGATGATTCTGATGCTCATTGAAGTCGGGGAAAAAAGAATGATGAAATAACAGATGTGATAATAATGTAGTGGTTGTATTTTTTAAAAGTCTGTATTTTTCATAGAAACAAACTGAAATACGAATAGGAAAAGTGATATGGTATCTAGGATTTACTCCAAAATAGTATGAAATCAGTGGTGGGAAAGGGTGAGAGTACAGATGAATGAGACTGGACATGAGTGGTAAATGTCGCAGTTGAATGATGAGTAAATGAGATTTTATTATATATTCTCTCTACTTTTGTATATCCTTAATTTTTAACTTAACTAAATGTTTTTAAATAAAGAAATGAACATATCTTTGGTATCAAATATTTAATGCACAATTTTAAAAAGGAAATATTTAATAATATGTATGTTTTTTAAATTATAAAATGTAGATTTAAATTTAATTACAGAACATACAATAACACTTCTATAAAGTATTAAATGGTGTTCATTCTCAGAGTCACTTTGCATAAATTATTCAAGACAAACGATTATAAGGGCTAATCTGAAATGTGGCCACATTTCCTTCATTGTTGATCTGCCTATGTCAGGTGATAGATCTCCTTGTTAGCACATTGACTCAGGGAGTTTATCATCACAACACATATACAGTTTTAGGACACATATGTGACTTATCCTTACCATTAGTTTTACTTTCAACCCAAGCATTAATAGTTTTTCTTGTTTCCTCTGTAGACTGTTCAAAATCAACAGTTTCCAACCTGGCTTGATACAGTTTCTCAGAACAGCTTAAATATTGCTGTCAAAAAGAAAAAAACAACTCAAAAATAGTGTAAGAAAAACAAACATCTACAGCTCAATGTACTCTAAAATCCTAACACAGAGACAAAAGCAGCTCATATATGTTAATACAAGAGAGAATAGAATTCATATGTACTTATTTTTAATAAAACAAATAAATTTAACAAAATCCAAAACCTTTCCAAAAGGAGTGTTCAGAAATGTTTGGTTGTTACTTCTGTTATGTTGTTGGCTTTCTTAAATCTAAAACATTCAAAACAAAATGACAAATGTTAAATAACAAATATAGTGAGTGCCTTTTCACTGTACCACAACTCTTTTGTTTTCAATGTAGACAAATGGGAGTTACTGCTCTCACATTATAGACAGGAAAACTGAGAACCAGAAGGGTTAAGTGACTTGCTTGTCTAAGTTCTAACAGAAGGTCTCCCTGTGGTATATATCAATCTCCCCATAAGCCACTATAAATAAATTTAATAATAATATTCTCTGATGTAGACAACTTATATTTTTCAAATTTATGCAAAGTATAAACAAAAATGTCTTCAGGAACTCACTATTTTATTTTTTCACCTATAACACATTATTTAAGTGGAAGTGGTGTGTAAACTCAGTATAAAGAACCTAGCCCTCCCTTTTAACTAAATTCTTACTCACACGCCTGTCCCAAGTAGCATCCTGGAGCCACCATTGATTACCACTCATGGCTCTTGATTCCTAGAACTGGTAAATTCCCCCTGCCTTGTGCCAAGGCGGCAGCCAAATCTACGTGGATGCAAATGAAATTGTTTATGATTCCATTCTGAAGACCTTGGAGCCACACCTCCATGCCGGACCCAGTGCCCCATCATGAACCAAATGGGATGATTCAAGACTTAGAAATAGGGTAGGTGTAAAAGTGGCTGCCTGGGGTTTGGTTTTCTGTTTACCTAAACAGCCTCTTTTGTGCCTAAATCCTGGGTAGAAAAAAAGTAAAGCTTAACTAAGAGCAAAAACTAGGCCTCGAGATGATTCTTTTCCTGAGCTGAGTCCTATTGTAACTGAAATATCCTTAAGTAACTCCCCATAACTCATAAAGTGAGAGTTTTTCCAGCCAGAATCCTAAGAGAGTAAAATGGATCTCATGACATAGTTCATGACAATATTCATGATACTAATGAGGGAAGAGTTTCTCATTTCAGGAACAGATGTAATCATCACCATCCCAAATCAACATTTATCTACTGTTATGTCTGGCACACTGTTTTGGGAAGGCAAAGGGATGAGAGACAGCATTCTAACTCCAAGGACCATCATTATTAATCCCCACCACCTCAGACACTCTCCATAAACAATCCCCCTATATGCTTCCTGGGTAATAGAAGAAAACAGCCCTGAAATGTCTATAGCACCAACATGGGCTACCCACCCCAAGTTGCAAAAATTCTAACTATCAGAAGCTTATCACATCTAACACACAATCTGTGCTACTAGGCTGGGAAGAACAGTAGAAATTCAGGGCCTCATCCAGCTTCACCTTGCTGGCACTGGGTCAAACAAAACACTGGTCAAGTAAAAAGCTTGCATTTCACCTCAATCACAGCAGGATGACTTAGCAATTAAACACAGGAAGATGGATTTAGATATGGGTCAAATCCAGGTTTGGCCCTTTAGGTATCTCTGCAAACTTTGTCAACTTGACTCTTTAGAATCTGCTTCATAGTCTATAGAATTAATGAAAATTTTGTACCTGTATCTTAGCACAATGTAAGGATTATTTGAGATAATGACTGTAATGTATTAAATAGAATGATTGGCACATTGTAAACACTCAATAAAACTACATATTACGATGCTGTTGGGAAAGGGCATAAAGAGTATTAAAATTTTGGAGCTAGAAAGGACTTAGTTTAATTGTCTAATTAAAGGTAGAAATGACTTGCCCAAAGTCATACATCTAAACAGGGACAGAACTCTCAGCTCTTGACTCCCAGTGTGGTACACTTTTAACTATCTCTTCGTATTCTGCCACTTAGGACCCCTGAAGAAGATATGAAAAACGATTTTTTTGTTTTTCTTTTGGTCCATAAGGGATAATTCTTACCCAACCCTGGTTTTTGGACAGCTTTAAGCATTTTTCAGAAATAAAATTTTTATATGATATTTTGCAACTTTTAATTTTTTTTTATTTCAGCATATTACAGGGGTACAAATGTTTAGGTTACACATATTGCCTTTGCCCTGCCCTAGTCAGAGCTTCAAGCATGTCCATCCCCTAGACAGCACACAACGCAATTGAGAGTTTTGGTAAAACCATCCTCTTGAAATTCTAACTCAGCTCAAATTCAATCTGTTAAATAACATGTGACTATTCTTACTCTTTACTAATTTTATAGCATGAAATTTACAGGATATCAAGAAAGTTGTTGACCACCATTCCATATGAACTTACCTCATGGAATGCCATTGTCTCTGTCCCATAGAGTTTGTTGGCAATGCTGAGGGTATAGTTAGAGTCTGGCTGGTTGATTTGAGAGAATAGGACACCAAGCTCTGAATGAATCCTTCCAGCTTGGCTGCACTGAAGCATTAGTAAACAAATAAAAATGTACTAAATTTTTTTTTTCATTGAAGAGCTATAAAAAGGTGAAAACAACATCTAAAGAGCAAAGTGTTTGTCTCTGAATAAAAGGGCCATGGATACAAGGAATCAAAAAGTTTAAAGCATTTCTTTTCTCTAGGTTTTCTCTAGCACATCTCATCACTCTCTGACTTGGGTTGCAGTTTGGGTGCAGAATTGTAAGCTATTGCAAAACACACGTGTACTTGTTGGCCCTAATGGTCTGATTCAAAAGCAGTTTTCACAAATGATAAATATTTGAGGTGATAAAGATGCTAATTAGCCTGATTTGATCATTCTATAGTATATACCAATGTAGACGTGTATCAAAATATCACATTAAACCCCATAAATTTATACAATTATTATTTGTCACTTAAAAATAAAATATAATTTTAAAAAATCTGTCCCCCCAAAAACAAAAGCAGTTTTCATAAATAGATTCTAGTGGAGCATTGAAGGCAATAATCTAAGTCTTAGTGCCCTCTTTGTACTTATAGAATTATTTCTTTTTTGTATCATACTTTTTCAGTGTTTCAGTTTTCTATGTAGTCATGTACTCAAACACTTCAGCCTCTAACTGGCCTGACTTTACACACTCATGTGCAGCTCAGTGGTAGCAATTCTGATAAGCATGAATCTTTGATGCACTTAAAGGATAGCTGAGAATTCAGGGTCATTATAGGGGTGATGCCTATACTTCCTAAAACAATGGTTCCCAAATTATGGGCTTTGAACTCCTAATAATAAGTTGGGTTCTGTGAAGCTCATGTTCTGTGAATCTATATGCATTTATATACCTCAACCAATCATGATCAAACACAACTATTTTCATGTAGGAATTCTTTGTAACTTTGATGTCAAAGTGAATCCTTCTACTGGAAAAAACTAGAGACCATAGTCCCAGAGCATGCGGGTTAGGCAGCATCAGTCCATGTTTTCCCAGTATATGATTATATGGCAATGCCTCAGGCTCCTTTCATCCCTCTCACTGGACAGAAAAAAAATCTAACGCCACAAAAACAAGGCTGGCAGATTCAAGAGGGACATGTCTATAAAAGAACAGAAAAGTTTGAATACGGGTGACAATAAATTAGGTAATAAAATCTGGAGAACTTTATTATTGTTATTATTATCATATTATTATCGTCTTAAACTCTAGGCTGTAGTGATTATCAGGAAGATTAAAGGAGGAGACATGACTAGTTCCCTTATGGGCCAGAGGGGGGGACTCTGCTACTCAACCCCTGGACTATTATTTCTTGGCTCACTCATGTTAAAGAGCATTAGACAGCTCAGCAATGATATTATCATACCTGAGGTGAGTCCTTAAATTCTGGTTTTAACGATTCCACAATATGATTAAAATGAAGCACCTAAAAAAAGAAAAAGGAGGGGGGATCAACTGTCACCAAAAGCAATGGATAATGGTTAATATCAATTTTTTTTCTATTTCAGATAAAGATCAGTTGTTACTATCTATTTTTTTTCTATTTCAGATAAACACCAATAATTATAGCTAACATTTAATATTCTTATGTTCCAAGTCCTGAATTAAGTATATTTATTTATTTATTTATTTAGAGACAGAGTCTCATTCTGTTGCTCACGCTAGAGCGCCATGTCATCAGCCTAGCTCACAGCAACCTCAAACTCCTGGGCTCAAGGGATTCTCCTGCCTCAGCTTCTCAAGTAGCTGGGACTACAGGCATGCGCCACCATGCCCTACAGGCATACACCACCATGCCCATCTAATTTTTTCTATTTTTAGTAGAAATGAGGTCTTACTCTTGCTTAGGCTGGTCTTGAACTCTTGAGCTCAAGCAATCCTCCTGCCTGGGCCTCCCAGAGTGCAAGGATTACAGGCGTGATCCACTGCGCCTGGCCCTGAATTAAGTCTCTACATATCTTATTTAACCTTCCAACAACTTTATGAATAGATACTATTGTCTCCATTTTAAGTTAGGGAAATTAAGGTCAAGAGAGATCAAGCAGCTTTCCCCAGACAATTGTCACTTTCCAAAAACTGACCTCTTACCCACTGGGCTCTTCTGCCCCTCTTGACTGTCCTTAGGCCATTAACTAGGACAGCAACATTTTGGGCCATGCAAGATGTTACATAGTTCCCAGCACAAACAATAATAATATGTGCAAGTATGCCAAGAGTTGTTAAGTGATACTCTTCTAGACCTTCCACAGCGATAAAAATATATATAATGGAAAAATCAGTTATGTTAGCCCACGTAAACGGAAAAGTCACCTTTCCTCTCTGAGTCTCGGTTTTCCCATCTATAAAATGGTGATAACAGTCCCAACCTGCCACACAGGGTTACAATGAAGTTCAAATGCAATAATGAAAAAAATTGTTTAAATGTGGTAACTTCTAAAATATCATTAAGTTTTATCATAAGTTTAACCTTCTAGAAGACAATAGTAGTGCCATACCTGTGTTGTCTATCACATTTAAATCATGAAACGATGAACTCTAAAAGTAAGCTACAGAAATTTATTTCTGATACCACTGATAGTAAGAAAGAGACTATGTATTGACATATGTTCCATTACAATGTACTACATTATTTAAGCCATTATGCATTTTTAAGAAATATAATTTTCTCAAATGTGTTTGTTTGTTTTTTTTTCTCACACAAAATGGCAGAGTTTTCTTGGTACAAAGATAGAAGTAAGCTGGGATCTGGGCAACTCTCTGCTGCCTTCCATACCTTTTGCATTTGGTCTGCACTGTTTCCTCTGGCACCAAGGAGGATCATACTTAGAGCATAAAGCAGACTCAGTGGAGAGAAGAAGATGTTATCTCCTACATTGTTATTGTTCATCTCTTTGAACACATCAAGGCAAAATTCGACATTTGCTGTGCTGAGGGAACCCATTTTTATGCCAAGCACTGCCTGTGAACAGAAGGGGAAATATCTCAGAATATCTCCTGAAGGTACAGATAATATCTAAAGTTCAGTTATTACAATTCATGAAGTGTCTAAGCACACTGCTTCATGAAAAATTACGTACCCTTATCATAATTTCTAAGAAATTAGTAAATGCTAGAAGGGGAAATTCATGGTAGTTTTATATTCTAACAAATAGAAGATTTACTATTTCTTCTAATACTTCAAAGTTATCTATCACTTGTGTGTCTGTGTACGTATGCGTGTGTGTGTGCGCGCGCGCGTGTGTGTTTTCGAGACAAGGTCATCCAGTGTGGCTCATCACAGCTCACTGTGACCTCAAACTCCTGGGCTCAAGTCATCCTCCCACCTCAGCCTCCTGAGAAACTGAGACTAGAGGTACACACTATCACACCCAGTTAATTTTTAAAATTTCTGTAGAGATGGGGTCTCACTATGTTGCCAAGGCTCATTTGTGTATATTTAAAAATGATCTATAACTGTTCTGGAGCAAAAGAACAGAAGACATTGTATCTTCATGCTCTTAATTTCCATGCTTTAAGACATTCCTCATCCTGGAATTTGTGCGGAAAAATTCTTGAGCTACATAAGCTCAGCCAAGTGTGGTATTTTCTCACTAGACTGCCCACTTTCACAGCTTTACAAGAAGAGAACATCTCCATCCTGGTCATTTTTGCACAAACAAATTGATAGTCAATAAAGCAAATTTGGACAAAATTCTGTGCATATTTTCATCTCCTTGGTGGGATCTCATTCCCTACACCCCTCCACAAAAGTGAAAGATACCAATGAGTAAGTCATGCCATAAGAAGGCAGTCAGAATCCTCAGCCCTGGGTCACAGATGTGATGTTGTGAAAATAAAGGAATGGAAATGGAAACTCAAAGAGATGAAAAGATGATTCTAGAATATGTGTTATCTTAGGACAAGAGTATGTCAGGAAAGAAGAGTTTATTCTTGGTACTCAGTTCCACAAACAAATGAGCACCGCTAACTGTAGGGGTAGATACGAAAATGATAAAGACTAGTTCCTGCCCTCACAGCTGGCCTCGTTGGCATCCCACACTTTCTTCCTTTAACTTCCAGGTCTCTTGGCTCACAGCCTTCTTTCTTGGCCATTATTTCTCAGTCTTTTTTTTTGCAGAATCTTTTGATTTTCAAATTCTATTCATCATTATACAACAGAATTAAGATCTTGGATCTCTTCTCTATTTATATTCATATTCCGGGTGATCTCACCCAACCTCATGCCTTCAATGTCACTGATATTCTCTTGTTTCCTGAATTTATCCTGCCCCTGAATTCCAGACCCATATATCCAACTGCCTACGCAGCATCTCCACTTGAATATCTAATAGATATCTCACATTTAACATGTCTGAAAACAAACTTTTAACTTTCTAACTTCTCTCTCCTCTGTCCCCATGGCTGTCTTCACCTCTGTTAATGGCAATTCCATTATTCCATTTTCTCAAGCCAAAGACCTTGAGATCATCCTTAAATAATGTCTCATTCTTATTCACATTCAATGTATTAAAAAATCCTGTTTTCCCTGTCTTCCAAAAGACTTACCATCTGCCCATTTCTCACCCGCTCCAGTTTTACCTGTTTGGTCAAAGCTACCATCTTCCCTCGTCTGGATTATTGAAATAGTCTCCTAACTCTTCCTCTTACTCCAGTCTTTGCTCTCCTCCCTGATATTTTCTGGGAAGCTAGAATGATGATTTTTAAATCAATTAGATATGTCCTCTGTCCTTCTGTGCTCAAAATCTCCAGTAGCTTCCCTTTCTGTCAAAGAAGAAGCCAAAGTCCTTACCAAGGACTTTGTGGTAAGTCCTTGTACTTACACTCTGTGATCTGGCCCTGGCCAACTCTCAGGCCTCATGTCCTACCACTCTCCCACCAGCTCACTCTGCTTAAGCCATGTCAGCTCCTTGAATTCCTTTAACATGTTAATTACATTCTACTTCAGGGCCTTTGCACTTTCTATCCCTCTTCTGGGATGCTTTCCCCAGAGATATTCAAATAGACCACTCCAGCAGTTCATTTATCTCTCTATTCAATAGAGTTCTATCAGTGGGGCTCTCTTTGACTATTCTATCTGAAATGTCAGCCCACACTCTTACATCCCATTATCATAATGTTTCATCATATTACCACTTCAGTTACTACACATGTATTCATTGTCTAATCCCCCCTCCCTCTAGAGTACCATCTCCATTAGAGCAAGGACTTTTTTTTTCTTTTTACACTTTGTTCCAACACCTAGATAAGCCCCAGCCATAGACTAGCCACTCAGTAAAGATCTGCAGGAGGAAGAAATGAAGAAAGGAATTTTAATCCAATAAGTACTATGATCTGCTGGTGTGCGTAGAATATTCTGAAAACATAAAGAAGAGACACAGAGCCAACCTGAGAGTTACAATGGACTGCCCAAAGGAGATAATGTCCCTTTTCTTCTTTGAAGAATAAGGTACTATTCATCCAGGTGTATACATGTAGGAAGAGCCGTCTTAACAGAAGAAGTGTCTTCCACAATCACCCAGGAATCAATATAAATTACAGAAATCAACATTCCAAATATTTTACAATGTCGGGGCTAATTAATGTTGCCTAGTTAGTTTTGGGGAAGCAGATCCCATGAAAGATGGAAGTCCTAAGGCACATAGAATCCTATCAAAGATGCATGAACTCCCAGCAAGGCCCCACTCAGGTGGTGAGGGAAAGTTGGGTGTGTGCTGTAGGTAGAAGAGCTTCAAATTGAGTCCTTAGAGCTAGAAAAAGTTGCAGATAACTTCCTTGAGTGTAACTTTCTATGTGTTTTATGGTACACATAAAGCGCCAAGCAAATGAGATGTGGTATCTGGAAGTTGCTACAGGAGAAAGGGAAGAAAAGAAAGATGTCTAAGGCTATAGCCCCTCTAGGTTAAGAAGGGGGGTTTACAGAAGACATAACACTGTTCGGGGTATTTAAGGAAGGGAATATGTCTCAGAATGGGATACTGACATTAAAAGACTGCAAAAGCACAGAGGGTCTGGGTCTGTCCTTCTTGGATAAATACATCTCCAAGGGTAGATCTCCAAGACACCAGCTTCTTAATAACCTAGAACACAGCCTGGATAGCTTCTTACCCATTCACAAGATTCTTCTCTCATGACAACTGACCTAGTGCCTACCTCCCCTTCCCTAAACCAGAGCTATTCCTAAGTTCTCACTCTCTGTCCTTCAAACTTTGTAAACTTCACATATGCTCATTCCTGGAACTAGTAGGAATTTCAGAATGCTCACACAAACAAGCCACGACACTTTACATCCATGTACAGAATATATGTATCATTTAAGAGACTAATTTTAAAAGCATATGAGGAAACTGAGAGCCAGGAAAATAAAGAATTTCTCTCCAACATGTAAAAATTAATAAGGTTAGTACAGTGCAGTTAAGGGCGTCTAAGGAGCTAAGAAATGCTTCATCAATAAAGGTCACAGCTTTGTGTGAAAAGCTCTGTTCTGAATAAGGATGATTAATAAGTAAAAATACCAACAGAGCTCCATTTTACTATATAAATCAGAGATTTGAAATCAAGTCAGCCTGCCTCAAAGATTTTTAAATGTACACTATCAAGAACATGCAGACATGTTGATATATTTACCAAGGAGTCAGCAAAAGCCACACTCAATTAATGAACCTTCATTTGGTTTATTACACAACCTGTCCAAATGCCACATTTTACTCTTATCTGTTCTCTTTTGACAACAAGCACAGCTGAGATAATAAAGTACAGAAACATTTCTCTTTACCTCTGTTGCTTTCCGGTGGTGAAGTGGACAGTTCGGCAAGTTAGACTGGAGCTTTGTCAATCAAAAGGAAATATAAAGCCTTCACTTTTTGCCCCTCCCTTTCTCCTTGTGTCCATAGTGACTCAACTCTCCACCTTCTGGGTGGAAAGTACAGCCCTGAAGAGGAAGTCCTTCTAAAGGCCACTGAGAGCTGCTTTAAATCCCCAGAGACTCTCAGAATGTCTAGTGCTTCCTGGAGAAGCACCCAGTTCTTAACCTCCTTCTGCTTTAATGATGAGGAAACATCAACAAGCCTAGCCTCTATTCAAGAAAAACAAGCTGTCTTTCTGAATAGAATAACATCAACCCATCATGTTGGCAGCGCCATGTCCAACATTCCAGGATTGCCAGTGTCGGCGTACATAGTACAAAGCTACTCAACAGGAAAGGTCCCAGTTGTGACAGAGGCTTCCTGTCTTGAGGCAAATTCATCCCAAGATCCTCTGGGCCATCCTGCATGAAGCATATGTTTTTATGTGGCGCTTCAACAACCTATTGGCAGGTAAATCCTGTCCCATAAAAAGAACACAAGAATGTGCTCAACCAGGAGTTATTCTATGGTTTCAGTTTAAAAGCTTGGTGGAACAACAAGTCACTCCAACCTAAAGTGAGTTTAGAATCATGATTCAGAAGTAAGGAAGAAAAATTATAGATTAGAGGTAGAGATGAGAGCTGGAGACAGAAAATGTTTGAGGTATGCAGTAGCCAGAATCAGCACCATAAGAAGAGTCCAGCTTTCCAAAGTCTGGTCTTGACCATGTAATAACACAGCCCACGTCCCCAGGTTGACACTACTGCCAACCTTAACCTATGACGGCAGCCTGAACTGCACTTGTGACAGGAGAAATTTCTTGTGACTGGTTATTTGCTTGTCATCCTTAGCATGCAATAAGTCTTTTCTCAGTCAAAACTAAACTTTCTATTATTTAACACAGGAGAACCAGAAGGCTTGGGTCTAACAGTATGGTTCTAATACCCATTTTGCCTACAAGGTTTTCATAAAGATAACTGTGCTCATGACCAACCATACAGAAATAGAAGAGGTCCCAACTCCATGCGGTCTTTTTCTTTGCTCATAGCAAGTGTTTTCTGACATGAGCCAATGCCAGCTGGGGGCTTCCATGGCTTGGGAGCCTCGTCCACCATTAGGGCTGATCTTCTACCTTTCATCTCCCTTGACATCCCATTAGAAAAAGACAGAATTTCTTAGCTTTCTTTCTGTTTAAGCATTAGGCTCATCAAGGAAGGTATTTTTATGTCTTTGATCTAGATTGTATCCTTGTTATTTTCCCCATTAGAGAAGAATTACTCATTTCTGATCTTTTCTTCCAGGTGGAAGGACATCCATTAACATAACCCTCTTTGCCTCTCTTTGCCCTCCAATTCCCTTCTCCTCTAGAGTCTCAGCCTGGATTCCCTGAAAGCAGAGCCTTCGACAAGGTCTAACATGCATTTAGTTTATCTGGGAAGTGGTCTCAGGAAATAAAATCAGGAGAGAAAGAGGAATGGAACAGGGAAGGATGGAAAACTTATATGCTATTGGTTATCAGGGTGGCCACTGGCAAACAAAATGTATCTCAGAACTGTCTACCCAGAGGAAAAAGGAGGAAAACAAATATCTACTAGCTTTCCTCCACATTGGTCAAGGAGGGCCCCATGGGTGTTAACTCAGGTTGCATTTGTGTGAATGTCAAGTGTGCACGTCCCACACCAAAGCAACAGAAAAGTCCTAAAGCTATTATAGAAGCAAGATGTGAGGCGAGGTGCTGTCAAGTTGCAACGTACAACATTATGTAAAGCCTATACAGAACTGGTAGCCTCTGCAACAGCTAGATATTAAGAGGTAGAGTGACAGAATTTGAAATGGCTCACAAGAGGTATCTAACACATCAGTCTGTGACATAGCCTGTTGGTGGGTTTGGAGAGGAATTTCTCTCCAGTTTCCTTTTGAGGGAGCCAGGTGTCCAAAGGAAGTTCACATTCTCATATATTTCTCCTGCCCTAAGTTTTCCCAGCCCAACATTGAAATTCCAGTAGTCCCAGTGAGTGAGTAGGTTGTACATCTCCCTGTTCTGAGGTTCAATTCTGAGGACAGCGAGTGAGCATGGGCTAGAGAGCAGAATGTAGACTGGGTTTCTGACCCCAGCTACTCCCTAGTCTTGGGCAGGACACCACCTGTACTACCTGTGACTGATGGCCCTTGGCAGAAGTTAAAGGTGGAAGATTTCAAGGAAGAACCTTGAGGCAGCCAGGAGGCATAAGTGATCTTAGCAGAAGTCACTTTAGTGGTGTGCTGTGGGAAGAATCTAGTCTGCAATGCATTGTAGAACACACCGGAGAAGATCACACTCTTTCTCAGAACTTGGCAGTAAAGCTAAGTTGGGACATAAGATGATGTTAGAGGAAGCAAAGTTGAAGAATTTTATTACGTGCAACTTTTCCCTATTCTGACATGGAAAACCAATGGATAATGTGTGTTCACGTGTTCACAACCTCACCCCCTCCCCTGCCTTCACTCACCAGAGCTGATGAGTCAAAATTCATAAAGGATGAGCATCAGTATGGAAGGGAGAATCAAAAAGATTTACTGTGGCATAGAGAGATTCTGGTGGGAATTTTTTTTAAAAAGAATAGAATTGGACAAAGAGGAACCTGCTTAGCAAAATTAGTTGATCTTGGGAGTTTGGAATGGGAGTGGAGGTGCAGAAGACTCTGGGAGCACCTGCCCTGTGTGTAAGAGAAAGAAAGGAATAGAGAATGATGACATTTGGGAGTTTTCATTTGCATTATAAATGTCATCTTTCTTTGTAGAATTGTCAGATTTAGCAAATAAAGATATAAGATGCTCAGTTAAATTTGAATTTCAGACAAACAATAAATCTTTTTATAAGTATATCCCAAAGATCATACGGGACATGTTTATATTTAAAAATGTATTCATTGTTTATCCAAAATTTGAATTTAACTGGGTGTTCTGTATTTTATCTATCAACCCTTACCTCTTGGCATTTTCTTGAGAAACTTTAGCAAGTGCTTAGATTTACTTACATTCTTTTGAACCAGACACAAGAATTAAGAAAAATCCATAAGACTGTTCAGTATTGAGCTGGGTGGTAAATTTAAATACATGCTGAAGGGAAGAAAAAATAGACCACAAATGGCTGCTGTTATAGGAAAGAGAAGGGATGACGCACGGGGAAAAGCTACCCAAAGAGATATAAGAGGTAAAAACACAATGCAGGTAGAAGAACCAACTTTACACAAAATGAGAGACAGTGTTTCTGAAACATAAAAACATAAGAATAGATTGGAGAAGGATGGATACATATTTAAATAAGTTTGCACATATGAGAGTTAGAAGTTATGCCTAGATTGTTAAGTCCTTACGGACAGGGACAATGTTTTTTGCTAAGTGCTTGATATTTAGTAAGCACTCAAAAACCATTTGTTAAACATAATCTTTTTATGGGGGTGGGGTGTGCTTCATGTTGGGATGAGGCAAGAAGACATAAAGGTTTGGATAGCAATTTGGCAAAAATGGAGACAGGACTGATCAAGAACAGCAAAAGGCTTCCTCACTGACTGCCAGCAGAGGCTGGAATCAGCCACACATTACCAGTAACATAAAGTGAGAAGGGTGTGCCAACAAGTGCATCCTGCTGTGATTTGCAAAGTTCCCACCTGCCAGTCTTCCCAGATCCTTGGAATGTGATCCTTACATTCAAACTCCATTTTTTGCAAAAGGTTCACAGTTTTCTGACAGAATGTTTTTTAAAAGATAGTACTTTTTCAATAGGACATTGTAACTCTTACTTTCCCAGACATAAAGTGATTCTTCCAAAAGAGGTCACGTCGTGTGAAAATCAAGGATTTTAAAAACAACGCCCAGAGTATTTTCCATTTAGTCAGACAACTCTTGACAAAGACCCAGATATGAAATAGAATGGAAAGTGTGAAGCACAGACCCTAGAAAAATAATCAACAATGCTACTCTTTTATTTCCAGGAAGTACAGAGAGTCGTTCAACAATAATGAGCAATTCTAAGAACAAGAAGGGCAGAAATATTAAGCTTTAGTCTATACACTTGGAAAATTTTCCTCAGGTGAGTCAAGAAGAATCTATTACTTGAAACATAAACTAAAAGAGAACTGGTATTTAAAAAAAATATCCTATAAAACTCATCAAACGACACTACTAAGAAACTAAGCAAGCCACAGGCTGGGAGAAAATATTCACCTTGCAGACCCAAAGAAGTGTTTGTATACAGAACACACAAAGAACTACAACTCAATAAGTTAAATATAAATAAAAAGGCAAAATCTTTGTATAGGCACATCATTAAAGAATATGTATGAATGGCCAAGAAACACATAACAAAGTATCCAACATCATTAGTTGTCAGAGAAGTACAAATTAAAAACACAAAGACATTCCACTTCACACCCATAGAATGAGTAATTAAGAAAGATTGAGCATGCCAAATGTTTATGAAGGTACAGGGCAAACAGAACTCCTATCTATAATGCTCAACCACATTGGAAAAATGCCAGATTCATATAAAGTGAAACATTCCCTACCTATGATGTATTAATAGCAATTCCTCCAAAGTATTTATCCAAGAGAAATGAAAACATCCACAATAAGCCTTGTACAAAAATGTTATTAGTAACTTTAAGCATAAGAGCCACACACTGGATGTTCATCAAGAAAAAAAAAAGCATAAAAATCTTATGTTGCATCCATACACAGAATTAAAAAGGAGTGAACTACTGATATATACAACAACATAAATGAATCTCAAAAGCATCACACTGAATGAAAAAAGCCAGGCATTAAAAAAGTACAAAATTCTTGTAGAACAAGGAATTGTTGAAGTTAAAAAAAAGAAAAATATATATATTAAAAAAGAGAAAAGAAAGATAAAAATATTATTTTAAAAAGGTATAAAATTTTTAGCAAAACTTATGTATGATAATGGAAATCAGACCAGTGGTTATTGCTGTTGAGGGAGGACTAACTGTAAAGAGATAGAAGAAGCTTTCTGGACAATAGAAATGTTCCATTTCTTGATAGGGGTGGAATTACATGTGTGCATGCATTAGTCAAAACTCACTGAACTGATTTGAACATTACACTATATGTAAATTATAAGTCAATAATGGTGTTTTAATTTTAATTAAACTTTTTAATTTGAGATAATTATAGATTCACTCACATGCAGTTATAAGAATTAATACAGAAATCCTGTGTATCCTTTAGCCAGTTTCTCAAAATGGTAACATCTTGCAAAATCATAGTACAACGCCACACCTAGGATACTGACATGAACAAAGTCAAGATACAGAATCGGTCCATCAACCCAAGGGTTTCTCATGCTACCCTGTATAGCCACACTGACTGCACGCTAGCCCCATCCTTAAACGTTGGCATCCACTGATCTATTCCACATTTTTAATTTTGTCCTTTCAATAATGTCAAATAAATGGAATTATACAGTATGTAACATTTTAGGATTGATTTTTTTTTTAAGTCAGCATAATTCTCTGTAGATTCATTCAGGTTGTTCATTTGTCAATAGTTCCTTCTTTTATATTTCTGAGTAGTATCCCATGATATGGATATGCCACAGTATGCTTAACCAGTCACTGGCCAAAGCATGTCTGGGTTGTTTACAGTTTATGGATATTACAGATAAAGCTGGGTCATATAGTAATTGCATTTTTAGTTGTTATCTTTTAAGACACTGCCAAACCATTTTTTAAGAGTCTCTGTACAATTTTACATTCTATGAGTGGTGTGTGGGTGATCCAATTTTTTCTATTCTTGCCAAGGACTACTTTTAATTTTAGTTATTCTGATAGGTAAGTAGTAATATCTAATGACAATTTGAGTTTTCATGTCCTAATGGACAATGACATCTTTTCATGTGCTTATTTGTTATTTGTATATTCTTTTCAGTGAAATGTATCTTCCTAGTTTTTAGCCATTCTCTACTGGGATTATTTGTTTTACAATGTTGAGTTTTGCAATGTCTTTATATAGTCTAGTATGTTAACAAAAAATTATTTTTGACACATTCTTATGTTTAAAACCAGTCCTGGAGAGGATACTACACAAGGTGTGAATATTAAGAGGTTCACTGGGGTCTACCAACGTAATAGACCACTGTGTCAAAGAAGTAATTTATACACAAAAAACTATTACAGAACCATAAGAGCCTTCTTCCCTTGATGGCCTAATGTGTGTGGTACTGAGGAAATCCTTCAAGAAATATTGAAGTGATGTTGGATACCTTCGTTGGAGACCTTGTTTTTTCATCCTCTTCACAAAGTCTTCCACAGAGCAAAAGTTTTTAATTTTGATGAGGTCTAATTTGTAACTTTTTCCTTTTATGAATCATGCTTTTGCTTTCAAGTCTAAGAATTCTTTCCCTAGCCCTAGATCCCAGATATTTTCTCCTATCATTTTTCTAGAAGTTTTATGGTTTTACACTTACATTTAAGACTGTGATATAGTATGAGTTAATTTTTTTTGGGGGGGGGAATATTTGTTTGTTTGGTCTACAGATGTCCAATTTCTTCAGTACAATTTGTTGAGAAGGCTATCCTCCTCCTCCCGCCCCACCCCACCCCCCATTGAATTGCCTTTGCACCTTTGTTAAAAATCTGCTGAGCATATTTGTGTGGGTCTATTTCTGGGTTTTCTAATTTGTTCTATTGACTTGTGTGACTATTGCTCTGCCAATACCACACAGTCTTGTTTATTGTATCTATATAATAAGTCTTGACATTGGGTAAACTCATCTTTTCTACTTTATTCTTTCTTAATTTTTAAAATTATATAATAGTAGTCTTTCAAGCAAAATTTACAAACCAAGAGAAAGTCACCAAACCTTAATAGCCCTGACACAGTCAAGAAGGTCTGGGAAACAGGTCACAAGACCCAGCTCTTTGTACATGGAGAGGTTTGGAGAGTTGGCTCTGGTCTTTTTCCATCTCATCCACAACACCTCCCTCTGCACACACTAAACATCACTTCAATATTTCTTGGAGGACTTCCTCAGTACCGCACACATTAGGCCATCAAGGGAAGAAGGCTCTTATGGTTCTGTAATAGTTTTGTGTGCATAAATTACTTCTCTGACACAGTGGTCTATTACATTGATAGACCCAAGTGAACCTCTTAATATTCACACCTTGTGTAGTATCCTCTCCAGGACTGGTTTTAAACATAAGAATGTGTCAAAAATGATGTTTTGTTAACATACTAAAAAATTTCTTTTCTATATTCTAGCAAGAAGCAATTGGAATTTGAAATTAAAAACACAGCACTGTTTACATCTTCACCCCAGAAATTAAATACGTGAAATAAATCTAACAAAATATGTACAAGATCTAGATGAGAAAAACTATAAAAGTCTTACTAAAGAAATCAAAGAGGATCTAAATAAATGGAAAGATTTCCATGTTCATAGTAAGAACACTCAATTGTGTTAAGATGTCATTTCTTTCCAACTTGATCTATAATATATATTCAACATATTCCCAATCAAAATCCAAGAAAATTACTTTGTGCTTATCTGAAAACTGATTCTAAAGTTTATATGGAAATGCAAAAGACCCAGACTAACCAATGTAATATTAAAGAAGAAAAAGAAAGTCTTCTTTGGTAGAAGACAGACACAATCTGATTTAGAATAAACTATAAAGCTACACTAATCAAGACAATATGTTGTATTGGTGAAAGAAAGGATAAGTAGATCAATAGAATAAAACAAAAGAGCCCAGAAATAGACATACGTTAAGTACAGCCAATTGATCATTAACAAAGGAGCAAAGACAACTCAGTGGAGGAAGGATAATCTTTTCAACAAATGATGCCAGAATAACTGAACACCCACATAAACAAAATCAATCCAGGCACTAAACTTACACATTTCATAAAAATTAACTCAAAGTTGATCATAGGCTAAAATGTAAAATGCAAAGTTATAAAACTTCTAGAAGACAACCTAAAAGAAAATCTAGGTAACTCTGAATGTCTTGATGAGTTTTTGGATACAATACCAAAAGCATGATCCAAGAGAGAAAAAATTGAGGGTAGCTTTAATTACAATTTGAAACTTCTGTTCTATAAAAGATAAAGTTAAGAAAATGAAAAGACCATCCTATAGACTGGGAGAAAATCACACATCTGATAGAGGACTTATATATATATCCAAAACAACCAAGGAACTCCTAAAACTCAGTATTAAGAAAACAAACAACCCAATTAAAAAGTAGGCAAAATATATGAAAGGAAATGTCACCAGAAGAAGATATACAAATGGAAACTAAGCACATGAAAAGATGCTCAATATTATGCCCTTAGCAAATTGCAAATTAAGGCAACAATGAGATACCATTACACTTCTGTTAGAATGGCTAAAATTGAAAGCACTGATAACATCAAATGCTGCTGAGGATATGGAGCAACAAGAACTCTCACTCATTTTGGGGGGAGTCAAAATGGTACTGACACTGTAGAAGACAGTTGGGCAATTTCTTAACAATTTTAAACATAGTCATATACCATGCAATCCAACAATTGCGCTCCCAGGAACTTACTCAAATAAGTTGCAATTTATGTCCATACAAATACCTGCACACAAGTGTTTATAAGATTTATTTATAATTGTCAAAAATTGGATGCAACAAAAATATCCTTTAATAAGTGAATGAATAAACTGTCGTACATATATACAATGGAATATTATTCATAACTCTAAAAAATGAGCTATCAAGCCATGAAAAGACATGGAGGAAACTTAAATGCATATTGTTAAGTGAAAGAAGGTAATCTAAGAAGGCTACCTACTGTGTGATTCAAACTATATAATATTTTGGAAAAGGCAAAACTATATAGAGACAGTAAAAAGATTAGCAGTTGCCAGGGGTTCAAGGAGTCAACCTTAAAAAAAAGACACTAGAGAAAATCATCTCTAAATATGTTGGGTTTACTCAGGCCATAGTCTCTCAGTCAGCTGCCTTTTGGCTATCTCTTTGCTTAGAGCAGTGGGAGATTCAATCTGTAAATGAAATGGAAAGCCTCTGTGTCCAAACTGGGCATCCCTGATCTTACAGTGGAACCCACTAAACACCCTTTGCTGATGGCCACAGACCCTGGACTTTAGAACATTCTAGCTGGTTCAACTTACTCAAGCTGATCTGTTTCCTGGGTTTCTCAATCTTTCAGAAAATCACCACCCCTCCACTCTAGCCTGGCACCACCCTCTCTGTTCCCATGCTTCTTAAAGACTGCATTCCACAGTGTTTGTGTTACTAGGGTGGGTAAGCAACATTTAGCTTCTCAAAGAAAGGCTTACCCAGAGCATACACAGATTGACTGTGGGAGTTCCTGTGCATTTGCGTTGTTGTTTTTAGATTGTTAACCCCTGTACTGAGCAATACTGAGAGCAGGAAACAGTGAATATTATGTCTTGCTGTTATCTGAGATTTCTATGTATAATAGTCTTATCTAGAGAATTTATTGAAAGAAAGAGAGAAAAGGAAGGAAGGAAGGAAGGAAGGAAGGAAGGAAGGAAGGAAGGAAGGAAGGAAGGAAGGAAGGAAGGAAGGAAGGAAGGAAGGAAGGAAGGAAGGAAGGAAGGAAGGAGGGAGGGAGGGAGGGAGGGAGGGAGGGAGGGAGGGAGGGAGGGAGGGAAGGAAGGAAGGAAGGAAGGAAGGAAGGAAGGAAGGAAGGAAGGAAGGAAGGAAGGAAGGAAGGAGAGAGAAAAAAAAAACTATTCCAGTGCTGGGATCCAAGAGGGACAGAGTCTGGAACAAGGTCTCTATTGGATATTGCTCTTTTATTTGGTCGTGGGTGGGGGGGGTGGTTTTCAGAACACAGAGTAAATGCACCTCACATGGCAATTTAATTAATGTGCTCTTTTTTAGAGAGATAACATAAAACATTTAACATATACACTCATAAAAAATAAAAAGACTCAAAACAGAGTATTTGAGTTAATAAATATAAGGTTACTAGAAATTTCTATAATATACCAGACAAAGAACGAATAGTGAAAGGAGCTTGAAGTCTGTGTGGAGGGGTAAAAGAAGGAAAGTGTGTAGGGAGAGTAGAGAAGGAACAGATGCAGAGGAAGAGAACACAGCAGAGCCAAAGGGAAAGAGAAAAGGACAGTTGGACAAGAGCCTTCAGCAGGGTTCTAGGAGGTGGAGACCGTGTCCCTCACATTTACTCTGAGTGAGGTCAAATGACTAATCCCATTACATGGGTAACCTTGGGTAAATCCTCCAGGCCCTATTTCTTCAGCTGCAAATCAAGGCAGTTGCATCAACAGAATTGCTGGACTCTCTTCCCTGTCCTGTCTCCATCTCTAAGGGCTGAAGCAGGCCCATGAGGTGATTGAAGCCTAGCAGACCTACTAAAACTTACGCTGCTGTTTGTTTTGCTACATCTTTAATTAGCTTGCATTTTTTTATCCCTTAAAGTGTATTTTGTAGCTTAATTTATGGTTGCTACTTATTTTGCTTCTAAGTCCCTGTTGGTTTCAAGAGCCTGTGATTCTGGAACCAGGAGCTATCTGATTACCTGCTTCTGACAGATTATAGTATCAGCCCATAGACTCTGGAACATGAGATACTGTGCTATTAACCATGCAAGAGAGTCTATAAAGCATTGAATCATGAGATTCTGTAACTGTCCCAGGTACAAATGTCAGAAGACTGGTCTGTTGCTTAACTGGCTGCTTCACAGGGAAGAAACAAACTAGAATTTCTTCTTCCAATTACACAGCACAATGAAAAGAGACAAGATGACAGCACTTGTAGTTCATGTTTGCTAAACTTATTAAAAGAATAAAAGCTCACAGAATCACTGACACTTGCTCATGGAGGCCAAATGGTGCAGAGTGCTAAGGCTTTAAGATTTATTGTGTTTGAACAATGGTCCCAGACCTCCTGTGTAGCTTCACAGAGAACCAATGTTGATATCTTGCACATTGAAAATAAACACATTTGATTTTTTGGCCTCTGAAGTTACTTACTCACATTACTTAATGTGTATTTATTGGAAGATAATGCCAAATAAGTGGCTGAGCAACATAAGAATAGAATCTGTCTCATTTTACTTCTTTTATGGAAACTAGGACAATCCTGGCACAAAGTAAGCATACAAAACACACTTGAAGAATTAGTGACGATGAACCAAATGAACAATACATAGTGAATGAACAAATGATCAAATTGTGGCTCTGGTGTAAGCAGATACAACCGAACTGGTCTGTATGTCCTGACTTCTCCAAACCTGATTTCCTTGACTTCTGAGGGAAATTTCTAGAGGAAACCTGGCCTATCACCCTCAGTGAAGTGTAAAAGGATGGATTTCACTTTATAGATATGGATGCTGAGGGGACCCCAAATTGCTGATCTGAGAGAAGGAAAAGAGGAAGCTTAGAATTGGCCTAACCAGATATGTTGGTGAGGGACTGAGTTAGGACTGGAACTAGTTAGTATTCAGTCTCCACCTTGATCTCTAGAGCTCTTTACCTAGTTACCTGAATCCATCTTTCCTTCAATGGCTGCTTGTGTCCAATCAAACAAGCCCTCTGTGAAAACCTGGGGCTATCCTTTTTGATTTAAAACATTAACATACTAAAAAGAAAAAAGTAAAAAAGGAACCCTCCTATACTACTATATATTCAATTTCTTTAAGTGAAGGGAGGTACTTTTATTCCAGATAAAATGAGGTGAACTTGTTTCTCCACAATCTTCTCTATTAAGTACAAACAAAAGCCCCCAAACTACACAAGAGACAACGAGTGGAATATTCCGAAAGCTCCTGATAAAAAATAAATGTGATTTGTGCCCCCAAGACTGGAAAGACAACACAGCATCAAGTGATCTGACAGCCCTTCACTCAACAGAAAAAAAGACAGGGATCCTGCATTTCTTGGCAGCCCAGGTAGGCTCATTCCTTTTCCTGGTTAAACAGTGAGTCACCACCAGGGGGAGGAATAGGAAGCTTGCAAATCATGATCAGCCAGGGGAAGTTCTCTCCTCTTCCTGAACTCATCTGCCATTCTGAGAGGTACCAGGTGGCCAGGTAGCACCAGCAGGGAGGATCCAGGTGAAGGAGTTAAAACTATTCCACGCTGGCATATTGACTATTTAAATTAAAGGCTCTTGAAAACAAGTGCAAAAAGATTATTCTGAACTTTGTGCTGTTTCTTAAAAGCAGAAGTTGAAATTCCCATGTGAAAGATACCCTGCCTATACCAAAAGAAATAACATTGTTATCCTCAAGGATGAGAAGTTAAGACTTCTGTAAAGAATTCTGTACAGGCCCTTTAAAATACTCTTATCTTTTAAGCTCCCCCACATAATTTAGTAGCTTCTTCACAATTTACTATTCTTTGTCCAATATGATATATAAGTAACTGCAGGGGCCAAGTGAAGACCTGATTTTCTTCCTCTCCTTTTTTCATGAAAATTACAATTTTAATTTTTTTAAAAAAGTGAAAAGAGCATTATATAAGCTCTCCCTCTCAGATTTTCTTGCACTCAAACCTGAGTTTTTTCTTCAACTAGAAAATTTTAAAGGAAATACTCAGAGAATTCTTCCCACCTGTCATTCAAGAATCTTCTCACCTGTCATTCAAGAATTCTTCCCACCTGTCATTCAAGAATATTTCAGTAAATTCTGATATTATGAGCTGATCCTATTTGGGGCCAAACTTTTAAATCTTTTGGTTTAAAGACTTCTTTTCAAAAAATATGTCACCTCCAGTTTCACTAACTATACATAGGCAGACACACTGAGGACTGGAAGGACAATTCCCAGGAAGCCTTCAGTCTATGGGTTATAGAAAAAACATTCGTTAAGGCTGGACTTATCTCTGGACTAGCTTGGCCATGCACTCTTGAGCTTAGTTCAGACATATGGGGCCACAAGCAATGAGGCACCTTTACCCTCAACTGCTGTTGGTTTTCACACCCATGAGGATTAGACAGGGTAAATTACCTACTGCCTCATCTTTCTACTTCCCTTTAACCCCCAGTTCCCTCTTTCCTGAACATCCATCATTACACATCCTGCTACCCAGGACTTGGATTTTCTCATGGTTTTAATTCTGCCTTTTATATATTGAATCATGTAATCATTAATGTACTTTATATATTTAATAATTTTGTATATTAATCAATATATACATTTATATGTTTAACCCCTTCATTAACTCTAGCTCTGTTTAACTACATTAATGTATATATTATTTTCTTATCTGAAGTTGTTGGAGAGCTGAATCCATCTGTTTGCTCTGTTCACTGCACCTCAGTCTTGTGAGCTCCCATTCAGATGGAAACTTCTGTGCAGTCCAGGGTAAGGATATTCCCTCCAGAGTAGTTTTGTGTTTGTTTTTGCCAGGAACTCGGGGGTATTATGATACCACTTTTTATGTCAGTTTTTTAGCTTGGCACTTCTCACATTATTCCACTAATACAAATTCAAGCCCATGTTATCACAGGCTCATGGTTATAATTTATTACTTATTTTATTATCACCGTTCTTTAGAGACGAAAGCCAAAAATAATGATGCTTCCTTTAAATCTTCCTTCCACATAGTTAAATTCTTTTCCTAATCCAATACTTCACCAAACATGTTGCTCATTAGGGGTTCCAGTATCATGAAATTTGTAAGTTCCAACAATTCACTTCATAGAGTTTGGTGTAGTATCAAAAAGAAATATCACAGTTAATTGAAAAGACTATGAAAATTCCCCTTTATTTTACAACTATGTATCTCTATGAGGCCATAACTTCTTCATATACTTGTCAACAAACAAAAACTCAAACTCTGTAAAATAATATTAAGAGGTTTATTCTGAGCCGCATATGTGCAAACGTGGCCACGAAGCTCAAGAATCCACCAAGATTGGGTTACAGTTTGGTTTTATACATTCTAGGGAGATACGAATCACATGTATAGTTATAAATCAATACATGGAAGGCATACATTGGTTGAGCCCCAAAAGGCAGGACATCTTGAAGCAGGAGATTACAGTTTATAGGTGGGTTTAAAGATTCTTTGATTTGTAATTGGTTAAAGAAATGAAGCTTTGTCTAAAGGCTTGGAGAGTTTTATGATAAGCAAGTCTGTTAATCAAAGACAAGCCACCAGACATATACCAAACATATACCACAATTCAATTAGTCTATTTAGTAAATTGATGACCTGTAGGTGTATTTTAACTTTTTTGGTACATGGCCTTAGACTTGTTAATGATTTTGTATCTTATTGTTACAAAAAATAACTTCAAAAGCAACAGGGCATAGCTACATGTGTCTGACCTGCCTTCTCCTCAGGGTCAGCAACTCAGCTCTAAGGGTTTTTTTATGAGAGGTTGCCTTGGCCAAGAAGGGATCCATTCAGTCAGCTGGAGGGAGCTTAAGATTTTATTTTATTTCACATACTTCAACTAAAACACCTATTGTAATAAACTGAATGCACATACAGGTATATAAATCTAGCCAGATATTAATTACACTAAGTCAAACATTAGATTTGCAAAAATGTAAAACAATACCTCTTTTACCACTAATTTTTTGGGGTGTTGGAAAACATAGCTTTTTTTTCATAAAAATCTGTAATTTACATTAACATGCAATGTTTTTTTGTTATTGAATATTAAGATGTCATGTTGTATATTTTTAAATATTTTATTTAAGCTTTTCCACTTAAATTTCTAATGCAGTAAATATCTTAGTAAAATGCACATAAACAAAAATTCTTTGAGATTCACAATAATGTAATAACTCTGAAGAGTGTAAATGGGTCCTGAAACCAAACTGTCTGGGTAGCACTACACTGTACATTTCTGCTGCATTTAATAATTTTCCTTTCTCTTATCTTTCTCAGTGTGCTACACCAACTCCTTTTCTTCTTTCCATCACCTGCTTTTCCCCTAGTTTCCAAACTTTGCTTCTTTATCATTATGTCATGTCTTCTCTCTAGACGACTTCAACCACTTACATTATTTTAACGACCTCCAAAAGTGATGACATCCAAATTTGTATCTGTAACCTGACTAGTTCACCAGACTCTGTGCCAGTAAAACCAGCCATCTAAACCTTTGATGTTTCTTAGAAAGCTAAACTCAGATATTCCCAGATGGACCATGTGAGTGAATTGTACCATCATCGAATCCTGCCACCTAAGTCAGATCTGTGAGTCATCCTCCACTCCTTTTTCTTTTACCTCCCTCATTTATTACCAAGTCCTGTAGCTTTTGCTTCTAAAATATTTTTTTGATTTCTCTCCTTATCCATCCCTCCATCTATTGCATTAGTTCAAAATCTCTTAGCCTAGATTATCAGAAATCTTCCTAATAAGCTTCATGCTACTTGTCCTTCAATCCTCAAAAAAATCCATAGTTATTATCCTGAAATACAAATCCAGTGACACCACCCACATGCTTAACACCTTTCTACAGCTCCCTAGAGCTCCAGAAAACAAACTTAGGCCTTCCATCCTGGCACACGAGGCCTTCATCATTGGGCAATTTGCCCTCCCAATCTCATCACCTGACTCAGTGTCCCTTTCTGAGTTTTTTTGCTTTAGCAAAATGGAATTATTTTTTGTTCCCCTAACACAATTTGTGTCTCTTCTCCCTCTGGTATAATGTGCCCCCTTTCAGACTTATCCACTGTTGAACTGCTATTCATCCTTTAATCCCAGAACAGGTGTCTTCTCTTCTTCTTCTGAAGAGCCTTTTGGATTCTAACAGTGTCCACTCCTGGTTTTCCTATTTGTATTATAGTTGTGCAAAATTTTGCCTTCAAGGGAAACTGGTGGAAGAGTCCACAAAACCTCTGTATACATTTTTGGTAAAGCTTCCTTTGAATCTATAAGTATTTCAACATTTTTAAAGGATGCTTTATGGATGCTTCCCATTGTATCACACCAAATATTAACAGATATATATTCAAGAGTTGGAATTTAGTACAATTTAAAATTTATACTTCTTCATCAAGAACATTCAGAAGTGTAAAGTGGCATTTTCGTGTAGGTGTGGCAAAGAAAAATCCATGACTATGAGTCCAGGTTGGAGCCAACACCCTGCTTCATGCTAAATTGTGGTAGTTCTTTCTATCGCTTTTGAACATGAACACAAATTGCAGCACAGTGGAAAAGGCAAATTGCATTTTAGTATTATCATGAAACTGGTTTTGGTCTTGTGGCCTCAGGAACTTCTGGTGTCTACAGATTAGAAACTCAATGGTAAACTTAAACAAAATCTGTATCATTAAGTAAGGCAGGGTGTCTTTTTTTTTTTTTGCTTGTTTGTTTTTATTTATTTTTTTCAGCATATTATGGGGGTAAAAATGTTAAGGTTATGTATTTTTTCCTTGTCTCCTCTCCCCCCTCCAGTCAGAGCTTCAAGCCTGTCCATCCCCCAGTTGGTGCACATCGCACTCATTATGTATGTATATTACCCATCCTCTCCCCCTGCCACCTGCTGGACACCTGATAAATGTTATTACTATAGGTTCACTTAGGTATTGCTCAGTTAATACCAATTTGCTGATGAGGACATGTGGTGCTTATTTTTCCATTCTTGTGATACTTCACTTAATACAATGGGTTCCAGCTCTATCCAGGACAATATAAGAGGTGCTCTATCACTGTTGTTTCTTATACCTGAATATTACTCCATGGTATACATATACCACAATTTATTAATCCACTCTTGTATTGATAGGCACTTCAGTTGTTTCCACAACTTTGCAATTGTGAATTGTGCTGCTATAAACATTCAAGTGCAAGTGTCTTTTTGATAAAGTCACTTTTGTTCTTTTGGGTAGATGCCCAGTAATGGGATTGCTGGATCAAATGGTAGATCCACTTGTATCACTTTAAGGTATCTCCATATTGCTTCCCACAGAGGTTGAACTAGTTTGCAGTCCCACCAGCAATGTAGGAGTATCCTGTATCTCCACATCCACGCCTACATTTATTGTTTTGGGACTTGTTAATAAATGCCATTCTCACTGGAAATAAGTGATATCTCATTGTAGTTTTGATCTGCATTTCCCTGATGATTAGAGATGTTGAGCATGTTTTCATAAGTTTAACATGAGGCGGGAGGGGGGCAAAGGCAATATACACAACCTTAACATTTGTACCCCTATAATATGCTGAAATAAAAAAAATATTTGGAAAAAAAAGTAAGGCAACACTCTTTCTCATAATCAGATGAAATAGCTTCCTCCCTGTCCTGTCAAGGCATCCTGCCATTCTCTTCCCTTACCAGGATCTTCCATTTGCTAATAACTTAAGAATCCCAGAGTGTTTACCCAGTCAGGGTGAGCAGATTTGTCAGCCATGCTCTTGGCTTAGAGAGGAGAAGCCAGAAACCTTCTGTGTCCCCAGGAAGTCTTGTGCTGTTGAGTTGCTGTTGCAGCCACTGACACACGCTATCACAAGCTGTGTGGCCACCCTAGTTGAAAGCACACAGCACAACAAGGTACCGGTAATCTCTGAAACCTTTGCTCAAGAACACCCTTATAACTTTTTCAAAAAACTATATACTCCTTGTACATGTTAAAAACAACATCTCAAAATTTATCCCATAATCTAAGTAGTTGCAGAGGATATAATTCTGGCAAATTATGAATGCTGCTATTTTAAAATAAAACAGTTTCATCACTCTTTAAATGCATCCAGTGAAAGCCCATAGGACCTACCATCATCCATGCTAAAAACACATGAAAACCTTTCAACATTCACCTATTTTACATCATTCCTTCTTACCTTGAAATTGTATTTCCATACCTCTTCCTCCAAAGAATTTTCTCTTAATGTAATATACTTTTATATTTGAAAGTCTTTCATTGGTAATCAGGTCATACTTCTTTGCAATGAAAGTATATAAATTTAAAACATGAAATGTTCTTACGGTCCATGTCCACTGTTATAAATAAATATTTTTAAGGTTTCTTGAAAATAATGCTAGGTAAAAATAGTCACAAAGGGCCAATATTGTATCTTTCCATTTATATGAAATGTTTAGAATAGGTAAATCCATAGAGGAAGGAGGTAGATTAATGATATTCAGGGTCTGGAAAGAAGGAAGAATGAAATATGTGGTTGTTTTTGGAGGTAATAAAATTATTGTGGAATGAGATCATGGTGGTAATTTCACAACTTTGTGAATATGTTAAAAATGCTAAATTTTTAAATGAATTGGACAATCAAAAATAGTAAACTTTATGGTGTATAAGTTATATTTCAATAAAAAAGGGGCTCCACACAATAAACAGCCCCCACACCTGGTGATCAGGGAGATATTGGGTTAAATGGCCGTGGACAACAACCCTCTCCTTGGCCACAGACACCCCTCAGGGTATGGGGTATTCCAGGGAAAACACTTTTGTTTTTTGCCCTTCTCTTTTCCCTCTCAAAGTTACTCATTTCTCATCAATCCAACCTTGATAGAGCAGTTTGGGAAAGGGATGATTGAGAAGGATTTAATGGAATCTCTAAGCCCCACAGTCAGAAGAAATTACCCTGTTTCCATCCCTACTCAGAACTCAGCTTCCAACGTTGTCTATGGGCCCAGCCTTCTCCCCTGTCTCCTGGGAGACCCCGGAGAGGACAGGTCTAGGGCTTAGTATTTGATCCACCCTGTCTCTTCAGTTTTTTTGTTTGTTTGTGTTTTTGTTTTGTTTTGTTTTGTTTTTTGGCAGGGGGATCATTTTTTTTCTGAGAGTACAGAAGAAAAGGGCCTTATCACTTAAGAAGGAGGAAAATAGGTCATTTTAAACCTGATGGCCGTCTTATGTAGTGCAGGGTGGCAGATAAACATGTGGGTATCTCAGCCAGATTTTCTGCCTTGAAATCTCATCTATGCTGTTCACAAGCTATGTGACTCAGACTCTGTACTGTTAAACACAGATGTGTTTTCTCATCAGTAAAATAGGGCAGCAAATGTACCTACGTTAATGAGTTGCTGTAAGGTGCAAGAAAGCAAATATATATTCCAGCTCTGTAAAGGTCCACAGTCATTAACATTGTTCTACATACAGAAACACCATGCATATGCAGAGAATAAGGATCCAGTAAAAATGGACTTAACGACAGCATTCAAAGAACACTTTCCCCCCTCTTGCTATGTCTCACAGTCATTTGATCCTGACATCCACCCAAGGTTGATACATGGTGAGGTTGATAGAGAAATGCTGTGATCCTGACAGTTCAAACGACTTATTTTTCTGTTTCATTTTTATATGAAAAATTAGAAAGTTGCCATTCAAAATGGCTCCTGTCTTTTTTCCACCTGCTCTTATAATTCTCAGCATGTTAAGTCAGTGAGGTAAATAACCGTCTGACTGACCTTGAGCAAAATAAAACACTGGAATGGCTGCAAGGGGCATGGGAGGTAACCAAGAGGATCACTGCCATTGCAGAGAATTTAGGAGAAAACAATAGAACCCTGTTCTCCACAGTTTGCTGAGACATCTCCTCAGTATCTCTTCAGATGAAGAATTAGAACTATTTTCCTGGTTTAACAGAACAGTTACTAGGGAAATTGTTAGGATGAACAAAACTTTTCAGAACTGAAAAATAGTCAATGTAAGCTCTTTGGCCATTTGGTATTGCAAGTGTGCCTTAAAAACAGTTACACATTCAAGAACAGAAAGAACTATTTTTACAACTGAGGAAGTGTACAAAGGGATGGAGCTGAAAGGAAGGAGAGGAAGTCGAAATTTGAAACTTATTCTCATTGGTATTAGAGAGGCACCTACATGCATTTCAAATAAGCCAATGATTGCCAAAGACTGCAGATTTGAATTTTTTCCCACATATTAAAAAGGAAATACATTGATAGAACAAAAAGTCCCATATTTCTTTCACAAATTTTCACATTCATAAAAGTGATTGTTATCCTGGCTGTGAAATCTAAAGTTGGTTTACTGGAAACTCCAACTACAATGGAGAGGGAGTGGCAGAAAGAAGAAAGGTATATATATTCAGGATCTCACTATTCAGAACACTGAGACTCTCATAGGCTTCCTGATAACACCTGCTTCCTCCAAGAACACAGGTGAGAGCTTTCAGATGCTCCACATAATAATATTAATTATTTGTTAGAATAATAACAATAATGTGTTTTATATCTTGCATCTATTTAACACTGTCTACTTGTATTTTGCTTTTCTGCAAGGGCAAAATTAAAATACCCACTTCATCGGATTCATCCTTTCAAGTATTTATTTCCAAGTGAACAAATGCACCCTTAGAAGCAGAGTGCCTTGCAGCCACAGAACCTTGAAGAAAAAGTCAGAGGTGCCTCTTGAAAGCTGGCTGGATAGCGCCCACAGAAATTTTCATCTGAGCATTTGTTATAAAGCCTTTCTGCCTAGACCTAGTACAGTGAGCAATGAAGAAGAGATGAAGATGTTCCTTTTCCTGTTGACAAAGTCTTAGAAAATAGTAATTTTGTTAAACTTGTAATCTTGACATTAATATGTGACCTTATAGCAAGCTTGAAAAGTAAAAAGAAGGAAAACTTTAATTGCCAGAATCCTATAACCCCTATATGTCACCTTCTCTAAGAAAACTTATTATAAAGTGATGCTCTATTCAGTAAAGTCATTTTAAAATGAATCTGATGCTTTTCCAGGAGTTTTAGATCACACCAAGGTCACCATGAAGTCACTCAGTGAAGCAAACACCCAGTTTGCTTTAGGTATGTTCTGACAGTTTGGAAAATCAAAGGAGGACGACATCTTCTATTCCCCTTTGAGCATCACATCAGCATTTTCGATGCTTCTATTAGGGTGCAGAGAAAACACTGCACTACAAATTGAGAAGGTAGGTGTCAGCTTTGTTATATTGACCTGTGTGAACGTTGCTATCCATTGCTATGTCAGTGAGCATGCTAATGGCACCAGAACAGGTGGCCTATTGGGTGGCACAGGGCCTCATGGGTGGTGATGAGGCTGATGGATACCACAGGGCATGATGGTTGGCACAAGGGCTAATGGGTAAAACAGGACCTGATGGGTGGTACAGGGGCTGATGGGTACTATAAGGCCTGATGGATGTTGCAGTGGCTCGTGGGTACTACAAGGCCTGACAAAGGTGCAGGGGCTGTGCAGAAATTCCCATAATTGAGTGAGCACTGATTTAAACAGATCTTCTGAATAAAGTTATTTTCTCCCACCTCATATCTCTTCTAGGTCCTTCACTTTAATCAAGTCACAGAAAACAAAAAACAAAGAACTACCGCATATCATGTGAGTCACAAAGTACTGCAGTTCAGAAATAGCTTGGGTATCTCAATGGGTCGTAGTTTAAACTGGGACTTCATGTAAGTTAAGGAACTAAAGGCAATTTTAGAAGTATTCCGGGACAAAAAAGATTGTGACATACAGAGTGCTTTTGCATTTCGTGTCACATAATTATCATTTTCACATTTTGCTTGACTGTAACAAGGTCAGCATTGTACTTAAGGGCATGGGTCTAGAGATGCAAAGGCTGTGTTCAAATTCCAGCTCTGCTCTTCACACATAGCGAACACAGGCAAATACAACTGCTGAGTCACACTGACCTTGTACCAACAAACTAGGGGTAATAATAAATCTGACTCAATACATGCAAATACATGCAAACATTTACAACAGTGCCTAGCCTCTAAAAAGCCATAATAAAAGATATTACCATAAAATAATTATTATACTAATGACAGTAATGTTGCAAAAATAATTTATTTTTCACTGTCATCAATGAAATAGAGAAGAATAAGCAAAATACAATTATATCTTAAGAAATGATACCTGTGAGAAATATTGATTTAGAGCCTCAATGGTGCAAAACTCTTAGCTACAAAGCAGACGTTTCTAGAACCAGACAGGTTTAGGTTCAAACCTTGGCTTTGCTAATTTATGTCTCTTTAGAGAGATTTGTTTAATTTTCTGAACTTCCTTGTTTTTATCTAAATTGAACAAAAGACTTCCAGCTACCCACATAAAGCCTTCAGCTGAGTACCAGGCTCACACTGCGCTTACATGCAGAGAATGACCATCATGAGGAAAGAGCCATAAATCACAGTCAATGTGTCTTAGAAGATGATTCCATCAAGGGGTAGAACAGAGCTTCATGTCATAACATACGTAAAAAATTAAAACTCCAACATAATGATATCCTCGATGACTATTAGAAATGAAATATGGTTCTTGCCCTTGAGATGCTTAGAGTTTAGCTGGGAAGTTATACTTAACCATTTAAACCAATGAGGGGACAATTCAGTGGTAGAATAGTGTTACATCTTTAGTTCAAAAGAAAAACGATTGGATGTTTTAGAGCAAGAAGAAAGAATTTACTGGAAGAAGTTAAATATAAGATAGATTTTGAAGAGTATGTAAGGTAAAAATATAGCAAAATCAGGGAATTGTCACAAAAGGTCATCTGTGAGACCACTCACCGTTAGGTATTGACACCACAGACTTAGCATGGGTTTAGTAATTTCATTGATAGGGCATTTCAATGAGGTCCCTTTTCATGTTTGAAGGGTGAAAAGCCAGGAAATGTGCATCACCAATTGCAAAATTTCTGACTGAATTACACAAACGCACTGATGTGTATGAGCTGAAGATTGCCAACAGGCTTTATGGAGAAAAGACTTATCAATTCCTTGAGATAATTTCACCTGATCTACCAAAACTTTCATCTGCATCCTGGGTCCTAAGTGTCTGAATGCTCTAATGTGGAAGGGCAAGGAAGATGAGTCTAGTCCTCTCAGGTGGGGAGCATTCACTCAGGGTGCATCAGCTGGATTACCACAACTCCATCCAGGACTCTGATAATGCACCAGGAAAGTGTGGTTTTAGGGATAATCTGATGAGGAAACAGGAGGTGTGGTAGCACAGTGAGTCATGAGATGCCAGTAATATAGAGCACATGTTGGTGGAAAATGTAAGACTAATGGGTATTACCGGAGTGGGCAGGCTTGGGTGAATCCCTGTGGACAGCTGGAGATGTACCAGGATATACTGAAATGCCTGAGGAAGACACAAAGTTGAGAAATGACTTGGGTGGAATTACTGGAAAGAAGCCTCAGAAGCAAGTCTCCTGCTTCAGGGCAAGGTGCTTTGGAGCTTGCCAATCATAGCCTCTTCTGCCCCAACTTTTGCCAGTTGGTATTGACCTGCAGTTACCTCTTTCATGTGCCAGCCTGTACCCCTTTCACGTGGACTATGTAGCAGCTGCACAAAAATAGGCTTGGGCAGGAGATAGTGGATATGTTCAGGGTTTGGAATCAGCTTACTATAATTATAAATAATTAAATTTGGTAACAATAATACATAGCTGTTGATACCTTACCCTTAATTCCTCTTTTATTCCTTTACATCTCAAAACAATATTTAGATAATGTAAATCTAAAATTGCAAAAATTTCTGACTGAATTACACAAACGCACTGTTGTGTACGAGCTGAAGATTGACAACAGGCTTGTGTGGAATTTTACCTGGTCTGTGTGGAATCTGTTGATTTTCAAAATGCTGCAGAAGAAAATGAAAAGAGGATTAACTCGTGGGTGGAAACTCAGACAAATGGTAAGAGGACTTCTCATTATAGGAACACTTTTGAGTCTCTTGTGTTAGTGTGCTTGACACTGCATGGGGTTCTTAGAGTGGGTGTAGAGATGAATTTGCATAGTGGAGGCAGGAGGATTCTGCAAAAGATGAACCAGTCCACGTTAATGTGGGAGAGTAAAGGGGGGAAATCGCACGGCAGGGAATCATAGGAAACCAATTGCGCAGTAACACAACAGCAGGACTGTTTGCAGATGGCCCCACATGACTATATCATTATGCACCCCAAGACTGCACAGGCCCATTTCAAGGTCATATCCTTTTCTTTAAGTCAGACACAATTTTTGACTACCAAACTTTAAGAGAAAACATTACAAAGGATCCCTTCTCCTTAACTAACTGGGAAATGAGCAGCCCTCCTGTAAGCCACTCTTTTTACCACCTGAGCTGAAGCTGCAGGGACAACATCTACACTCACTTAGTCTGCAGGGATTGTCACAGCCATCTTTCTCGTGCATAGTAGAGAGCTTACCAAAGGTTTCATTCTATGAACATCCCTCCTACCTCCCAATTGTCATTACAGGACAAATTTACAGCAATTCAAGATGGGAATTAATGGAAAAGTTCCCCAGGAAGTAGTGTCTGACAGCACAGGGCATGTATTTCAGAGCATAGAGTCCATATTTGTCCTAAATTACAATCAAGTCCTACTCCTCTGTGATTGAAGTTGACTAAAATAGGAAGACAGGAAGGGAGGGAGAGATGAATTCTTAATAGATATGTTGAAAGATCAGATAAAATCAGTTTATCAGTATTCAGTGTAGGTGACTGAACTCACCCATAGACAGAGAGCCTTCACCCCTTTCCCATCACAAGGAGTGGAATGTCCTACAGGGCTAACTCTATGGGGCAGCAGCCATGAGGACAGCTGAGTCTGGTGAACTGTTGGTCAGTGAGTTTCTAAAGTAGTGACTTGGTGAATAATTAATGATCAGTCACAAACTTTTGCGAAGCATCTTCCAGACAAACCATTTGTACCTTACATGACAAATGCTTCTTTTCCTTTCCTTGCAGGAAAAATCAAAGACCTATTTCCTAAGAAGACTCTCAACAGCACCACCATACTGGTTCTTGTGAACGCAGTCTATTTCAAAGGGCAGTGGAAGGATAAATTTAATAAAGAAGATACTAAAGAGAAAAAATTTTGGCTGAACAAGGTATTGCCTATACTTTATTTATGTGATGTAATGTACTTGTACAGGGAATGTTAATTTTTCTTATTTCAGGATTTTATGGAGGTACAAATATTTTGGATACAAGTAATACCTTTGTCTCATCCAAGCCAGGGCTAGAGGTGTGCCCTTCCCCCATACAGTGTGCTCCTGCTCCATTAGTTGTGAGTTTACCCACCCATACCCCCTCACCTGACCGACATCCAATGAATATTACTACCATATGAGCACCTTCATGTTGACTAGTTAGTACCAATTTGATAGCGAGTACGTGTGCTGCTTATTTTTTCGTGCTTGTGATACCTCACTTCGAAGGATGGGCTCAAGTTCTATCCAGGACAATATAAGAGGTGCTAGATCACCATTGTTTTTTGTAGTTGAGTAGTATTCCACAGTATACATTTTATATACATAAAATAGTAGTAGTAATAGTAATAGTATTCCATAGTATACTTTCCATAGTACCACATTTTATTAATCTACTCATGTCAAATTTAAACACATCCTATGGAATGTACCATGCAAAGTAAAACATTCTTATAACTTTCATTCTTATAACTTTATTTAGCTACGAATACCTACAGAAACTCCTTATCCTATTCAGAAAATTCCTGCCTCATTTCTTAGAAAGAGAAAGATGTGTTGGTAACTCAATACTATTATCATTTTTGGCTTATGTCTCACTTGGTATTTGTTTGGCACATTAATGTATTGCAGGTCACAAGCAAATCTGTACAGACAATGAATCAAAGAAAATCCTTTAATTTTACCTTGCTGGAGGATGTGCAGGCTAAAGTTCTGGAAATACCATACACAGGTGAAGACCTAAGCATGATTGTGCTGCTGCCAAATGAAATAGATGGTCTGCAGAAGGTAAAACCTTGCATCCACAATCCTTCTATTGCCTGATTTTCTTCCTAAGGTACCAAGTCTAAACAAGGCTAAAGGTTTTGGGCAAAGGAGCCTCAAACTAATGAAAGATTAAAACTGAGGAACAATAATTCACTTTTCTATTACACATTTTTAACATAACACCTGACACAAACTGAAGGCTTCAGCAATTATTAATTAATTAGTGTTATATACAGTGGACCTCAATTTGATGGTATTATTATACAACACTTTACATTTGATTGAGAGAAATATATAGCACTGTGGAAAAAATTTATAAATACATAAAGCAAAAAAGGAATTATAATAGAGTAGACACTGTAATTGCAGTATGTGGTAAGTAATGTATAGAGGAAAGTAAGTCTATTCAAAATTGACACATGTAAGAGGCTGTTGGCATAAGGAATGGTGAAATAGAGTTCATTTAGTACAAATTGATGTAATGAATCTGTTTTTACATATATATACATATGTACATACATATTTACTTACACATATATAATCAAATGTACATATATAATCATGACTGTTATTTTGTTTATTAGAATATCTAATAAACTGAACCTTTTGTATTTTTATTTATTGCTAAAATAAAAACTAATTCATATTCAATTCTCTATTAAGCTGTGTTAGAGGTCTGTAGCTAACCAGGTCAGTTTCTTTTTTTCATTTTTATAGCTTGAAGGTAAACTCACTGCTGAGAAATTGATAGAATGGACAAGTTCACAGAATATGAGCAAGAGAGATGTGGATTTATACTTACCTTGGTTCAAAGTGGAAGAGAGCTATGACCTCAAGGACATGTTGGTGGCAATGAGGATGGTTGACCTTTTTGTCTGCACATGATGCTGACCTCTCAGGCATGACTGGGAGGCAGTTTCTTACAGTGTCTAAAGTCCTACACAAGGCATTTGTAGAGGTCACGGAGGAGGGAACAGAGGCTGCTGCTGCCACCTGCATAGCTGTGGAATTTTCATCTGCTCCTTCTCCTATTACTGAAGAGTTCCATTGTAATGGCTCTTTCCTGTTCATCAAGCAAAGTAAGACCAACAGCATCCTCTTCTTTGGCAGAGTCTCCTCCCCTTAGATGTGATTAGTCTGTAATTTTTGGAAGATGTTCACAGAGTTGTTCCAGTAAACTTATTGCTTGAAACAAGAGGTTGTCTTGATTCATTTTTCTTTTCAATCTCATAGTCATCACCAAGAATTTAATGGTTGAAATAGCATGTCTCTATATTTCTGTTTCTAAACACATATATAAATCTACCTTCTCTCCAATAAAAATTTCCTTGGGGAAAAATGTCCAACTTCAAGATAATATAAAAGGTTATTTAATTACAATATCTTCTAAATTTGAAATATAATTGTTTGCAAACTATTTAAAATGAACCAAACCAAATCTTACTTTCTCTTCAAACTCATTAACCTAGACACCCACAGTACTTTGAATTTAGGTCATAACTGGGATCCTTCTTACATATCTAAATTTTATGATTCTATAAAATACATTATCAATAAAATAATGTCTTAAATTATTTTTTGTTTCACCTTTTTTCTCTCCACAAAATGCAAGTGGCCAATCACACCTAAAAAAGATAATTTCAAAATATATTAATCATACAGACAGAAAAATTCTAAACTAGAGTAGGGCATGATGAGTCCAGAGTGGTAGGCAGATGCTAGAACATGAAGAGCCTTGTAAACCACAATAAGAAACTTTCTGTTTTATCCTGAAGAGAATAGGAAGCTCATTTCACACTTTGATTATTTGTTTCTCTGAGAATGAAATAAAATCATTATATTTGTGTCTTGAAAATCCAATTCTGGCTACTCTGATATAAATGGATGAGAATAAAGAACACTCTGGTTACTGTGACATAAATTAGGAAACCATTAGAGTGGTGGTAGTAGAGATGGAGAGAAAGAGATAACTCATGAGACTTATTTAGGAACGAATGGACACAGAATTATGGCAACAGATTAGATATAGGAAAGTGAAGAAAAGCCAAGAAAGACACCCAAGTTTCTGAGCTAGCCAGCTAGATTTTTTTTTGGAGAGAAGAGAGGATCATGGGTTAAAATTAGAATTGAATTTGAGGCTCTTTTAAGATCCAAATAGATTTGTCTGGCAGGCACATGAAAATATTAGTGTAGAACTCAGAGACAGGATATGTTCAGAAGCTCTAAATTAGTGATGTTCAATATAAAATTGCTGAGCTACTGGCATAAATATGATAACTGTACCTAAAGGCAAAGATGAGATGCTAGGGAGAAAGGTTAGATTCAGAAGAGAGGAGGGTCTAGAACTGACATTAAAGTATACCAATATGCAAAGGCCAGGATTGAAAATTTTTATTTTCTAGAAGGTAGCATTATTCATGGATTTATGTTTATCCCAGATTCTTCCCAGTCACTACTAAATCCCAGCTGATTTCAAAAAATATAAATTTAGAGGATTTGACCGAGGTCAAATTTTCCTCAATAGATTTTCCTTGTACATCTTTAATTAGCTTGTATTTCTCTGTCCCTTAAAGTGTATTTTGTAACGTAATTTATGGTTGATGCTTATTTTCCTTCTAATGCCCTGTTAGGTTTCAATAGTTTATGATTCTGGAACCAAGAGCTATCTGATTACCTGCTTCAGACAGATTATAGTATCAGCCCATAGACTCTGGAACATGAGATACTGTGCTATTAACCATGCAAGAGAGTCTATAAAGCATTGAATCATGAGATTCTGTAACTGTCCCAGGTACAAAATGTCCGAATACTGGTCTGTTGCTTAACTGGCTGCTTCACAGAGAAGAAACAAACTAGAATTCTTCCAATTACACAGCACAATGAATAGAGACAAGATGACAGCACTTGTAGTTCATGTTTACTAAACTTATTAAAAGAATAAAAGCTCACAGAATCACTGACACTTGCTCATGGTGGCCAATGGTGCAAAGAATGCTAAGGCTTTAAGATTCATTGTGTTTGAACAATGGTCCCAGACCTCCTGTGCAGCTTCCAGAGAACCAATGTTGATATCTTGCACATTGAAAATAAACACATTTAATGTTTTGGCCTCTCAAGTTATTTACTCACATTACTTAATGTGTATTTATTGGAAGATAATGCCAAATAAGTGGCTGAGCAACATAAGGATAGAATCTGCCTCATTTTACTTTTTATCTTTTATGGAACCTAGGACAATCCTGGCACAAAGTAAGCATACAAAACATACTTGAAGAAGTAGTGATGATGAACCAAATAAACAAATACATAGTGAATGAACAAATGATCAGATTGTGGCTCTGGTGTAAGCAGACATAGCTGAACTGGTCTGTATGTCCTGTCTTCTCCAAACCTGATTTCCTTGACTGCTGAGAAAAATTTCTAGAGGAAACCTGGCCTATCACCCTCAGTGAAGTGTAAATGGATGGATTTCGGCTTATGGATATGGAGCCCAGGGGACCCCATATTGCTCATCTGACAGAAGGAAGAAAGGAAGCTTAGAATTGACCTAACGAGATATGTTGGTGAGAGGCTGAGTCAGGACTGGAACTAGTTAGTATTCAGTCTCCACCTTGACTCCTAGGGCTCTTTAACTAGTTACCTGAATCCATCTTTCCTTCAATGGCTGCCTGTGTCCAACCAAACAAGCCCTCTGTGAAAGTATCTGAAAGAAAAGTATCTTTTCTCATTTAAAACATTAACATACTAAAAAGAAAAAAGAAAAATGGGAATCTTCCTATAATACTATATATTTAATTTTTTAAAGTGAAGGAGGGACTTCCATTCCAGATAAGAAGGGGTAGACTTGTTTCTCCATAATTCTCTCTGCTACATACAAACAGAAGCCCAAAAACTACACAAGAGACAAGAGACAATGGAATATTCCGAAAGCTTCCAAGAAAAAATAAATGTGATTTGTGCCTCCAGGACTGGAGGGACATCACAGCAGCAAGTGATCTAACAGCCCCTTGCTCAACAGAAAAAAAGACAGGGATCCTGCATTTCTTGGCAGCCCAGGTAGGCTCATTCCTTTCCCTGGTTAAACAGTGAGTCACCACCAGGGGGAGGAATAGGAAGCTTGCAAATCATGATCAGCCAGGGGAAGTTCTCTCCTCTTCCTGAACTCACCTGCCATTCTGAGAGGTACCAGGTGGCCAGGTAGCACCAGCAGGGAGAATCCAGGTGAAGGAGTTAAAACTATTCCACGCTGGCATATTGACTATTTAAATTAACTCTTGAAAACAGCACGCAAAGAAGATAATTCTAAACGTTGTGCTGTTTCTCAAAAGCAGAAGTTGAAATTCCCATGTGAAAGATACCCTGCCTATACCAAAAGAAATAACATTTTTATCCTCAAGGATGAGAAGTTAAAACTAAAAGAATTCTGTACAGGCCCTTTAAAATAACTCTTATCTTTTAAGTCCCCCCAAATAATTTAGTAGCTTCTTTACAATTTACTATTCTTTAACCAATGCAATATATAAGTGACTGCAGGGGCCAAGTGAAAACCTAATTTTGTTTTTCTCCCTTTTCCATGAAAATTAAAATTTTAATTTAAAAAAAAAGTGAAAAGAGCATTATATAAGCTCTCCCTCCCAGATTTTCTTGCACTCAAACCTGAGTATATTTTAGTAAATTCTGATATTATGAGCTGATCCTATTTAAGGCCACATTTTTTAATCTTTTGGCTTAAAGACTTCTTTTCAGAGGATATGCTACATCCAGTTTCAATAAGTATACACAGGGAGGCAGACTCAGGACTGGAAAGACAATTCCCAGGAAGACTTCAGTCTTTCGGCTATAGTGAAAACATTCGTTAAGCCTGGACTTATCTCTGGACTAGATTGGTTATCCGCTCCTGAGCTCATTTAAGACATATGGGGCCACATGCAATGAGGCAACTTTGCCCTCAACTGCTATTAGTTCTCACACCCATGATGATTAAACAGGGTAAGTTACCTACTGCCTCACCTTTCTGCTTCCCTTTTCCCCCAGTTTCCTCTTTCCCTGACATCCATCCCTACACTTCCTGCTACCCAGGACATGGATTTTTTTTGTGGTTTTAATTCCACCTTTTATATATTGAATCATGTGATCAATAATGTATTTTATATTTTAATAATTTACAAATTTAATCAATATATACATTTATGTTTAACCACTTCATTAACTCTAGCTCTGTTTAACTTCATCAATAAATATTTTATTTTCTTATCTGAAGTTGTCGGAGAGCTGAATCTTTCTGTTTCCTCTGTTCACTGCACCTCAGTTTGTGAGCTCTTCTTCATAGGGAAAGTTCTGTGCAGTCTAGGGTAAGGATATTCCCTCCAGAGCAGTTTTGTATTTGTTTTTGCCAGGAACTCAGGGTGTTATGATACCACTATTTATGTCAGTTTTTTAGCTTGGCACTTCTCACATTATCCCACTAATACAAATTCAAGCCCATGTTATCACAGGCTCATGGTTATAATTTATTACTTATTTATTATCACCATCATTTAGAGACCAAGGCCAAAAATAATGATACTTCCTTTAAATCTTCTTTCCACATAGTTAAATTCTTTTCCTAATCCAATACTTCACCAAGCATGTTGCTCATTAAGGGCTCCAGTATCATGCAATTTCTCAGTTCCACCAACTCACTGCATAGAGTTTTGGTGTAGTATCAAAAAGAAATATCACAGTTAATTAAAAAGGCTATGAAAATTCCCCTTTATTTTCCAAAGACATATCTGTATGAGGTCATAACTTCCTCATATACTTGTCAACAAACAAAAACTCAAACTCTGTAAAATAATTTGAAGAGGTTTGTTCTGAGCCTCACATGCGCAACCATGGGCCAGAGAGCCATGGCCACGAAGCCCAATAATCCACTGTGGTTGGGTTATAGTTTGGTATTATACATTCTAGGGAGACAGGAATTACATGTAAAATTATAAACCAATACATGGAAGGCATACATTGGTTTGGCCTGAAAAGGCAGGACATCTTGAAGCAGGGATTTACAGGTTACAGGTGGGTTTAAAGATTCCTTGATTTGTAATTGGTTAAAGAAATGAAGCTTTGTCTAAAGGCTTGGAGAGTTTTAAGATAAGGAAGCCTGTTAATCAGAGACAAGCTACCAGATATATACCAGACATATACCACAACTTGATTGATCTATTAAGTAAATTGATGTACTGCCTATGTGTTTTAATCTTTTTCCTACATGGTCATAGACTTGTTAATGATTTTGTATCTTATTGTTACAAAAAATAACTCCAAAAGTGACAGGGCATAACTACATGTATCTGGCTTGCCTTCTCCTCAGGGTCAGCAACTCAGCTCTAAGGGTATTTTTCTGAGAGGTTGCCTGTGCCAAGAGGGAATCCATTCAGTCAGCTGGAGGGGGCTTAAGATTTTATTTTATTTTACATACTTCAACTAAAACAACTATTATAATAAATTGAATGCACATGCAGGTATATAAATATAGCCAGATATTAATTACACTAAATCAAACATTAGATTTGCAAAAATGTAAAACAATGCCTCTTTTACCACTAATTTTTTTTGTGTTGGAAAACACAGCTTTTTTTTCATAAAAATCTGTAATTTACATTAACATGCAATGATTGTATTGTTATTTAATGTGAAGATATTGTTATATGTTTTAAATATTTATATTTAAGCCTTTTCCATTTAAATTTCTAATGCAGTAAATATCATTAGAAAAATGCACATAAACAAAAGTTCTTTGAAATTCAAATAATTCTGAAAAGTGTAAATGGGTCCTGATACCAAACTGTCTGGGCAGCGCTGCACTGTGCATTTCTGCTGCATATAATAGTTTTCCTTTCTCTTATCTTTCTCAGTATGCTACTCCATCTCCTTTTATTCTTTCCATCACCTGCTTTTCCCCTAGTTTCCAAACTTTGCTTCTTTATCATTATGTCATTTCTTCTCTCTAGATGACTTCAACCACTCACATTATTTTAACAACCTCCAAAAGTGATGACATCCAAATTTGTATCTGTAACCTGATTACTTCACCAGACTCTGTGCCAGTAAAACCAGCCATCTAAACCTTGGATGTTTCTTAAAAAGCAAAACTCAAATATTCCCAGATGGAGCATGTGAGTGAATGGTACCATCATTGAATCCTGCCACCTAAGTCAGATCTGTGAGTCTTCTTACACTCCTTTTTCTTTTACCTCCCTCATTCATTACCAAGTCCTATAGTTTTTGCTTCTTAAATATTTCTTTGATTTCTCTCCTTATCCATCCCTCCATCTATTGCATTAGTTAAAAAACTCTTAGCTTATTAGATTATCAGAAATTTTACTAATGAGCTTCATGCTACTTTTCCTTTAATTGTCAAAACAAAATCCATAGTTATTTTCCTGAAAAATAAATCCAGTGGCACCACCCACATGCTTAGAACCTTTATACAGCTCCCCAGAGCTCTAGGAAACAAACAAGTCTTCCACCCTGGCATACTAGGCCTTCATCATTGGGCGATTTTCCCTCCCAATCTCATCACCTGGCTGAGTGTCCCTTTCTGCTTTTTTTTGCTTTAGCAAAATGGAATTTTTTTTTCCTCTAACACAATTTGTGGCTCTCCTCCCTCTGGTATAATGCGCCCCCTCTCAGACTTATCCGTTGTTGAACTGCTATTCATCCTTTAAACCCGGAACAAGTGTCTTCTCTTCTTCTTCTGAAGACCCTTTTGGATTCTACCAGTGTCAGTTTCTATTTGTATATAGTTGTGCAAAATTTTGCTTTCCAAGGAAACTGGTGGAAGGGTACACAAAACCTCCTTATACATTTCTTGGCAAAACTTCCTCTGAATCTGTAAGTATTTCAACGCTTTTAAAAGATGCTTTATGGATGCTTCACATTGTATCACACCAAATATTAATAGACATATATTCAAGAGTTGAAATTTAATATAATTTACAATTTATACTTCTTCATCAAGAACATTCAGAATTGTAAAATGGCATTTTCCTATAGGTGTGGCGAATAAAAATCCATGACTATGAGTCCAGGTTCGAGCCAACACCCTGTTTCACGCTAAATTGCAGTAGTTCATTCTATCACTTTTGCACATCATCACAAATTGCAGCACAGTGGAAAAGGCAAATTACATTTTAGTATCATCATGAAATTGGTTTTGGTCTTGTGGCTTTAGGAACTTCTGGTGTCCACAGATCAGAAACTCAATGGTAAACTTAAACAAAATCTGTATCATTAAATAAGGTAGTTTTTTTGTCTGTCTGTTTCTTTTTATTTTTTTCAGCATATTATGAAGGTACAAATGTTAAGGTTACATATATTGCCCTTGTCCCCCCTCCCACCTGGAGTAAGAGCTTCAAGCATGTCCATCCCCCAGTTGGTGCGCATCGCACTCGTTATGTATATATATACTCATCCTCTCCCGCCCAACCCCCCACCCCATCACTTGCCCAACACCCAATAAATGTTATTCCTATATATCCACTTAGGTGTTGATCTGTTAATACCAATTTGCTGATGAGTACATGTGGTGCTTATTTTTCCATTCTTGGGTTACTTCACTTAATAGAATGGGTTCCACCAGGAAAATACAAGAGGTGCTATATCAACATTGTTTCTTATAGCTGAATATTACTCCATGGTATACATATACCACGTTTTATTAATCCACTCTTCTATTGATGGGCACTTGGGTTGTTTCCACAGCCTTGCAATTGTGAATTGTGCTGCTATAAACATTCGAGTGAAGGTGTCTTTTTCATAGACTGACTTTTGTTCTTTTGGATAGATGCCTAGTAGTGGGATTGCTGGATCAAATGGTAGATCCACTTGTATCACTTTAAGATATCTCCATATTGCTTTCCACAGAGGTTGAACTAGTTTGCAGTCCCGCCAGGAATGTAGGAGTGTTCCTATCTCTCCACATCCATGCCAACATTTATTGTTTAGGGACTTCCTCATAAAGGCCATTCTCATTGGAGATAAGTGATAGCTCATTGTAGTTTTGATTTGCATTTCCCTGATGATTAGAGATGTTGAGAATTTTTTCATACGTTTAACATGAGGCGGGAGGGGGGCAAAGGCAATATACACAACCTTAACATTTGTACCCCCATAATATGCTGAAATAAAAAAATATTTGGAAAAAAAAAGTAAGGCAACACTCTTTCTCATAATCAGATGAAATAGTTTCTTCCCTGTCCTGTCAATGTATCCTGTCATTCTCTTCCCTTGCCAGGATCTTCCATTTGCTAATAACTTAAGAATCACATGGCGTTTACCCAGTCAGGGTGAGCAGGAGATTTGTCAGCCATGTTCCTGCCTTAAAGAGGCGAAGCCAGAAACCTTCTGTGTCCCCAGGAAGTCTTGTGCTGTTGAGTTGCTGTTGCAGCCACTGACACACGCTATCACAAGCTTTGAGGCCAGCCTTGTTGAAAACACACAGCACCACCAAGGTACTGGTGATCTCTGAAACCTTTGCTCAAGAATACCCTTATAACTTTTTTTAAAAACCATATATTCCTTGTCCATGTTTAAAATGACATCTCAAAATTTATCCCATAATCTAAATAGTTGCAGAGGATATAATTCTGGAAAATTATGAATGCTGCTATTTTAAAATAAAACAGTTTCATCATTCTTTAAATATCCAGTGAAATCTAACCGTAAGACCCACCATCATCCATATTAAAAACACATGAAAACCCTTTCAACATTCAGCTATTTTACATCATTCCTTCTTACCTTGAAATTGTATTTCCATACCTCTTCCTCCAAAGAATTTTCTCTTAATTTAATTTACTTTTATATTTGAAAGTCTTTCACTGATAATCAGGTCATACTTCTTTGCAATGAAAGTATGTATATAAATTTAAAACAAAATGTTCTTATGGCCCATGTTCCTTATTCTAAATATTTTAAAAGTTTCTTCTGGATTATCACTACACTTTCTGTCAGAATGCAATTAAAAAAACAAAAATATATGTATTTAAATTTTGGTAAATAGTTATTAAGCATACAAGCTACATTTTTATTGGACCTGCATTTCTTATTGGGGTGAATGAGAACAAAAAATTTTCTGTGGTCTTTCATTTAGGACAATGAACTAATAGGCAATGCACTTCTAAAAATGTATTGACCCTGCACCTAGCATAGAATCTTAGATTTTGTTAATAGGAGATTGAAATGTTAATAATTTTATAAGATAAAATATAATGAGGATTGCCTGTAATAGGACTAAACATTTCATGATACTTAATAAAATAGTTTTTACATGTGTATTAAATAATGCATACCCAACCTGAAAGAAAAATGGAAAATTTAATTCATGAGTTTTATCCAATGTAGCTTAAAAAAAATTCTACTCAGTAAAACATCCCAGTTAAATCTAAAATAATTCCTTGTATAACATATACTACTTTACCTGATTGGGCATTTTTCTTATATTAGAAATAAGTATTAACAAGAGCAAAAAAGAATTGATCACCTTTAAATTCATGGGTAGAAAACAATATATAGAGTTTCCAGTAGTTCTTGTACATGTTCTTTTGCTTTGATCTCTGGGGAATGCAATTTCAACAAAAGTCCAGAACTAGAAGAGGCCTGACATGATGCAAGCGCCTATAATCCTGGCACTTTGGGAGGCCAAGGCAGGAGGATCGCTTGAGGCCAGGAGTTTGAGACCAGCCTGAGCAAAAATGAGACACTGCCTCTACAAAAAATAGAAAAATTAGCTGGGTGTGGTGGCGCATGCCTATAGTTCCAGCTACTGGGGAGGCTGAGGCAGGAGTATCCCTTGAGCCTGGGAGTTTCAGGATACAGTGCGCTATTATGATGCCACTGTACTCTAGCCTGGGTGACAGAGTGAGACGCTGTCTCCACTTTCCTCTCCAAAAACAAAAAAAAAGGAACTGGAAGAGGCTGATGTATTAATGGAAAATAATTTACTGTAATCATTACTCTCACCACTATCATAAGGAGAAGGACTCTCCTATAACACTATCCTACCTGGATTTCTGCATTGTTTTAGTTTACTAATTGAAACCTTCTAGTGTCTTGGCAAAATTTTTAAAAAATAATTTCTAAAAAAGCAAAGATAAGCATCCCAGGAATAATATTGGAAATCAAAACAAATATTGACCAAATAGTAAATTTAATGCAATGGTTTCACATAAAGTAAAATTAATGTACATACTTTAACAATTGACTCTCATATTGTAAAGAAGATATCACTGAGACAAGGTCACAAGTTTTCTCATGCAGTAACAGAGAATTACTGATAAGTATGGGAGTAGATTTTATCAGACATTGGGCAACTGAGGGACCAAAGAAGGAGATGATGGTAACTGCTCCTGGAGGCCCTGGAGAGAAGTGTGTTAAAGGCGAGACCATTTTCAGGAAGACAGAGGCTGGTTCTAGAAGCAGTGAGATGGGAAGGGTGTGATGAGGTGATGCACTCAGAAATCTGCCTCAGAGGATAAGGCTTAACCAATCACCTGGCCCCCAAATATAAAGGGACCTTGGCAAATCTCTTTGGTCCATAAGTCCCTGCTTCAGGCAATGTGCTAGGGATTCCACACTTAGCTCACCATTTAAACATAAAAAAATAACTAAGAACCCATTTTACAGAGAAAGGGTCACTTAAGAACCCTTAAAAATAGACAATCAAACCTTACCTCCTTGGTAAGTTCATTTGTAGTATCTAATTATTTTTGTTGCTATAATAAACAAATTGCTTTCTTAATTTCCTTTGAAGATTGATCATTCTTAGTGCATGGAAACAAACATGATTTCCGTGTGTTAATTTGTATCCTGCAACTTTGTTAAATGCATTTCTTAGTTTTAAGTTCTTTTGTAGAATCATGAGGGTTTTCCACACATAAAATTATGTCATCTGTAAAAAGAGATCATTTTACTTTTTCCTTTATAACATGGATGTCATTCCTCCTTTTTTTCCTGTTTAATTTCTGTGGCTAGAACTTCCAATACTATCTCGAATAGATATTCCAAAAGCGAGCATCCTTGCCCTTTTCAGATTATAGGAAGAAAGCGTTCAGTCTTTAAACTTTGAGTATGATGTAAGCTGCAGGTTTTTCATATATGACCTTAATTGTATTTGATGAAGTTTTCTTCTATTACTAATTTATTGGGTACTTCTAATATGAAAGAATGTTGAATTTTGTCAAATTCTCTTTCTGTATCTATTGAGATGATCAGGTTCTGATTTGTTGTGTTCCTTTTCTCTGTTAATGAGGTATACACCAATCAATTTTCTAGGTTGAGCGTTCTTGCATTCCAGTATTTTGTTGAGGATTATTGTATCAATATTTATAAGGTATATTTATTGGTCTATACTTTTCTTTCCTTGTTATTATGTCTTTGATTATGTCTGGCTTTGGTATCAGAATAATGATGGTCTCTCACAATGAGTCAGGAAGTTTTCTCACCTCTTCAATCTTTTGGAAACCTTTGAGAAGGATTGGTGTTAATTCTGCTTCTAATGTTTAGAAGCAGAGGAACTTGACAGTGGAGTCATCCAGTTCAAGGATTTATTTTGTGAAGATGTTTTTTAGAAGCAAGTGGAACTTGACAGTGGAGTCATCCAGTTCAAGGATTTATTTTGTGAAGATGTTTTTTATTCTGATTCAATCCTCTTGTTAGTTATAGGTATATTCTGATTTTATGTTTCTTCATAACTTAGTCAAAACAGGTTATATATTTCTAGGAATTTGTCCATTTCATCTAGGTTATAAAATTTGTTTGCATAATTATTCTTCATATTCCTTCTTATTTCTGTAAAGTAGATAGTAATGTCCACACTTCATTTATGGGTTTGGTAATATTAGTCTTCTTTCTTTTTCTCCTAGTCAATCTAGCTAATGATTTCTTAATTTTGTTGATTTTTTAGTACGACAAACAATTGAATTTGTTGATCTTCTCTATTGTTTTGCTACACTATATTTGGGTTATTTCTGCTCTTAATTATTTCATTTCTTCTGCTAATTTAGGGTTTAGTTTGTTCTTCTTTCTCTACTTCCTTAAGGTATAAAGTTAGGCTGTTGATTTCCTACCATTTTAAATGTGGCTGTTTCACTCATTAATAGAGAAAATAATTCCTGGTGAGCAGAGTGAAGAGACAACCTAACAAGTGGGAAAAGTATTTGCAAACCACATCTCTGATAAGGGGTTACTATTGAAAATGTAGAACCAACTGTCAAAACTCAATAGCACAAAAACAAATAAGACTACTTAAAAATGAGCAAAGGATTGGGAGTTTGCTTTGTTGTTATAGAGTTTTGGTTGTTTTCTAGAGCTTTTACCAATTCAATCAATTTTTGGATTTTTAAAGTATCTATTTCCACAGGATAAAGAGGTTTAGAGGTTCCTACTTCACTATTTGTTCCAGCAGGGATGTTCAAGAACAATAATGGGGTTAGAGTTCAAGCACTGCAGGAACAGTTGAGAAATCATCAAACAGTTGTCTAAATCTCAGACTAGAAGAACAAACCAAAGATGTTTTCTATCTGGCTGACTGTTTCTACAGATAAATCATATAACTAATGACCCTCTATACCAATTATGATAAAATAGATACCATTTACTACTGAGCAATATTATAATATTTCTCCAGCAAGCATGCCCTGTCATTCCCCAGAGTAACTATTCAACTCTCAGTCTTCCTACTAAGCCTACCACACCTCAATGGGCTCATGACTGTACACGTACACACTCCTACACTCACACTTCCCGGAAGAAATCTGGCTTTGTGGGTCACTAAGAAAATAAATACCCCTACACGGAAAGATCCTCAACTTCCCAATACCTGTGAGACACCCATCCTCTTCTCATTGCTTCTTGTGACGATGTAGAAGGCACACCACCTCCCATCTAAGGAAAATTCTATAAGTGGATTCCAGACCTCTTCCCTTCTCATCATTGCAAGGTCTATTTGAAAAATAAATCAAGAAAACAATAGGTACTAAAAATAAAGTACTTAAGAGTAAATTTAACGAAGGAGATGAAATATTTGCACACTGAGAACTAAACCATAGATGAAAGAGATTAAAGAGAAATAAATGAAATTTTTCCCATGTTCATAAATTGGAAGAAGTAATATTGTTAAAATGTCTGTATTACCCAAAGATATCTACAGATTCATTTAAATCCAATCCCTATCAAAATTCTTGTTTTAAATGAATAGAACAAATTCTAAAATTTGCATGAAATGTCAAAAGATGCCAAATAGCCAAAGCAATCTTGAAAAAAGGAAAGCTGGAGGCATCACACAACCTGCCTTCAAAATAACCTGCAAAGCTATAGAAATCAAAACAGCATGGTATTTGCATAAAAACAAACACATAGACCAGTGAAACAGAATAGAGAGCCCATAAATTAGTCCATGCATATGAAGTCAATTGACTTGCAAAAAAGATGCCAAGAGCACTCAATGGGAAAAAGATAGGCTCTTCCATAAGCAGTGTTCAGAAAACTGGATAACCATATGCAGAAAAAAAAATTAGACCATCTCACATCATATACAAATATTAACTAAAGATGGATTGAAGACTTAAATGTGAGGACTGAAAACATAAAACTAATAGAAGAAAACATAGGGTAAAAGCTCCTTGACGTTGGTCTGGGCAATGATTATTTAGCTATGATTCTAAAAGCACAGGCAACAAAAGCAAAAAGAGACAGATATGATTACTTAAAGCCAAAAAGACTCTCCACAACAAAGGAGAAAAAAATTCATGGGCAACAGAGTGAAGAGACAACCTAACAAGTGGGAAAAGTATTTGCAAACCACATCTCTGATAAGGGGTTACTATTTAAAATGTAGAATGAACTGCCAAAACTCAATAGCACAAAAACAAATAAGGCTATTTAAAAATGAGCAAAGGATATGAATAGGTGTTTTTCAAAAGAAGTCATACAAATAGCCAACAGATGTATGAAAAAATGTTCAATATCACTCATCATCTGGGAAACGCAAATCAGAACCATGATGAGATATCATCTCACAACTCTTAGAATGGCTATTACCAAAAAGTCAAAAGATAAAAAGTGTTTGTTCGAGATGTGAAAAAAGGGAGCCCTTGTACCCTGTAGGTGGCAATAAAATTAATATAGCTATTTACAAAACAGTATGGAAGTTTCTCAAAAAATTAAGAACAGGACTACCATATGATTCAGCAATCTCACATCTGGGAATACATCCAGAGGAAATGAAGTCGGTATTTCAATTTGCTTCCCCGTGTTCATTGCAGCACTATTCACAATAGCCAAGATAAGGCATCAGCCCAAGGGTCCATCAGGGGATTTATGGACAAAGAAAATGTGGTTCATACACACAATGGAATACTATTCAGCCATAAAAAAGAAGGAAATTCTGTCATTCGTGACAACATGGATGAACTTGAGTATATTACGCGAAGTCAAATAATCCAGACACAGAAAGACAAATACTGTATGATCTCACTTACAGGTGGAATCTAAAAAAGTTGAACTGATAGCAGCAGAGAATAGCATGGTGGCTACTAAAGGCTAGGGGAACTAGGGGGATTGGGGAGATGCTAGTAAAGGATATGAAATTTTAGTTAGGAGGAATCATGTCAAGACCTCTATTTTACATCCTCATGAATATAGTTAATAACAATATATTGTATATTTGAAAATTGCAAAGAGTAGATTTCCAATTATAATCACGAAAAGTATATAAAGTAATGCATATGTTAATTAGCTTGATTTAGCAATTCCACATGTGTACACATATCAAAATACCATGTTGTACACCATTACTGCATACAATTTTTATTTGCCAATTAAAAGTTTTTAAAACTTTTAATAAATATTCTGAAAACAATTTAAGAATTTCATATACCTTCTACTTAGTTGGCACAAGTTAATATCTTTTTATTTCTATGTTTATAAAAATACATTAGAGATACAATGTTATGGATTCTTTTTATAAAAATTACATAAATGATATTTATAATTTCTTTTCAACTTTCCTTCCCCCACACATTATGTTTAGAGATTTATCCTTTTTGATAAACGAATACCTAGTTTATTTACAGTTACTTCTGTAGAATACACCATTGTACAAACCTAGCTTAAGATTTTCCTTGTTATTCTTTTGAATACATTTAACTTTTTTCTAATTCTTCACCATTGGCAGGAATGCTGCAATCACATATTGGTGTATGTTTTGTTGGACATAGTACATGGGTTCATCTAGGGTATATATTTAAATGTAGAATTGGAAGCTGTTAAGATGAAGAGGAAAACCATGGAAGAGTGGACAGGTGACTAATTACCTAATGAATTAATATTCACAGGTGTAGCATAGAAGGTACCAGTGGGCACACCTACAGCTGTATAGCCAGATAATTAAAATAGGTTATTGAAAACAGGGAAAGAACAATGGCTAGAAAAGGCAGTGGGAATAAAAAAGAAGCAGGGAAGAAGAAGGACAGTTCAAACAAAAGGTAAAATCCATATTGATGTATTTTGGCAATAGAATAAGGATGTCATGAAGAATCAGGGAAGGAGCTATAGGACATGAGTGAGAAAACAGGGTTAGATTTGGTTGAAAGCATAGTATGATTGTCTGTCCTGAGTGGTGTTAAGGTGGGAAGTGGGGAAGGTCAGTGGACATAATATGATTTGTCTATGTTCCATGATATACTTAGATGAGACTATTTTCCTAACCAACTTCTTTTTAAACCTTACTGGAGTTGTTTTTCCTTATGAAGACTTAAAAAGAAAAGCTAATTGACCTTGTTATGAGGTTGTTCAATATATACATATCCATGTACGTAGAGAGATCCTTGGGAATACAGTAATTGGTACAAATCCTATCATTTAATAGTTGAAGGATCTTCTCCACTGTTAGGTTTGATGTCAAAATGTCAGGTTTATGTTCCCTGGTTCTTGGTTTCTAGTACAAAAGAATGGTTACTGGTATCAAGTTAATGAAATAAATGAGCAAGCCAAACAGATGCAAGCAAGCCAAATGGTAACATTTATTATGCACAGAACATTCTGAAGAGGGGACAGGTCTAACTCCATGAGGAAAGACAACCCTTAAAATGAAAGTATGTTCCAAAGAAGGTCTGAATGTAGCTCTGCTAGTGGAGACCACCATACATTGAATAGGATTCTCTCCCTTATACTAAGATTTTAATTCTATATTAAGTTGGGGCTGAATATTTATGGATTTTTTCAGAAAAGGGTGGAGAGTCCCCGGGATGGCAAGTCCTCCCCCCATTTTTAACCTTGAAAGGCAATATCTGGGAGTTGCCACAGCATTTGTAAACTCTGGTGGCATGGGTGGGTGTGATTTTTACTATGCTAATGAGGGTATATCACTTGAGGACACTGCCACCTTGTTTGTACACATGATCCAAGACCCCCTTTTGTAGTCTGAATCATATCTCCTCTTCATTATTTCTCTGCCTCTTTCTAGTTAGTCAGTCCTTAAAAACTCCCTATCATTGACCAAAGAGCTATTCACTCAGTCCTTAAAGATCCCCTGGACAAGACATCTGTTCCTCCTTCTCCTTATCCATACCTAATACTAACCACTTTCCATATAGACAGGCAAAAGCACATACTTGATAAAAAAAAAAAAAGAAATAAAATGTTCTCTTCAATTTGTAATGTAACAATGCTGAGAAAACTTCACACTCTTCACAAGAAAGTGAAGTTCACAAAAATCTAGAGAATATATCTTAACCAACCTGTAAAAGCATTAGTAATAGCAGGATGATTGTGAAAGTGCAATTTCTTGTTGAGTATTTTTTATTTCTACATTTTTAGAACTATTGAAATCGGTATGTGATTATGAAACACTGATAGACATAATTTGACAAGTGCACACATGCAAAAACTTCTGAGAATTGCTGAGTTTCCTGTGACAATGTATAATATTAGGTAGTCATCATCCTGTCTATAGCATGCCAGAAACACTTTTGGGAACAGAAAATTCATAAAATGACTTGTCATTTGAACTAATCCAAGTTCTCTTTAAATCCAAGTTCTCTTTAAGCAAACTCCTGGTCATTATCAATTAGTACCTTTTCCTCAAACTCACCCTCTTCACAACAAACCTCAATGTTTTGGGAGATGTAGCCTTAGCCTGAAATTCTCTTCCTTAGACTGGCCCCTGACACTCTAGTTTGTCTTCGTTTGTCATCCACTTTGTTCCCTCCATTCCCAGGCTGAGCTTCTTGCTTTTCTCCTATGGGGAAGTTGGATCTCTTTCTCTTTGGGACCCATGTAAACTCATCCTGCTCCGCATAGAGGCAAATCCTTTTTCTTCTCGTGACTGTTGCCTTGAATACAGACTCAACTGAGGAAACCACAGTCTTCATATTTAGAATTCTTCATCTTAGATATTTTCCCATCATTTTCCTCTGTCTTTGGACTAACTTTTTATCTCGTCAACACTCCTTTACTCTATCCCCCAACTCAACTCAGAGAACTTGTACCCCCGAATCTCATTCAGGGCACATTGCTAAAGGAGATCTCAGAGCAGCATGTCTTAGAGGTTGGGGAAGCGAGCAGGTGAAAGTTTAAGGTTGGATAACCCAGCTACCTTTCTCCCCATCATCCCCTACTTCCATCCTATATATTTCTAGAACTTTGTTGTAGATGAATCTTCTGTAACTCTGTGATGTGCTAAGACAACAACTCACTGCTGGTATTAAAATCGGCCCATATGCTGGAAACTCAGACTTATGGGGAAAGGGGGAGAATGGGCATTTATGGAAACCTTAAAATTTGTACCCCCATAATATGCCAAAATAAAAAATAATAATAATAAAAATTTTTAAAAAGTCAAAAAAAATTACCTATTAAAAAAATAAATAAATAAAATAAAATGGGCCCATGACAAGAACAAGTGTTGGGGAGGATACGGAGAAATCAGAATCCTATACATTGCTGTCTGGAATCTAAGATAGCACAGCTGCTGTGGAAAACAGTCTGCCATTTCCTCAAAATATTAAACATAGAGTTACCACATGATCCAGTGATTCCACTTGTAGGTATCCACCCAAGAAAAATGACATATGCCACACAAGAAAACACACCTGGAAGGTCAGAGCATCATTATTCATAAGACCCCAAAAATGTAAGCAGCACAAATGTCTACCAATTGATGAAGAAATAAAGAAAATGTGCTTAAAAAAATAAATAAGGAAAGATGAAAAAGAAAGAAAAAAGGTGGTATATCCATACAAAGGAATATTATGCAACCTTAAAAAGGAATGATGCACTGATTTATGCAACAACAAGAATGAACCTTGAAAAGAATCCTAGATGAAATTAGTCAGTCACAAAAGGACAAATATTGTATGTTTCCATTTACATGAAATATTTAGAATAGGTAAATCCATAGAGGAATGGGGTAGATTAGTGGTTTTCAGGATATGGAAAGAAGGAAGAGTGAACTATGAGGTTTATTTTGGAGGTAATAAAATTATTGTGGAATGAGATCATGGTGGTAATTTCACAACTTGTAAATATACTAAAAGAAACTGAATTGCACAATCTAAAATAGTAAACTTTATGGTGTGTAAATTATATTTCAATATAAAAGGGGCTCCACAGAACAAACAGCCCTCACCCCTGGTGGTCAGGGAGATATTGGGTTAAATGGCTGTGGACAACAGCCCTCTCCTTGGCCACAGACATCCTCCAGGGTATGGGGTATTCCAGGGAAAACACTCTTTTTTTTTTTTTTTCTTTTTTTGCCCTTGTCTTTTTCTTCTCAAAATAACTCATTCTCCTTGATCCAAGCTTGATAGAGCAGTTGGTAAAGGGAAGAATGAGCAGGATTTGATTGTTGATCAGAGCCCCAGAGTCAGAAGAAATTACCCTGTTTCCATCCCCACTCTGGACGCAGCCCCCAACATTGTCTATGGGCCCAGCCTTCTCCCCTGGCTCCTGGGAGACCCCAGAGAGGACAGGTCTAGGGCTTAGTATTTGATCCACCCCTACCCCTCAGGGGTTTTTGTTTGTTTGTTTGTTTGTTTTGGTGGGAAAACATTTTCTCTTTTGAGAGTACAAAAGAGAAGGGCCTTATCACTTAGAAAGGAGGGAAATAGGTCATTTTAAACCTGAAGGCTATCTTATGCAATGCAGGGTGGCAAACAAACATGTTGGTCTCTCAGACAAATTATCTGCCTTAAAATCTCATCCATGCTTTTCACAAGCTCTATGACCCAGACTCTGTACCATTAAACACAGATGTGTTTTCTCATCGGTGATATGGGGAAAACAAATGCACCTATATTAATGAGTTGCTGAAAGGTGCAAGTAACCACATATATATTCCAGCTCAGTAAAGGTCAACAGTCATTAACATTGTTCTACATACAGAAACACCATGCATATGCAGAGAATAAGAATCCAGTAAAAATGGACTTACTGACAGAATTCAAAGAACACTTTCCCCTTTCTTGTTATGTCTTACATAACCAGGCATTTCATCGTCGCAGCTAGCCCAGGGTGATAAATGGTGAGGTCGGTAGAGAAATGCTGTGATCCTCACAGCTGAAACAATTTATTTTTCTGTTTCATTTTTATATGAAAAATTATGAAGCTGCCATTCAAAATGGATTCTGTTTGGTTTCTTTCCACCTGTTCTTCTCATTGTCAGTATGTTAACTCGGCGAGGTAAATAACCATCTGACTGACCTTAAGCTAAGGAAAACACTGAATGGCTGCCAGGGGCATAGGAGGTAACTAAGAGGATCCCTGCCAATGCAGAGAATTTAGGAGAAAGCAATAGAACCCTGTTCTCCACAGTTTGATGACACATCTCCTCAGTATCTCTTCGGACATAGATTAGAACTATTTTCCTGGTTTAACAGAACAGTTACTAGGGAAATTGTTAGGATGAACAAAACTTTTTAGAACTGAAAAATAGTCAATGTAAGCTCTTTAGCTGTTTGGTATTGCAAGTGTGCCTTAAAAACAGTTACACATTCAAGAACAGAAAGAATTGTTTTTACATCTGGGGAAGTGTACAAAGGGATGGAACTGAAAGGAAGGAGAAAAAGTGGAAATTTAAAAAGTATTCTCATTGGTATTAGAAAGGCACCTACATGGATTTCAACAAGCCAATGATTGCCAAACTGCAAATTTGCAATTTTTTTCCACATATTAAAAAGGAAGTACACTGCTAGAACAAAAAGTCCCATGTTTCTTTTATAAATTTTCATGTTCATAAAAATGAGTGTTATCCTGGTGTGAAATCTAAAGTAGGTTTACTGGAAACACCAACTGCAATGGAGAGGGAGTGGCAGAAAGAAGGCATATATATTCAGGATCTCGCCATACAGAACACTCAGACTCTCATAGGCTTCCTGACATCTTCAGCTTCTTCCAGGAACACAGGTGAGTGCGTCCAGTATCTCCACATAAAAATATGAATTATTTCTTAGAATAATAACAATAATGTGTTTTATATTATGCATCTACTTCATTCTGCCTAATTGTACTTTGCTTATTCTGTAAGGGTAAAATTAAAATACCTATTTCATAGGATTTATCCTTTCAATTATTTATTTCTAAGTGAACCAATGCACCCGTAGAAGCACAGGGATAGTGGAAAGGGTGCCTTGCAGACACAGAAGTTTGAAGAAAAAGTCAGAGGTGCCTCTTGAGAGCTGCCTGGATGGGGCCCACAGAAGTCTTCATCTGAGCGTTTGTTATAAAGCCTTTCTGCCTAGACCTAGTACAGGCAGCAATGAAGAAGAGACAAAGATGTTTTATTTCCTGTTCACAAAGTATTTGAAAATAGTAATTTTGTAAGTCTTGTACTTTTGACATTAATATGTGACCTTGTAGAAGGCTTGAAAAGTAAAAAGAAAGGAAACTTTAATCGCCAGAATCCTATAACCCAGACATGTCACTTTGTGTAAGAAAATTTTATTATAAAGTGATGCTACATTCAGTAAAGTCATTTAAAAATGAATCTGATGCTTTTCCAGGAGTTCTGGATCACACCAAGGTCACCATGAAGTCACTCAGTGAAGCAAACACCCAGTTTGCTTTAGATATGTTCCGACAGTTTGGAAAATCAAAGAAGGACAACATCTTCTATTCCCCTTTCAGCATCACATCAGCATTTGGGATGCTTCTATTAGGGTGCAGAGAAAACACTGCACTACAAATTGAAAAGGTACATGACAGCTTTGTTACCTTGACCTGTTTGAACATTGCTATCCATTGCTGTGTCAGTGAGCATGTGGATGGCACCAGATCCAGTTACCTTGGGGGGGCACAGGGCCTAATGGGTGTTGCACAGGCTAAGTAAAATTTCCATTATTGAGTGAGGACTGATTTAAACAGATCTTCTGAATAAAGTTTTCTTCCCCCTCTTCATATCTCTTGCAGGTCCTTCACTTTAATCGAGTCACGGAAAACAAAAAACAAAGAACTACCGCATGTCATGTGAGTCACAAAGCACTGCAGTTCAGAAATAGCTTTAGATGTCTCAGTGGGTGGTAGTTTAAACTGGGACTTCTTATAAATTAAGAAACTAAAGGAAACTTTTTGAAGTATACCGGGACAAAAAAGATTGTGACATACAGAGTGGTTTTGCATTTTGAGTCACGTAATTATTATTTTCACATTTTGCTTTACTATAAGAAGGTCAGCATTGTACTTAAGAGCATGGATCTAGAGCTGCATAGGCTATGTTCAAATTCCAGCTCTGCTCTTCACACATAGAGAACACTAGCAAGATACAACTGCTGAGTCACACTGACCTCATACCACAAAACTAGGAATAATAAAATATCTGATTCAATACATACAAATACATGCAAACATTTCCAAAGCACCTGGCCTCTAAAAAGCCATAAAAAAGATATTACTATAAAATAATTATCATACTAATGACAATAATGTTGCCAAAATAATTTAATTTTCATTGTCATCAATGAAATCAAGGAAAATAAGCAAAATTACAACTATATTTTAGAAATGATACCTATGAGATATATAGATTTAGAGCTTCAATCTAAGCTTCAAAAGTCTTAGGTACCAAGTAGAAGGTTCTAGAACCAGACAGGTTTAGGTTCAAACCTTGGCTTTGCTAATTTATGTCTCTTGGGAGAGATTTGTTTAATTTGCTGAGCTTCCTTGTTTTCATCTGAATTTGGCAGAAGACTTCGAGCTACCCATGTAAAGCCCTCAGATGACTGCAAGGCACACACTGCTCTTACATGCAGAGAATGACCATCGTGAGGAAAGAGCCATAAATCACAGTCCATGTGTCTTAGAAGATAGTTCCATCAAGGGATAGAGCAGCGCTTCATGTCATAACATATCTAAAAAATTGAAACTCCAACATAATGATATCCATGATGGCTGTTAGAAATGAAATATGGTTCTTGCCCTTGAGATGCTTAGAGTTTAGCTGGGAAGTTATACTTAACAATTTAAACCAATGAGGGGACAATTTAGTGGTAGAATACTGTTACATCTTTAGTTCAAAAGAGAAAAGATGAGATGTCTTAGACAAGAAGAAAGAATTTACTGGAAGAAGGTAAATGTAAGATACATTTTGAAGAGTATCTGAGGTAAAAATTCAGCAAATACCAGGGAACAGGCACAAAAGGTCATCTGTGAGACCACTCACATTTAGGTATTGACACCACAGACTTAGAATGGGTTTAGTAATTTCATTGATAGGGTATTTCAATGAGGTCCTTTTTGATGTTTGAAGGATGAAAAGCCAGGAAATGTGTATCACCAATTGCAAAAGCTTCTGACTGAATTACACAAACGCACTGATGCGTACGAGCTGAAGATTGCCAACAGGCTTTATGGAGAAAAGACTTATCAATTCCTTGAGGTAAATTTCACCTGAACTACCAAAACTTTCATCTGCCTCCTGGGTCCTACGCGTCTGAAAGGTATAATGTGGCAGGGTGAGGAAGATGAGTCTGGTCCTCTCAGGTGGGGAGCATTCACTCAGGGTTCATCAGCTCCAACACCACAACTCCACCCAAGATTCTGATAATGCACGAGAAAAGTGTGGTTTTAGCGGTAATCTGATAAGAAAACAGGAGGTGTGGTAGCTCAATGATTCATGAAATGCCAGTAATATAGAGCACATGTTGGTAGAAAATGTAAGGCAAATGGGATATTACTGGAGTGGGCAGGCTTGGGTGAGTCCCTGGGGACAGCTGGGGAAGTACTAGGAGATACTGAATGCCTGAGGAAGACACAAAGGTGAGAAATGTCTTGGTTGGAATACTGAAAAGAAGCATCAGAAAAAATTCACCTACATCAGAACAACATGCTTTGGAGCCTGCCAACCATAGCCTTTTCTGCCCAACGTTTGCCAGATGGATTTGACCTGCAGTTACCTCCGTCTTGAGCCAGCCTGCACCCCTTTCTCATGGACTACATGACAGCTGCACAAAAATAGGCTTGGGCAGGAGATAGTGGATGTGTTCAGGGTCTGAACTCAGCTTACTGTAATTATAAATAATTAAGTTTAGTAACAGTAATACATTGCTGCTGATATCTTACCATTAATTCCTCTTTTATTCTTTCCCATCTCGAAGCAATATTTAGATAATGTTAAGGAATTTTTCCTGGCCCATGCAGAATCTGTTGATTTTCAAAATGCTGCAGAAGAAAGTGAAAAGAAGATTAACTCCTGGGTGGAAACTCAAACAAATGGTAAGAGGACTGCCCGTTATAGGAACACTTTTGAGTCTCCTGTGTGAGTGAGCCCTATGCTTGACACTCCATGGGTTTATGGGGGTGGGGGTGGAAATGCATTTGCAGAGAGGGAGCAGGAGAACTCTGCAGAAGATGAAATGGTCCAGATTAATTGGGAAAGCCAAGGGGAAATCCCATGGGAGGGATTCACAGGAACCCAAGTATGCAGAAACACACCTGGAGAACTCTGCACATGACCCACATGACCCACATGACTGGATCTTTGCAGATCCCAAGTCTCTGCACAGGCCCATTTCAAGATCATATCTTTTTCTTTAAGTCAGAGCCAATTTTTTACTATGGATCTTTAAGAGAAAACATTACAAAGGGTCCCTTCTCCTTCACTAACTGGGAAATGTGTAGCCCTCCCGTAAGCAACACTTTTAACCTCTCGAGCTAGAGCTTCAGGGACCACACCTACACTCACATAGTCTGCAGGGATTGTCACAACTGTTTTTCTCATGCATGGTAGACAGCTTACCAAAGATTTCATTCTATGAACATCCCTCCTACCTCCCAACTGTCATTACAGGACAAATATCCAGCAATTCAACATGGGAATGAACGGAAAAACACCCCAAGAAGTAGCGTCTCACAGCACAGGGCATGCATTTCAGACCATAGAGTTCATATTTGTCCTAAAGAACAATCCAGTCCTACTCCTTTGTGAGTGAGCCCAAAGTTGACAAAAATAGGAAGACAGGAAGGGAGGGAGAGATGAACTCTTAATAGATAAGTTGAAAGAGCAAATAAAATCAGTTTATCAGTATTCAGTGTAGATAACTGAACTCACCCATAGACAGAGAACCTGCACCCCTTTCCCATCACAAGGAGTGGTATCTCCTACAGGGGCTAACTCTATGGGGCAGCAGCCATGAGCACAGCTGAGTCTGGTGAAGTCTTGGTCAGTGAGTTTCTAAAGTAGTGACTTGGTGAATAATTACTGATCAGTCACATCCTTTTGCAAAGCATCTTATAGACAAACCACGTGTACCTTGCATGACAGATGTTTTTGTTTCCTTTCCTTGCAGGAAAAATCAAAAACCTATTTCCTAAGAAGACTCTTAACAGCGCCACCATCCTTGTTCTTGTCAATGCAGTCTATTTCAAAGGGCAATGGGAGAAGAAATTTAATAAAGAATATACTAAAGAGGGAAAATTTTGGCTGAACAAGGTATTGCCTATATTTTATTTATATAATGTAATGTAGTTATACAGGGGATGTTAATTTTTTTATTTCAGAAAATTATGGAGGTACAAATATCTTGGTGTCAAGTAATGCCCTTGCCTCACTCAAGCCAGGTCTAGAGATGTGCCCTTCCCCCAGACACTGTGCTCCATCTCCACCACCCACCCACACCACCCCACCTGACTATAATATCCAGTGAATATTATTATATTATTATTATAATATATATTTTATATATTATAATATATAATATAATATAATATATAATATATAATATTATTATATTATTATAATATATATTATTATATATTACTACCACATGAGCACCTTAATGTGGATCAGTTAGTACCAATTTGATGGCAAGTACATGTGGTGCTTATTTTTTCATGCTTGTGATACCTCACTTCGAAGGATGGGCTCAAGTTCTATCCATGATTTTATAAGGGTTGCTAGATCACCATTGTTTTTTGTAGTTGAGTAGCATTCCATAGTATACATGTACCACATTTTATTAATCAACTTATGTCAAATTTAAACACATTTGATGGAATGTACCATGCAAAGTAAAACATTTCATTCTCATAACTTTATTTAGCTATGAATACCTAAAGAAACTCTTTTCTCCTATTCACAAAATTTCTGCCTTATTTCCTAAAAGAGAAAGATGTGTTGGTAACTCAATACTATTATCCTTTTTGGGTTATGTCTCACTTGGTATTTGTTTGGCACATTAATTTATTGCAGGGCACCAGCAAATCTGTACAGATGATGAATCAAAGAAAATCCTTTAATTTTGCCTTGCTGGAGGATGTGCAGGCTAAAGTTCTGGAAATACCATACAAAGGGGAAGACCTAAGCATGATTCTGGTACTGCCAAATGAAATAGATGGTCTGCAGAAGGTAAAACCTTGCATGCACAATCCTTCTATTGCCCTATTTTCTTCCTAAGGTACCAAGTCTAAACAAGGCTAAATGTTTTAGACAAAGGAGCCTTAAACTATGAAAATTCAAAATGAGGAACAATGATTCACTTTTGTATTACACATCTTTTAACATAAGACCCGATACAAACTGAAGGCTTAAGCAATTATTAATTAATTCAAGTTATATACAGTGGATCTCAATTTGATGGTAGTATTATGCAACAATTTACATTTGATTGAGAGAAATGTATAGCACTGTGGGAAAAATTTACAAGTACATAATGGAAAAAAGGAATTATAATAGGGTAGACACTGTAATTGCAGTACATGATAAGTTATGTATAAATGAAGAAAGAGTCTATTACAAATATACACATGTAGGAGGCTGTTGGCATAAGGAATAGTGAAATAGAGTTCCTTTGATACAAAATGATGTAATGATTCTGTCTTTACATATATATACATATGTACATACATATATACTTACACATGTATAATCAAATATATACTCAGGACTGTTATATTGCTTATTAGATTATCTAATAAACTGAACCTTTTGTATTTTTATTTATTGCTAAAATAAAAACTTTATTCATATTCAATTCTCTATTAAGCTGTGTTAGAGGTCTGTAGTTACCCATATCAGTTTCTTTTTTTCATGTTTATAGCTTGAAGATAAACTCACTGCTGAGAAATTGATAGAATGGACAAGCTCACAGAATATGAGCAAGAGAGATGTGGATCTATACTTACCTCGGTTCAAAGTGGAAGAGAGCTATGACCTCAAGGACATGTTGATGGCCATGGGGATGGTGGACGTTTTCTCTCCACAGGATGCCGACCTCTCAGGCATGACTGGGAGTCGGGGTCCCCTAGTGACTAAAGTCCTACACAAGGCATTTGTAGAGGTCACAGAGGAGGGAGCAGAGGCTGCTGCTGCCACTGGCATAGTTACCGGCCTGACATCTACTTGTTATTCAATTTATGAAGAGTTCCATTGTAATCACCCATTCCTATTCTTCATCAAGCAAAATAAGACCAACAGCATCCTCTTCTTTGGAAGAGTCTCTTCCCCTTAGATGTGATTAGCCTGTAACTTTTATAAGATGTTCACAGAATTGTTCCAGTAAACTTATTGCTGGAAACAATAGGTTGTCTTGATTCATTTTTCTTTTCAATCTCATAGTCATCACCAAAAATTTAATGGTTGAAATAACATGTCTCTCTATCTTTCTCTTTCTAAATACATATATAAATCTACTTTTTCTCCAGTAAAAATTTCCTTGGGGAAAAATGTCCAACTTCAAGGTAATATAAAAGGTTATTTCAATACAATATCTTCTAAATTTGAAATATAATTGTTTGCAACCTAGTTTAACAAGCCAAACCAAATCTTACTTTCTCCTCAAACTCATTAACCTAGACACCCACAGTTCTTTGAATTTAGGTGATATCTGGAACCCTTCTTATGTATCTAAATTTTATGATTCTATAAAATACACTATCAATAAAATAATTACTTCAATTAGTTTTTGTTTGACCTTTTGTCTTTCCATAAAATGCAAGCAGCCAATCACACATAGAAAAGATAATTTCAAAGATATTAATCATACAGCCAGAAATATTTTAAACTAGAATAGGGCATGATGAGTCTAGAGTGGTAGGCAGATGCTAGAACATAAAGAGCCTATAAACCACATTAACAACTTTCTGTTTTATCCTGAAAGGAATAGGAAGCTCATTACAGGCTTTGATTATTTGTTTCTCTAAAAATGAAATAAAATCATTGCATCTGTATCTGGAAGATCCAGTTCTGACTACTCTGATATAAATGGATGAGAATAAAGGACACTGTGGTTATTGTGACATACATTAGGAAACCATTAGAGTGGTGGTAGTGGAGATGCAGAGAATGAAACACCTCGTGAGAATTATTTAGGAATGAACGGACACAGAATTATGGCAACTGCTTAGATATAGGGAAGTGAAGAGAAGCCAAGAAAGACACCCAAGTTCTGAGCTAGCCAGCTAGATTTTGTTCTGGGGAGAAGAGAGGATCATGGGTTAAAATTAGAATTGAATTTGAGCCTCTTTTAAGATCCAAATAGATTTGTCTGGCAGGCACATGAAAATATTAGTGTAGAACTCAGAGACAGGATATGTTCAGAAGCTCTAAATAGTGATGTTCAATATAAAATTGCTGAGCTACTGGCATAAATATGGTAACTATACCTAGAGGCAAAGATGAGATCCTAGGGAGAAAGGTTAAATTCAGAAGAAAGGAGGGTCTAGAACTGACCTTTAAGTATACCTATATGCAAAGACAAGAACTGAAAATTTTTATTTTCTAGAAGGTAGCGTTATTCATGGATCTATGTTTATCCCAGATTCCTCCCAGTCATTACTAAATCCCAGCTGATTTCAAAACATAGAAATTTAAAGGATTTGGCTAAGGTCAAATTTTCCTCAGTAAATTTTCCTTCTGCATCTTTAATTAGCTTGTATTTCTTTGTCCCTTAAAGTGTATTTTGCAACCTAATTTATGGTTGCTGCTTATTTTGCTTCTAGGCTCTGTTTGGTTTCAAGAGTCTATGATTCCTGAACCAAGAGCTATCTGATAACCTGCTTCTCACAGATTATAGTCTCAGCCCATAGACCTGGAACATAAATACTGTGCTATTAACCATGCAAGAGAATCTATCTATAAAGCATTGAATCATGAGATTCTGTAACTGTCCCATGTACAAAATGTCGTAAGACTGGTGGGTTGCCTAACTGACTACTTCACAGGGAAGAAACAAACTAGAATTTCTTCTTCCAATTACATAGCACAATGAATAGAGACAAGATGACAGCACTTGTAGTTCATGTTTGCTAAACTCATTAAAAGAACAGAGGCTCACAGAATCACGGACACTTGCTCATGGGGGTCTAACAGTGCAAAGAGTGCTAAGGCTCTGAGATTCACTGTGTTTGAACAATGGTCCCAGACCTCCTGTGCAGCTTCACAGAGAACCAATGTTGGTATTTTGCACATTGAACCTAAACACATTTAATGTTTTGGCCTCTCAAGTTACTTACTCACATTACTTAATGTGTATTTATTGGAAGATAATGCCAAATAAGTGGCTGAGCAACATAAGAATAGAATCTGTCTCATTTTACTTTTTATCTTTTATGGAACCTATGACAATCCTGGCACAAAGTAAGCATACAAAACATACTTGAAGAAGTAGTGATGATGAACCAAATGAACAAATACATAGTGAATGAACAAATGATCAGACTGTGGCTCTGGTGTAAGCAGATATAGCCAAAGTGGTCTGTATGTCCTGTCTTCTCCAAACATATTTCCTCGACTGCTGAGAGAAATTTCTAGAGGAAACCTGGCCTATCACCCTTAGTGAAGAGTAAAAAGGATGGATTTTGGTTTATATATATGGGAGCTGAGGGGACCCCACATTGCTCATCTGACAGAAGGAAGAAAGGAAGCTTAGAATTATCCTAATGAGATATGTTGGTGAGGGACTGAGTTAGGACTGGAACTAGTTAGTATTCAGTCTCCACCTTGACCACTAGAGGTCTTTACCTTGTAACCTGAATCCATCTTTCCTTTAAAGGCTGCCTGTGTCCAAACATACAAAACTTCTGTGAAAGTCTGGGGGTATCTTTTCTCCTTTATAATGTTTACATACCAAAAAGATAATAAGGAACTCTCCTATACTACTATATATTTGATTTTTTTATTTCATCGTATTATGAAGGTACAAATGTTAAGGTTAGGTATATTACCCTTGTCTCTCCTCTCCCTCAAGTCAGAGCTTCAAGCGTGACCATTCCCCAACAGTGCATATCTTATTCATGTATGTATATACCCATTCCCTCCTCCCCCCTTGCACCTGCCTAACACCCGATAAATATTATTTCAACATATTCACTTAGGTATTGATCAGTTAATGCCAATTTGCTGGTAATACATGTAGTGCTTGTTTTTCAATTCTTGGGCTACTTCACTTAGTAGAATGGGTTCCAGCCCTATCCAGGAAAATACAAGAAGTGCTGTATCACCATAGTTACTTAAAGCAGAATAGTACTCCATGGTATACATATACCACATTTTATTAATGCACTCATGTATTGATGGACACTTGGGGGTTTTTTTAGCGTATGATGGGGGTACAAGTGTTAAGGTTACTTAGATTGCCCAAGCCCCCCTCCTCACTCAACTAAGAGCTTCAAGCATGTACATCCCCCAAACATTGCACAATTTACATGTTGTGGTTGTATACACCCATCCCCTCCTCTCACCTCCCACCCTCCTGACACCCGATAAATGTTACTCCTATGTGTCCACTTAGGTGTTGATCCGTTAATACCAATTTGCTGGTGAGTACATGTGGTGCTGGTTTTTCCATTCTTGAGATACTTCACATAGTAGAATGGGTTCCAGCTCTATCCAGGAATATACAAGAGGTGCTAGATCACCATTGTTTCTTAAAGCTGAGTAGTATTCCATGGTACACATATACCACATTTTATTAATCCATTCATGAATTAATGGGCACTTGGGTTGTTTCCACAGCTTTGCAATTGTGAATAGTGCCTCTATAAACATTCAAGTGCAGGTGTCTTTGTTGTAGAATGTCATTTGCTCTTTTGGGTTGATGCCCAGTAATGGGATTGCTGGATCAAATGGTAGATCTACTTGTATTGATTTAAGGTATCTCCATATGGCTTTCCATAGAGGTTGAACTAATTGGCAGTCCCACCAGCAGTATAGGAGTGTTCCTATCTCTCTGCGTCCACACCAACATCTATTGTTTTGGGACTTTTTGGTAAAGGCCATTCTTACTGGAGATCAGTGATATCTCATTGCAGTTTTGATTTTATTTCCCTCATGATTAGAGATGTTGAGCATTTTTGCATAAGTTTGTTGGCCATTATTCTGTCTTCTTTTGAAAAATTTATGTTCATGTCCTTTGCCCACTTTTTGATACGGTTGTTTGATTATTCTTTGCTGATTTTCCTGAGTTCTAAATAGATTCTAGTTATCAATCCTTTATCAGATGTGTAGGATGCAAACATTTTCTCCCATTCCGTAGGTTGTCTGTTTGTTCTTGTGACTGTTTCTGTAGCTGTGTTTAGTTTCACCAGGTCCCATATATTTTTCTTGCTTCTGTGATTGCCTTTGGGGTCTTCTTCTTAAATTCTTTGCCTAAGCCAAGCTCTAGAAGACTATTTCCAATGTTATCCTGGAGAATTCTAATAGTTTCATACCTTAAGTTAAAGTCTGTTACCCAGCGTGAGATGATTTTTGTGAGAGATGAAAGGTGTGGGTCCTGCTTCAGTCTTCTACATGTGGCTATCCAGTTTTCCCAGCATCATTTATTCAATAAGGATTCTTTTCCCCAGTGTATGTTTTTGTCTGCTTTCTCCAAGTTTAGATGGCTATATGAGGATGGTTTTATATCTGGGTTCGCTGTTTTGTTGCACTGGTCATTGTCCCTATTTTAGTGCCAATATGAAGCTGATTTAATTACTACAGCTTTGTAGTATAGTTTGATATCTGGCAAATTGATACCACCCATATTGTTTTTATTACCTAGAATTGCTTTTGATTTATGGGGTCTTCTCTAGTTCCATACGAAGCTTAGAATTATTTTATCTATATCTGTCAAAAATGATGTTGGTATTTTGATAGGGATTGCATTGGATCTGTAGATCACTTTGGGTAGTATAGACATTTTAACAGTGTTGAGTCTGCAGACCCAGGAGCATAGTATGGATTTCCATTTGATTATGTCCTCTGCTATTTCCTTCCTCAGAGTTTCACAGTTTTCCCTGCAGAGCTCTTTTACCTATTTTGTTAAGTATATTCCTAGGTACTTTATTTGCTTCGTTGCTATTGTGAAGGGTATTGAGTCTTTGATTTGGAAAAAAAAGAACAGACCAACCCAAAACTCAGCAGAAGAAGTGAAATTAACAAGATCAAATCAGAACTAAGTGAAATTGACAACAAGGAAGCTATACAGAAGATTAATAAAACAAAAAGTTGGTTCTTCGAAAAAATAAACAAAATTGACACCACTTTGGCTAGACTAATGAAACTAGAAAACAGAAATCCTAATAAACTCCTTCAGGAACAAAATCAGAGATATTACAACTGATGCCACGGACATACAAGACATAATCTATGAATACTACAAAAACCTTTTTATTTGATTGTTTTAAGTGAAGGAGGGACTTCCATTCCAGATAAGATGGGTTGGACTTGTTTCTCCATGATCCTTCCTGCTAAGTGCAAACAGAAGCCCCCAAACTACACAAGAGGCAAGCAATGGAATATTCTGAAAACTGAGAAGAAAAAAGACACCTGCACTCGAATGTTTATAGCAGCACAATTCATAATTGCAAGGCTGTGGAAACAGCCCAAGTGCCCATCAATCCAAGAATGGATTAATAAAATGTGGTATATGTATACCATGGAGTACTATTCAGCTCTAAGAAACAACGGTGATATAGCACATCTTATATTTTCCTGGTTAGAGCTGGAACCCATACTACTAAGTGAAGTATCCCAAGAATGGAAAAACAAGCACCAGATATATTCTCCAGCAAACTGGTATTAACTGAGTAGCACCTAAGTGGACACACAGGTGCTACAGTAATAGGGTATTGGGGAGGTGGGAGGGGGGAGGGGGGCGGGTATATACATACATAATGAGTGAGATGTGCACCATCTAGGGGATGGTCATGATGGAGACTCAGACTTTTGGGGGGAGGGGGGGAAATGGGCATTTATTGAAACCTTAAAATCTGTACCCCCATAATATGCCAAAATAAAAAAAAAATTAAAAAAAATAAATAAATAAAAAAAATAAAGGTGATTTGTGCCCCCAGGACTAGGGGGAAAAAACAGCAGCAAGTGATCTCACAGCACATCACTCAAGAGAAAAGAAGACCTGGATCCTGCATTTCTTGACAGCCCAGGTAAGCTCATTCGTTTCCCTGGTAAATAGTGAGTCACCAGCAAGGGGAGGAATTGGAAGCTCTGGGAATCCTGATCAGCCAGGGGAAGTTCTCTCCTCTTCCTGAACTCATCTGCCACTCTGAGAGGTACCAGGTGGACAGGTAGCACCAGCAGGGAGGATCCAGGTGAAGGAGTTCAAACTATTCTACACTGGCATATTGACTATTTAAATTAAAGGCTCTTGAAAACAGCAAGTACAAAAAGATCGTTCTGAATGTTGTGCTGTTTCTTAAAAGCAGAAGTTGAAATTCCCATGTGAAAGGTACCCTTCCCATACCAAAAGAAATAACGTTTTTGTCCTCAAGGATGAGAAGTTAAGACTAAGACAATTCTGTACAGGCCCTTTAAAATAACTCTGATCTTTTAAGTCCCTCCACATAATTTAGTAGCTTCTTCACAATTTACTATTCTTTGTCCAGTGCAATATTTAAGTGACTGCAGGGGCCAGGTGAAAACCTAATTTCGTTTTTCTCCCATTGCCATGAAAATTAAATTTTCAATTTAAAAAAAAAGTGAAAAGAGCACTATATAAGCTTTCCCTCCCAGATTTTCTTGCACTCAAACCTGAGTTTTTCCTTCACCTAGGAAATTTCAAAGGAAATTTTTTTAAAAAACCATATATGCCTTGTCCTTGTTTAAAATGACATCTCAAAATTTATCCCATAATCTAAATAGTTGCAGAGGATATAATTCTGGAAAATTATGAATGCTGCTATTTTAAAATAAAACAGTTTCATCATTCTTTAAATATCCAGTGAAATCTAACCATAAGACCAACCACTAACCATATTAAAAACACATGAAAACCCTTTCAACATTCAGCTATTTTACATCATTCCTTGTCACCTTGAAATTATATTTACATACTTATTCCTCCAAAGAATTTTCTCTTAATTTAATATACTTTTATATTTGAAAGTCTTTCACTGTTAATCAGGTCATACTTCTTTGCAATGAAAATATGTATATAAATTTAAAACAAAATGTTTTTATGGCCCATATTCCTTATTCTAAATATTTTAAAAGTTTCTTCTGGATTATCACTACACTCTGTCACAATGCAACTAAAAAAACAAATATATATGTATTTAAATTTTGACAAATAATTATTAAGCATACAAGCTACATTTTTTTGGACCTGCATTTCTTAATAAGGTGAATGAGAAAAAAAAAAAATTGTGTGGTCTTTCATTTAGCACAATGATCTAGCAGGCAATGCACTTCCAAAAATGTATTGACCCTACATCTAACATAGAATCCTAGATTTTGTTAATAGGAGATTGAAACATTAATCATTTTATAAGATGAATATAATAAGGATTGCCTGTAATAGGACTAAACATTTCATGATACTTGATAAAATCATTTTACATGTTTATTAAATAATGCATACCAAACCCAAAAGAAATTGCAAAATTTAATTCATGAGTTTAATCCAATGTAGCTTTAAAAAATTATACTCTGTAAAACATCCCAGTTAAATCTAAAATAATTCCTTGTATAACATATACTACTTTACCTGATTCGGTATTTTTCTTATACTAGAAATAAGTATTAAGAAGAGCAGAAAAGAATCGATCACCTTTAAATTCACGGGTAGAAAGCAACATAAGAGTTCCAGTAGTTCTTGTACATGTTCTTTTGCTTTGATCTCTGAGGAATGCAATTTCAACAAAACTCAAGAACTAGAAGAGGCCTGGCATGATGTTCACACCTGTAATCCTAGCACTTTGGGAAGCCAAGGAAGGAGGATCACTTGAGGTCAGGAGTTTGAGACCAGCCTGAACAAAAATAAGACCCTGCGTCTACAAAAAATAGAACAATTAGCTGGGCTTTGTGGAGTATGCTTGTAGTCCCAGCTATTCAGGAGGCTGAGGCAGGAGAATCCCTTGAGCCTGGGCGTTTCAGGTTGCAGTGAGCTATTAGGATGCCATTGTACTCTAGCCCCGATGACAGAGTGAGACCCTGTCTCCCCTCTCCTCTCCAAAAAAAAAAAGAACTGGAAGAGGCTGATGTGTTAATGGAAAATCATTACTGTAATCATTACTCCTGCTACTGCCCTAAGAAGAAGGAGTCTCCTCTCACACTATCCTACTTGCATTTTGTTTTTCCTTCACTTTTCCAGGGTGTCTTTTATTGAAAACTGGGTGCTATCCATATAGTATTAGGCAAACCTCTACCCACAAATGTAACACATAATCAGGAAGTACGTCGAAATAAGAGTGGTGTAAAAACTAAGAGTTGCAACAGGTTTAAAGTACCTTTACAGTCAGAAGGCATTTGAAAATATAGTGGAGATTATTTAGAGAATTATAATTTGTGTTAGATTGGATTCTTCAAGAGTTTTTATTCTGAAATAATTAGACACTCATAGAAAGTTGTAAATAGAATACAAAGAAGGCTCCTGTATACTTCACCAAGCTTGCCCCAATGGTAATAACTTGTATAACTATAGTGTGGTATCCAAACCAGGAAGTTGACATTGGTACAATCTACAGATGTTATTCAGATTTCTTGTGTTTCTTTTTTTTTAATTCATCCTGTTATTTAATAAGAATACAAGCAAGATAAATAATTTTCAAGATTCAAAAATACTGAACACCTTTCATCCCTATTCTCGTTATAGACATATATATACATATGTATATTATAGCCTAATAAATCCTCCCAATATTTCTATGCAATTTCTTGTATTCAGTTTTTTCTGTCTCAAATCATTTCAATTTAACAAATACCCATATGAAATGGCAAAACAAATCTAATCAGACTATGATCTTTTTGCTAGACAAGCAGACCCACAGGTAGGCAATCTCTCTTTTGTTTTAGGATCAGAAAAGAGAGTAGTAGACTGACTGCATAATTCAAAATTATCATTGGCCTTCTGTGCAGTTTTCTCCTTCTAGGAAGGTTATGTGTTTCTTTTTTTCCCCAGAATATTATAGGGGTACAAATGTTAAGATTACCTATATTGCCCTTGTCTCCCCTCTCCCCTCAAGTCAGAGCTTCAAGCGTGACCATCCCCCAGACAGTGCGCCTCACACTCATTATATTTGTATATACCCATCCCCTCCCTCCCCTCCCACCTGCCCTACACCTGATAAATGTTATTCCTATGTGTCCACTTAGGTGTTGATCAGTAAAATCAATTTGCTGTTGAGTACATGTGGTGCTTGTTTTTGCATTCTTGAGATACTTCACTTAGTAGAATGGGTTCCGAATTGAAAACTTCTAGTGTCTTGGTAATTTTTTAATAAAAATTTTAAAAAACCAAAGATAAGAATCTGTGCAATAAGATTAGAAATCAAAACAAATATTGACCAAATAGCAAATTTAATGCAATGTTTTTCAGGAACAATCCTTTTTACATAAAGTATAATTAATTTACATGCTTTAACGATTGACTCTCATATTGTAAAGAAGATATCACTGAGACAAGGTCACAGTTTTCTCATGCAGTACCAGAGAATTACTGATTAGTATGGGAGTAGATTTTATCAGACTTTGGGCAACTGAGGGACCAAAGAAGGAGATGATGGTAACTGCTCCTGGAGGCCCTGGAGAGAAGTGTGTTAAAGGCGAGACCATTTTCAGGAAGACAGAGGCTGGTTCTAGAAGCAGTGAGATGGGAAGGGTGTGATGAGGTGATGCACTCAGAAATCTGCCTCAGAGGATAAGGCTTAACCAATCACCTTGCCCCCAAATATAAAGGGACCTTGGCAAATCTCTTTGGTGCATAAGTCCCTGCTTCAGGCAATGTGCTAGGGATTCCACACTTAGCTCACCATTTAGACATAAAAAAATAACTAAGAACCCATTTTACAGAGAAAGGGTCACTTAAGAACCCTTAAAAATAGACAATCAAACCTTACCTCCTTGGTAAGTTCATTTGTAGTATCTAATTATTTTTGTTGCTATAATAAACAAATTGTTTTCTTAATTTCCTTTGAAGATTGATCATTCTTAGTGCATGGAAACAAACATGATTTCCGTTTGTTAATTTGTATCCTGCAACTTTGTTAAATGCTGCGTTTCTTGGTTCTAAGTTCCTTTGTAGAATCATGAGGGTTTTCCACACATAAAATTATGTCATCTGTAAAAAGAGATCATTTTACTTTTTCCTTTCTAACATGGATGTCATTCCTTCTTTTTTTCCTGTTTATTTTCTGTAGCTAGAACTTCCAATATAATATTGAATAGATATTCCAAAAGCAAGCATCCTTGCCCTTTTCAGATTATAGGAAGAAAGCATTCAGTCTTTAAACTTTGAGTATGATGTAAGCTGCAGGTTTTTCATATATGACCTTAATTGTATTTGATGAAGTTTTCTTCTATCCCTAGTTTATTGGGTACTTCTAATATGAAAGAATGTTGAATTTTGTCAAATTCTCTTTCTGTATCTATTGAGATGATCAGTTTATGCTTTCTTGTGTTCCTTTTCTCTGTTAATGAGATATACACCAATCAATTTTCGAGGTTGAGCGTTCTTGCATTCCAGTATTTTGTTGAGGATTATTGTATCAATATTTATAAGGTATGTTTATTGGTATATGCTTTTCTTTCCTTGTTATTATGTCTTTGATTATGTCTGGCTTTGGTATCAGAATAATGCTGGTCTCTCACAATGAGTTAGGAAGTTTTCTCACCTCTTCAATTTTTTGGAAACCTTTGAGAAGGATTGGTGTTAATTCTGCTTCTACTGTTTAGTGGAACTTGACAATGGAGTCATCCGGTTCAAGGATTTATTCTGTGGAGATGTTTTTTATTCTGATTCAATCCTCTTGTTAGTTATAGGTATATTCTTATTTTATGTTTCTTCATAACTTAGTCAAAACAGGTTATATATTTCTAGGAATTTGTTCATTTCATCTAGGTTAAAAATTTGTTTGCATAATTATTCTTCATATTCCCTTATAATCCTTCTTATTTCTGTAAAGTAGATAGTAATGTCCACACTTCATTTGTGGGTTTGGTAATATTAGTCTTCTCTCTTTTTTTCCTAGTCAGTCTAGCTAATGATTTGGTAATATTAGTGGGTTTGGTAATATTAGTCTTCTCTCTTTTTTTCCTATTGGTCTACCTAATGATTTCTTGATTTTGTTGAGTTTTAGTACAACAAACAATTGGATTTATTGATCTTCTCTATTGTTTTTCCACACTATATTTGGATTATTTCTGCTCTTAATTATTTCATTTCTTCTGCTAATTTAGGGTTTAGTTTGTACTTCTTTCTCTACCTCCTTAAGGTATAAAGTTAGGTGGTTGATTTCCTACCAATTTGAATGTGGCTGTTTCATTCATTAATAGAGAAAATAATTCCTGGTGACAGAGTGAAGAGACAACCTAACAAGTGGGAAAAGTATTTGCAAACCACATCTCTGATAAGGGGTTACTATTTAAAATGTAGAACCAACTGCCAAAACTCAATAGCACAAAAACAAATAAGACTATTTAAAAACGAGCAAATGATTGGGAATTTGCTGTGTTGTTACAGAGTTTGGGTTGTTTTCTAGAGCTTTTACCAATTCAATCAATTTTTGGATTTTTAAGTATCTATTTCCACAGGATAAAGAGGTTTAGAGGTTCCTACTTCACTATTCGTTCCATCAGGGATGTTCAAGAACAATAATGGGGTTAGATTGCAAGCACTGCAGAAACAGTTGAGAAACCATCAAACAGTTGTCTAAATCTCAGAGGAGAAGAACAAACCAAAGATGTTTTCTATGTGGCTGACTGTTTCTGCAGATACATCATATAACTAATGACCCTCTATACCAATTATGATAAAATAGATAGCATTTACTTCTGAGCAATATTATAATATTTCTCCAGCAAGCATGCACTGTCATTGCCCAAAGTAACTATTCAACTCTCGGTCTTCCTACTTTGCCTACCACACCTCAATGGGCTCATGACTGTACATGTACACACTCCTACACTCACACTTCCCGTAAGAGATCTGGCTTCGTGGGTCATTAAGAAAATAAATACCCCTACACGGAAACATCCTCAACTTTCCCAATACCTGTGAGACCTTCATCCTCTTCTCATTGCTTCTTGTGATGATGTAGAAGGCACCCAACCTCCCATTTAAGAAAAATTCTATAAGTGGATTCCAGACATCTTCCCTTCTCATCATGGCAAGGTCTATTTGAAAAATAAATCAAGAAAACAATGGGTACTAAAAATAAAGTACTTAGGAGTAAATTTAACCAAGCAGATGAAATATTTGCACACTGAGAACTAAACCATAGATGAAAGAGATTAGAGAAAGATAAATGAAAAGTATCCCATGTCCATAAATTGTAAGAATTAATATTGTTAAAATGTCTGTATTACCCAAAGATATCTACAGATTCATTTAAATCCAATCCCTATCAAAATTCTTTTTATAAATGAGTAGAACAAATTCTAAAATTTGCATGAAATGTCAAAAGATGCCAAATAGCCAAAGCAATCTTGAAAAAAGGAAAGCTGGAGGCATCACACCACCTGCCTTCAAAATAATCCGCAAAGCTATAGAAATCAAAACAGCATGGTGCTTGCATAAAAACAGACACATAGACCAGTGAAACAGAATAGAGAGCCCATAAATTAGTCCATGCATATGAAGTCAATTGACTTGCAAAAAAGATGCCAAGAGCACTCAATTGGAAAAAGATAGGCTCTACCATAAGCAGTGTTCAGAAAACTGGATAGCCATATGCAGAAAAAAAATAGACCATCTCACATCATATACAAAAATTAACTAAGAATGGATTGAAGACTTAAATGTGAGGACTGAAAACATAAAACTAATAGAAGAAAACATAGTGGAAAAGCTCCGTGACGTTGGTCTGGGCAATGATTATTTAGCTATGATTCTAAAAGCACAGGCAACAAAAGCAAAAAGAGACAGATATGATTACTTAAAGCCAAAAAGACTCTCCACAACAAAGGAGAAAATAATTCATGGTCAACAGAGTGAAGAGACAACCTAACAAGTGGGAAAAGTATGTGAAAACTACATCTCTGATAAGGGGTTACTATTTAAAATGTAGAATGAACTGCCAAAACTCAATAGCACAAAAACAAATAAGGCTATTTAAAAATGTGCAAAGGATGTGAATAGTGTTTTTCAAAAGAAGTCATACAAATGGCCAACAGATGTATGAAAAAACGTTCAATATCACTCATCATCAGGGAAACGCAAATCAGAACCATGATGAGATATCATCTCACAACTCTTAGAATGGCTATTACCAAAAAATCAGAAGATAAAAAGTATTGGTGAAGATGTGGAAAAATGGAGCCCTTGTACCCTGTAGGTGGGAATAAAATTAGTATAGTCATTTAGAAGATAGTAGGGAAGTTTCTCAAAAAATTAAGAACAGGACTACCATATGATTCAGCAATCTCACCTCTGGGAATACATCCAAAGGAAATGAAGTCAGTATTTCAATTTGCATCCCCTTGTTCATTGCAGCACTATTCACAATAGCCAAGATAAGGCATCAGCCCAAGTGTCCATCAGTGGACTTGTGGACAAAGTAAATGTGGTTGATATGCACAATGGAATACTATTCAGCCATAAAAAAGAAGGAAATTCTGTCATTGGTGACAACATGGATGAACCTGAGGATATTATGTTAAGTCAAATAAGGCAGACACAGAAAGACCAATACCGTATGATCTCACTTACAGGTGGAATCTAAAAAAGTTGAACTCATAGCAGCAGAGAGTAGAATGGTGGATACCAGAGGCTGGGGGAGTAGTGGGATTGGGGAGATGCTAGTAAAGGATATGAAATTTTAGTTAGGAGGAATCAGTTAAAGGCCTCTATTTTACATCCTCACGACTATAGTTAATAACAATATATTGTATATTTGAAAATTGCAAAGAGTAGATTTTCAATTCTAATCACAAAAAAGTGTATAAAGTAATACATAGGTTAATTAGCTTGATTTGGCCATTCCACATGTATACATATATCAAAATATCATGTTGTACACCATTACTACATATAATTTTTATTTGCCAATTAAAAGTTTTTAAAACTTTTAAAAAATATTCTGAAAGCAATTTAAGAAGTTCATGTACCTACTACTTAGACTTGACACAAGTTAATATATATTTATTTGTCTGTTTTAAAAAATACATTACAGATACAATGTTAAGGATTCTTTTATAAAATTAAATAAATGATATTTACCTTTCCTTTCAACTTTCTTTCCCCCTACACATTGTGTTTAGAGATTTATCCTTTTTGATACATGAATATCTGTTTTATTTATAATTACTGCTGTAGAATACACCATTGTGTAAACTTAGCTTAATGTTTTCCTTATTCTTCTTTTGAATACATTTAAGCTTTTTTATATTTCAAGAAAACATGAGAGCACAAACATTTTGGTTGCATTTTCTATCTTTGCCTCTCCCTAGCAAGGGTTACACGTATGCCCCTCCCCGCCACAATGCTCACTGCATTCCTCAGATGTGGGTCTAACCCCTCATCTTCCGAATCCCTGGTGAACACCACCACCCTTTGAGCACCATAGTGTCAATCAGTCAGTACCACTTTGATGGCGAGTATATGTGGAGCCCACTATTCTGATCTTGTGTCATCTCACTTTGGATAATGGGCTTAAGCTCAATCCGGGATGATATAAGCAGTGCTAGCTCACTGTCGTTTCTTAGAATTGAGTAATATTCCATTGGGAACATATACCAAATTTTAATAATCCACTCATGATTGTTGGACACTAGGGTTGTTTCCATGTCTATGCAATAGTGAATTGTGCTGCCATAAACATTAGGGTGCAGATGTCTTTATAATAGAATGTCTTATGCTCTTTGGGGTAGATGCCTAATAATGCTATTGCTGGGTCGAGTGGTATTTCTATTTTTAGCTCTTTGAGGTATCTCCAAATTCTTTTCCATAAAGGTTGCACTAATTTGCAGTCCCACCAGCAGTGTGCTGGCTGGAATCTAAGATGGTGCAGTCTTTCTGCAAAACAGTCTGGCATTTCCTCAAAATGTTAAACATAGAGTTATCACATGATCCAGTGATTCCAGTCGTAGCTATTACACCCAAGATCAATGAAGAGCTATGCCACACAAAAAACGGACGTGGGTATACAAGACATATGCCACACAAAAAACGTATGCCACGTTTACATACAGGATTATGACTACCTGATATTATACATTGTCACAGGAAACTCAGCAATTCTCAGAAGTTTTTGCATATGTGCACTTGCCAATTTATGTCTATCAGTGTTTCATAATCATATACCGATTTCATTGGTTCCAAAACTGCTTAAATCAAAGAAAATACTCAACAGGAAATTGCACTTTCACAATCATCCTCCTATTACTAATGCTTTTACAGGTTGGTTAAGAAATATCCTCTAGGTTTTTCTGAACTTCACTTTCTTGTGAAGAGTGTGAAGTTTTCTCAGCATTTTAACATTACGAATTAAAGAGAACATTTTATTTCTTTTTTCTTACCAAGTATGGGCTTTTGGTTGTCTATATGGAAGCTGGTTAGTGTTAAGTAGGGATAAGGAGGAGAAGTAGGAACAGATGTCTTGTCCAGGGGATATTTAAGGACTGAGTGAATAGCTCTTTGGTCTATGATAGGGTGTTTTTAAGGACTGACTAATGAGAAAGAGAAATCATAAAGAGGAGATATGATTCTATTTTTAGCTCTTTGAGGTATCACCAAATTCTTTTCCCAGAAGTTGCACTAATTTGCAGTCCCACCAGCAGTGTTAGAGTGTTCCTGTCTCTCCACATCCTCGCCAGCATTTGTTGTTTTGGGATTTTTTGATAGAGGCCAATCTCACTGGGTTAGGTGATATCTCATTGTGGTTTTGATTTGCATTTCTCCAATAATTAGAGATGTTGAGCATTTTTTATATGTTTGCTGCCCATTTTTTCTCTTCTTTGGAAAAGGTTCTGTTCATTTCCATTGTCCATTTATTCATGGGGTTGTTTGAATTTTTCTTGTGAATGCTTTTGAGTTCTAGATATATTCTTGTTATCAGACCTTTATCGGAAGCATAGAGAGCAAATATTTTCTCCCATTCTGTAGATTCTCTATTTGGTCCAATGATAGTTTCCTTGGCTGTGCAGAAGCTTTTTAATTTGATCAGATCCCATTTGTTTATATTTGTTTGCCATTGGCAAGAATGCTGCAATTCACACCCTGGTGTAGGTTTTGTTTGACATAGTACATGGGTTCATCTAGGTTATATATTTAAAGGTAAAATTGGAAGCTGTTAAGATGAAGAGAAAAATCATGGAAGAGTGGATAGGTGACAAATTACCTAATGAATTAATATTCACAGGAGTAGCACAGAAGGTACCAAGTGGGCATATGGTATAACTGCATGGCCAGATAATTAAAATAGGATATTGAAGACAGGGAAAGAACAATGGCTAGAAAAGGCAGTGGGAATAAAAGAGAAGCACCTAGGATGAAGAACAGTTCTAACAAAAAAGAAAATCCATATTGATGTATTTTGGCATTAGAACAAGAATGTCATGAAGAATCAGGGACGGAGCTATAGGACATGAGTGAGAAAACAGGGTTAGATTTGGTTGAAAGCATAGTATGATGTCTGTCCTGAGTGGTGTTGAGGTGGGAAGTAGGGAAGGTCAGTGGACATACCATCATTTTTCTGTGTTCCATGATATACTTAGATGAGAATATTTCCCTAACTAACTTTTTTTAAGCCTTACTGGAGTTGGTTTTCCTCATGAAGACTTAAAAAGGAAAGCTAATTGACCTTGTTATAAAGCTGTTCAATATATACATATCTATTTCCATAAAGAGATCCTTGGGAATACAGTCATTGGCACAAATCCTATAATTTAATGGTTGAAGAATCGTCTTCAGTGTTAGGTTTGATATCAAAATATCAGGTTTGTGTTTCCTGGTTGTTGGTTTCCAGTACCAAAGAATGGTTACTGGTATCAAGTTAATGGAATAAATGAGCAAGCCAAACACATGCAAGGAAGCCAAATGGTAACATTTATTATGCACAGAACATTCTGAAGAGGGGACGGGTCTAACTCCATGAGGAAAGACAACCCTTAAAATGAAAGTATGTTCCAAAGAAGGTCCAAGTCTAGTTCAACCAGTGGAGACCACCCTGAGATTCAATAGAATTCTCTCCTTTACACTAAGGTTTTAATTCTATGTTACGTTGGGGCTGAATATTTATTTATCATTTTTCAGAATGGGGTGGAGAGTTCTCAGAATGGCCAGTCCTCCCACCATTTTTAACCTTGAAAGGCAATTTCTGGGAGTTGCCACAACATTTGCAAACTGTTGTGGCATGGGTGGGTGTGATTTTTACTATGCTAAAAAGGGTAGGTCACTTGAGGGCACTGCCACCTTGCTGTACACATGTCCCAAGACCCCCTTTTGTAATCTGAATAATATCTCCTCTTCATGATTTCTCTGCCTCTTTCTCGTTAGTCAGTCCTTAAAAACACCCTATCATAGACCAAAGAGCTATTCACTCAGTCCTTAAATAAACCCTGGACAAGACATCTGTTCCTACTTTTCCTCCTTAACCCTACCGAACACTAACCAGCTTTCATATAGACAACCAAAAGCACTTACTTGGTAAGAAAAAAAAATAAAATGTTCTCTTTAATTTGTAATGTAACAATGCTGAGAAAACTTCACACTCTTCACAAGAAAGTGAAGTTCAGAAAAATCTAGAAGATATTTCTTAACCAACCTGTAAAAGCATTAGTAATAGGAGGATGATTGTGAAAGTGCAATTTCCTGTTGAGTATTTTCTTTTATTTATGCAGTTTTGGGACCAATGAAATCGGTATATGATTATGAAACACTGATAGACATAAATTGGCAAGTGCACATATGCAGAAACTTCTGAGAATTGCTGAGTTTCCTGTGACAATGTATAATATCAGGTAGTCATAATCCTGTATGTAAACGTGGCATACGTTTTTGTGTGGTATATGTCTTGTATACCCATGTATGTTTTTTTTGTGTGGCATATCTCTTCATTTATCTTGGGTGTATAGCTACGACTGGAATCACTGGATCATGTGATAACTCTATGTTTAACATTTTGAGGAAATGCCAGACTGTTTTGCAGAAAGGCTGCACCATCTTAGATTCCAGCCAGCACACTGTTGGTGGGACTGCAAATTAGTGCAACCTTTCTGGAAAAGAATTTGGAGATACCTCAAAGAGCTAAAAATAGAAATACCATTCGACCCAGCAATAGCATTATTAGGCATCTACCCCAAAGAGCATAAGACATTCTATTATAAAGACATCTGCACCCTAATGTTTATGGCAGCACAATTCACTATTGCATAGACATGGAAACAACCCTAGTGTCCAACAATCATGAGTGGATTATTAAAATTTGGTATATGTTCACAATGGAATATTACTCAATTCTAAGAAACGACAGTGAGCTAGCACTGCTTATATCATCCTGGATTGAGCTTAAGCCCATTATCCAAAGTGAGATGACACAAGATCAGAATAGTGGGCTCCACATATACTCGCCATCAAAGTGGTACTCACTGATTGACACTATGCTGCTCAAAGGGTGGTGGTGTTCACCAGGGATTTGCGGATTGGAGGGTAGTCCCACATCTAAGGCATGTGGTGAAAAATGTGGAGTGGAAGGGGATACCTCTAACTCTTGCTAGGGAGAGGCAAACAGATAAAATGTTACCTAAAGTTAAGAAAAGTAGAAAAACAAACATTTGTCGGGTGTGGGGCAGGTGGGAGGGGGGAGGAGAGGGTGGGTATATACATACCTAGTGAGTGTGATGTACCCCGTCTTGGGGATGGACACATTTGAAAATCTGACTCTAGGTGGGAGGGGAAACAAGGGCAATGTGTGTAACCTTAATGTTTGTACCACTATAATATGCTGAAATAAAAAAAAAGATAAGAAAAAAAAAGTACGTGAAAGGTCAGAGCACCATTATTCATAAGAGCCAAAAAATGGAAGCAGCATGAATGTTTACCAATTAATAAAGAAATAAATGAAATGTGAGAAAAGGAGAAATGGTGGTATATCCATACAAAGGAAGATTATTCTGCCTTGAAAAGGAATGATGCACTGATCTATGCAACAACATGGAGGAACCATGAAAATAATGCTAGGTGAAATTAGTCACAAAAGGACAAATATCGTATGTTTCTATTTACACGAAGTGTTTAGAGTAGGTAAATCCATAGAGGAGGTAGGTAGATTAGTGATTTCCAGGGTATGGAAAGAAGGAAGAATGAAATATGAGGTTTCTTTTGGAGGTAATAAAATTATTGTGCAATGAGATCATGGTGGTAATTTCACAACTTTGTGAATATACTTTAAAAAACTGAAATGCACAATTTAAAGTAGTAAACCTGATGATGTGTAAATTATATTTCAATAAAAAAGGGGCTCCACAGAACAAACAGCCCCCACCCATGGTGGTCAGGGAGATATTGGGTTAAATGGCCTTGGACAACAACCTTCTCCTTGGCCACAGACATTTTTCAGGGTATGGGGTATTCCAGGGAAAACACTGTTTTTTTGTTTTTTTTTTTTGCCCTTCTCTTTTTCCTCTCAAAGTTACTCATTTCTCCTAAATCCAAGCTTGATAGAGCAGTTTGGCAAAGAGAATATTGGGCAGGATTTGATTGTCTCTCTAAGGCCCACAGTCAGAAGAAATTACCGTTTCCATCCCCACTCTGGATGCAGCCCCCAAGGTTATCTATGGGCCCAGCCTTCTCCCATGGCTCCTGGGAGACCCCAGATAGGACAGGTCTAGGGCTTAGTATTTGATCCACCTCTGCCCCTTCATTTTTTTTGTTGTTGTTTTTTTCTTTCTTTTTTTTTTTTTTTTTTTTTTTTTTTTTTGTTTTGTTGCCAGGGGGGGACATTTTCTCTTCTGAGTACAGAAGAAAAGGGCCTTGTCACTGAAAAAAAGGGAAATAGATCATTTTAAAGCTGAAGGCTGTCTTATGTGGTGCAGGGAGGCAGATAAACATGTGGGTCCCTCACCCAGATTATCTGCCTGGAAGTCTCAACCATGCTGTTCACAAGCTATATGACACAGACTCTGTACAATTAAAAACAGATGTGTTTTCTCATTGGTAATATGGGGAAAACAAAGGCACCTACGTTAATGAGTTGCTGTAAGGTGCAAGTAAGCAAATACATATTCCAACTCAGTGAGGGTCCACAGTCATTACCATTATTCTACATACAGAAACACCATGCATATGCAGAGAATAAGGATCCAGTAAAAGTGGACTTACCGACAGAATTCAAAGAAAGCTTTTCCACTTCTTGGTATGTCTTACAGGCATTTGATCGTGGCAGCCAGCCCAGGCTGATAAATGGTGAGGTTGACAGAAGAATGCTGTGATCCTGACAGCTCAAACAACTTATTTTTCTGTTTCATTTTTATATGAAAAATTAGAAATTTGCCATTCAAAATGGCTTCTGTTTCTTTTTCCACCTGTTCTTCTCATTGTCAGCATGTTAAGTTAGTGAGGTAAATAACCTTCTGACTGACCTTAAGCAAAGGAAAACACTGGTGTGGCTGCAAGGAGCATGGGAGGTAACCAAGAGGATCACTGCCAAGGCAGAGCATGTAGGAGAAAGCAATAGAACCCTGTTCTCCACAGTTTGATGACACATCTACTCAGTATCTCTTCAGATGCAGAATTAGAACTATTTTCCTGGTTTTGCAGAACAGTTACTGAGGAAATTGTAAGGATGAACAAAACTTTTCAGAAATGTAAAATAGTCAATGTAAGCTCTTTAGCCATTTGGTATTGCAAGTGTGCCTTAAAAACAGTTACATATTCAAGAACAGAAAGAATTGTTTTTACAACTGGGGAAGTGTACAAAGGGATGGAGCTGAAAGGAATAAGAGGAAGTTGAAATTTTAAACTTATTCTCATTGGTATTAGAAGGGCACCTACATGCATTTCAAATAAGCCAAAGATTGCCAAAGACTGCAGATTTGCAATTTTTTTCCACATATTAAAAAGGAAGTACACTGCTAGAACAAACAGTCACATCTGTCTTTCATCAATTTTCATGTTCATAAAAGTGAGTGTTATCGTGGTTGTGAAATCTAAGGTTCTTTTACTGGAAACACCAACTGCAATGAAGAGGGAGTGGCAGAAAGAGGAAAGGTATATATATATTCAGGATCTCGCCATACAGAACACTGAGACTCTCATAGGCTTCCTGACAACCTCTGCTCCCTCCAAGAACACAGGTGAGTGCGTCCAGATGCTCCACATAACTATATGAATCAATTTTAGAATAATAACAATAATGTGTTTTATATCATGCATCTACTTTATTCTGTCTAATTGTATTTTGCTTATTCTGCAAGGGCTAAATTAAAATACCCATTACATCAGACTTATCCTTTCAATTATTTATTTGCAAGTCAACAAATGCACCCTTAAAAGCATGGGGGTAGTTGGAAGACTGCCTTGCAGACACAGAACTGTGAAAGAAAAGTCAGAGGTGCCTCTTGAGAGCTGGCTGCATGCCACCCACAGTAATCTTAATCTGAGTGTTTCTTATAAAGCCTTTCTAGCAAGACCTAGTACCACCCCCCATGAAGAACAGATAAAGATGTTCTATTTCCTGTTGACAAAGTCTTAGAAAATAGTAATTTCATGAGTCTTGTAATTTTGACATTAATACATGACCTTGTAGAAGGCTTGAAAAGTAAAAAGAAAGAAAATTTTAATTGCCAGAATCCTATAACCCAGATATGTCACTTTCTGTAAGAAAATGTTATTATGAAGTGATTCTCCATTCAGTAAAGTGATTTTAAAATGAATCTGATGCTTTTCCAGGAGTTCTAGATCACACCAAGGTCACCATGAAGTCACTCAGTGAAGCAAACACCCAGTTTGCTTTAGATATGTTCCGACAGTTTGGAAAATCAAAGAAGGACAACATCTTCTATTCCCCTTTCAGCATCACATCAGCATTTGGGATGCTTCTATTAGGGTGCAGAGAAAACACTGCACTACAAATCGAGAAGGTAGGTGACAGCTGTGGTATCTTGGCCTGTTTGAACGTTGCTATCCATTGCTGTGTCAGTGAGCATGTGGATGGCACCAGATCTGGTGGCCTATGGAGTGGCAAGGAGCCTCATGGGTGGTGGAGGGGCTGATGGGAAGTACAAGGGCTGGGAAGAAATTCCCATAATTGAGTGAGCATTGATTTAAACAGAGCTTCTGAATAAAGTTTTCTTCTCCCACTTCATATCTCTTCCAGGTCCTTCACTTCAATCAACTCACAGAAAACGCAAAACAAAGAACTGCCACATGTCATGTGAGTCACAAAGCACTGCAGTTCAGAAATAGCTTTAGATATCTCAGTGGGTGGTAGTTTAAACTGGGACTTCATAATAAATTAAGAAACTAAAGGCAATTTTTAGAAGTATTCTGGGACAAAAAAATATTGTGGCATACACAGTGGTTTTGCATTTCATGTCACATAATTATTATTTTCACATTTTGCTTTACTGTCAGAAGGTCAGCATTGCACTTAAGATAATGGTTCTAGAGCTACATATGCTATGTTCAAATTCCAACTCTGCTCTTCACACATAGCAAACGCAGAGAAGATATAACTGCTGAGTCACACTGACCTCATACCAACAAACTAGGGGTAATAAAAAATCTGACTCAATACGTGCAAATACATGCAAACATTTACAACACTGCCTGGCCTCTAAAAAGCCATAATAAAAGATATTATTATAAAATAATAATTATACTAATGACAATGTTGCTAAAATAATTTAATTTTCATTGTCATCAGTGAGATCAAGAAGAATAAGCAAAATACCAAGTATATTTTGAGAAATGATACATATGAAATATATTGATTTAGAGCCTCAATGGTGCAAAACGCTTAGCTACAAAGTAGAAGGTTCTAGAATCAGACAGGTTTAGGTTCAAACCTTGGAATTTCTAATTCATGTCTCTTTAGACAGGTTTTTTAATTCTCTGAGTTTTCTTGTTTTCATCTGAATTGGACAAAAGACTTCGAGCTACCCATGTAAAGCCCTCAGATGATTACCAGGCACACACCGCTCTTACATACAGAGAATGACCATCATGAGGAAAGAGCCATAAATCGCAGTCAATGTGTCTTAGAAGATGATTCCATCAGGGGGTAGAACAGCGCTTCATGTCATAACATATTTAAAAAATTGAAACTTCCACATAATCATATCCTTGATGGCTGTTAGAAATGAAAAATAGTTCTTGCCCATGAAAGCTTAGAGTTTAGCAGGGAAGTTATACTTAACTGTTTAAACCAATGAGGGGACAATTCAATGGTAGAATGGTATTGCATCTTTAATTCAAAAAATAAAACATTGCATGTCTTAGAACAAGAAGAAAGAATGTACTGGAAAAGTTCAATGTAAGGTAGATTTCAAAGAGTATTTGAGGTAAAAATGCAGCAAATGTCAAGGAATTGGCACAAAAGGTCATATTTGAGACCACCCACCTTTAGGTATTGACACCACAGATTTAGCATGAGTTTAGTAATTTCATTGATACGGTATTTCAATGAGGTCCTTTTTGATGTTTGAAGGATGAAAAGCCAGGAAATGTGCATCACCAATTTCAAAAGCTTTTGACTGAATTACATAAACGCACTGATACGTATGAGCTGAAGATTGCAAACAAGCTTTATGAAGAAAAGACTTACCAATTCCTTGAGGTAAATTTCAACTGACCTACCATAACTTTCCTCTGCCTCCTGGGTCCTACGTGTCTGAATGGTCTAATGTGGCAGGGCAAGGAAGATGAGTCTGTTCCTCTCAGGTGGAGAGCATTCACTCAGGGTGCATAAGTTCCAATACCACAGCTCCATTCCAGACTCTGATAATGCACGGAGAAAGTGTGGTTTTAGGGATAATCTGATGAGGAAACAGGAGATGTGTTAGCACAGTGAGTCATGACGTGTCAGTAATATATAGCACGTGTTGGTGGAAATTGTAAGGCTCATGGGATATTATTGGAGTAGGCAGGCTTGAGTGAGTCCCTGGGGACAGCTGAGGAATACTGAATGCCTGAGGAAGACACAAAGGTGAGAGATGTCTTGGTTGGAATTACTGGAAAGAAGTCTCAGAAGCAAGTCACCTGCTTAAGAGCAAGGTGCTTTGAAGCTTGCCAACCACAGCCTCTTCTGCCTCCATGTCTGCCAGGTGACTTTGACCTACAGTTACCTCCATCTTGTGACAGCCTGCACTCCTGTCAGGTGGACTACATGACAGCTGCACAAAAATAGGCTTGGGCAGGAGATAGTGGATGTGTTCACGGTCTGGACTCACCTTACTATAATTATAAATAATTAAATTTGGTAACAGTAATAAATATCTACTGATACCTTACCATTAATTCCTCTTTTATTTTTTTCCAATCTCAAAGCAATATTTAGACAATGTTAAGGAATTTTACCTGGCCAGTGCGGAATCTGTTGATTTTCAAAATGCTGCAGAAGAAAGTGAAAAGAAGATTAACACCTGGGTAGAAACTCAAACAAATGGTAAGAGGACTGCCCATTATAGGAACATTTTTGATTCTCCTGTGTGAGTGAGCCCTGTGCTTGACACTACATGAGGTTCTGAGTGTTGGTGCAGAGATGGATTTGCAGAGCGGAGGCAGGAGGACTCGGCAGAAGATGAAACGGTCCACGATAATATGGGAGAGCCAAGGGGAAATCCCACGGGAGGGATTCACAGGAAGCTAATTATGCAGAAACACAGGTGGAGAACTCTTTGCACATGGCCCACATGACCCACATGACTGTATCTTTGTGGATCCCAAGTCTCTGCACAGGCCCATTTCAAGGTCATATCATTTTCTTTAAGTCAGACCCAATTTTTGACTATGGATCTTTAAGAGAAAACATTACAAATGGTCCGTTCTCCTTCACTAACTGGAAAATGAGCAGCCCTCCTATAAGCCACTCTTTTTACCACCTGAGCTGGAGCTACAAGAACCACACCCACACCCACATAGTCTGCAGGGATTGTCACAACTGTTTTACTGAGGCATAGTAGAGAGTTTCATTCTATGAACATCCATCCTACCTCCCAACTGTCATTACAGGACAAATTTACAGCAATTCAACATGGGAATAATGGAAAAACTCCCCATGAAGTAGTGGCTGACAAAACAGGGCGTGTATTTCAGAGCATAGACTTCATATTCGTCCTAAATTACAATCAAGTCCTAATCCTCTTTGAGTAAGCCCACATTTGAAAAAAATAGGAAGACAGGAAGGTAGAAATGAATTCTATATAGATATGTTGAAAGAGCACAAAAAATCGGTTTATCACTATTCAGTGTATATGACTGACGTCACCCATAGACAGAGAACCTGCACCCCTTTCCCATCACGAGGAGTGGTATCTCCTACAGGGCTAACTCTATGGGGCTGCAGCCATGAGGACAGCTGAGTCTGGTGAATGGTTAGTCAGTGAGTTTCTAATGTAGTGACTTGGTGAATAATTAATGATCACTCATGAACTTTTGCAAAGCATCTTCCAGACAAACCACTTGTACCTTGCATGACAGATGCTTTTCTTTCCTTTCCTTGCAGGAAAAATCAAAGACCTTATTCCTAAGGAGACTCTTGACAGCAGCACCTTACTGGTTCTTGTGAATGCAGTCTATTTCAAAGGGCAGTGGGAGGAGACATTTAATAAAGAAGATACAAAAGAGGGAGAATTTTGGCTGAACAAGGTATTGCCTATAATTTATTTATATAATGTAATGCAGTTATACAGGAGATATTATTTTTTTATTTCAGAAAATTATGATGGTACAAATATTTTGGATACAAGTAATGCCTTTGCCTTACCCAAGCCAGGGCTAGAGGTGTGCCCTTCCCCTGTACAGTGTGCTCCATCTCCATTAGTTGTGAATTTACCCACCTACCCCCCCAACCTGACTGGCACCCAGTGAATATTACTACCAAGTGAGTACCTTCGTGTTGATCAGTTAGTATCAATTTGATCGTGAGTACATGTGTGATCACCATATTTTTTGTAGTTGAGTAGTATTCCATAGTACACATGTACCACATTTTCTTAATCCACTCATGTCAAATTTAAACACATCTAATGGGATGTACCATGCAAAGTAAAACATTTCATTCTTATAACTTTATTTAGCTACAAATACCTACAGAAACTCTTTTCTCCTATTCACAAATTTCCTGCCTTATTCCTTAGAAAGAGAAAGATGTGTTGGTAACTCAATACTATTATCATTTTTGGCTTGTGTCTCACTTAGTATTTGTTTGGCACATTAATTTATTGCAGGGCACAAGCAAATCTGTACAGATGATGAATCAAAGAGAAACCTTTAATTTTGCCTTGCTGGAGGATGTGCAGGCTAAAGTTCTGGAAATACCATACAAAGGCGAAGACCTAAGCATGATTGTGCTGCTGCCAAATGAAATAGATGGTCTGCAGAAGGTAAAACCTTGCATGCACAATCCTTCTATTGCCCGATTTTCAAGTACCAAGTCTAAACAAGGCTAAAGATTTTAGACAAAGGAGCCTCAAACTAATAAAGGATTAAAACTGAGGAACAATGATTCACTTTTCTCTTAAACATCTTTTAATATAAGACATGATAAAAACAGAAGGCTTAAGCAATTATTAATTAACTATAGTTATATACAGTGGATCTCAATTTGATGGCAGTACTATGCAACAATTTACACTTGATTGAGAGAAATGTATAGCACTGTGGGAAAAATTTAAAAATCCATAAAGCAAAAAAGTAATTATAATAGTGTAGATGCTGTAGTTGCAGAATGTGGCAAGTAATGTATACAAGAAAGGAAGAGTCTATTACAATTAGACACATTTAGGAAGTTGTTGGCATAAGAAATAGTGAAATAGAGTTAAGTACAAACTGATATGATGATTCTGTTTTTACATATAAATACATACGTACATACATATATACTTACACATAAATAATCAAATGTACTTACATAATCAACACTGTTATTTTTCTTATTAGAATATCTAATAAACTGGACCTTTTGTATTTTTATTTATTGCTAAAATAAAAACTTTATACATATTCATTCTCTGTTAAGCTGTGTTAGAGGTCTGTAGTTAACTATATCAGTTTCTTTTTATCATTTTTATAGCTTGAAGATAAACTCACTGCTGAGAAATTGATAGAATGGACAAGCTCACAGAATATGAGCAAGAGAGATGTGGATCTATACTTACCTCGGTTCAAGGTGGAAGAGAGCTACGACCTCAAGGACGTGTTGATGGCCATGGGGATGGTGGACGTTTTCTCTCCACAGGATGCTGACCTCTCAGGCATGACTGGGAATCGGGGTCTTGTAGTGACTAAAGTCCTGCACAAGGCATTTGTAGAGGTCACGGAGGAGGGAGCAGAGGCTGCTGCTGCCACTGGCATACTTATCAGTAAAATATCTACTCAATATTCAATTTACGAAGAGTTCCATTGTAATCACCCATTCCTATTCTTCATCAAGCAAAATAAGACCAACAACATTCTCTTCTTTGGCAGAGTCTCTTCCCCTTAGATGTGATTGGCCTGTAATTATTATAAGATGTTCACAGAATTGTTCTAGTAAACTGATTGCTGGAAACAAGAGGTTGTCTTGATTCATTTTTCTTTTCATACTCATAATCGTCACCAAGAATTTACTGGTTCAAATAGCACTTCTTTCTGTCTTTCTCTTTCTAAACACACATATAAATCTACCTTATTTCCAATAAAAATTTCCTTGGGGAAATATGTCCAACTTCAATAATACTAAAGGTTATTTCAATACAATATCTTCTAAATTTGAAATGTAATTGTTTGCAACCTACTTTTTTGATTTTTTTTCATTTCATCATATTGTGGGGGTACAAATGTTGTTAAGGTTACATATATTGCCCTTGCTATCCCTCTCCCCTGGAGTCAGAGCTTCAAGCGTGTCCATCTTCCAGGTGGTGGGCATCACACTCATTATGTAAGTATATACACATCCCCTCCTCCCCACTCCCACTTCCTGACACCCGATAAAAGTTTGTGGGGTTTTTTTGACTTTCTGGCTACATTTTATATCTTTGCCTCTCTAGCAAGGGTTAAAGGTATGCCTTTCCCCTCCACAATGCTCGCCACATTCTTAAGTTGTGAGACTGCCCCTCTACCCCCGAATCCCTGGTGAATACCACCACCTTTTGAGCACCATAGTTTTAATCAGTCAGTACCAATTTGATGGTGAGTACATGTGGAGCCCATTTTCCTGATCTTGTGTCGCCTCACTTTGGATAATGGGCTTAAGCTTAATCCAGGATAGTATAAGCGATGCTAGCTCACTGTCATTTCTTAACATTGAGTAATATTCCATTATAAGCATATACCAAATTTTAATTACCCACTCATGAATTGACGGGCACTTGGGTTGTTTCCACATCCTTGCAATAATGAATTGTGCTGCCATAAACATTCGGGTGCAGATTGTAAGATACTGGGCTATAAGGACAATGGACACCTTCCAGCTTCTGTTTACTGCTTGTTTGCTAACAGCAAGGCATTATGAGTACATTATGGGATGCAGAGGAAAAAGACAAAGAACGCAGAAACCGAAGTCTCTCAGCTAGGTCCTGGAACTGGTTAGAGCCTATCAGGGGCAGGATGAAGTAAGAATCACTGTGGGGGCGGATGCATGATCAGTGTGTAAACAACTTAGCTATAAAAGGGTCACTAGCACACAAAGGGGGGGTCCCTGCTTGAAGAAGAGGCCACTGCGCTGGCACTCTGGGGGCTCAGACCCTAGCTCGAGCTAGACAATAAAACTCCTTTTGATAATTACAGCCTCGGTGACTCTGTCTCTCTGTCTTGTGGCCCAGCAAATCTCGAATATAACAAGATATCTTTGTTATAAAATGCATTTTTGTCTTTTGGGTAGATGCCTAATAATGCTATTTGCTGGATCGAATGGTATTTCTATTTTTAGCTCTTTGAGATATCACCAAATTCTTTTCCACAGAAGTTGCACTAATTTGCAGTCCCACCAGCAGTGTAAGAGTTTTCCTGTCTCTCCACATCCTCCTCAGCATTTGTTGTTTGTGGATTTTTTGATAGAGGCCAATCTCACTGGGCTTAGGTGATATCTCATTGTGGTTTTGATTTGCATTTCTCTAATGATTAGAGATGTTGAGCGTTTTTTGTATGTTTGCTGGCCATTATTCTGTCTTCTTTTGAAAAGTTTCTGTTCATTTCCATTGCCCATTTATTGACAGAGTTGTTTGATTTTTTCTGGTTGATTTTTTAAAGTTCTAGACAGATTCTTGTTATCTGCCCTTTATCGGATGTATAGACAGCAAATATTTTCTCCCGTTCTGTAGGTTGTCTATTTGCTCTAATAATAGTTTCCTTGGCTGTGCAAAAGCTTTTTAATTTGATCAGATCTCATTTATTTATTTTTGTTGCTGTGGTGATTGTTTTGGGGATCTTCTTCAAAAATTTTTTGCCTATGTCCTTTGCCTTTGCCAATGTCTGAAAGGGTCTTCCAACATCTTCTTCTAGAATTCTTAAGGTTTCATGCCTTAGGTTTAAGTCTGTTATTCATCTTGAATTGACTTTTATGAGAGGTGAGCAGTGGGGATCCAGATTCATTGTTCTGCATGTAGCTATCCAGTTTTCCCAGCACCATTTATTGAAAACAGATTCTTTTCCCCATTCAGTCCTTTTAACCTCAAACTACCTTTTAATAAAAGAAACACTAAATATCCAAGAAAAGCTTATTAGGCTTACTGGTATTTTAAACTGTACAAGAAAGCATTGTCAAATATGAAATAGCATGTAACTTTCTTTTGGTTGTATTTATATCAATGTATTATAAATACTTGTTCCAAAAGTATATAAGATTCCTAAAATTCTATTATGCCTTGGTATAATACTATCAATAATAATTATACATGCTAAATTGTTATATGCCACAGAAATAACTAAATCTCTTTGCTTCTTTAACCATGACTATTGCAAGGCTTTTATCATCCACAATAATTATTTTACTTTGATTGTCATTAAACAACAATTTATAATCAACTACATCACTTCTCGCCTTTCGGCTAAGATCAAGTATAGTATAATCAACTACAATCCAAGAATTCCTTCTTTTATAAAAAGGTCATGGAAAGAACTAAAATATTTTTTATGACTTTTATTTAAAATATTACTGATTCTCTTGCTTTGTTTTCCAGAGTCATGACAACTTTCAAATAAAAACAAGTCTACCTGATATCTCCAGGATTTAAAACAATTGAATCCTGCTGGGCCCAACCTGTTAGGTGAGATTACAAGAGCCAATTATAAGGGACAGAATTAGTTTAAACCCTCCAGATCAAGGATGGGCACGCAAAAGCCTAAACAAATACTAAATGAGAGACTTTGCCTTTCTGGGCCAAGTGGATATCCATCCCAATCATAAAAATTTCCTGCTTCCCATAGACTTAGAGCTCCCTGAGCATAATCGTACTCAGTTATGGGGTTTATGCAAAAAGGGATGAAACAAGAATTTTATGAGCCTCCTTAGGACAAATTACTAAAGAGACTAAAATATTGTGACACAAGGAAAGTCCCTAAATCCCTCAGCTTAAATGGTTAACAATGATTGCATTTGCTACAAGTGTTTGGCTTCTTTTCTGTTGGCAAGTGGTAGAAAAAAAAATCCTGACTTTTTGTCCAAAACTCTTCACCCTCATAAATCTAAAGTTGATTTACTTGAAATACCAATTGCAATGAAGAGGGAGTGGCAGAAAGAAGAAAGGTATATATATTCAGGATCTCACCATTCATCACACAGAGACACTCTAGGCTTTCTGACAACTTCACCTCCTCGAGGAACACTGGTGAGTGTTTCCAGCCACTCCAGCTTAACACCATGAATTATTTTTTAGAATAATAATAATAATGTGTTTTATATCTACTTCATTCTGTCTAATTGTATTTTGCTTATTCTGCAAGGGCTAAATTAAAATACCTACTTCATCAAATTTATCCTTTCAATTATTTATTTGCAAGTGAACAAATGCATCCTTAGCAGCACGGGGGTGGGGAAGAGTGCCTTGCAGACACAGAACCTTGAAGGAAAAGTCAGAGGTGCCTCTTGAGAGCTAGCTGCATGCCACCCATAGAAATCTTCATCTGAGTGTTTGTTATAAAGCCTTTCTGCCTAGACCTAGTACCGCCCCCAATGAAGAACAGATAAAGATGTTCTATTTCCTGTTGACAAAGTCTTAGAAAATAGTAATTTCATGAGTCTTGTAATTTTGACATTAATACATGACCTTGTAGAAGGCTTGAAAAGTAAAAAGAAAGAAAATTTTAATTGCCAGAATCCTATAACCCAGATATGTCACTTTCTGTAAGAAAATGTTATTATGAAGTGATTCTCCATTCAGTAAAGTGATTTTAAAATGAATCCGATGCTTTTCCAGGAGTTCTAGATCACACCAAGGTCACCATGAAGTCACTCAGTGAAGCAAACACCCAGTTTGCTTTAGATATGTTCCGACAGTTTGGAAAATCAAAGGAGGACAACATCTTCTATTCCCCTTTCAGCATCACATCAGCATTTGGGATGCTTCTATTAGGGTGCAGAGAAAACACTGCACTACAAATCGAGAAGGTAGGTGTCAGCTTTGTTATCTTGACCTGTTTGAACGTTGCTCTCCATCACTGTGTCAGTGAGCATGCGTAGGACACCAGATCTGGAGGCCTATGGAGTAGCACAGGGCCTGATGTATGTGCAGGGGCTGATAGATACCACAGGGGCTGAGCAAAATTTCCATAACTGTGTGAGCACTAATTTAAACATAGCTTCTCAATAAAATTTTCTTCTCCCACTTTGTATCTCTTCTAGGTCCTTCACTTTAATGAAGTCACAGAAAACACAAAAGAAAGAGATACAAAGTGCCATGTGAGTCACAGAGCATTGCCCTTCAGAGAGAGCTTCAGATATATAAGTGGGTCACAGTATAAGCTGGAAATTTCACATAAACTAAGAAACTAAAGGCAATTGTTAGAAGAACTCCTGGACAAAAAAGAATATGGTGTACAGACTCGTTTGCATTTCATGTTGCATAATTGTTAGTTTGTGTTTTAGCTTTACTGTGAGCAAGTCAGCATTGTACTTAAGAGCAGGGGTCTAGAACTGCATAGCCTAGGATCAAATTCTAGCTCTGCTCTTCACACATAGTGAAAGTGAGTAAGCTACAACTGCTGAGCCTCACTGAACTCATCCCAGTTAAAGTAGGGATGACAAACAATCTGGTTCAATACATGCAAATACATGCAAACATTTGCAACAGTGACTGGCTTATTAAAAGCCACAATAAAAGTTATTATTATAAACTAATAATTATATTAATCACAATAATATCACTAAAATAATTTAATTTTAATTGTCATTAATGAAATCAAGAATAATAAGTAAAATTCCAAGTACATTTTGAGAAATGATATCTATGAGATATTTTGATTTAGAGCCTCAATGGTGCAAAACTCTTAGCTACAAATTACAGACTTCTAGAATCAGACAGGTTTAGGTTCAAACCTTGGATTTTCCAATTCATGTCTCTTTAGACCGGTTTTTTAATTCTCTGAGTTTTCTTGTTTTCATCTGAATTGGACAAAAGACTTCTCGAGCTACCCATGTAAAGCCCTCAGATGAGTACCAGGCACACACCGCTCTTACATGCAGAGAATGACCATCATGAGGAAAGAGCCATAAATTGCAGTCAATGTGTCTTAGAGGATGATTCCATCAAGGGGTAGAACAGCATGTCTATGTCATGTCACAACATATCTAAAAAATTGAAACTTCAACATAATCATATCATTATGGTTGTTAGAAATGAAATATGGTTCTTGTCCTTGAGAAGCTTAGAGTTTAGCTTTAGGAAATTACACCTAACCATTTAAACCAACGAGGGGACAATTCAGTGGTAGAATGGTGTTGCATCTTTAGTTAAAAAGAGAAAACATTGGATATGTTAGAAGAAGAAGAAAGAATTTACTGGAAGAGGTTAATTGTAAGGTAGATTTCAAAAAATATTTGAGGTAAAAAGACAGCAAATATCAGGGAATTGACACAAAAGGTCATCTTTGAGACCACTCACCTTTACGTATTGACACCACAGATTTAGCATGGGTTTAGTAATTACATTGATAGGGTATTTCAATGAGGTCCTTTTTGATGTTTGAAGGATGAAAAGCCAGGAAATGTGCATCACCAATTTCAAAAGCTTCTGACTGAATTACACAAACACACTGAAGCATATGAGCTGAAGATTGCCAACAAGCTTTATGGAGAAAAGACTTATCAATTCCTTGAGGTAATTTCACCTGATCTACCAAAACTTTCCTCTGCATCCTGGGTCCTACGTGTCTGAATGGTCTAATGTGGCAGGGCAAGGAAGATGAGTCTGGTCCTCTCAGTTGGGGAGCATATTGACTAAGGGTTCATCGGCTCCAATACCACAACTCCACCCCAGACTCTGATATTGCACCAGGAAAGTGTGGTTTTACGGATAATCTGATGAGGAAGCAGGAGGTGGGGTAGCACGGTGAGACATGACATGCCAGTAATATAGAGCAGGGATTGGTGGAAATTGTAAGACTCCTGGGATATTACTGGAGTGGGCAGGCTTGGGTGAATCCCTGGGGACAGCTGAGGAATACTGAATGCCTGAAGAAGACACAAAGGTGAGAGATGTCTTGATTGGAATTACTGGAAAGAAGCCTCAGAAGCAAGTCACCTGCTTCAGAGTAAGGTGCTTTGGAGCTTGCCAACCACAGCCTCTTCTGCCTCGATGTCTGCCAGATGGCTTTGACCTGCAGTTACCTCCATCTTGTGCCAGCCTGCACCCCTTTCACATGGATAATGTGGCAGCTGCACAGAAATAGGCTTGGGCAGGAGATAGTGGATGTGTTCAGGGTCTGGACTCACCTTACTATAACTATAAATAACTAAATTTGGTAGCAGTAATACATAGCTGCTGATACATTACCCCAATTCCTCTTTTATTCCATTACATCTTAAAGGAATATTTAGATAATATTAAGGAATTTTACCTGGCCAGTGCAGAATCTATTGATTTTCAAAATGCTGCAGAAGAAAACGAAAAGAAGATTAACTCCTGGGTGGAAACTCAAACAAATGGTAAGAGGACTTCCCATTATAGGAACATTTTTGAGTCTCCTGTGTGAGTGAGCCCTGTGCTTGACACTGTTTGGGGTTTTGAGGGTGGATGTAGAGATGGATTTGCAGAAAGAAGGCAGGAGGACTCTGCAGAAGATGAAACAGTACATGTTAATGTGGGAGAGCCAAGGGGAAATCCCACAGGAAGGAATCACAGGAAGCCAATTACGTAGAAACACAGCTGGAGAACTCTTTGCACCTGGTCGACATGACTATATTTTTGTAGATCCCAAGTCTCTGCACAGGCTCATTTCAAGATCATATCCTCTTCTTTAAGTCAGAGACAATTTTTGACTATAGATCTTTAAGGAAAAATATTCCAACAAGTCCCTTCTCCTTAATTAACTGGGAAATAAGCAGCTCTTAACCCACTCTGTAACCCACTCTTTTTACCACCTAAGATGGAGCTGAAGGGATTGTCACAGCTTTCTTTCTCATGCATGGTAGAGAGCTTACCAAAGGATTCATTCTATGAATATCCATCCTACCTCCCAACTGTCATTACAGACAAATTTACAGCAATTCAACATGGGAATGAATGGAATAACTCCCCAGGAAGTAGTGTCTGACAGCACAGGGCATGTATTTCAGAGCATAGAGTTCATATTTGTCCTAATGAAACATCAAGTCCTACACCTCTGTGTGTGAGCCCTAAGTTGACAAAAAGAGGAAGACAGGAAGGGAGGGAGAGATGAATTCTTAATAGATATGTTGAAAGAGCACATAAAATCAGTTTAAAAGTATTCAGTGTAGATGACTGAACTCAGCCATAGACAGAGAACCTGCACCCCTTTCTCATCACAAGGAGTGGAATCTCCTACAGGGGTAATTCTATCGGGCAGCAGCCATGAGCACAGCTGAGTCTGGTGAACTGTTGGTCAGTGAGTTTCTGAAGTAGTGAATTTGTGATTAATTAATGATCAGTCACAAACTTTTGCAAAGCATCTTCCAGACAAACCACTTGTACCTTGCATGACAGATGCTCTTTTTCCTTTCCTTGCAGGAAAAATCAAAGACCTATTTCCTAACAAGACTCTTGACAACACCACCATACTGGTTCTTGTGAATGCAGTCTATTTCAAAGGGCAGTGGGAGGAGAAATTTAATAAAGAAGATACAAAAGAGGGAGAATTTTGGCTGAACAAGGTATTGCCTACATTTTATTTATATAATGTAATGTAGTTATAAAGAGCATGTTAATTTTTTTTTTCAGAAAATTAGGTAGGTACAAAAATTTTGGATACAAGCAATGCCTTTGCCTCATACAAGCCAGGATTAGAGGTGTGCCCTTCCCCCATACAGTGTGCTCCATCTCCATTAGTTGTGAGCTTACGCACCCACCCTTCCCAACCTGACTGACACCAGTGAATATTACTACCAAGTGAGTACCTTTGTGTTGATCAGTTCATACCAATTTGATGGTGAGTACATGAGGTGCTTATTTTTTCATGCTTGTGATATCTCACTTCGAAGGATGCGCTCAAGCTCTATCCAGGACAATATAAGAGGTGCTCGATCACCATTGTTTTCTGTAGTTGAGTAGTATTCCATAGTATACATGAACAATGTTTTCTTAATCCACTCATGTCAAATTTAAACACATCTGATGGGATGTACCATGCAAAGTAAAACATTTCATTCTTATAATTTTATTTCGCTACAAATACCTACAGAAACTCTTTTCTCCTATTCACAAATTTCCTGCCTTATTTCTTAGAAAGAGAAAGATGTGTTGGTAACTCAATACTATTTTCATTTTTGGCTTGTGTCTCACTTGGTATTTGTTTGGCACATTAATTTATTGCAGGGCACAAGCAAATCTGTACAGATGATGAATCAAAGAAAATCCTTTAATTTTGCCTTGCTGGAGGATGTGCAGGCTAAAGTTCTGGAAATACCATACAAAGGCGAAGACCTAACCATGATTGTGCTGCTGCCAAATGAAATAGATGGTCTGCAGAAGGTAAAACCTTGCATCTGTAATCCTTCCATTGCCCGATTTTCTTCCTAAGGTAACAAGTCTCAACAAGGCTAAAGGTTTTGGACAAAGGAGCCTTAAACTAATGAAAAATTCAAAATGAGGAACAATGATTCACTTTTGTATTACACATCTTTTAACATAAGACCTGATACAAACTGAAAGCTTCAGCAATTATTAATTAATTAGAGTTATATGCAGTGGATCTCAATTTGATGGTAGTATTATGCAACAATTTTATACTTAATTGAGAGAAATATATAGCAACGTGAGAAAAATTTATAAATACTTAAAGCAAAAAAAGGAATTACAATAGGGTAGACACTGTAATTGCAGTATGTGTTTAGTGGTGTGTACAGGACAGGAAGAGTATATTACAAATTAATACATGTAAGAGGTTGTTGGCATAAGGAAAGTGAAATAGAGTTCATTTAGTATAAAATGATGTAATGATTCTGTTTATATATATACATGTACATACATATATACTTACACATGTATAATCCCATGTACTTATATAATCAGGACTGTTATTTTGTTTATTAGAATATCTAATAAAATAAATGTTTTGTATTTTTACTTAGTGCTAAAACAAAAGCTTCACACATATTCAATTCATTGTTAAGCTATGTTAGAGGTCTGTAGTTAACCATGTCATTTTCTTTTTTCATTTTTTTTTTTTTTTGAGACGGAATCTCACTTTGTCGCCCAGGCTAGAGTAAGTGCCGTGGCATCAGCCTAGCTCACACCAACCTCAATCTCCTGGGCTCAAGCAATCCTACTACCTCAGCCTCCCGAGTAGCTGGGATTACAGGCATGTGCCACCATGCTCGGCTAATTTTTTGTATACATATTTTTAGTTGGTCAATTAATTTCTTTCTATTTTTAGTAGAGACGGGTTCTCGCTCAGGCTGGTTTTGAACTCCTGACCTCGAGCAATCCGCCGCCTCGGCCTCCCAGAGTGCTAGGATTACAGGCGTGAGCTACCACGCCCGGCCTCTTTTTTCATTTTTATAGCTTGAAGATAAACTCACTGCTCAGAAATTGATAGAATGGACAAGCTCACAGAATATGAGCAAGAGAGATGTGGATCTATACTTACCTCAGTTCAAAGTGGAAGAGAGCTATGAACTCAAGGACATGTTGATGGCCATGGGGATGGTGGATGTTTTCTCTCCACAGGATACTGACCTCTCAGGCATGACTGGGAGTCGGGGTCTTGTAGTGACTAAAGTCCTACACAAGGCATTTGTAGAGGTCACAGAGGAGGGAGCAGAGGCTGCTGCTGCCACTGGCATAGCTATCAACCTAACATCTGCTTCTTATCCAATTCATGAAGAGTTCCATTGTAATCACCCATTCCTATTCTTCATCAAGCAAAATAAGACCAACAGCATCCTCTTCTTTGGAAGAGTCTCTTCCCCTTAGATGTGATTAGCCTGTAACTTTTATAAGATGTTCACAGAATTGTTCCAGTAAACTTATTGCTGGAAACAATAGGTTGTCTTGATTCATTTTTCTTTTCAATCTCATAGTCATCACCAAGAATTAATGGTTGAAAAAACATGTCTCTCTATCTTTCTCTTTCTACACACATATATAAATCTACTTTTTCTACAATAAAAATTTCCTTGGGGAAAATGTCCAACTTTAAGGTAATATAAAAGGTTATTTCAATACAATATCTTCTAAATTTGAAATATAATTGTTTGCAACCTAGTTTAACAAGCCAAACCAAATCTTGCTTTCTCTTCAAACTCATTAACCTAGACACCCACAGTTCTTTGAATTTAGGTGATATCTGGAACCCTTCTTATGTATCTAAATTTTATGATTCTGTAAAATACACTATCAATAAAATAATGACTTCAGTTAGTTTTTGTTTTACCTTTTGTCTTTCCACAAAATGCAAACAGCCAATCACACATAGAAAAGATAATTTCAAAGATATTAATAATACAGGCAGAAATATTTTAAACTAGAATAGGGCATGATGAGTCTAGAGTGGTAGGCAGCTGCTAGAACATAAAGAGCCTGTAAACCACATTAACAACTTTCTGTTTTATCCTGAAAGGAATAGGAAGCTCATTACAGGCTTTGATTATTTGTTTCTCTAAGAATGAAATAAAATCATTGTATCTGTATCTGAAAGATCCAATTCTGACTACTCTGATATAAATGGATGAGAATAAAGGACACTGTGGTTATTGTGACATACATTAGGAAACCATTAGAGTGGTGGTAGTGCAGATGGAGAGAATGAAACACCTTGTGAGAATTATTTAGGAACGATCGGACACAGAATTATGGCAACTGCTTAGATATAGGGAAGTGAAGAGAAGCCAAGAAAGACACCCAAGTTTCTGACCTAGCCAGCTAGATTTTGTTCTGGGGACAAGAGAGGATCATGGGTTAAAATTAGAATTGAATTTGAGGCTCTTTTAAGATCCAAATAGATTTGTCTGGCAGGCACATGAAAATATTAGTGCAGAACTCAGAAACAGTATATGTCCAGAAGCTCTTAATTAGTGACGTTCAATATAAAATTGCTGAGCTACTGGCATAAATACGGTAACTATACCTAAAGGCAAAGATGAGATCCTAGGGAGAAAGTTTAAATTCAGAAGAAAGGAGAGTCTAAAACTGACCTAAAGTATACCAATATGTAAAGACCAGAATTGAAAATTTTTATTTTCTAGGAGGTAGCGTTATTCATGGATCTATGTTTATCCCAGATTCCTCCCAGTCATTACTAAATCCCAGCTGATTTCAAAAATTACAAATTTAAAGGATTTGACCAAGGTCAAATTTTCCTCAGTAAATTTTCCTTCTACATCTTTAATTAGCTTGTATTTCTTTGTCCCTTAAAGTGTATTTTGCAACGTAATTTATGGTTACTGCTTATTTTGCTTCTAGGCTCTGTTTGGTTTCAAGAGTCTATAATTCCTGAACCAAGAGCTATGTGATTACCTGCTTCTCACAGATTATAGTCTCAGCTCATAGACCTGGAACATAGACACTGCGCTATTAACCATGCAAGAGAATCTATCGATAAAACATTGAATCATGAGATTCTGTAACTGTCCCAGGTACAATATGTCAGAAGACTGGTCTGTTGCCTAACTGGCTACTTCACAGGGAAGAAACAAACTAGAATTTCTTCTTCCAATTACACAGCACAATGAATAGAGACAAGATGACAGCACTTGTAGTTCATGTTTGCTAAACTCATTAAAAGAACAGAGGCTCACAGAATCACTGACACTTGCTCATGGAGGCCTAATGGTGCAAAGAGTGCTAAGGCTCTGAGATTCACTGTGTTTGAACAATGGTCCCAGACCTCCTGTGCAGCTTCACAGAGAACCAATGTTGGCATTTTGCACATTGAACCTAAACACATTTGATGTTTTGGCCTCTCAAGTTACTTACCCACATTACTTAATGGGTATTTATTGGAAGATAATGCCAAATAAGTGGCTGAGCAACATAAGGATAGAATCTGTCTCATTTTACTTTTTATCTTTACGGACCGTAGGAAAATCCTGGCACATAGTAAGCATACAAAACATACTTGAAGAAGTAGTGATTATGAACCAAATGGACAAATACTGTGAATGAACAAATGATCAAATTGTGGCTCTGGTGTAAGCAGATATAGCCAAACTGGTCTGTATGTCCTGTCTTCTCCAAACATGATTTCCTCAACTGCTGAGAGAAATTTCTAGAGGAAACCTGGGCTATCACCCTCAGTGAAGGGTAAAAAGGATGGGTTTCGGTTTATATACATGGGAGCTGGGGGGACCCCAAATTGCTCATCAGACAGAAGGAAGAAAGGAAGCTTAGAATTGACCTGATGAGATATGTTGGTGAGGGACTGAGTTAGGACTGGAACTAGTTAGTATTCATTCTCCACCTTGACCACTAGAGGTCTTTACCTTGTAACCTGAATCCATCTTTCCTTCAATGGCTGCCTGTGTCCAAATATACAAAACTTCTGTGAAAGTCAGGGGGGTATCTTTTCTCTTTTATAACGTTAACATACCAAAAAGAAAAAAAGGAACCCTCCTCTACTACTATATATATGATTTTTTTATTTCATCATATTATGAAGGTACAAATGTTAAGATTAGGTATATTGCCCTTGTCTCCTTTCTCCCTGGAGTCAGAGCTTCAAGCGTGAAGATCCCCCAACAGTGCACATCTGATTCATGTATGTATATACCCATTCCCTCCTCCCCCCTTGCACCTGCCTAACACCCGATAGATGTTATTTCTATGTATTCACTTAGATATTGATCACTTAATGCCAATTTGCTGGTAATTACATGTGGTGCTTGTTTTTCCATTCTTGGGCTACTTCACTTAGTAGAATGGGTTCCAGCTCTATCCAGGAAAATACAAGAAATGCTATATCACCATTGTTACTTAAAGCAGAATAGTACTCCATGGTATACATATACCACATTTTATTCATCCACTCATGTATTGATGGGCACTTGGAGGGTTTTTAGCGTATTATTGGGGTATAAGTGTTAAGGTTACTTATATTGCCTATGCCCCCCTCCTCCCTTAAGTAAGAGCTTCAAGCATGTCCATCCTCCAAACGTTGCACATCTTACTCATTGTGGTTGTATACACCCATCCACCCTCCCCCCCTCCCGACACCCGATAAATGTTATTCCTATATGTCCATTTAGGTATTGATCCGTTAATACCAATTTGCTGGTGAGTACATGTGGTGCTGGTTTTTCCATTCTTGAGATACTTCACTTAGTAGAATGGGTTCCAGCTGTATCCAGGAATATACAAGAGGTGCTATATCACCATTGTTTCTTAAAGCTGAGTAGTACTCCATGGTATACATATACCACATTTTATTAATCCACTCATGAATTGATGGGCACTTGGGTTGTTTCCACAGCTTTGCAATTGTGAATAGTGCTGCTATAAACATTCAAGTGCAGGTGTCTTTTTTGTAGAATGTCATTTGTTCTTTGGGGTCGATGCCCAGTAATGGGATCAAATGGTAGATCTACTTGTATTGCTTTAAGGTATCTCCATATGGCTTTCCATAGAGGTTGAACTAATTGGCAGACCCACCAGCAGTGTAGGAGTGTTCCTATCTCTCTGCGTCCACGCCAACATCTATTGTTTTGAGACATTTTGGTAAAGGCCATTATTAATTGAGATCAGTGATATCTCATCACAGTTTTGATTTCATTTCCCTCATGATTAGAGATGTTGAGCATTTTTGCATATGTTTGTTGGCCATTATTCTGTCTTCTTTTGAAAAGTTTATGTTCATGCCCTTTGCCCACATTTTGATATGGTTGTTTGATTATTCTTTGCTGATTTTCCTGAGTTCTAAATAGATTCTAGTTATCAATCCCTTATCAGATGTGTAGGATGCAAAAATTTTCTCCCATTCCGTAGGTTGTCTGTTTGTTCTTGTGACTGTTCCTGTGGCTGTGCAGAGCTTTTTAGTTTGACCAGGTCCCACTTATTTTTCTTGCTTCCATGATTGCCTTTGGGGTCTTCTTCATAAATTCATTGCCTAGGCCGAGATCTAGAAGAGTATTTCCAATGTTATCCTCGAGAATTCTAATAGTTTCATACCTTAAGTTAGAGAAAGGTGTGGGTCCTGCTTCAGTCTTCTACATATGGCTATCCAGTTTTCCCAGCATCATTTATTGAATAAGGATTCTTTTCCCCAGTGTATGCTTTTGTCTGCTTTCTCCAAGGTTAGATGGCTATATGAGGATGGTTTTATTCTGGGTTCTCTGTTCTGTTCCACTGGTCAATGTCCCTATTTTTGTGCCAATATGAAGCTGATTTAATTACTACAGCTTTGTAGTATAGTTTGATATCTGGCAAATTGATACCACCCATTTTGTTTTTATTACCTAGAATTGCTTTTGATTCATGGGGTCTTCTCTAGTTCCATACGAAGCATAAAATTATTTTATCTATATCTGTCAAAAATGATGTTGGCATTTTGATAGGGATTGCATTGAATCTGTAGATCACTTTGGGTAGTATAGAGATTTTAAAAGTGTTGAGTCTGCAGACCAAGGAGCACAGTATGGATTTCCATTTGATTATGTCCTCTGCTATTTCCTTCCTCAGAGTTTCACAGTTTTCCCTGCAGAGCTCTTTTATCCCTTTTGTTAATTTTATGCTAGGTGCTTTATTTACTTTGTTGCTATTGTGAAGGGTATTGAGTCTTTAATTTGGAAAAAGAAGAACAGACCAAACCCAAACCCAGCAGAAGAAGTGAAATTAACAAGATCAAATCAGAACTAAATGAAATTGACAACAAGGAAGCTAGACAGAAGATTAATAAAACAAAAAGTTGGTTCTTCGAAAAAATAAACAAAATTGACACCACTTTGGCTAGACTAATGAAATAGAAAACAGAAATCTTAATAAATTCCATCAGGAACAAAAACGGAGAGATTACAACAGATTCCACGGACATACTAGACATAATCTATGAATACTACAAAAACCTTTATATTTGATTTTTTTAAGTGAAGGAGGGACTTCCATTCCAGATAAGATGGGTTGGACTTGTTTCTCCGTGATCCTCCCTGCTAAGTGCAAACAGAAGCCCCCAAACTACACAAGAGGCAAGCAATGGAATATTCTGAAAACTGATGAGAAAAAATAAAGGTGATTTGTGCTCCCAGGACTAGAGGGAAAAAACAGCAGCAAGTGATCTCACAGCCCATCACTCAAGAGAAAAGAAGACCTGGATCCTGCACTTCTTGACAGTCCAGGTAAGCTGATTCCTTTCCCTGGTAAATAGTGAGTCACCAGCAAGGGGAGGAATGGGAAGCTCTGGGAATCCTGATCAGCCAGGGGAAGTTCTCTCCTCTTCCTGAACTCATCTGCCACTCTGAGAGGTACCAGGTGGACAGGTAGCACCAGCAGGGAGGATCCAGGTGAAGGACTTAAAACTATTCCACGCTCGCATATTGACTATTTAAATTAAAGGCTCTTGAAAACAGTAAGTAGAAAGAGATCATTCTGAATTTTGTGCTGTTTCTTAAAAACAGAAGTTGAAATTCCCATGTGAAAGGTACCCTTCCCATACCAAAAGAAATAACGTTTTTATCCTCAAGGATGAGAAGTTAAGACTAAAAGAATTCTGTACAGGCCCTTTAAAATAACTCTTATCTTTTAAGTCCCCCCACATAATTTAGTAGCTTCTTCAAAATTTACTATTCTTTGTCCAGTGCAATATTTAAGTGACTGCAGGGGCCAGGTGAAAACCTAATTTCATTTTTCTCCCTTTTCCATGAAAATTAAATATTTAATTTAAAAAAAGTGAAAAGAGCATTATATAAGCTTTCCCTCCCAGATTTTCTTGCACTCAAACCTGAGTTTTTCCTTCAGCTAGGAAATTTCAAAGGAAATGATTGAGATACTTCTTCCTACCTGTCATTCAAGGACCCAGCTTATTTCAGTAAATTCTGATATTATGAGCTGATCCTATTTTAGGCCAAACTTTTGAATCTTTTGCTTTAAAGACTTCTTTTCAGAGAATATGCTACCTCCAGTTTCAATGACTACACACAGGCAGGCATACTCAGGACTGGAAAGACAATTCCCAGGAAGGCTTCACTGTATTGCTTATAGATAAAACATTCATTATGGCTGGACTTATCTCTGGACTAGGTTACCCATCCACTCTTTTTTTTTCTTTTTGCATAGGTCTACATTCAACTTTTATGGTGTTTATTGCACAAAAATAACTACACCACTCACCCCCCAAAAAAAAAAGGATGTATATATGCACACATGAATCAACAGTTTGAAATGAGATATAGTCATACATATGCATATATTATCATCAACACTTTGACACTAACTAAAAATGAGGCATATACTGATCAAACTTCATGTGAAATATATTGCTTCCCAAGTGTCATTTAAAAGACACACACACATAGAGAGACAGTAAACATTAACATTTGTTTGCATATTTCCCCTTTTCTCATCCAGCTTTCTGTCATTTTCTCCTTTCTTTACAGCATATCTTTTCTTTCCCAGTGAAAGACCCTCCTAAAGAGACAAGGCAGCTGAGCTCTAGGGGGACCTGGGTTCAAATCCCACCATTCTACCCCAACAGGGCATGTGATCTTCGCACATGTCCTTAACCCTGTGTGCCTGATTTCTATGAACTGAAGAGCCTTTCTAAAATGTGTGGTAAGAAGACAACAGCAGCCAGCTCACAGCATCGTAAGACTTCCCTATTGAAATCCACAATTACATCAATTCTAAGATCTTTAACATTTTTCACATCTTAATGTCTCTTGAGCTTAGTTCAGACATATTGGGCCACATGCAATGAGGCATCTTTGCCCTTCCCTGCTATGGTTTTCACACCAATGATGATTAAACAGGGTAAATTACCTAATGCCTCAAATTTCTCCTTCCCTTTTACCACTACTTTCCTTTTTCTTGAATATCCATCACTAAACATCCTGCTATCCAGGACTTGGATTTGGATTTTCTTGTGGTTTTAAGTCCACCTTTTATATATTGAATCATGTAATCAATAATCAATTGTATACATATAAATGTACATATTGATTAAATTAGTAAATTATTAAATATATAAAATTGATTATTGATTACATGATTCAATAATTCTGAGAGGTTGCCTTGGCCAAGAGGGTAAGGGGTCTTGATACCAAACTATCTGGCCAGCACTGCACTGTGCATTTCTGCTGCATTTAATAGTTTTACTTTCTCTTATCTATCTCAGTGTGCTACACCAACTCCTTTTCTTCTTTATATCACCTGCTTTTCCCCTAGTTTCCAAACTTTGCTTCTTTATTATTATATCACGTCTTCTCTCTAGAGATGACTTCAAACACTCACATTATTTTAACAACCTCCCAAAATGAAGACATCCAAATTTGTATCTGTAACCTGACTACTTCACCAGACTCTGTGCCAGTAAAACCAGCCGTCTAAACCTTTGATGTTTCTTAAAAAACTAAATCCAAATATTTCCAGATGGAGCATGTGAGTGAATGGTACCATCATTGAATCCTGCCAACTAAGTCAGATCTGTGAGTCATCCTACACCCCTTTTTCTTTTACCTCCATCATTCATTATAAAGTCCTGTAGTTCTTGTTTCTTAAATATTTCTTCAATTTCTCTTGGTATCCATCCTCCTATTATCGCATTAGTTCAAAATCTCTTAGCATTGATTATCAGAAATCTTCCTAATGAGCTTAATGCTACTTGTCCTTTAATCCTCAAAAAAATCCAAGGTTATTTTTTGAAATATGAATCCAATGACACCACCCACATTCTTAAAACCTTTGCACAGCTCCCCAGAGCTCTAGGAAACAAACAAGTCTTCCATCTTGACACAGGAGCCCTTCATCATTGGGTCAATACCCGGCCCACAATCTCATCGCCTGGCTCAGTGTCCCTTTCTGCATTTTTTTTTGCTTTAGCAAAATGGAATTATTTTTTGTTCCCCTAACACAATTTGTGTCTCTCTTCGCTCTGGTATAATGTTCCTCCTTTCAGACTTAGCCATTGTTAAACTGCTATTCATCCTTTAAACCCGGAACAGGTGTCTTCTCTTTTTCTTCTGAAGACCCTTTTAAATTGTACCAGCATCATTTCCTGGTTTTTCTATTTGTATTATAGTTGTGCAAAATTTTGCTTTCAAGGGAAACTGATGGAAGAGTACACAAAACCTCCTTATACACTTTTTGACATAACTTCCTCTGAATCTATAAGCATTTCAACATTTTTAAAGGATGCTTTATGGATGCTTCACATTGTATCACACCAAACATTAACAGATATATAGTCAAGAGTTGAAATTTAATACAATTTACAATTTAGACATCTTCATCAAGATCATTCAAAATTGTAAAATGGCATTTTCCTGTAGGTCTGGCAAAGAAAAATCCATGACTATGAGTCCAGGTTAGAGCCAACACCCTGCTTCATGCTAAATTGCAATAGTTCTTCCTATCCCTTTTGCATATGAGCACAAATTGCAGCGCAGTAGAAAAGACAAATTACATTTTACTATTATCATGAATCTGGTTTTGCTCTTGTGGTCTCAGGAACTTCTGGTGTCTACAGATCAGAAATTCTATGGTAAACTTAAACAAAATCTGCATCATTAAGTAAAGCAACACTCTTTCTCATAATCAGATGAAATAGCTAACTCACAAGTGGTGTCAATGCATCTTGTCATTCTCTTTCCTTGCCCCATCTTCTGGTTGCTGATAATTTAAGAACCCCAGAGCGATTACCTAGTCATGGTGACCTGGAGATTTGTCAGCCATGATCTTGCCTTAAAGAGGAAAAGCCACAAACCTTCCATGTCCGCAGGAAGTTGTGAGCTGTTGAGTTGCTGTTGCAGCCACTGATATGCAGTGTCACAAACTTTGTGGCCAGCTTTGTTGAAAGCACACAGCACCATTAAGGTACTGGTGACCTCTGAAACCTTTGCTAAAGAACACCCTTATAACTTTTGTAAAAAACCATATATTCCTTGACCAGTGGAACAGAACTGAGAACCCTTATATAAAACCATCCTCATATTGCCATCTAATCTTTGACAAAGCAGACGAAAACATACACTGGGGAAAAGAATCCCTTTTCAATAAATGGTGCTGGGAAAACTGGATAGCCACTTGTAGAAGGCTGAAGCAGGATCCACACCTTTCACCTCTCACAAAAATCATCTCATGCTGAGATGAGACTTATACCTAAGGTATTTCATACCTATGGTATAAAATTATAAGAATTCTAGAGGAAAATCTTGGAAACACTCTCCTAGACATTGGCCTAGGCAAAGAATTTATGAAGAAGACTCCAAAGGCAATCACAGCAGCAACAAAAATAAATAAATGGGAACTGATCAAACTAAAAAGCTTCTGCACAGCCAAACAGTCATGAAAGCAAACAGACAACCTACAAAATGGGATAAAATTTTTGCATCCTACACATCTGATAAGGGGCTGATAACTAGAATCTACTTAGAACTCACGAAAATCAACCAGAAAAAATCAAACAACCCTATCAAAAAGTGGGCAAAGGACATGAACATAAACTTTTCTAAAGAAGGCAAAATAATGGCTAACAAACATATGAAAAAATGCTCAACATCTCTAATCATCAGGGAAATGCAAACCAAAACTGGAATGAATTGTCACTTATTTCCAGTAAGAATGGCCTTTATCAAAAAGGATCAAAACATTAGATATTGGCATGGATGCAGAGAGATAGGAACACTCCTACACTGCTGGTGGGACTGCAAACTAGTTCAATCTCTATGGAAAGCGATATGGAGATATCTTAAAGTGATACAAGTAGATCTACCATTTGACCCACCAATCCCACTACTGGGCATCTAACAAAAAGATCAAATGACACTCTACAAAAAAGACACCTGCACTCAAATGTTTATAGCAGCACTATTCACAATTGCAAAGCTGTGGAAACAACCCAAGTGCCCATCAATTCATGAGTGGATTAATAAAATGTGGTATATGTATACCATGGAGTACTATTCTGCTTTAAGAAACAATGGTGATATAACACTTCTTGTATTTTCCTGGATACAGCTGGAACCCATTCTACTAAGTGAAGTATCCCATGAATGGAAAAACAAGCACCATATATACTCACCATCAAATTGGTATTAACTGATCAGCACCTAAGTGGACACATAGGAATTACATCAATTGGGTATGGGCAGGTGGGAGGGGGAAGGTGGGGACGGTATATACATACATAATGAGTGAGTTGTGCACTATCTGGGGGATGGTCACACTTGAAGCTCACACTTGTGGGGGGATATGGGGCAATTATTTGAAACCTTATAATTTGTACCCCCGTAAAATGCTAAAATAAAAAAAATCATATATTCCTTGTACATTTTTAAAAGGACATCTCAAAATTTATTCCATAATCTAAATAGTTGCAGAGGATATAATTCTGGAAAATTATGAATGCTGCTATTTTAAAATAAAACAGTTTCATCATTCTTTAAATATCCAGTGAAATCTAACCATAAGACCCACCATCATCCATATTGAAAACACATGAAAACCCTTTCAACATTCAGCTATTTTACATCATTCCTTCTTACCTTGAAATTGTATTTCCATACCTCTTCCTCCAAAGAATTTTCTCTTAATTTAATTTACTTTTATATTTGAAAGTCTTTCACTGATAATCAGGTCATACTTCTTTGCAATGAAAGTATGTATATAAATTTAAAACAAAATGTTCTTATGGCCCATGTTCCTTATTCTAAATATTTTAAAAGTTTCTTCTGGATTATCACTACACTTTCTGTCAGAATGCAACTAAAAAAACAAAGATATATGTATTTAAATTTTGGTAAATAGTTATTAATCATACAAGCTACATTTTTATTGGACCTGCATTTCTTAATGGGGTGAATGAGAACAAAAAATTTTCTGTGGTCTTTCATTTAGCACAATGATCTAGCAGGCAATGCACTTCTAAAAATGTATTGATCCTGCACCTAACATAGAATCCTAGATGTTGTTAATAGGAGATTGAAACATTAATCATTTTATAAGATGAAATATAATGAGGATTGCCTGTAATAGGACTAAACATTTCATGATACTTGATAAAATAATTTTTACATGTTTATTAAATAATGCATACCAAACCCAAAAGAAATTGCAAAATTTAATTCATGAGTTTAATCCAATGTAGCTTTAAAAAATTATACTCTGTAAAACATCCCAGTTAAATCTAAAATAATTCCTTGTATAACATATACTACTTTACCTGATTCGGTATTTTTCTTATACTAGAAATAAGTATTAAGAAGAGCAGAAAAGAATTGATCACCTTTAAATTCATGGGTAGATTGAACACCATAGTTTTAGGCAACAACAAAAAAAAAATAAAATAAAATAAATAAATTCATGGGTAGAAAGCAACATAAGAGTTCCAGTAGTTCTTGTACATGTCCTTTTGCTTTGATCTCTGGGGAATGCAATTTCAACAAAAGTCAAGAACTAGAAGAGGTCTGGCATGATGTTCACATCTGTAATCCTAGCACTTTGGGAAGCCAAGGAAGGAGGATCACTTGAGGTCAGGAGTTTGAGACCAGCCTGAATAAAAATAAGATCCTGCCTCTACAAAAAATAGAACAATTAGCTGGGCTTTGTGGAGTATGCTTGTAGTCCCAGCTATTCGGGAGGCTGAGGCAGGAGAATCCCTTGAGCCTGGGCGTTTCAGGTTGCAGTGAGCTATTAGGATGCCATTGTACTCTAGCCCAGATGACAGAGTGAGACCCTGTCTCCCCTCTCCTCTCCAAAAAAAAAAAAAAAAAAAAAAGAACTGGAAGAGGCTGATGTGTTAATGGAAAATCATTACTATAACCATTACTCCTGCTACTGCCCTAAAAAGACGGAATCTCCCCTCACACTATCCTACTTGCATTTTGTTTTTCCTTCACTTTTCCAGGGTGTCTTTTATTGAAAACTGTGTGCTATCCATATAGTATTGGGCAAACCTCTACCCACAAATGTAACACATAAGCAGGAAGTACGTTGAAATAAGAGTGGTGTCAAAACTAAGAGTTGCAACAGGTTTAAAGTACCTTTACAGTCAGAAAGCATTTAAAAATATAGTGGAGATTACTTAGAGAATTATAATTTGTGTTAGATTGGATTCTTCAAGAGTTTTTATTCTGAAATAATTAGACACTCATAGAAAGTTGTAAATAGAATACAAAGAAGGCTCCAGTATACTTCACCAAGCTTGCCCCAATGGTAATAACTTGTATAACTATAGTGTGGTATCCAAACCAGGAAATATACATTGGTACAATCTACAGATGTTATTCAGATTTCTTGTGTTTCTTTTTTTTTTATTCATCCTGTTATTTTATAAGAATACAAGCAAGATAAATAATTTTCAAGATTCAAAAAATACTGAACACCTTTCATCCCTATTCTCTCTATAGACACATATACATGTATATGTATAGCTTAATAAATTATCCCATTGATTTCTATGCAATTTCTGGTATTCAGTTTTTTTCTGTTTTAAGTCATTTCAATTTAACAAGTACCCATATGAAATGGCAAAGCAAATCTAATGAGGCTATGATCTTTTTGCTAGACAAGCAGACCCACAGGTAGGCAATCTCTCTTGTTGTTTTAGGATCAGAAGAGAGAGTAGTAGACTGACTGCATAATTCAAAATTATCATTGGCCTTCTGTGCAGTTTTCTCCTTCTAGGAAGGTTATGTGTTTCTTTTTTTCCCTAGAATATTATGGGGGTACAAATGTTAAGATTACCTATATTGCCCTTGTCTCCCGTCTCCCCTCAAGTCAAAGCTTCAAGCGTGACCATCCCCCAGACAGTGCGCCTCGTACTCATTATATTTGTATATACCCATCCCCTCCTCTTCCCTCCCACCTGCCCTACACCTGATAAATGTTATTGCTATGTGTCCACTTAGGTGTTGATCAGTAAAATCAATTTGCTGTTGAGTACATGTGGTGCTTGTTTTTCCATTCTTGTGATACTTCACTTAGTAGAATGGTTCTGAATTGAAAACTTCTAGTGTCTTGGTAATTTTTTAAAATAATAATTCTTAAAAAGCAAAGATAAGCATCTCTGCAATAAGATTGGAAATCAAAACAAATATTGACCAAATAGCAAATTTAATGCAATACTTTTCAGGAGCAATCCTTTTTACATAAAGTATAATTAATTTACATGCTTTAACAATTAACTCTCATATTTTAAAGAAGATATCACTGAGACAAGGTTAAAGTCACAAAGTTTCACATGCAGTAACAGAGAATTACTTATAAGTATGGGAGTAGATTTTATCAGACATTGGGCAACTGAGGGACCACAGAAGAAGGTGATGGTAACTGCTCCTGGAGTCCCTGGAGAGAGGTGCGTAAAAGGCAAGACCATTTTTAGGAAGACAGTGGCTGGTCTAGAAGCAATGAGATGGGAAGGGTGTGATGAGGTGATGCACTCAGAAATCTGCCTCAGAGGATAAGGCTTAACCAATCACCTTGCCCCCAAATATAAAGGGACCTTGGCAAATCTCTTTGTTCCATAAGTCCCTGTTTCAGGCAATGTGCTAGAGATTCCACACTTAGCTCACCATTTAGACATAAAAAAATAACTAAGAACCCATTTTACAGAGAAAGGGTCACTTAAGAACCCTTAAAAATAGACAATCAAACCTTACATCCTTGGTAAGTTCATTTTTAGTATCTAATTCTTGTTGTTGCTATAGTAAACCAATTGTTTTCTTAATTTCCTTTGATGATTGCTCATTCTTAGTACATGGAAACCAACATAATTTTCATGTGTTAATTTGTATCCTGCAACTTTGTTAAATGCGTTTCTTAGTTCTAAGTTCTTTTGTAGAATCATGAGGGTTTTCCACACATAAAATTATGTCATCTGGAAAAAGAGATCATTTTACTTTTTCCTTTCTAACATGGATGTCTTTCTTTTTTTTTTTTCCTGTTTAATTTCTGTGGCTACAACTTCCAATACTATCTTGAATAGATATTCCAAAAGCGGGCATCCTTGCCCTTTTCAGATTATAGGAAGAAAGCATTCAGTCTTTAAACTTTGAGTATGAAGTAAGCTGCAGGTTTTTCATATATGACTTTAATTGTATTTGATGAAGTTTTCTTCTATCCCTAGTTTATTGGGTACTTCTAATATGAAAGAATGTTGAATTTTGTCAAATTCTCTTTCTGCATCTATTGAGATGATCAGGTTGTGCTTTGTTGTGTTCCTTTTCTCTGTTAATGAGATATACACCAATCAATTTTCTATGTTAAGCATTCTTGCGTTCCAGTATTTTGTTGAGGATTATTGTATCAATATTTATAAGGTATATTTATTGGTCTATACTTTTCTTTCCTTGTTATTATGTCTTTGATTATGTCTGGCTTTGGTATCAGAATAATACTGGTCTATCACAATGTGTCAGGAAGTTTTCTCACCTCTTCAATCTTTTGGAAAACTTTCAGAAGGATTGGTGTTAATTCTGCTTCTAATGTTTAGTGGAACTTGACAGTGGAGTCATCCAGTTCAAGGATTTATTTTGTGAAGATGTTTTTTATTCTGATTCAATCCTCTTGTTAGTTATAGGTATATTCTGATTTTATGTTTCTTCATAACTTAGTCAAAACAGGTTATATATTTCTAGGAATTTGTCCATTTCATCTAGGTTATAAAATTTGTTTGCACAATTATTCTTCATATTCCCTTATAATCCTTCTTATTTCTGTAAAGTAGATAGTAATGTCCACACTTCATTTGTGGTAATATTGGTAATTGGTAATATTAATCTTCTCTCTTTTTTTCCTAGTCAGTCTAGCTAATGATTTCTTAATTTTGTTGACTTTTTAGTACAAAAAACAATTGGATTTATTGATCTTCTCTATTGTTTTTCTACACTATATTTGGGTTTATCTGCTCTTAATTATTTCATTTCTTCTGCTAATTTAGGGTTTAGTTTGTTCTTCTTTCTCTACTTCCTTAAGGTATAAAGTTAGGTTGTTGATTTCCTACCATTTTGAATGTGGCTGTTTCATTCATTAATAGAGAAAATAATTCATGATCAACAGAGTGAAGAGACAACCTAACAAGTGGGAAAAGTATTTGCAAATCACATCTCTGATAAGGGGTTACTATTCAAAATGTAGAACCCACTGACAAAACTCAATAGCACAAAAACGAAGACTATTTTAAAATGAGCAAATGATTGGGAGTTTGCTTTGTTGTTACAGAGTTTGGGTTGTTTTCTAGAGCTTTTACCAATTCAATCAATTTTTGGATTTTTAAGTATCTTTCCACAGCATAAAGAGGTTTAGAGCTTCCTACTTCACTATTTCTTCCAGCAGGGATATTCAAGAACAATAATAGGGTTAGATTTCAAGCACTGCAGAAACAGTTGAGAAATCATCAAACAGTTGTCTAAATCTCAGACTAGAAGAACAAACCAAAGATGTTTTCTATGTGGCTGACTGTTTCTGCAGATACATAATATAACTAATGACCCTCTATACCAATTATGATAAAATAGGATTTACTACAGAGAAATATTATAATATTTCCCCAGCAAGCATGCCCTGTCATTCCCCAGAGTAACTATTCAACTCTCGGTCTTCTTACTTTGTCTACCACACCTCAGTCGGCTCATGACTGTACATGTTCACACTCCTACACTCACACTTCCCGTAAGAGATCTGGCTTCGTGGGTCATTAAGAAAATAAATACCCCTACACGGAAACATCCTCAACTTCCCAATACCTGTGAGACACCCATCCTCTTCTCATTGCTTCTTGTGATGATGTAGAAGGCACCTCACCTCCCATCCAAGGAAAATTCTATAAGTGGATTCCAGACCTCTTCCCTTCTCATCATGGCAAGGTCTATTTGAAAAATAAATCAAGAAAACAATAGGTACTAAAATAAAGTATTTAGGAGTAAATTTAACCAAGGAGATAAAATATTTGCACACTGAGAACTAAACCATAGATGAAAGAGATTAAAGAGAGATAAATAAAAAGTATCCCATGTTCATAAATTGGAAGAAGTAATATTGTTAAAATGTCTGTATTACCCAAAGATATCTACAGATTCATTTAAATCCAATTCCTATCAAAATTCTTTTTTTAAATGAATAGAAAAAATTCTAAAATTTGCATGAAATATCAAAAGATGCCAAATAGCCAATGCAATCTTGAAAAAGGGAAAGCTGGAGGCATCACACCACCTGCCTTCAAAATAACCTGCAAAGCTATAGAAATCAAAACAGCATGGTGCTTCCATAAAAACACACACATAGACCAGTGAAACAGAATAGAGAGTCCATATATTAGTCCATGCATATGAAGTCAATTGACTTGCAAAAAAGATGCCAAGAGCACTCAATGGGAAAAGGATAGGCTCTTCCATAAGCAGTGTTCAGAAAACTGGATAGCCATATGCAGAAAAAAAAATTAGACCATCTCACATCATATACAAAAATTAACTAAGAATGGATTGAAGACTTAAATGTGAGGACTGAAAACATAAAACTAATAGAAGAAAACATAGTGGAAAAGCTCCATGACGTTGGTCTGGGCAATGATTATTTAGCTATGATTCTAAAAGCACAGGCAACAAAATCAAAAAGAGACAGATATGATTACTTAAAGCCAAAAAGACTCTCCACAACAAAGGAGAAAATAATTCATGGGCAACAGAGTGAAGAGACAACCTAACAAGTGGGAAAAGTATGTGAAAACTACATCTCTGATAAGGGGTTACTATTTAAAATGTAGAATGAACTGCCAAAACTCAATAGCACAAAAACAAATAAGGCTATTTAAAAATGAGCAAAGGATGTGAATAGGTGAGTTTCAAAAGGAGTCATACAAATGGCCAACAGATGTATGAAAAAATGTTCAATATCACTCATCATCAGGGAAATGCAAATCAGAACCATGATGAGATACCATCTCACAACTCTTAGAATGGCTATTACCAAAAAGTCAAAAGATAAAAAGTGATGGTGAAGATGTGGAAAAATGGAGCCCTTGTACCCTGTAGGTGGCAATAAAATTAGTATAGCTATTTACAAAGCAGTATGGAAGTTTCTCAAAAAATTAAAAACAGGACTACCACATGATTCAGCAATCTCACCTCTGGGAATACATCCAAAGGAAATGAAGTCAGTATTTCATTTTGCTTCTCCTTGTTCTTTGCAGCACTATTCACAATAGCCAAGATAAGGCATCAGCCCAAGTGTCCATCAGGGGATTTATGGACAAAGAAAATGTGGTTCATACACCCAATGGAATACTATTCAGCCATTAAAAAGAAGGAAATTCTGTCATTCATGACAACATGGATGAACTTGAGGATATTATGCAAAGTCATATAATGCAGACACAGAAAGACAAATACAGTATGATCTCACTTACAGGTGAAATCTAAAAAAATTGAACTCATAGCAGCAGAGAATAGAATGGTGGATACCAGAGGCTGGGGGAAGTAGGGGGATTGGGGAGATGCTAGTAAAGGATATGAAATTTTAGTTAGGAGGAATCATGTCCAGGCCTCTATTTTACATCCTCACGACTATAGTTAATAACAATATATTGTATATTTGAAAATTGCAAAGAGAGTAGATTTCCAATTATAATCACAAAAAATATATAAAGTAATGCATATGTTAATTAGCTTGATTTAGCAATTCCACATGTGTACACATATCAAACTATCATGTTGTACACCATTACTACATACAATTTTTATTTGCCAATTAAAAGTTTATAAAACTTTTAAAAAATATTCTGAAAACAATTTAAGAATTTCATATACCTTCTACTTAGTCTTGACACAAGTTAATATCTTTTTATTTCTATGTTTATAAAAATACATTACAGATACAATGTTATGGATTCTTTTTATAAAAATTACATAAATGATATTTATAATTTCTTTTCAACTTTCTTTCCCCCACACATTATGTTTAGAGATTTATCCTTTTTGATAAACGAATACCTAGTTTATTTACAGTTATTTCTGTAGAATACACCATTGTATAAACCTAGCTTAAGTTTTTCCTTATTATTCTTTTGAATACATTTAACTTGTTTCTAATTCTTTACCATTGGCAGGAATGCTGCAATCACATATTGGTGTATGTTTTGTTGGACATAGTACATGGGTTCATCTAGGGTATATATTTAAATGTAGAATTGGAAGCTGTTAAGATGAAGACAAAAACCATGGAAGAGTGGACAGGTGACAAATTACCTATGAATTAATATTCACAGGTGTAGCATAGAAGGTACCAGTGGGCACACCTATAGCTGTATAGCCAGATGATTAAAATAGGTTATTGAAAACAGGGAAAGAACAATGGCTAGAAAGACAGTGGGAATAAAAAAGAAGCACGGAAGAAGGACAGTTCTAACAAAAGGTAAAATCCATATTGATGTATTTTGGCAATAGAACAAGAATGTCATGAAGAATCAGGAAAGGAGCTATAGGACATGAGTGAGAAAACAGGGTTAGATTTGGTTGAAAGCATAGTATGATGTCTGTCCTGAGTGGTGTTAAGGTGGAAAGTGGGGAAGGTCAGTGGACATAACATCATTTGTCTGTGTTCCATGATATACTTAGATGAGACTATTTTCCTAACTAACTTCTTTTTAAACCTTACTGGAGTTGTTTTTCCTCAGGAAGACTTAAAAAGGAAAGCTAATTGACGTTGTGATGAGCTTGTTCAATATATACATATCCATGTCCGTAGAGAGATCCTTGGGAATACAGTAATTGGCACAAATCCTATCATTTAATAGTTGAAGGATCTTCTCCACTGTTAGGTTTGATGTCAAAATGTCAGGTTTATGTTCCCTGGTTCTTGGTTTCCAGTAATGAAGAATGGTTACTGGTATCAAGTTAATAGAATAAATGAGCAAGCCAAACAGATGCAAGCAAGCCAAATGGTAACATTTATTATGCACAGAACATTCTGAAGAGGGGACAGGTCTAACTCCATGAGGAAAGACAACCCTTAAAATGAAAGTATGTTCCAAAGAAGGTCTGAATGTAGCTCTGCCAGTGGAGACCACCATACATTGAATCGGATTCTCTCCCTTATACTAAGATTTTAATTCTATATTAAGTTGGGGCTGAATATTTATGGATTTTTTCAGAAAAGGGTGGAGAGTCCCCGAGTTGGCAGGTCCTCCCCCCATTTTTAACCTTGAAAGGCAATATCTGGGAGTTGCCACAGCATTTGTAAACTCTGGTGGCATGGGTGGGTGTAATTTTTACTATGCTAATGAGGGTACGTCACTTGAGGACACTGCCACCTTGTTTGTACACATGATCCAAGACCCCCTTTTGTAGTCTGAATCATATCTCCTCTTCATTATTTCTCTGCCTCTTTCTAGTTAGTCAGTCCTTAAAAACTCCCTATCATTGACCAAAGAGCTATTCACTCAGTCCTTAAAGATCCCCTGGACAAGACATCTGTCCCTCCTTCTCCTTATCCATACCTAATACTAACCATTTTCCATATAGACAGGCAAAAGCACATACTTGGTAAGAAAAAAGAAATAAAATATTCTCTTCAATTTGTAATATAACAATGCTGAGAAAACTTCACACTCTTCACAAGGAAGTGAAGTTCACAAAAATCTAGAGAATATATCTTAACCAACCTGTAAAAGCATTAGTAATAGCAGGATGATTGTGAAAGTGCAATTTCTTGTTGAGCATTTTTTATTTCTACATTTTTAGAACTATTGAAATCGGTATGTGATTATGAAACACTGATAGACATAATTTGACAAGTGCACACATGCAAAAACTTCTGAGAATTGCTGAGTTTCCTGTGACAATGTATAATATTAGGTAGTCATCATCCTGTCTATAGCATGCCAGAAACACTTTTGGGAACAGAAAATTCATAAAATGACTTGTCATTTGAACTAATCCAAGTTCTCTTTAAATCCAAGTTCTCTTTAAGCAAACTCCTGGTCATTATCAATTTTTTGATAATTTAAGGTACTAATTAATTAAAGGTACTAATAATTAAAGGTACTAATTTTAGTACCTTTTCCTCAAACTCACCCTCTTCACAACAAACCTCAGTGTTTCGGGAGATGTAGCCTTATTCTGAAATTCTCTTCCTTAGACTGGCCCCTGACACTCTAGTTTGTCTTCGTTTGCCATCCACTTTGTTCCCTCCATTCCCAGGCTGAGCTTCTTGCTTTTCTCCTATGGGGAAGTTGGATCTCTTTCTCTTTGGGACCCAAGTAAACTCATCCTGCTCCGCATAGAGGCAAATCCTTTTTCATCTTGTGACTGTTGCCTTGAATACAGACTCAACTGAGGAAACCACAGTCTTCATATTTAGAATTCTTCGTCTTGGATATTTTCCCATCATTTTCCTCTGTCTTTGGACTAACTTTTTATTTTGTCAACACTCCTTTACTCTATCCCCCAACTCAACTCAGAGAACTTGTACCCCCGAATCTCATTCAGGGCACATTGATAACAGAGCCCTCAGAGCAGCATGTCTCAGAGGTTGGGGAAGCGAGCAGGTGAAAGTTTAAGGTTTGAAAACCCAGCTACCTTTCTCCCCATCATCCCCTACTTCCATCCTATATATTTCTAGAACTTTGTTGTAGATGAATCTTCTGTGACTTTGTGATGTGCTAAGACAACAAACTCACTGCTGTATTAAAATGGGCCCATATGCTGGAAACTCAGACTTGTGGGGGGAAGGGGAGAAAGGGCATTTATTGAAACCTTAAAATTTGTACCCCCATAATATGCCGAAATAAAAAATAATAATAATAAAAAAATTTTTCGGCCGGGCGTGGTGGCTCACGCCTGTAATCCTAGCTCTCTGGGAGGCGGGCGGATTGCTCGAGGTCAGGAGTTCGAAACCAGCCTGAGCAAGAGCGAGACCCTGTCTCTACTATAAATAGAAAGAAATTAATTGGCCAACTAATATATATATGTATAAAAAAATTAGCCGGGCATGGTGGCGCATGCCTGTAGTCCCAGCTACTTGGGAGGCTGAGGCAGAAGGATTGCTTGAGCCAGGAGATTGAGGTTGCTGTGAGCTAGGCTGACACCATGGCACTCACTCTAGCCTAGGCAACAAAGCGAGACTCTGTCTCAAAAAAAAAAAAAAAAAAAAAAAAAAAAAAAAATTTTCAACAGTCAAAAAAAAATTTACCTAAAAATAATAAATAAAATAAAATAAAAAGGGCCCATGACAAGAACAAGTGTTAGGGAGGATACGGAGAAATCAGAATCCTATACATTGCTGTCTGGAATCTAAGATAGCACAGCTGCTGTGGAAAACAGTCTGGCATTTCCTCAAAATGTTAAACATAGAGTTGCCACATGATCTAGTGATTCCACTTGTAGGTATCCACCCAAGAAAATTGAAGACATATGCCACACAAAAAAACATACCTGGAAGGTCAGAGCATCATTATTCATAAGACCCCAAAAATGTAAGCAGCACAAATGTCTACCAACTGATGAAGAAATAAAGAAAATGTGCTTAAAATAATAAATAAGCGAAGATAAAAAAGAAGGAAAAAAGGTCGTATATCCATACAAAGGAATATTATTCAATCTTAAAAAGGAATTATGCATTGATCTATGCAACAACAAGAATGAACCTTGAAAAGAATCCTAGATGAAATTAGTCAGTCACAAAAGGACAAATATTGTATGTTTCCATTTACATGAAATATTTAGAATAGGTAAATCCATAGAGGAAGGGGGTAGATTAGTGGTTTCCAGGGTCTGGAAAGAAGGAAGAGTGAACTATGAGGTTTATTTTGGAGGTAATAAAATTATTGTGGAATGAGATCATGGTGGTAATTTCACAACTTGTGAATATACTAAAAGAAACTGAATTGCACAATCTAAAATAGTAAACTTTATGGTGTGTAAATTATATTTCAATATAAAAGGGGCTCCACAGAACAAACAGCCCCCACCCAGGGTGGTCAGGGAGATATTGGGTTAAATGGCTGTGGACAACAGCCCTCTCCTTGGCCACAGACATCCTCCAGGGTATGGGGGGTATTCCAGGGAAAGCACTCTTTTTTTTTTTTTTTTTTTTTGCCCTTGTCTTTTTCTTCTCAAAATTACTCATTTCTCCTAAATCCAAGCTTGATAGAGCAGTTTGGTAAAGGGAAGAATGAGCAGGATTTGATTGTCTCTCAGAGCCCCTCAGTCAGAAGAAATTACCCTGTTTCCATCCCCACTCTGGACGCAGCCCCCAACATTGTCTATGGGCCCAGCCTTCTCCCCTGGCTCCTGGGAGACCCCAGAGAGGACAGGTCTAGGGCTTAGTATTTGATCCACCCCTACCCCTCAGGGGTTTTTGTTTGTTTGTTTGTTTGTTTTGGTGGGAAAACATTTTCTCTTTTGAGAGTACAGAAGAGAAGGGCCTTATCACTTAGAAAGGAGGGAAATAGGTCATTTTAAACCTGAAGGCTATTTTATGCAATACAGGGTGGCAAATAAACATGTGGGTCTCTAGGCCAGATTATCTGCCTTAAAATCTCATCCATGCTGTTCACAAGCTCTATGACCCAGACTCTGTACCATTAAACACAGATGTGTTTTCTCATAGGTGATATGGGGAAAACAGATGCACCTATATTAATGAGTTGCTGTAAGGTGCAAGTAACCACATATATATTCCAGCTCAGTAAAGGTCAACAGTCATTAACATTGTTCTACATACAGAAACACCATGCATATGCAGAGAATAAGAATCCAGTAAAAATGGACTTACCGACAGAATTCAAAGAACACTTTCCCCTTTCTTGTTATGTCTTACATAACCAGGCATTTCATCTTCACAGCTAGCCCAGGGTGATAAATGGTGAGGTCGGTAGAGAAATGCTGTGATCCTCACAGCTGAAACAATTTATTTTTCTGTTTCATTTTTATATGAAAAATTAGGAAGCTGCCATTCAAAATAGATTCTGTTTGTTTTTTTTCCACCTGTTCTTCTCATTGTCAGTATGTTAACTCAGCGAGGTAAATAACCATCTGACTGACCTTAAGCTAAGGAAAACACTGAATGGCTGCCAGGGGCATAGGAGGTAACCAAGAGGATCCCTGCCAATGCAGAGAATTTAGGAGAAAGCAATAGAACCCTGTTCTCTACAGTTTGCTGAGACATCTCCTCAGTATCTCTTCGGACATAGATTAGAACTATTTTCCTGGTTTAACAGAACAGTTACTAGGGAAATTGTTAGGATGAACAAAACTTTTTAGAACTGAAAAATAGTCAATGTAAGCTCTTTAGCTGTTTGGTATTGCAAGTGTGCCTTAAAAACAGTTACACATTCAAGAACAGAAAGAATTGTTTTTACATCTGGGGAAGTGTACAAAGGGATGGAGCTGAAAGGAAGGAGAAAAAGTGGAAATTTAAAAAGTATTCTCATTGGTATTAGAAAGGCACCTACATGGATTTCAACAAGCCAATGATTGCCAAACTGCAAATTTGCAATTTTTTTCCACATATTAAAAAGGAAGTACACTGCTAGAACAAACAGTCACACGTTTCTTTTATAAATTTTCATGTTCATAAAAATGAGTGTTATCCTGGTTGTGAAATCTAAAGTAGGTTTACTGGAAACACCAACTGCAATGGAGAGGGAGTGGCAGAAAGAAGGCATATATATTCAGGATCTCGCCATACAGAACACTCAGACTCTCATAGGCTTCCTGACATCTTCAGCTTCTTCCAGGAACACAGGTGAGTGCGTCCAGTATCTCCACATAAAAATATGAATTATTTCTTAGAATAATAACAATAATGTGTTTTATATTATGCATCTACTTTATTCTGCCTAATTGTATTTTGCTTATTCTGCAAAGGGTAAAATTAAAATACCTATTTCATAGGATTTATCCTTTCAATTATTTATTTCTAAGTGAACCAATGCACCCGTAGAAGCACAGGGATAGTGGAAAGGGTGCCTTGCAGACACAGAAGTTTGAAGAAAAAGTCAGAGGTGCCTCTAGAGAGCTGCCAGGATGGGGCCTACAGTAATCTTCATCTGAGCGTTTGTTATAAAGCCTTTCTGCCTAGACCTAGTACAGGCAGCGATGAAGAAGAGATAAAGATGTTTTATTTCCTGTTCACAAAGTATTTGAAAATAGTAATTTTGTAAGTCTTGTACTTTTGACATTAATATGTGACCTTGTAGAAGGCTTGAAAAGTAAAAAGAAAGAAAACTTTAATCGCCAGAATCCTATAACCCAGACATGTCACTTTGTGTAAGAAAATTTTATTATAAAGTGATGCTACATTCAGTAAAGTCATTTAAAAATGAATCTGATGCTTTTCCAGGAGTTCTGGATCACACCAAGGTCACCATGAAGTCACTCAGTGAAGCAAACACCCAGTTTGCTTTAGATATGTTCCGACAGTTTGGAAAATCAAAGAAGGAGAACATCTTCTATTCCCCTTTCAGCATCACATCAGCATTTGGGATGCTTCTATTAGGATGCAGAGAAAACACTGCACTAGAAATTGAAGAGGTACATGACAGCTTTGTTACCTTTACCTGTTTGAACATTGCTATCCATTGCTGTGTCAGTGGGCATGTGGATGGCACCAAATCCAGTTACCTTGGGGGGGGGGGCACAGGGCCTAATGGGTGTTGCACACGATGAGTAGAAATTTCCTTTATTGAGTGAGGACTGATTTAAACAGATCTTCTGAATAAAGTTTTCTTCTCCCACTTCATATCTCTTCCAGGTCCTTCACTTTAATCGAGTCATGGAAAACAAAAAACAAAGAACTACTGCATGTCATGTGAGTCACAAAGCACTGCAGTTCAGAAATAGCTTTAGATATCTCAGTGGGTGGTAGTTTAAACTGGGACTTCTTATAAATTAAGAAACTAAAGGAAACTTTTTGAAGTATACTGGGACAAAAAAGATTGTGACATACAGAGTGGTTTTGCATTTTGTGTCACGTAATTATTATTTTCACATTTTGCTTTACTATAAGAAGGTCAGCATTGTACTTAAGAGCATGGGTCTAGAGCTGCATAGGCTATGTTCAAATTCCAGCTCTGCTCTTCACACATAGAGAACACTGGCAAGATACAACTGCTGAGTCACACTGACCTCATACCACAAAACTAGGAATAATAAAATATCTGACTCAATACATACAAATACATGCAAACATTTACAAAGCACCTGGCCTCTAAAAAGCCATAAAAAAGATATTACTATAAAATAATTATCATACTAATGACAATAATGTTGCCAAAATAATTTAATTTTCATTGTCATCAATGAAATCAAGGAAAATAAGCAAAATTACAACTATATTTTAGAAATGATACCTATGAGATATATAGATTTAGAGCTTCAATCTAAGCTTCAAAAGTCTTAGGTACCAAGTAGAAGGATCTAGAACCAGACAGGTTTAGGTTCAAACCTTGGCTTTGCTAATTTATGTCTCTTGGGAGAGATTTGTTTAATTTGCTGAGCTTCCTTGTTTTCATCTGAATTTGGCAGAAGACTTCGAGCTACCCATGTAAAGCCCTCAGATGACTGCAAGGCACACACTGCTCTTACATGCAGAGAATGACCATCGTGAGGAAAGAGCCATAAATCACAGTCCATGTGTCTTAGAAGATAGTTCCATCAAGGGATAGAGCAGCGCTTCATGTCATAACATATCTAAAAAATTGAAACTCCAACATAATGATATCCATGATGGCTGTTAGAAATGAAATATGGTTCTTGCCCTTGAGATGCTTAGAGTTTAGCTGGGAAGTTATACTTAACAATTTAAACCAATGAGGGGACAATTTAGTGGTAGAATACTGTTACATCTTTAGTTCAAAAGAGAAAAGATGAGATGTCTTAGACAAGAAGAAAGAATTTACTGGAAGAAGGTAAATGTAAGATACATTTTGAAGAGTATCTGAGGTAAAAATTCAGCAAATACTAGGGAACAGGCACAAAAGGTCATCTGTGAGACCACTCACATTTAGGTATTGACACCACAGACTTAGAATGGGTTTAGTAATTTCATTGATACGGTATTTCAATGAGGTCCTTTTTGATGTTTGAAGGATGAAAAGCCAGGAAATGTGTATCACCAATTGCAAAAGCTTCTGACTGAATTACACAAACGCACTGATGCGTATGAGCTGAAGATTGCCAACAGGCTTTATGGAGAAAAGACTTATCAATTCCTTGAGGTAAATTTCACCTGAACTACCAAAACTTTCATCTGCATCCTGGGTCCTACGCGTCTGAAAGGTATAATGTGGCAGGGTGAGGAAGATTAGTCTGGTCCTCTCAGGTGGGGAGCATTCACTCAGGGTTCATCAGCTCCAACACCACAACTCCACCCAAGATTCTGATAATGCACGAGAAAAGTGTGGTTTTAGCGGTAATCTGATAAGAAAACAGGAGGTGTGGTAGCTCAATGATTCATGAAATGCCAGTAATATAGAGCACATGTTGGTAGAAAATGTAAGGCAAATGGGATATTACTGGAGTGGGCAGGCTTGGGTGAGTCCCTGGGGACAGCTGGGGAAGTACTAGGAGATACTGAATGCCTGAGGAAGACACAAAGGTGAGAAATGTCTTGGTTGGAATACTGAAAAGAAGCATCAGAAAAAATTCACCTACATCAGAACAACATGCTTTGGAGCCTGCCAACCATAGCCTTTTCTGCCCAACGTTTGCCAGATGGATTTGATCTGCAGTTACCTCCGTCTTGAGCCAGCCTGCACCCCTTTCTCATGGACTACATGACAGCTGCACAAAAATAGGCTTGGGCAGGAGATAGTGGATGTGTTCAGGGTCTGAACTCAGCTTACTGTAATTATAAATAATTAAGTTTAGTAACAGTAATACATTGCTGCTGATATCTTACCATTAATTCCTCTTTTATTCTTTCCCATCTCAAAGCAATATTTAGATAATGTTAAGGAATTTTTCCTGGCCCATGCAGAATCTGTTGATTTTCAAAATGCTGCAGAAGAAAGTGAAAAGAAGATTAACTCCTGGGTGGAAACTCAAACAAATGGTAAGAGGACTGCCCGTTATAGGAACACTTTTGAGTCTCCTGTGTGAGTGAGCCCTATGCTTGACACTCCATGGGTTTATGGGGGTGGGGGTGGAAATGCATTTGCAGAGAGGGAGCAGGAGAACTCTGCAGAAGATGAAATGGTCCACATTAATTGGGAAAGCCAAGGGGAAATCCCATGGGAGGGATTCACAGGAACCCAAGTATGCAGAAACACACCTGGAGAACTCTGCACATGACCCACATGACCCACATGACTGGATCTTTGCAGATCCCAAGTCTCTGCACAGGCCCATTTCAAGATCATATCTTTTTCTTTAAGTCAGAGCCAATTTTTTAATATGGATCTTTAAGAGAAAACATTACAAAGGGTCCCTTCTCCTTCACTAACTGGGAAATGTGCAGCCCTCCCGTAAGCAACACTTTTAACCTCTCGAGCTAGAGCTTCAGGGACCACACCTACACTCACATAGTCTGCAGGGATTGTCACAACTGTTTTTCTCATGCATGGTAGACAGCTTACCAAAGATTTCATTCTATGAACATCCCTCCTACCTCCCAACTGTCATTACAGGACAAATATCCAGCAATTCAACATGGGAATGAATGGAAAAACACCCCAAGAAGTAGCGTCTCACAGCACAGGGCATGCATTTCAGACCATAGAGTTCATATTTGTCCTAAAGAACAATCCAGTCCTACTCCTTTGTGAGTGAGCCCAAAGTTGACAAAAATAGGAAGACAGGAAGGGAGGGAGAGATGAACTCTTAATAGATAAGTTGAAAGAGCAAATAAAATCAGTTTATCAGTATTCAGTGTAGATAACTGAACTCACCCATAGACAGAGAACCTGCACCCCTTTCCCATCACAAGGAGTGGTATCTCCTACAGGGCTAACTCTATGGGGCAGCAGCCATGAGCACAGCTGAGTCTGGTGAAGTCTTGGTCAGTGAGTTTCTAAAGTAGTGACTTGGTGAATAATTACTGATCAGTCACATCCTTTTGCAAAGCATCTTATAGACAAACAACTTGTACCTTGCATGACAGATGTTTTTGTTTCCTTTCCTTGCAGGAAAAATCAAAAACCTATTTCCTAAGAAGACTCTTAACAGCGCCACCATCCTTGTTCTTGTCAATGCAGTCTATTTCAAAGGGCAATGGGAGAAGAAATTTAATAAAGAATATACTAAAGAGGGAAAATTTTGGCTGAACAAGGTATTGCCTATATTTTATTTATATAATGTAATGTAGTTATACAGGGGATGTTAATTTTTTTATTTAAGAAAATTATGGAGGTACAAATATCTTGGTGTCAAGTAATGCCCTTGCCTCACTCAAGCCAGGTCTAGAGATGTGCCCTTCCCCCAGACACTGTGCTCTATCTCCACCACCCACCCACACCACCCCACCTGACTATAATATCCAGTGAATATTATTATATTATTATTATAATATATATTATATATATTATAATATATAATATATTATATATAATATATTATATAATATAAATAATATATAATATATATAATTTATATAATATATAATATTATTATATTATTATAATATATATTATTATATATTACTACCACATGAGCACCTTAATGTGGATCAGTTAGTACCAATTTGATGGCAAGTACATGTGGTGCTTATTTTTTCATGCTTGTGATACCTCACTTTGAAGGAGTTCTATCCATGATTTTATAAGTGTTGCTAGATCACCATTGTTTTTTGTAGTTGAGTAGCATTCCATAGTATACATGTACCACATTTTATTAATCAACTTATGTCAAATTTAAACACATTTGATGGAATGTACCATGCAAAGTAAAACATTTCATTCTCATAACTTTATTTAGCTACGAATACCTAAAGAAACTCTTTTCTCCTATTCACAAAATTTCTGCCTTATTTCCTAAAAGAGAAAGATGTGTTGGTAACTCAATACTATTATCATTTTTGGCTTGTGTCTCACTTGGTATTTGTTTGGCACATTAATTTATTGCAGGGCACAAGCAAATCCGTACAGATGATGAATCAAAGAAAATCCTTTAATTTTGCCTTGCTGGAGGATGTGCAAGCTAAAGTTCTGGAAATACCATACAAAGGCGAAGACCTAAGCATGATTGTGCTACTGCCAAATGAAATAGATGGTCTGCAGAAGGTAAAATCTTGCATGCACAATCCTTCTATTGCCCGATTTTCAAGTACCAAGTCTAAACAAGGCTAAAGATTTTAGACAAAGGAGCCTCAACTAATGAAGGATTAAAACTGAGGAACAATGATCCACTTTTCTCTTACACCTCTATTAACATAAGACATGATACAAACAGAAGGCTTAAGCAATTATTAATTAACGACAGTTATATACAGTGGATCTCAATTTGATGGTAGTATTATGCAACAATTTACAATTAATTGAGAGAAATGTATAGTATTGTGGGAAAAATTTACAAATCTATAAAGCAAAAAAGGAATTATAATAGTGTAGATGCTGTAGTTGCAGTATGTGGCAAGTAATGTATACAAGAAAGGAAGAGTGTTACAATTTGACATGTTTCGGAAGTTGTCGGCATAAGAAATAGTGAAATAGAGTTCATTTAGTACAAACTGAAATAATGATTCTGTTTTTACATATAAATACATACATACATACATATATACTTACACATAAATAATCAAATGTACTTACATAATCAACACTGTTATTTTTCTTATTAGAATATCTAATAAACTAGACCTTTTGTATTTTTATTTATTGCTAAAATAAAAACTTTATACATATTCATTCTCTGTTAAGCTGTGTTAGAGGTCTGTAGTTAACCATATCAGTTTCTTTTTATCATTTTTATAGCTTGAAGATAAACTCACTGCTGAGAAATTGATAGAATGGACAAGCTCACAGAATATGAGCAAGAGAGATGTGGATCTATACTTACCTCGGTTCAAGCTGGAAGAGAGCTACGACCTCAAGGACGTGTTGATGGCCATGGGGATGGTGGACGTTTTCTCTCCACAGGATGCTGACCTCTCAGGCATGACTGGGAGGCGGGGTCTTGTAGTCAGTAAAGTCCTACACAAGGCATTTGTAGAGGTCACAGAGGAGGGAGCAGAGGCTGCTGCTGCCACTGGCATAGTTACCGGCTTTACATCTACTCGTTATTCAATTTATGAAGAGTTCCATTGTAATCACCCATTCCTATTCTTCATCAAGCAAAATAAGACCAACAGCATCCTCTTCTTTGGAAGAGTCTCTTCCCCTTAGATGTGATTGGCCTGTAACTTTTATTAGATGTTCACAGAATTGTTCCAGTAAACTTATTGCTGGAAACAATAGGTTGTCTTGATTCATTTTTCTTTTCAATCTCATAGTCATCACCAAGAATTTAATGGTTGAAATAACATGTCTCTCTATCTCTCTCTTTCTAAACACATATATAAATCTACTTTTTCTCCAGTAAAAATTTCCTTGGAAAAAAATGTCCAACTTCAAGGTAATATAAAAGATTATTTCAATACAATATCTTCTAAATTTGAAATATAATTGTTTGCAACCTAGTTTAACAAGCCAAACCAAATCTTACTTTCTCCTCAAACTCATTAACCTAGACACCCACAGTTCTTTGAATTTAGGTGATATCTGGAACCCTTCTTATGTATCTAAATTTTATGTTTCTATAAAATACACTATCAATAAAATAATTACTTCAATTAGTTTTTGTTTGACCTTTTGTCTTTCCATAAAATGCAAGCAGCCAATCACACATAGAAAAGATAATTTCAAAGATATTAATCATACAGGCAGAAACATTTTAAACTAGAATAGGGCATGATGAGTCTAGAGTGGTAGACAGATGCTAGAACATAAAGAGCCTGTAAACCACATTAACAACTTTCTGTTTTATTCTGAAGGGAATAGGAAGCTCATTACAGGTTTTGATTATTTGTTTCTCTAAGAATGAAATAAAATCATTGTATCTGTATCTGGAAGATCCAGTTCTGACTACTCTGATATAAATGGATGAGAATAAAGGACACTGTGGTTATTGTGACATACATTAGGAAACCATTAGAGTGGTGGTAGTGGAGATGGAGAGAATGAAACACCTCGTGAGAATTATTTAGGAATGAACGGACACAGAATTATGGCAACTGCTTAGATATAGGGAAGTGAAGAGAAGCTAAGAAAGACACCCAAGTTTCTGAGCTAGCCAGCTAGATTTTGTTCTGGGGAGAAGAGAGGATCATGGGTTAAAATTAGAATTGAATTTGAGCCTCTTTTAAGATCCAAATAGATTTGTCTGGCAGGCACATGAAAATATTAGTGTAGGACTCAGAAACAGTATATGTTCAGAAGCTCTAAATAGTGATGTTCAATATAAAATTGCTGAGCTACTGGCATAAATATGGTAACTATACCTAAAGGCAAAGATGAGATCCTAGGGAGAAAGGTTAAATTCAGAAGAAAGGAGGGTCTAGAACTGACCTTTAAGTATACCAATATGCAAAGACAAGAACTGAAAAATTTTATTTTCTAGAAGGTAGCGTTATTCATGGATCTATGTTTATCCCAGATTCCTCCCAGTGATTACTAAATCCCAGCTGATTTCAAAAAATAGAAATTTAAAGGATTTGACCAAGGTCAAATTTTCCTCAGTAAATTTTCCTTCTGCATCTTTAATTAGCTTCTATTTCTTTGTCCCTTAAAGTGTATTTTGCAACGTAATTTATGGTTGCTGCTTATTTTGCTTCTAGGCCCTGTTTGGTTTCAAGAGTCTATGATTCCTGAACCAAGAGCTATCTGATTACCTGCTTCTCACAGATTATAGTCTCAGCCCATAGACCTGGAACATAAATACTGTGCTATTAACCATGCAAGAGAATCTATCTATAAAGCATTGAATCATGAGATTCTGTAACTGTCCCAGGTACAAAATGTCATAAGACTGGTCTGTTGCCTAACTGGCTACTTCACAGGGAAGAAACAAACTAGAATTTCTTCTTCCAATTACACAGCACAATGAATAGAGACAAGATGACAGCACTTGTAGTTCATGTTTGCTAAACTTATTAAAAGAACAGAGGCTCACAGAATCGCCGACACTTGCTCATGGGGGTCTAACAGTGCAAAGAGTGCTAAGGCTCTGAGATTCACTGTGTTTGAACAATGGTCCCAGACCTCCTGTGCAGCTTCACAGAGAACCAATGTTGGTATTTTGCACATTGAACCTAAACACATTTGATGTTTTGGCCTCTCAAGTTACTTACTCACATTACTTAATGGGTATTTATTGGAAGATAATGCCAAATAAGTGGCTGAGCAACATAAGAATAGAATCTGTCTCATTTTACTTTTTATCTTTTATGGAACCTAGGAAAATCCTGGCACAAAGTAAGCATACAAAACATACTTGAAGAAGTAGTGATGATGAACCAAATGAACAAATACATAGTGAATGAACAAATGATCAGATTGTGGCTCTGGTGTAAGCAGATATAGCCAAAGTGGTCTGTATGTCCTGTCTTCTCCAAACATATTTCCTCCACTGCTGAGAGAAATTCCTAGAGGAAACATGGCCTATCACCCTTAGTGAAGAGTAAAAAGGATGGATTTCGGTTTATATACATGGGAGCTGAGGGGACCCCAAATTGCTCATCAGACAGAAGGAAGAAAGGAAGCTTAGAATTATCCTAATGAGATATGTTGGTGAGGGACTGAGTTAGGACTGGAACTAGTTAGTATTCAGTCTCCACCTTGACCACTAGAGGTCTTTACCTTGTAACCTGAATCCATCTTTCCTTCAATGGCTGCCTGTGTCCAAACATACAAACCTGTGAAAGTCTGGGGGCATCTTTTCTACTATAGAACGTTTACATACTGAAAAGAAAAAAAGGAACCCTCCTATACTACTATATATTTTATTGTTTTATTTCATCATATTATGAAAGTACAAATGTTAAGGTTAGGTATATTGCCCTTGTCTCCCCTCCCCCTCGAGTCAGAGCTTCAAGCTTGACCATCCCCCAACAGTGCACATCTAATTCATGTATGTATATACCCATTCCCTCCTCCCCCTTTGCACCTGCCTAACACCCAATAAATATATTTTTATTATTATATATAATATTATTATTAATAATATAATTATATATTATTAATTATAATATATTATTATATAATATATTAATATATAATGCATAATAATATATTGTTATATATTATAATAATATAATTATATATTATATTATATATAATATATAATATAATTAAATATTTATATTTATATTATTTATATATAGTATAAATATATAATATAATGTATATAATATTATATATAATATATAATATAATTATATATAACATTATCAAATATTATAAATATATATCCAATATATTCACTTAGGTATTGATCAGTTAATGCCAATTTGCTGGTGAGTACATGTGTTGCTTGTTTTTCCATTCTTGGGATACTTCACTTAGTAGAATGGGTTCCAGCTGTATCCAAGAAAATACAAGTGCTATATCACCATTGTTACTTAAAGCAGAATAGTACTCCATGGTACACATATACCACATTTTATTAATGCACTCATGTATTGATGGGCACTTGGGTTGTTTCCACAGCTTTGTAATTGTGAATGGTGCTGCTATAAACATTCGAGTGCAGGTGTCTTTTTCATAAAGTGACTTTTGATCTTTTGGGTAGATGCCCAGTAACGGGATTGCTGGATCAAATGGAGGATCTATTTATATTGCTTTAGGGTATCTCCATATTGCTTTCTATAGAGGTTGAACTAGTTTGCAGTCCCACCAGAAGTATAGGAGTGTTCCTATCTCTCCACGTCCACACCAACATCTATTGTTTTGGGACTTTTTGGAGATTTACTGGAAATCAGTGATATCTCATTGCAGTTTTGATTTCATTTTTCTGATGATTAGAGACGTTGAGCATTTTTTCATATGTTTGTTGGCCATTATTCTGTCTTCTTTTGAGAAATTTCTGTTCATGCCCTCTGCCCACTTTTTGATAGGGTTGTTTCATTGTTCCTTACCAATTTTTCTGAGTTCTAAATAGATTCTAGTTATCAATCCCTTATCAGATGTGTAGGATGCAAAAATCTTCTCCCATTCCGTAGGTTGTCTGTTTGCTCTTGTGACTATTTCTGTGGCTGTGCAGAAGCTTTTTACTTTGACCAGGTCCCATTAATTTTTCTTGCTGCTGTGATTGCCTTTGGGGTCTTCTTCATAAATTATTTGCCTAGGCCAAAATCTAGAAGAGTATTTCCAATGTTATCCTCGAGAATTCTAATAGTTTCATACCTTAGGTTAAAGTCTGTTACCTAGCGTGAGATGATTTTTGTGAGAGATGAAAGATGTGGGTCCTGCTTCAGCCTTCTACATGTGGCTATCCAGTTTTCCCAGCATCATCTATTGAATAAGGATTCTTTTCCCCAATGTATGTTTTTGTCTGCTTTCTCCAAGATTAGATGGCTATATGAGGATGGTTTTATATCTGGGTTCTCTGTTCTGTTGCACTGGTCAATTTCCCTATTTTTGTGCCAATATGAAGCTGATTTAATTACTACAGCTGTGTAGTATAGTTTGAAATCTGGCAAATTGATGCCTCCCATTTTGTTTTTATTGCCTAGAATTGCTTTTGATTTAGGGGGTCTTCTCTAGTTCCATATGAAGCTTAAAATTATTTTTCTATATCTGTCAAAAATGATGTTGGTATTTTGATAGGGATTGCATTGGATCTGTAGATCACTTTGGGTAGTATAGACATTTTAACAATGTTGAGTCTGCAGACCCAGGAGCACAGTATGGATTTCCATTTGTTTATGTCCTCTGCTATTTCCTTCCTCAGAGTTTCACAGTTTTCACTGCAGAGCTCTTTTACCTCTTTTGTTAAGTATATTCCTAGGTACTTTATTTTCTTTGTTGCTATTGTGAAGGGTATTGAGTCTTTGATTTGGAAAAAGGAAGAACAGACCAACCCCAAACCCAGCAGAAGAAGTGAAATTAACAAGATCAAATCAGAACTAAATGAAATTGGCAACAAGGAAGCTATACAGAAGATTAATAAAACAAAAAGTTGGTTCTTCGAAAAAATAAACAAAATTGATACCACTTTGGCTAGACTAATGAAAGTAGAAAACAGAAATCTTAATAAGCTCCATCAGGAACAAAAATGGAGATATTACAACTGATGCCACGGACATACTAGACATAATCTATGAATACTACAAAAACCTTTATATTTGATTTTTTTAAGTGAAGGAGGGACTTCCATTCCAGATAAGATGGGTTGGACTTGTTTCTCTGTGATCCTCCCTGCTAAGTGCAAACAGAAGCCCCTAAACTACACCAGAGACAAGCAATGGAATATTCCGAAAGCTGATGAGAAAAAATATCTTTTTTTAATTTTTTCTTGATTTGTGCCACCAGGACTGGATGGACAACACAGCAGCAAGTGATCTCACAGCCCCTCACTCAATAGAAAAAAAGACCTGGATCCTGCACTTCTTGGCAGCCCAGGAAAGCTCATTCGTTTCCCTGGTTAAATAGTGAATTACCAGCAGGGGGAGCAATGGGAAGCTCTGGGAATCCTGATCAGCCAGGGGAAGTTCTCTCCTCTTCCTGAACTCATCTGCCACTCTGAGAGGTACCAGGTGGACAGGTAGCACCAGCAGGGAGGATCCAGGTGAAGGACTTAAAACTATTCAACGCTCGCATATTGAATATTTAAATTAAAGGCTCTTGAAAACAGCAAGTACAAAGAGATCATTCTGAATTTCGTGCTGTTTCTTAAAAGCAGAAGTTGAAATTCCCATGTGAAAGGTACCCTTCCTATACCAAAAGAAATAACGTTTTTATCCTCAAGGATGAGAAGTTAAGACTAAAAGAATTCTGTACAGGCCCTTTAAAATAACTCTTATCTTTTAAGTCCCCCCACATAATTTAGTAGCTTCTTCACAATTTACTATTCTTTGTCCAGTGCAATATTTAAGTGACTGCAGGGGCCAGGTGAAAACCTAATTTCATTTTTCTCCCTTTTCCATGAAAATTAAATTTTCAATTTAAAAAAAAGTGAAAAGAGCATTATATAAGCTTTCCCTCCCAGATTTTCTTGCACTCAAACCTGAGTTTTTCCTTCAGCTAGGAAATTTCAAAGGAAATGATTGAGATACTTCTTCCTACCTCTCATTCAAGGACCCGGCTTATTTCAGTAAATTCTGATATTATGAGCTGATCCTATTTTAGGCCAAACTTTTGAATCTTTTGCTTTAAAGACTTCTTTTCAGAGAATATGCTACCTCCAGTTTCAATGACTACACACAGGCAGGCATACTCAGGACTGGAAAGACAATTCCCAGGAAGGCTTCACTGTATTGCTTATAGATAAAACATTCATTATGGCTGGACTTATCTCTGGACTAGGTTACCCATCCACTCTTTTTTTTTTTTTTTTTTTTTGCATAGGTCTACATTCAACTTTTATGGTGTTTATTGCATAAAAATAACTATACTCACCCAAAAAATAAAAAATGGATGTATATATGCATACATGAATCAACAGTTTGAAATGAGATATAGTCATACATATGCATATATTATCATCAACACTTTGGCACTAATTAAAAATGAGGCATATACTGATCAAACTTCATGTGAAAGATATTGATTCCCAAGTGTCATATAAAAGACACACACACATAGAGAGACAGTGAAAGAACATTAACATTTGTTTGCATATTTCCCCTTTTCTCATCCAGCTTTCTGTAATTTTCTCCTTTCTTTACAGCATATCTTTTCGTTCCCAGTGAAAGACCCTCCTAAAAGACAAGGCAGCTGAGCTCTGGGAGAACCTGGGTTCAATTCCCACCATTCTACCCCTAACAGAGCATGTGATCTTAGCACATGTCCTTAACCCTGTGTGCCTAATTTCTATGAACAAAAGAGCCTTTCTAAAATGTGTGGTAAGAAGACAACAGCAGCCAGCTCACAGCATTGTAAGACTTCCCTATTGAAATCCACAATTATATCAATTCTAAGATCTTTAACATTTTTCACATCTTAATGTCTCTTGAGCTTACTTCAGACATATTGGCCACATGCAATGAGGCATCTTTGCCCTTAACTGCTGTGGTTTTCATACCAATGAGGATTTTACAGGGTAAATTACCTACTGCATCAAATTTCTGCTTCCCTTTCACCCCCACTTTCCTATTTCTTGAATATCCATCGCTAAACGTCCTGCTATCCAGGACTTGGATTTTCCTGTGGTTTTAAATCCACCTTTTATATATTGAATCATGTAATCAATAATCAATTGTGTATATTTAATAATTTACAAATTTAATCAATATATACATTTATATGTTTAACAATTCAATAACTCTAGCTCTGTTAACTACATTAATGAATATATTATTTTCTTATCTGAAGTTGTTGGAGAGCTGAATGTATTTCCTATGTTCATGGCACCTCAGTCTTATGAGCTCTTCTTCATAGGGAAAGTTCTGTGCAGTCCAGGTTAAGATTTTCCCTCCAGAGCAGTTTTGTGTTTGCTTTTTCCAGGAACTCGGGGTGTTATGATACCATGTTTTATGTCAGTTTCTTAGCTTGGCACTTCTCACATTATTCCACTGATACAAATTCAAGTCCATGTTATCACAGGCTCATGGTTATAATTTATTACTTATTTTATAATCACCATCATTTAGAGACCAAAGCCAAAAATAATGATGTTTCCTTTAAATCTTCTTTCCACGTAGTTAAATTCTTTTCCTAATCAAATATTTCACCAAGATTGGTGCTCATTAAGGACTCCAGTATTGTGCAATTTCTCAGTTCCACCAACTCACTGCATAGAGTTTTGGTGTAGTAACAAAAAGAAATATCACAATTAATTGAAAAGGCTATGAAAATTCCCCTTTATTTTCCAACTATATATCTGTATAAGGCCATAACTTCTTCATATCCTTGTCAACAAACAAAAACTCAAACTCTGTAAAATAATTTTGGAGAGGTTTATGCTGAGCCACATATGTGCAACCATGGCCATGAAGCCCAAGAATCCACCGTGGTTGGGTTACAGTTTGGTTTTATACATTCTAGGGAGACAGGAATTACATGTAAAACTATAAATCAATACATGGAAGGCACACACTGGTTTGGCCTGAAAAGGCAGGACATCTTGAAGCAGGGGTTTACAGGTTATAGGTGGGTTTAAAGATTCTTTGATTTGTAATTGGTTAAAGAAATGAAGCTTTGTCTAAAGGCTTGGAGAGTTTTAAGATAAGGAAGTCTGTAAATCAGAGACAAGCCACCAGACATATACCACAACTCAATTGATCTATTAAGTAAATCGATGACCTATAGGTGTATTTTAACCTTTTTTCTATATGGCCATAGGCTTGTTAATGGTTTTGTATCTTATTGTTACAAAAATAACACCAAAAGCAACAGGGCATAACTACATGTATCTGACCTGCCTTCTCCTCAGGGTCAGCAACTCAGCTTTAAGGGTATTTTTCTGAGAGGTTGCCTTGGCCAAGGGGGTAAGGGGTCTTGATACCAAACTGTCTGGGCAGCACTGCACTGTACATTTCTGCTGCATTTAATAGTTTTCCTTTCTCTTATCTTTCTCAGTGTGCTACTCCAACTCCTTTTCTTTTTTCCATCACCTGCTTTTCCCCTAGTTTCCAAACTTTGCTTCTTTATTATTATATCACATCTTCTCTCTAGAGATGACTTCAAACACTCACACTATTTTAACGACCTCCCAAAGTGATGACATCCAAATTTGTATCTGTAACCTGACTAGTTCACCACACTCTGTGCCAGTAAAACCGGCCGTCTAAACCTTTGATGTTTCTTAAAAAACTAAATCCAAATATTTTCAGATGGAGCATGTGAGTGAATGGTACCATCATTGAATCCCGCCACCTAAGTCAGATCTGTGAGTCATCCTACACTCCTTTTTCTTTTACCTCCATCATTCATTATAAAGTCCTGTAGTTCTTGTTTCTTAAATATTTCTTCAATTTCTCTTGGTATCCATCCTCCCATCTATTGCATTAGTTCAAAATCTCTTAGCATTGATTATCAGAAATCTTCCTAATGAGCTTCATGCTACTTGTCCGTTAACCCTCAAAAAAATCCATAGTTCTTTTCTTGAAATATGAATCCAGTGACAACACCCACATGCTTAAAAACTTTATACAGCTCCCCAGAGCTCTAGGAAACAAACAAGTCTTCCATCCTGACACAGGAGCCCTTCATCATTGGGTCAAACCCCTGTCCACAATCTCATCGCCTGGCTGAGGTGCCCCTTTCTGCATTTCATTTTTGCTTTAGCAAAATGGAATTATTTTTTGTTCCCCTAAAACAGTTTGTGTCTCTCCTCCCTCTGGTATAATGTGCGCCCTTTCAGACTTATCCATTGTTAAACTGCAATTCATCCTTTAAACCCAGAACTGGTGTCTACTCTTCTTCTGAAGACCCTTTTGAATTGTACCAGTATCATTTCTTCGTTTTTCTATTTGTATTATAGTTGTGCAAAATTTTGCTTTCAAGGGAAACTGGTGGAAGAATACATAAAACCTCCTTATACATTTTTTGACAAAACTTCCTCTGAATCTATAAGCATTTCAACATTTTTAAAGGATGCTTTATGGATGCCTCACATTGTATCACACCAAATATTAACAGATATATAGTCAAGAGTTGAAATTTAATACAATTTACAATTTAGACATCTTCATCAAGATCATTCAAAATTGTAAAATGGCATTTTCCTGTAGGTCTGGCAAAGAAAAATCAATGACTTTGAGTCCAGGTTAGAGCCAACACCCTGCTTCATGCTAAATTGCAGTAGTTCTTCCTATCACTTTTGCATATGAGCACAAATTGCAGCGCAGTAGAAAAGACAAATTACATTTTACTATTATCACGAAACTGGTTTTGCTCTTGTGGTCTCAGGAACTTCTGGTGTCTACAGATCAGAAATTCTATGGTAAACTTAAACAAAATCTGCATCATTAAGTAAAGCAACACTCTTTCTCATAATCAGATGAAATAGCTAACTCACAAGTGGTGTCAATGCATCTTGTCATTCTCTTTCCTTGCCCCATCCTCTGGTTGCTAATAATTTAAGAACCCCAGAGCAATTACCCAGTCATGGTGACCAGGAGATTTGTCAGCCATGATCTTGCCTTAAAGAGGAAAAGCCACAAACCTTCCATGTCCGCAGGAAGTTGTGTGCTGTTGAGTTGCTGTTGCAGCCACTGATATGCAGTGTCACAGACTTTGTGGCCAGCTTTGTTGAAAGCACACAGCACCACCAAGGTACTGGTGACCTCTGAAACCTTTGCTAAAGAACACCCTTATAACTTTTGTAAAAAACCATATATTCCTTGACCAGTGGAACAGAACTGAGAACCCTTATATAAAACCATCCTCATATTGCCATCTAATCTTTGACAAAGCAGACGAAAACATACACTGGGGAAAAGAATCCCTTTTCAATAAATGGTGCTGGGAAAGCTGGATAGCCACTTGTAGAAGGCTGAAGCAGGATCCACACCTTTCACCTCTCACAAAAATCAGCTCATGCTGAGATGAGACTTATACCTAAGGTATTTCATACCTATGGTATAAAATTATAAGAATTCTAGAGGAAAATCTTGGAAACACTCTCCTAGACATTGGCCTAGGCAAAGAATTTATGAAGAAGACTCCAAAGGCAATCACAGCAGCAACAAAAATAAATAAATGGGAACTGATCAAACTAAAAAGCTTCTGCACAGCCAAACAGTCATGAAAGCAAACAGACAACCTACAAAATGAGAGAAAATTTTTGCATCCTACACATCTGATAAGGGGCTGATAACTAGAATCTACTTAGAACTCACGAAAATCAACCAGAAAAAATCAAACAACCCTATCAAAAAGTGGGCAAAGGACATGAACATAAGCCTTTCTAAAGAAGGCAAAATGATGGCTAACAAACATATGAAAAAATGCTCAACGTCTCTAATCATCAGGGAAATGCAAAACAAAACTGCAATGAATTGTCACTTATTTCCAGTAAGAATGGCCTTTATCAAAAAGGATCAAAACAATAGATATTGGCATGGATGCAGAGAGATAGGAACACTCCTACACTGCTGGTGGGACTGTAAACAAGTTCAATCTCTATGGAAAGCGATATGGAGATATCTTAAAGTGATAAAAGTAGATCTACCATTTGATCCACTAATCCCACTACTGGGCATCTAACAAAAAGATCAAATGACACTCTACAAAAAAGACACCTGTACTCGAATGTTTATAGCAGCACCATTCACAATTGCAAAGCTGTGGAAACAACCCAAGTACCCATCAATTCAAGAGTGGATTAATAAAATGTGGTATATGTATACCATGGAGTACTATTCTGCTTTGAGAAACAATGGTGATATAGCACTTCTTATATTTTCCTGGATACAGCTGGAACCCATTCTACTAACGAAGTATCCCATGAATGGAAAAACAAGCACCATATATACTCACCATCAAATTGGTATTAACTGATCAGCACCTAAGTGGACACATAGGAATTACATTAATTGGGTATGGGCAGGTGGGAGGGGGAAGGTGGGGACGGTATATATATACATAATGAGTGAGTTGTGCACTATCTGGGGGATGGTCACACTTGAAGCTCAGACTTGTGGGGGGATATGGGCCAATTATTTGAAACCTTAAAATTTGTACCCCAATAATATGCTGAAAAATAAAAACCATATCTTCCTTGTACATTTTTAAAAGGACATCCCAAAATTTATTCCATAATCTAAATAGTTGCAGAGGACATAATTCTGGAAAATTATGAATGCTGCTATTTTAAAATAAAACAGTTTCATCATTCTTTAAATATCCAGTGAAATCTAACCATAAGACCCACCATCATCCACATTAAAAACACATAAAAACCCTTTCAACATTCAGCTATTTTACATCATTCCTTGTTACCTTGAAATTATATTTACATACCACTTCCTCCAAAGAATTTTCTCTTAATTTAATATACTTTTATGTTTGAAAGTCTTTCACTGATAATCAGGTCATACTTCTTTGCAATGAAAGTATGTATATAAATTTAAAACAAAATGTTCTTATGGCCCATGTTCCTTATTCTAAATATTTTAAAAGTTTCTTCTGGATTATCACTACACTTTCTGTCAGAATGCAACTAAAAAAACATATATATATGTATTTAAATTTTGGTAAATAGTTATTAAGCATACAAGCTACATTTTTTGGACCTGCATTTCTTAATGAGGTGAATGAGAAAAAAAAATTTCTGTGGTCTTTCATTTAGCACAATGATTTAGCAGGCAATGCACTTTCAAAAATGTATTGACCCTGCACCTAACATAGAATCCTAGATTTTGTTAATAGGAGATTGAAACATTAATCATTTTATAAGATGAAATATAATGAGGATTGCCTGTAATAGGACTAAACATTTCATGATACTTGATAAAATTGTTTTTACATGTTTATTAAATAATGCATACCAAACCCAAAAGAAATTGAAAAATTTAATTCACGAGTTTTATCCAATGTAGCTTTAAAAAAATTATACTCTGTAAAACATCCCAGTTAAATCTAAAATAATTCCTTGTATAACATATACTACTTTACCTGATTCGGTATTTTTCTTATACTAGAAATAAGTATTAAGAAGAGCAGAAAAGAATCGATCACCTTTAAATTCATGGGTAGATTGAACACCATAGTTTGAGGCAACAACAAAAAAAAAATAAAATAAAATAAATAAATTCATGGGTAGAAAGCAACATAAGAGTTCCAGTAGTTCTTGTACATGTTCTTTTGCTTTGATCTCTGAGGAATGCAATTTCAACAAAAGTCAAGAACTAGAAGAGGCCTGGCATGATGTTCACACCTGTAATCCTAGCACTTTGGGAAGCCAAGGAAGGAGGATCACTTGAGGTCAGGAGTTTGAGACCAGCCTGAACAAAAATAAGACCCTGCCTCTACAAAAAATAGAACAATTAGCTGGGCTTTGTGGAGTATGCTTGTAGTCCCAGCTATTCGGGAGGCTGAGGCAGGAGAATCCCTTGAGCCTGGGCGTTTCAGGTTGCAGTGAGCTATTAGGATGCCATTGTACTCTAGCCCAGATGACAGAGTGAGACCCTGTCTCCCCTCTCCTCTCCAAAAAAAAAAAAAAAAAAAAAAGAACTGGAAGAGGCTGATGTGTTAATGAAAAATCATTACTGTAATCATTACTCCTGCTACTGCCCTAAGAAGGAGTCTCCTCTCACACTATCCTACTTGCATTTTGTTTTTCCTTCACTTTTCCAGGGTGTCTTTTATTGAAAACTGTGTGCTATCCATATAGTATTGGGCAAACCTCTACCCACAAATGTAACACATAAGCAGGAAGTACGTCGAAATAAGAGTGGTGTCAAAACTAAGAGTTGCAACAGGTTTAAAGTACCTTTACATTCAGAAGGCATTTGAAAATATAGTGGAGATTATTTAGAGAATTATAATTTGTGTTAGATTGGATTCTTCAAGAGTTTTTATTCTGAAATAATTAGACACTCACAGAAAGTTGTAAATAGAATACAAAGAAGGCTCCTGTATACTTCACCAAGCTTGTCCCAATGGTAATAACTTGTATAACTATAGTATGGTATCCAAACCAGGAAATTGACATTGGTACAATCTACAGATGTTATTCAGATTTCTTGTGTGTTTTTTTTTTTTGATTCATCCTGTTATTTAATAAGAATACAAGCAAGATAAATAATTTTCAAGATTCAAAAAATACTGAACACCTTTCATCCCTATTCTCTCTATAGACATATATATATATGTATATGTATAGGCTAATAAATCCTCCCATTATTTCTATGCAATTTCTTGTATTCAGTTTTTTCTGTTTCAAATCATTTCTATTTAACAAGTACCCATATGAAATGGCAAAACAAATCTAATCAGACTATGATCTTTTTGCTAGACAAGCAGACCCACAGGTAGGCAATCTCTCTTGTTGTTTTAGGATCAGAAAAGAGAGTAGTAGACTGACTGCATAATTCAAAATTATCATTGGCCTTCTGAGGAGTTTCCTCCTTCTAGGAAGGTTATGTGTTTCTTTTTTCCCCAGAATATTATGGGGGTACAAATGTTAAGATTACCTATATTGCCCTTGTCTCCCCTCTCCCCTAAAGTCAGAGCTTCAAGCGTGACCATCCCCCAGACAGTGCGCCTCACACTCATTATATTTGTATATACCCATCCCCTCCCTCCTCTCCCACCTGCCCTACACCTGATAAATGTTATTCCTATGTGTCCACTTAGGTGTTGATCAGTAAAATCAATTTGCTGTTGAGTACATGTGGTGCTTGTTTTTGCATTCTTGAGATACTTCACTTAGTAGAATGGGTTCCGAATTGAAAACTTCTAGTGTCTTGGTAATTTTTTTAAATAAAAATTTTAAAAAACCAAAGATAAGAATCTGTGCAATAAGATTGGAAATCAAAACAAATATTAACCAAATAGCAAATTTAATGCAATGTTTTTCAGGAACAATCCTTTTTACATAAAGTATAATTAATTTACATTCTTTAACAATTGACTCTCATATTGTAAAGAAGATATCACTGAGACAAGGTCAGAAGTTTTCTCATGCAGTACCAGAGAATTACTGATTAGTATGGGAGTAGATTTTATCAGACTTTGGGCAACTGAGGGACCAAACAAGGAGGTGATGGTAACTGCTCCTGGAGGCCCTGGAGAGAAGTGTGTTAAAGGCGAGACCATTTTCAGGAAGACAGAGGCTAGTTCTAGAAGCAATGGGATGGGAAGGGTGTGATGAGGTGATGCACTCAGAAATCTGCCTCAGAGGATAAGGCTTAACAAATCACCTTGCCCCCAAATATAAAGGGACCTTGGCAAATCTCTTTGGTGCATAAGTCCCTGCTTTAGGCAATGTGCTAGGGATTCCACACTTAGCTCACCATTTAGACATAAAAAAATAACTAAGAACCTGTTTTACAGAGAAAGGATCACTTAAGAACCCTTAAAAATAGACAATCAAACCTTACCTCCTTGGTAAGTTCATTTGTAGTATCTAATTATTTTTGTTGCTATAATAAACAGATTGTTTTCTTAATTTCCTTTGAAGATTGATCATTCTTAGTGCATGGAAACAAACATGATTTTCGTGTGTTAATTTGTATCCTGCAACTTTGTTAAATGCGTTTCTTAGTTCTAAGTTCTTTTGTAGAATCATTAGGGTTTTCCACACATAAAATTATGTCATCTGTAAAAAGAGATAGTTTTTATGACAGAATCTTGTTCATGGACAAGAAAAAAAAATAAAATAAAAAAAAATAAAAATAAAAAGAGATAGTTTTACTTTTTCCTTTCTAACATGGATGTCTTTCCTTCTTTTTTTCCTGTTTATTTTCTGTAGCTAGAACTTCCAATATTATATTGAATAGATATTCCAAAAGCAAGCATCCTTGCCCTTTTCAGATTATAGGAAGAAAGCGTTCAGTCTTTAAACTTTGAGTATGATGTAAGCTGCAGGTTTTTCATATATGACCTTAATTGTATTTGATGAAGTTTTCTTCTATCCCTAGTTTATTGGGTACTTCTAATATGAAAGAATGTTGAATTTTGTCAAATTCTCTTTCTGCATCTATTGAGATGATCAGGTTGTGATTTGTTGTGTTCTTTTTCTCTGTTAATGAGGTATACACCAACCAATTTTCTATCTTGAGCGTTCTTGCATTCCAGTATTTTGTTGAGGATTATTGTATCAATATTTATAAGGTATATTTATTGGTCTATACTTTTCTTTCCTTGTTATTATGTCTTTGATTATGTCTGGCTTTGGTATCAGAATAATACTGATCTCTCACAATGAGTTAGGAAGTTTTCTCACCTCTTCAATCTTTTGGAAAACTTTCAGAAGGATTGGTGTTAATTCTGCTTCTAATGTTTAGTGGAACTTGACAATGGAGTCATCCGGTTCAAGGATTTATTTTGTGGAGATGTTTTTTATTCTGATTCAATCCTCTGGTTAGTTATAGGTATATTCTTATTTTATGTCTTCATAACTTAGTCAAAACAGGTTATATATTTCTAGGAATTTGTTCATTTCATCTAGGTTATAAAATTTGTTTGCATAATTATTCTTCATATTCCCTTATAATCCTTCTTATTTCTGTAAAGTAGATAGTAATGTCCACACTTCATTTGTGGGTTTCATAATATTAGTCTTCTCTCTTTTTTTCCTAGTCAGTCTAGCTAATGATTTGGTAATATTAGTGAGTTTGGTAATATTAGTCTTCTCTCTTTTTTTCCTATCAGTCTACCTAATGATTTCTTAATTTTGTTGAGTTTTAGTACAACAAACAATTGGATTTATTGATCTTCTCTATTATTTTTCTACACTATATTTGGGTTATTTCTGCTCTTAATTATTTCATTTCTTCTGCTAATTTAGGGTTTAGTTTGTACTTCTTTCTCTACTTCCTTAAGGTATAAAGTTAGGTGGTTGATTTCTTACCATTTTGAATGTGGCTGTTTCATTCATTAATACAGAAAATAATTCATGGTCAACAGAGTGAAGAGACAATCTAACAAGTGGGAAAAGTATTTGCAAACCACATCTCTGATAAAGGGTTACTATTTAAAATGTAGAACCAACTGCCAAAACTCAATAGCACAAAAACATATAAGACTATTTAAAAATGAGCAAATGATTGGGAGATTGCTTTGTTGTTACAGAGTTTTGGTTGTTTTCTAGAGCTTTTACCAATTCAATCAATTTTTGGATTTTTAAAGTATCTATTTCCACAGGATAAAGAGGTTTAGAGCTTCCTACTTCACTATTAGTTCCAGTAGGGATATTCAAGAACAATAATGGGGTTAGATTTCAAGCACTGCAGAAACAGTTGAGAAATCATCAAACAGTTGTCTAAATCTCAGACTAGAAAGAAGAACAAAGCAAAGATGTTTTCTATGTGGCTGACTATTTCTGCAGATACATCATATAACTAATGACCCTCTATACCAATTATGATAAAATAGGTAGGATTTACTACAGAGCAATATTATAATATTTCTCCAGCAAGCATGCACTGTCATTGCCCAGAGTAACTATTCAACTCTCAGTCTTCCTACTTTGCCTACCACACCTCAATGGGCTCATGACTGTACATGTACACACTCCTACACTCACACTTCCCGTAAGAGATCTGGCTTCGTGGGTCATTAAGAAAATAAATACCCCTACACGGAAACATCCTCAACTTCCCAATACCTGTGATACACCCATCCTCTTCTCATTGCTTCTTGTGACGATGTAGAAGGCACCCCACCTCCCATCTAAGAAAAATTCTATAAGTGGATTCCAGACCTCTTCCCTTCTCATCATGGCAAGGTCTATTTGAAAAATAAATCAAGAAAACAATGGGTACTAAAAATAAAGTACTTAGGAATAAATTTAACCAAGCAGATGAAATATTTGCACACTGAGAACTAAACCGTAGATGAAAGAGATTAAAGAGAGATAAATGAAAAGTATCCCATGTCCATAAATTGCAATAATTAATATTGTTAAAATATCTGTATTACCCAAAGATATCTACAGATTCATTTAAATCCAATCCCTATCAAAATTCTTTCTTTAAATAAATAGAACAAATTCTAAAATTTGCATGAAATGTCAAAAGATGCCAAATAGCCAAAGCAATCTTGAAAAAGGGAAAGCTGGAGGCATCACACAACCTGCCTTCAAAATAACCTTTAAAGCTGTAGAAATCAAAACAGCATGGTGCTTGCATAAAAACAGACACATAGACCAGTGAAACAGAATAGAGAGCCCATAAATTAGTCCATGCATATGAAGTCAATTGACTTGCAAAAAAGATGCCAAGAGCACTCAATGGGAAAAAGATAGGCTCTTCCATAAGTAGTGTTCAGAAAACTGGATAACCATGTGCAGAAAAAAAAATAGACCATCTCACATCATATACAAAAATTAACTAAGAATGGATTGAAGACTTAAATGTGAGGACTGAAAACATAAAACTAATAGAAGAAAACATAGTGGAAAAGCTCCGTGACGTTGGTCTGGGCAATGATTATTTAGCTATGATTCTAAAAGCACAGGCAACAAAAGCAAAAAGAGACAGATATGATTACTTAAAGCCAAAAACACTCTCCACAACAAAGGAGAAAATAATTCATGGTCAACAGAGTGAAGAGACAACCTAACAAGTGGGAAAAGTATGTGAAAACTACATCTCTGATAAGGGGTTACTATTTAAAATGTAGAATGAACTGCAAAACTCAATAGCACAAAAACAAATAAGGCTATTTAAAAATGTGCAAAGGATGTGAATAGTGTTTTTCAAAAGAAGTCATACAAATGGCCAACAGATGTATGAAAAAATGTTCAATATCACTCATCATCAGGGAAACGCAAATCAGAACCATGATGAGATATCATCTCACAACTCTTAGAATGGCTATTACCAAAAAATCAAAAGATAAAAAGTAATGGTGAAGATGTGGAAAAATGGAGCCCTTGTACCCTGTAGGTGGGAATAAAATTAGTATAGTCATTTAGAAGATAGTACGGAAGTTTCTCAAAAAATTAAGAACAGGACTACCATATGATTCTGCAATCTCACCTCTGGGAATACATCCAAAGGAAATGAAGTCAGTATTTCAATTTGCATCCCCTTGTTCATTGCAGCACTATTCACAATAGCCAAGATAAGGCATCAGCCCAAGTGTCCATCAGTGGACTTGTGGACAAAGAAAATGTGGTTGATATACACAATGGAATACTATTCAGCCATAAAAAAGAAGGAAATTCTGTCATTGGTGACAACATGGATGAACCTGAGGATATTATGTTAAGTAAAATAATCAAGACACAGAGAGACAAATACTATATGATCTCACTTACAGGTGGAATCTAAAAAAGTTGAACTCATAGCAGCAGAGAGTAGAATGGTGGATACCAGAGGCTGGGGGAGTAGTGGGATTGGGGAGATGCTAGTAAAGGATATGAAATTTTAGTTAGGAGGAATCAGTTAAAGGTCTCTATTTTACATCCTCACTACTATAGTTAATAACAATATATTGTATATTTGAAAATTGCAAAGAGTAGATTTTCAATTCTAATCACAAAAAAGTGTATAAAGTAATACATAGGTTAATTAGCTTGATTTGGCCATTCCACATGTATACATATATCAAAATATGTTGTACACCATTACTACATACAATTTTTATTTACCAATTAAAAGTTATTAAAACTTTTAAAAAATATTCTGAAAGCAATTTAAGAAGTTCATATACCTACTACTTAGACTTGACACAAGTTAATATATATTTATTTGTCTGTTTTAAAAAATACATTACAGATACAACGTTAAGGATTCTTTTATAAAATTAAATAAATGATATTTACCTTTCCTTTCAACTTTCTTTCCCTCTACACATTCTGTTTAGAGATTTATCCTTTTTGATACATGAATATCTGTTTTATTTATAATTACTGCTGTAGAATACACCATTGTGTAAACTTAGCTTAATGTTTTCCTTATTCTTCTTTTGAATACATTTAAGCTTTTTTATATTTCAAGAAAACATGAGAGTACAAACATTTTGGTTGCATTTTCTATCTTTGCCTCTCCCTAGCAAGGGTTACACGTATGCCCCTCCCCGCCACAATGCTCACTGCATTCCTCAGATGTGGGTCTAACCCCTCATCTTCCGAATCCCTGGTGAACACCACCACCCTTTGAGCACCATAGTGTCAATCAGTCAGTACCACTTTGATGGCGAGTATATGTGGAGCCCACTATTCTGATCTTGTGTCATCTCACTTTGGATAATGGACTTAAGCTCAATCCGGGATGATATAAGCAGTGCTAGCTCACTGTCGTTTCTTAGAATTGAGTAACATTCCACTGTGAACATATACCAAATTTTAATAATCCACTCATGATTGTTGGACACTAGGGTTGTTTCCATGTCTATGCAATAGTGAATTGTGCTGCCATAAACATTAGGGTGCAGATGTCTTTATAATAGAATGTCTTATGCTCTTTGTGGTAGATGCCTAATAATGCTATTGCTGGGTCGAATGGTATTTCTATTTTTAGCTCTTTGAGGTACCTCCAAATTCTTTTCCATAAAGGTTGCACTAATTTGCAGTCCCACCAGCAGTGTGCTGGCTGGATTCTAAGATGGTGCAGTCTCTCTGCAAAACAGTCTGGCATTTCCTCAAAATTTTAAGCACAGAGTTATTACATGATCCAGTGATTCCAGTCGTAGCTATACACCCAAGATAAATGAAGAGCTATGCCACACAAAAAACGGACGTGGGTATATAAGACATATGCCACACAAAAAACGTATGCCACGTTTGCATACAGGATTATGACTACCTGATATTATACATTGTCACAGGAAACTCAGCAATTCTCAGAAGTTTTTGCATGTGTGCACTTGCCAATTTATGTCTATCAGTGTTTCATAATCATATACCGATTTCATTGGTTCCAAAACTGCATAAATAAAAGAAAATACTCAACAGGAAATTGCACTTTCACAATCATCCTCCTATTACTAATGCTTTTACAGGTTGGTTAAGAAATATCCTCTAGGTTTTTCTGAACTCCACTTTCTTGTGAAGAGTGTGAAGTTTTCTCAGCATTTTAACATTACAAATTAAAGAGAACATTTTATTTCTTTTTTCTTACCAAGTATGGGCTTTTTGTTGTCTATATGGAAGCTGGTTAGTGTTAGGTAGGGATAAGGAGGAGAAGTAGGAACAGATGTCTTGTCCAGAGGATATTTAAGGACTGAGTGAATAGCTCTTTGGTCTATGATAGGGTGTTTTTAAGGACTGACTAATGAGAAAGAGAAATCATAAAGAGGAGATATGATTCTATTTTTAGCTCTGTGAGGTATCACCAAATTCTTTTCCACAGAAGTTGCACTAATTTGCAGTCCCGCCAGCAGTGTTAGAGTGTTCCTGTCTCTCCACATCCTCGCCAGCATTTGTTGTTTTGGGATTTTTTGATAGAGGCCAATCTCACTGGGTTAGGTGATATCTCATTGTGGTTTTGATTTGCATTTCTCCAATAATTAGAGATGTTGAGCATTTTTTATATGTTTGCTGCCCATTTTTTCTCTTCTTTGGAAAAGGTTCTGTTCATTTCCATTGTCCATTTATCCATGGGGTTGTTTGAATTTTTCTTGTGAATGCTTTTGAGTTCTAGATATATTCTTGTTATCAGACCTTTATCAGAAGCATAGAGAGCAAATATTTTCTCCCATTCTGTAGATTCTCTATTTGGTCCAATGGGAGTTTCCTTGGCTATGCAGAAGCTTTTTAATTTGATCAGATCCCATTTGTTTATATTTGTTTGCCATTGGCAAGAATACTGCAATTCACACCCTGGTGTAGGTTTTGTTTGACATAGTACATGGGTTCATCTAGGTTATATATTTAAAGGTAGAATTGGAAGCGGTTAAGATAAAGAGAAAAATCATGGAAGAGTGGATAGGTGACAAATTACCTAATGAATTAATATTCACAGGAGTAGCACAGAAGGTACCAAGTGGGCACATGGTATAACTGCATGGCCAGATAATTAAAATAGGATATTGAAGACAGGGAAAGAACAATGGCTAGAAAAGGCAGTGGGAATAAAAGAGAAGCACCGAGGATGAAGAACAGTTCTAACAAAAAAGAAAATCCATATTGATGTATTTTGGCAATAGAACAAGAATGTCAAGAAGAATCAGGGAAGGAGCTATAGGACATGAGTGAGAAAACAGGGTTAGATTTGGTTGAAAGCATAGTATGATGTCTGTCCTGAGTGGTGTTGAGGTGGGAAGTGGGTAAGGTCAGTGGACATAGCATCATTTGTCTGTGTTCCATGATATACTTAGATGAGAATATTTCCCTAACTAACTTTTTTTAAGCCTTACTGGAGTTGGTTTTCCTCATGAAGACTTAAAAAGGAAAGCTAATTGACCTTGTTATAAAGCTGTTCAATATATACATATCTATTTCCATAAAGAGATCCTTGGGAATACAGTCATTGGCACAAATCCTATAATTTAATGGTTGAAGAATCGTCTTCAGTGTTAGGTTTGATGTCAAAATATCAGGTTTGTGTTTCCTGGTTGTTGGTTTCCAGTACCAAAGAATGGTTACTGGTATCAAGTTAATGGAATAAATGAGCAAGCCAAACAGATGCAAGGAAGCCAAATGGTAACATTTATTATGCACAGAACATTCTGAAGAGGGGACGGGTCTAACTCCATGAGGAAAGACAACCCTTAAAATGAAAGTATGTTCCAAAGAAGGTCGAAGTCTAGCTCAACCAGTGGAGACCACCCTGAGATTCAATAGAATTCTCTCCTTTACACTAAAGTTTTAATTCTATGTTAAGTTGGGGCTGAATATTTATTTATCATTTTTCAGAATGGGGTGGAGAGTTCTCAGAATGGCAAGTCCTCCCCCCATTTTCAACCTTGAAAGGCAATTTCTGGGAGTTGCCACAACATTTGCAAACTGTTGTGGCATAGGTGGGTGTGATTTTTACTATGCTAAAAAGGGTAGGTCACTTGAGGACACTGCCACCTTGTTGTACACATGTCCCAAGACCCCCTTTTGTAATCTGAATAATATCTCCTCTTCATGATTTCTCTGCCTCTTTCTCGTTAGTCAGTCCTTAAAAACACCCTATCATAGACCAAAGAGCTATTCACTCAGTCCTTAAATATCCCCTGGACAAGACATCTGTTCCTACTTTTCCTCCTTAACCCTACCTAACACTAACCAGCTTTCATATAGACAACCAAAAGCACTTACTTGGTAAGAAAAAAAAATAAAATGTTCTCTTTAATTTGTAATGTTAAAATGCTGAGAAAACTTCACACTCTTCACAAGAAAGTGAAGTTCAGAAAAATCTAGAAGATATTTCTTAACCAACCTGTAAAAGCATTAGTAATAGGAGGATGATTGTGAAAGTGCAATTTCCTGTTGAGTATTTTCTTTTATTTATGCAGTTTTGGAACCAATGAAATCGGTATATGATTATGAAACACTGATAGACATAAATTGGCAAGTGCACATATGCAAAAACTTCTGAGAATTGCTGAGTTTCCTGTGACAATGTATAATATCAGGTAGTCATAATCCTGTATATAAATGTAGCATACGTTTTTTGTGTGGTATATGTCTTGTATTCCCATGTATGTTTTTTTTGTGTGGCATAGCTCTTCATTGATCTTGGGTGTATAGCTACGACTGGAATCACTGGATCATGTAATAACTCTATGCTTAACATTTTGAGGAAATGCCAGACTGTTTTGCAGAGAGACTGCACCATCTTAGATTCCAGCCAGCACACTGCTGGTGGGACTGCAAATTAGTGCAACCTTTATGGAAAAGAATTTGGAGGTACCTCAAAGAGCTAAAAATAGAAATACCATTCGACCCAGCAATAGCATTATTAGGCATCTACCCCAAAGAGCATAAGACATTCTATTATAAAGACATCTGCACCCTAATGTTTATGGCAGCACAATTCACTATTGCATAGACATGGAAACAACCCTAGTGTCCAACAATCATGAGTGGATTAATAAAATTTGGTATATGTTCACAATGGAATATTACTCAATTCTAAGAAACGACAGTGAGCTAGCACTGCTTATATCATCCCGGATTGAGCTTAAGCCCATTATCCAAAGTGAAATGACACAAGATCAGAATAGTGGGCTCCACATATACTCGCCATCAAAGTGATACTGACTGATTGACACTATGGTGCTCAAAGGGTGGTGGTGTTCACCAGGGATTTGCAGATTGGAGGGTAGTCCCACATCTAAGGGATGTGGTGAACAATGTGGAGTGGAAGGAGATACCTCTAACCCTTGCTAGGGAGAGGCAAACAGATAAAATATAACCTAAAGTTAAGAAAAGTAGAAAAACAAACATTTGTCGGGTGTGGGGCAGGTGGGAGGGGGGAGGAGAGGATGGGTATATACATACATAGTGAGTGTGATGTACCCCGTCTTGGGGATGGACACATTGAAAATCTGACTCTAGGTGGGAGGGGAAACAAGGGCAATGTGTGTAACCTTAATGTTTGTACCACCATAATAATCTGAAATTAAAAAAAAGATAAGAAAAAAAAAGTATGTGAAAGGTCAGAGCACCATTATTCATAAGAGCCAAAAAATGGAAGCAGCATAAATGTTTACCAATTAATAAAGAAATAAATGCAATGTGAGAAAAGGAGAAATGGTGGTATATCCATACAAAGGAACATTATTCTGACTTGAAAAGGAATGATGCACTGATCTATGCAACAACATGGAGGAAACTTGAAAATAATGCTTGGTGAAATTAGTCACAAAAGGACAAATATTGTATGTTTCCATTTACACGAAGTGTTTAGAGTAGGTAAATCCATAGAGGAAGTAGGTAGATTAGTGATTTCCAGGGTCTGGAAAGAAGGAAGAATGAAATATGAGGTTTCTTTTGGAGGTAATAAAATTATTGTGTAATGAGATCACGGTGGTAATTTCACAACTTTGTGAATATACTTTAAAAAACTGAAATGCACAATTTAAAGTAGTAAACCTGATGGTGTGTAAATTATATTTCAATAAAAAAGGGCCTCCACCGAACAAACAGCCCCCACCCCTGGTGGTCAGGGAGATATTGGGTTAAATGGCCTTGGACAACAACCTTCTCCTTGGCCACAGACATCTTTCAGGGTATGGGGTATTCCATGGAAAACACTTTTTTTTTTTTTTTTTTTGGCCCTTCTCTTTTTCCTCTCAAAGTTACTCATTTCTCCTAAATCCAAGCTTGACAGAGCAGTTTGGCAAAGAGAATATTGGGCAGGATTTGATTGTCTCTCTGAGGCCCACAGTCAGAAGAAATTACCCTGTTTCCATCCCCCCTCTGGATGCAGCCCCCAAGGTTATCTATGGGCCCAGCCTTCTCCCCTGGCTCCTGGGAGACCCCAGGGAGGGCAGATCTAGGGCTTAGTATTTGATCCACCTCTGCCCCTTCATTTTTTTTGTTGTTGTTTCTTTCTTTCTTTTTTTTTTTTTTTTTTTGGCAGGGGGGAACATTTTCTCTTCTGAGTACAGAAGAAAAGGGCCTTGTCACTGAAAAAGGAGGGAAATAGATCATTTTAAAGCTGAAGGCTATCTTATGTGGTACAGGGAGCCAGATAAACATGTGGGTCCCTCACCTAGATTATCTGCCTGGAAGTCTCAACCATGCTGTTCACAAGCTATATGACACAGACTCTGTACAATTAAAAACAGATGTGTTTTCTCATTGGTAATATGGGGAAAACAAAGGCACCTACATTAATGAGTTGCTGTAAGGTGCAAGTAAGCAAATACATATTCCAACTCAGTGAGGGTCCACAGTCATTACCATTATTCTACATACAGAAACACCATGCATATGCAGAGAATAAGGATCCAGTAAAAGTGGACTTACCGACAGAATTCAAAGAATGCTTTTCCACTTCTTGGTATGTCTTACAGGCATTTGATCGTGGCAGCCAGCCCAGGCTGATAAATGGTGAGGTTGACAGAGAAATGCTGTCATCCTGACAGCTCAAACAACTTATTTTTCTGTTTCATTTTTATATGAAAAATTGGAAATTTGCCATTCAAAATGGCTTCTGTTTCTTTTTCCACCTGTTCTTCTCATTGTCAGCATGTTAAGTTAGTGAGGTAAATAACCTTCTGACTGACCTTAAGCAAAGGAAAACACTGGTGTGGCTGCAAGGAGCATGGGAGGTAACCAAGAGGATCACTGCCAAGGCAGAGCATGTAGGAGAAAGCAATAGAACCCTGTTCTCCACAGTTTGATGACACATCTCCTCAGTATCTCTTCAGATGCAGAATTAGAACTATTTTCCTGGTTTTGCAGAACAGTTACTAAGGAAATTGTAAGGATGAACAAAACTTTTCAGAAATGTAAAATAGTCAATGTAAGCTCTTTAGCCATTTGGTATTGCAAGTGTGCCTTAAAAACAGTTACATATTCAAGAACAGAAAGAATTGTTTTTACAACTGGGGAAGTGTACAAAGGGATGGAGCTGAAAGGAATAAGAGGAAGTTGAAATTTTAAACTTATTCTCATTGGTATTAGAAGGGCACCTACATGCATTTCAAATAAGCCAAAGATTGCCAAAGACTGCAGATTTGCAATTTTTTTCCACATATTAAAAAGGAAGTACACTGCTAGAACAAACAGTCACATCTGTGTTTCATAAATTTTCATGTTCATAAAAGTGAGTGTTATCATGGTTGTGAAATCTAAGGTTCTTTTACTGGAAACACCAACTGCAATGAAGAGGGAGTGGCAGAAAGAGGAAAGGTATATATATTCAGGATCTCGCCATACAGAACACTGAGACTCTCATAGGCTTCCTGACAACCTCTGCTCCCTCCAAGAACACAGGTGAGTGCGTCCAGATGCTCCACATAACTATATGAATCAATTTTAGAATAATAACAATAATGTGTTTTATATCATGCATCTACTTTATTCTGTCTAATTGTATTTTGCTTATTCTGCAAGGGCTAAATTAAAATACCCATTACATCAGACTTATCCTTTCAATTATTTATTTCTAAGTGAACAAATGCGCCCTTAAAAGCATGGGGGTAGTTGGAAGACTGCCTTGCAGACACAGAACTTTGAAAGAAAAGTCAGAGGTGCCTCTTGAGAGCTGGCTGCATGCCACCCACAGTAATCTTAATCTGAGTGTTTGTTTTAAAGCCTTTCTACCTAGACCTAGTACCGCCCCCCATGAAGAACAGATAAAGATGTTCTATTTCCTGTAGACAAAGTCTTTGAAAATAGTAATTTCATGAGTCTTGTAATTTTGACATTAATACATGACCTTGTAGAAGGCTTAAAAAGTAAAAAGAAAGAAAATTTTAATTGCCAGAATCCTATAACCCAGATATGTCACTTTCTGTAAGAAAATGTTATTATGAAGTGATTCTCCATTCAGTAAAGTGATTTTAAAATGAATCTGATGCTTTTCCAGGAGTTCTAGATCACACCAAGGTCACCATGAAGTCACTCAGTGAAGCAAACACCCAGTTTGCTTTAGATATGTTCTGACAGTTTGGAAAATCAAAGGAGGACAACATCTTCTATTCCCCTTTCAGCATCACATCAGCATTTGGGATGCTTCTATTAGGGTGCAGAGAAAACACTGCACTACAAATCGAGAAGGTAGGTGACAGCTGTGGTATCTTGGCCTGTTTGAACATTGCTATCCATTTTTGTGTCAGTGAGCATGTGGATGGCACCAGATCTGGTGGCCTATGGGGTGGCAAGGAGCCTCATGGGTGGTGGAGGGGCTGATGGGAAGTACAAGGGCTGGGAAGAAATTCCCATAATTGAGTGAGCATTAATTTAAACAGATCTTCTGAATAAAGTTTTCTTCTCCCACTTCATATCTCTTCCAGGTCCTTCACTTCAATCAACTCACAGAAAACGCAAAACAAAGAACTGCCGCATGTCATGTGAGTCACAAAGCACTGCAGTTCAGAAATAGCTTTAGGTATCTCAGTGGGTCGCAGTTTAAACTGGGACTTCATAATAAATTAAGAAACTAAAGGCAATTTTTAGAAGTATTCTGGGACAAAAAAAGATTGTGGCATACACAGTGGTTTTGCATTTTGTGTCACATAATTATTATTTTCACATTTTGCTTTACTGTCAGAAGGTCAGCATTGCACTTAAGAGAAAGGTTCTAGAGCTACATATGTTCAAATTCCAACTCTGCTCTTCACACATAGCGAACGCAGACAAGATATAACTGCTGAGTCACACTGACCTCATACCAACAAACTAGGGGTAATAAACAATCTGACTCAATACATGCAAATACATGCAAACATTTACAACACTGCCTGGCCTCTAAAAAGCCATAATAAAAGATATTATTATAAAATAATAATTATACTAATGACAATGTTGCTAAAATAATTTAATTTTCATTGTCATCAGTGAGATCAAGAAGAATAAGCAAAATACCAAGTATATTTTGAGAAATGATACATAAGAAATATATTGATTTAGAGCATCAATGGTGCAAAACTCTTAGCTACAAAGTAGAAGGTTCTAGAATAAGACAGGTTTAGGTTCAAACCTTGGAATTTCTAATTCATGTCTCTTTAGACAGGTTTTTTAATTCTCTGAGTCTTCTTGTTTTCATCTGAATTGGACAAAAGACTTCGAGCTACCCTTGTAAAGCCCTCAGATGAGTACCAGGCACACATACAGAGAATGACCATCATGAGGAAAGAGCCATAAATCACAGTCAATGTGTCTTAGAAGATGATTCCATCAGGGGGTAGAACAGCGCTTCATGTCATAACATATTTAAAAAATTGATACTTCCACATAATCATATCCTTGATGGCTGTTAGAAATGAAAACTAGTTCTTGCCCATGAAAGCTTAGAGTTTAGCAGGGAAGTTACACTTAACTGTTTAAACCAATGAGGGGACAATTCAGTGGTAGAATGGTATTGCATCTTTAGTTCAAAAAAGAAAACATTGGATGTCTTAGAACAAGAAGAAAGAATGTACTGGAAAAGTTCAATGTAAGGTAGATTTCAAAGAGTATTTGAGGTAAAAATGCAGCAAATGTCAAGGAATTGGCACAAAAGGTCATATTTGAGACCACCCACCTTTAGGTATTGACACCACAGATTTAGCATGAGTTTAGTAAATTCATTGACAGGGTATTTCAATGAGGTCCTTTTTGATGTTTGAAGGATGAAAAGCCAGGAAATGTGCATCACCAATTTCAAAAGCTTCTGACTGAATTACACAAACACACTGAAGCATATGAGCTGAAGATTGCCAACAAGCTTTATGGAGAAAAGACTTATCAATTCCTTGAGGTAATTTCACCTGATCTACCAAAACTTTCCTCTGCCTCCTGGGTCCTACTTGTCTGAATGGTCTAATGTGGCAGGGCAAGGAAGATGAGTCTGTTCCTCTCAGGTGGGGAGCATTCACTCAGGGTGCATAAGTTCCAATACCACAACTCCACCCCAGACTCTGATAATGCACCAGGAAAGTATAGTTTTAGGGATAATCTGATGAGGAAACAGGAGGTGGGGTAGCACAGTGAGACATGACATGCCAGGAATATAGAGCACGTGTTGGTGGAAATTGTAAGGCTAATGGGATATTACTGGAGTGGGCAGACTTGGGTGAATCCCTAGGGACAGCTGAGGAATACTGAATGCCTGAGGAAGACACAAAGGTGAGAAATGACTTGGATGAAATTACTGGAAAGAAGCCTCAGAAGCAAGTCACCTGCTTAAGAGCAAGGTGCTTTGAAGCTTGCCAACCACAGCCTCTTCTGCCTCGATGTCTGCCAGGTGACTTTGACCTGCAGTTACCTCCATCTTGTGCCAGCCTGTACCCCTGTCATGTGGACTACGTGACAGCTGCACAAAAATAGGCTTGGGCAGGAGATAGTGGATGTGTTCAGGGTCTGGACTCACCTTACTATAATTATAAATAATTAAATTTGGTAACAGTAACAAATATCTACTGATACCTTACCATTAATTCCTCTTTTATTTTTTTCCAATCTCAAAGCAATATTTAGACAATGTTAAGGAATTTTACCTGGCCAGTGCGGAATCTGTAGATTTTCAAAATGCTACAGAAGAAAGTGAAAAGAAGATTAACACCTGGGTGGAAACTCAAACAAATGGTAAGAGGACTGCCCATTATAGGAACATTTTTGATTCTCCTGTGTGAGTGAGTCCTGTGCTTGACACTGCATGAGGTTCTGAGTGTTGGTGCAGAGATGGATTTGCAGAGCGGAGGCAGGAGGACTCGGCAGAAGATGAAAAGGTCCACGATAATATGGGAGATCCAAGGGGAAATCCCACAGGAGGGATTCACAGGAAGCCAATTATGCAGAAACACAGGTGGAGAACTCTTTGCACATGGCCCACGTGACCCACATGACTGTATTTCTGTGGATCCCAAGTCTCTGCACAGGCCCATTTCAAGGTCATATCATTTTCTTTAAGTCAGACCCAATTTTTGACTATGGATCTTTAAGAGAAAACATTACAAAGGGTCCCTTCTCCTTTACTAAATGGAAAATGAGCAGCCCTCCTATAAGCCACTCTTTTTACCACCTGTGCTGGAGCTGCAAGGACCACACCCACACCCACATAGTCTGCAGGGATTGTCACAACTGTTTTACTGATGCATAGTAGAGAGTTTCATTCTATGAACATCCATCCTACCTCCCAACTGTCATTACAGGACAAATTTACAGCAATTCAACATGGGAATGAATGGAAAAACTCCCCAGGAAGTAGTGGCTGATAGCACAGGGCGTGTATTTCAGAGCATAGAGTTCATATTTTTCCTAAATTACAATCAAGTCCTAATCCTCTTTGAGTAAGGCCACATTTGAAAAAAATAGGAAGACAGGAAGGTAGAAATGAATTCTATATAGATATGTTGAAAGAGCTCAAGTTTATCACTATTCAGTGTAGATGACTGACATCACCCATAGACAGAGAACCTGCACCCCTTTCCCATCACGAGGAGTGGTATCTCCTACAGGGCTAACTCTATGGGGCTGCAGCCATGAGGACAGCTGAGTCTGGTGAATGGTTAGTCAGTGATTTTCTAATGTAGTGACTTGGTGAATAATTAATGATCACTCATGAACTTTTGCAAAGCATCTTCCAGACAAACCACTTGTACCTTGCATGACAGATGCTTCTTTCCTTTCCTTGCAGGAAAAATCAAAGACCTTATTCCTAACAAGACTCTTGACAACACCACCGTACTGGTTCTTGTGAATGCAGTCTATTTCAAAGGGCAGTGGGAGAAGAAATTTAATAAAGAAGATACAAAAGAGGGAGAATTTTGGCTGAACAAGGTATTGCCTATATTTTATTCATATAATGTAATGCAGTTATACAGGAGATATTAATTATTTATTTCAGAAAATTATGATGGTACAAATATTTTGGATACAAGTAATGCCTTTGGCTTACCCAAGCCAGGGCTAGAGGTGTGCCCTTCCCCTATACAGTGTGCTCCATCTCCATTAGTTGTGAATTTACCCACCTACCCCCCCAACCTGACTGACACCCAGTGAATATTACTACCCAGTGAGTTCCTTCGTGTTGATCAGTTAGTATAAATTTGATCGTGAGTACATGTGTGATCACCATATTTTTTGTAGTTGAGTAGTATTCCATAGTACACATGTACCACATTTTCTTAATCCACTCATGTCAAATTTAAACACATCTAATGGGATGTACCATGCAAAGTAAAACATTTCATTCTTATAACTTTATTTAGCTACAAATACCGACAGAAACTCTTTTCTCCTATTCACAAATTTCCTGCCTTATTCCTTAGAAAGAGAAAGATGTGTTGGTAACTCAATACTATTATCATTTTTGGCTTGTGTCTCACTTGGTATTTGTTTGGCACATTAATTTATTGCAGGGCACAAGCAAATCTGTACAGATGATGAATCAAAGAAAATCCTTTAATTTTGCCTTGCTGGAGGATGTGCAGGCTAAAGTTCTGGAAATACCATACAAAGGCGAAGACCTAAGCATGATTGTGCTACTGCCAAATGAAATAGATGGTCTGCAGAAGGTAAAATCTTGCATGCACAATCCTTCTATTGCCCGATTTTCAAGTACCAAGTCTAAACAAGGCTAAAGGTTTTACACAAAGGAGCCTCAAACTAATAAAGAATTAAAACTGAGGAACAATGATTCACTTTTCTCTTAAACATCTTTTAACATAAGACATGATAAAAACAGAAGGCTTAAGCAATTATTAATTAACGACAGTTATATACAGTGGATCTCAATTTGATGGCAGTATTATGCAACAATTTACACTTGATTGAGAGAAATGTATAGCACTGTGGGAAAAATTTAAAAATCCATAAAGCAAAAAAGTAATTATAATAGTGTAGATGCTGTAGTTGCAGAATGTGGCAAGTAATGTATACAAGAAAGGAAGAGTCTATTACAATTAGACACATTTAGGAAGTTGTCGGCATAAGAAATAGTGAAATAGAGTTAAGTACAAACTGATATAATGATTCTGTTTTTACATATAAATACATATGTACATACATATATACTTATACATAAATAATCAAATGTACTTACATAATCAACACTGTTATTTTTCCTATTAGAATATCTAATAAACTGGACCTTTTGTATTTTTATTTATTGCTAAAATAAAAACTTTATACATATTCATTCTCTGTTAAGCTGTGTTAGAGGTCTGTAGTTAACCATATCAGTTTCTTTTTATCATTTTTATAGCTTGAAGATAAACTCACTGCTGAGAAATTGATAGAATGGACAAGCTCACAGAATATGAGCAAGAGAGGTGTGGACCTATACTTACCTCGGTTCAAGGTGGAAAAGAGCTACGACCTCAAGGACGTGTTGATGGCCATGGGGATGGTGGACGTTTTCTCTCCACAGGATGCTGACCTCTCAGGCATGACTGGGAGTCGGGGTCTTGTAGTGACTAAAGTCCTGCACAAGGCATTTGTAGAGGTCACGGAGGAGGGAACAGAGGCTGCTGCTGCCACTGGCATAGTTATCAGTAAAACATCTACTCCATATTCAATTTACGAAGAGTTCCATTGTAATCACCCATTCCTATTCTTCATCAAGCAAAATAAGACCAACAACATTCTCTTCTTTGGCAGAGTCTCTTCCCCTTAGATGTGATTGGCCTGTAATTATTATAAGATGTTCACAGAATTGTTCCAGTAAACTTATTGCTGGAAACAAGAGGTTGTCTTGATTCATTTTTCTTTTCATACTCATAATCGTCACCAAGAATTTACTGGTTCAAATAGCACTTCTTTCTGTCTTTCTCTTTCTAAACACACATATAAATCTACCTTATCTCCAATAAAAATTTCCTTGGGGAAATATGTCCAACTTCAATAATACTAAAGGTTATTTCAATACAATATCTTCTAAATTTGAAATGTAATTGTTTGCAACCTACTTTTTTGATTTTTTTTTCATTTCATCATATTGTGGGGGTACAAATGTTGTTAAGGTTACATATATTGCCCTTGCTATCCCTCTCCCCTGGAGTCAGAGCTTCAAGCGTGTCCATCTTCCAGGTGGTGGGCATCACACTCATTATGTAAGTATATACACATCCCCTCCTCCCCACTCCCACTTCCTGACACCCAATAAAAGTTTGTGGGGTTTTTTTGACTTTCTGGCTACATTTTATATCTTTGCCTCTCTAGCAAGGGTTAAAGGTATGCCTTTCCCCTCCACAATGCTTGCCACATTCCTAAGTTGTGAGACTGCCCCTCTACCCCTGAATCCCTGGTGAATACCACCACCTTTTGAGCACCATAGTTTTAATCAGTCAGTACCAATTTGATGGCGAGTACATGTGGAGCCCATTTTCCTGATCTTGTGTCGCCTCACTTTGGATAATGGGCTTAAGCTTAATCCAGGATAGTATAAGCGATGCTAGCTCACTGTCATTTCTTAGCATTGAGTAATATTCCATTATAAGCATATACCAAATTTTAATTATCCACTCATGAATTGACGGGCACTTGGGTTGTTTCCACATTCTTGCAATAGTGAATTGTGCTGCCATAAACATTCGGGTGCAGACTGTAAGATACTGAGCTATAAGGACAATGGACACCTTCCAGCTTCTGTTTACTGCTTGTTTGCTAACAGCAAGGCATTATGAGTACATTATGGGATGCAGAAGAAAAAGACAAAGAACGCAGAAACCGAAGTCTCTCAGCTAGGTCCTGGAACTGGTTAGAGCCTATCAGGGGCAGCATGAAGTAAGAATCACTGTGGGGGCGGATGCATGATCAGTGTGTAAACAACTTAGCTATAAAAGGGTCACTAGCACACAAAGGGGGGGGTCCCTGCTTGAAGAAGAGGCCACTGCGCTGGCACTCTGGGGGCTCGGACCCTAGCTCGAGCTAGACAATAAAACTCCTTTTGATAATTACAGCCTCGGTGACTCTGTCTCTCTGTCTTGTGGCCCAGCGAATCTCGAATATAACAAGATATCTTTGTTATAAAATGCGTTGTTGTCTTTTGGGTAGATGCCTAATAATGCTATTTGCTGGATCGAATGGTATTTCTATTTTTAGCTCTTTGAGATATCACCAAATTCTTTTCCACAGAAGTTGCACTAATTTGCAGTCCCACCAGCAGTGTAAGAGTTTTCCTGTCTCTCCACATCCTCCTCAGCATTTGTTGTTTGTGGATTTTTTGATAGAGGCCAATCTCACTGGGGTTAGGTGATATCTCATTGTGGTTTTGATTTGCATTTCTCTGATGATTAGAGATGTTGAGCGTTTTTTGTATGTTTGCTGGCCATTATTCTGTCTTCTTTTGAAAAGTTTCTGTTCATTTCCATTGCCCATTTATTGACAGAGTTGTTTGATTTTTTCTGGTTGATTTTTTAAAGTTCTAGATAGATTCTTGTTATCTGCCCTTTATCGGATGTATAGACAGCAAATATTTTCTCCCGTTCTGTAGGTTGTCTATTTGCTCTAATAATAGTTTCCTTGGCTGTGCAAAAGCTTTTTAATTTGATCAGATCTCATTTATTTATTTTTGTTGCTGTGGTGATTGTTTTGGGGATCTTCTTCAAAAATTTTTTGCCTATGTCCTTTGCCTTTGCCAATGTCTGAAAGGGTCTTCCAACATCTTCTTCTAGAATTCTTAAGGTTTCATGCCTTAGGTTTAAGTCTGTTATTCATCTTGAATTGACTTTTATGAGAGGTGAGCAGTGGGGATCCAGATTCATTGTTCTGCATGTAGCTATCCAGTTTTCCCAGCACCATTTATTGAAAAGAGATTATTTTCCCCATTCAGTCCTTTTAACCTCAAACTACGTTTTAATAATAGAAACACTAAACATCCAAGAAAAGCTTATTAGGCTTACTGGTATTTTAAACTGTACAAGAAAGCATTGTCAAATATGAAATAGCATGTAACTTTCTTTTGGTTGTATTTATATCAATGTATTATAAATACTTGTTCCAAAAGTATATAAGATTCCTAAAATTCTATTATGCCTTGGTATAATACTATCAATAATAATTATACATGCTAAATTGTTATATGCCACAGAAATAACTAAATCTCTTTGCTTCTTTAACCATGACTATTGCAAGGCTTTTATCATCCACAATAATTATTTTACTTTGATTGTCGTTAAACAACAATTTATAATCAACTACATCACTTCTCGGCCTTTCGGCTAAGATCAAGTGTAGTATAATCAACTACAATCCAAGAATTCCTTCTTTTATAAAAAGGTCATGGAAAGAACTAAAATATTTTTTATGACTTTTATTTAAAATATTACTGATTCTCTTGCTTTGTTTTCCAGAGTCATGACAACTTTCAAATAAAAACAAGTCTACCTGATATCTCCAGGATTTAAAACAATTGAATCCTGCTGGGCCCAACCTGTTAGGTGAGATTACAAGAGCCAATTATAAGGGACAGAATTAGTTTAAACCCTCCAGATCAAGGATGGGCACGCAAAAGCCTAAACAAATACTAAATGAGAGACTTTGCCTTTCTGGGCCAAGTGGATATCCATCCCAATCATAAAAATTTCCTGCTTCCCATAGACTTAGAGCTCCCTGAGCATAATCCTACTCAGTTATGGGGTTTAAGCAAAAAGGGATGAAACAAGAATTTTATGAGCCTCCTTAGGACAAATTACTAAAGAGACTAAAATATTGTGACACAAGGAAAGTCCCTAAATCCCTCAGCTTAAATGGTTAACAATGATTGCATTTGCTACAAGTATTTGGCTTCTTTTCTGTTGGCAAATGGTAGAAAAAAAAATCCTGACTTTTTGTCCGAAACTCTTCACCCTCATAAATCTAAAGTTGATTTACTTGAAATACCAATTGCAATGAAGAGGGAGTGGCAGAAAGAAGAAAGGTATATATATTCAGGATCTCACCATTTATCACACCGAGACACTCTAGGCTTTCTGACAACTTCACCTCCTCGAGGAACACTGGTGAGTGTTTCCAGCCACTCCAGCTTAACACCATGAATTATTTTTTAGAATAATAATAATAATGTGTTTTATATCTACTTCATTCTGTCTAATTGTATTTTGCTTATTCTGCAAGGGCTAAATTAAAATACCTACTTCATCAAATTTATCCTTTCAATTATTTATTTGCAAGTGAACAAATGCACCCTTAGCAGCATGGGGGTGGGGAATAGTGCCTTGCAGACACAGAACCTTGAAGGAAAAGTCAGAGGTGCCTCTTGAGAGCTGACTGCATGCCACCCACAGAAATCTTCATCTGAGTGTTTGTTATAAAGCCTTTCTGCCTAGACCTAGTACCGCCCCCAATGAAGAACAGATAAAGATGTTCTATTTCCTGTTGACAAAGTCTTAGAAAATAGTAATTTCATGAGTCTTGTAATTTTGACATTAATACATGACCTTGTAGAAGGCTTGAAAAGTAAAAAGAAAGAAAATTTTAATTGCCAGAATCCTATAACCCAGATATGTCACTTTCTGTAAGAAAAATGTTATTATGAAGTGATTCTCCATTCAGTAAAGTGATTTTAAAATGAATCTGATGCTTTTCCAGGAGTTCTAGATCACACCAAGGTCACCATGAAGTCACTCAGTGAAGCAAACACCCAGTTTGCTTTAGATATGTTCCGACAGTTTGGAAAATCAAAGGAGGACGACATCTTCTATTCCCCTTTCAGCATCACATCAGCATTTGGGATGCTTCTATTAGGGTGCAGAGAAAGCACTGCACTACAAATCGAGAAGGTAGGTGTCAGCTTTGTTATCTTGACCTGTTTGAACGTTGCTCTCCATCACTGTGTCAGTGAGCATGCGTAGGACACCAGATCTGGAGGCCTATGGAGTAGCACAGGGCCTGATGTATGTGCAGGGGCTGATGGATACCACAGGGGCTGAGCAGAAATTTCCATAACTGTGTGAGCACTAATTCAAACATAGCTTCTCAATAAAATTTTCTTCTCCCACTTTGTATCTCTTCTAGGTCCTTCACTTTAATGAAGTCACAGAAAACACAAAAGAAAGAGATACAAAGTGCCATGTGAGTCACAGAGCATTGCCCTTCAGAGAGAGCTTCAGATATATAAGTGGGTCACAGTATAAGCTGGAAATTTCACATAAACTAAGAAACTAAAGGCAATTGTTAGAAGAACTCCTGGACAAAAAAGAATATGGTGTACAGACTGGTTTGCATTTCATGTTGCACAATTGTTAGTTTGTGTTTTAGCTTTACTGTGAGCAAGTCAGCATTGTACTTAAGAGCAGGGGTCTAGAACTGCATAGCCTAGGATCAAATTCTAGCTCTGCTCTTCACACATAGTGAAAGCGAGTAAGCTACAACTGCTGAGCCTCACTGACCTCATCCCAGTTAAAGTAGGGATGACAAACAATCTGGTTCAATACATGCAAATACATGCAAACATTTGCAACAGTGACTGGCTTATTAAAAGCCACAATAAAAGTTATTATTATAAACTAATAATTATATTAATCACAATAATATCACTAAAATAATTTAATTTTAATTGTCATTAATGAAATCAAGAATAATAAGTAAAATTCCAAGTACATTTTGAGAAATGATATCTATGAGATATTTTGATTTAGAGCCTCAATGGTGCAAAACTCTTAGCTACAAATTACAGACTTCTAGAATCAGACAGGTTTAGGTTCAAACCTTCGATTTTCCAATTCATGTCTCTTTAGACCGGTTTTTTAATTCTCTGACTTTTCTTGTTTTCATCTGAATTGGACAAAAGACTTCTCGAGCTACCCATGTAAAGGCCTCAGATGAGTACCAGGCACACACCGCTCTTACATGCAGAGAATGACCATCATGAGGAAAGAGCCATAAATTGCAGTCAATGTGTCTTAGAAGATGATTCCATCAAGGGGTAGAACAGCATGTCTATGTCATGTCACAACATATCTAAAAAATCGAAACTTCAACATAATCATATCATTATGGTTGTTAGAAATGAAATATGGTTCTTGCCCTTGAGAAGCTTAGAGTTTAGCTTTAGGAAAATACACCTAACCATTTAAACCAACGAGGGGACAATTCAGTGGTAGAATGGTGTTGCATCTTTAGTTCAAAAGAGAAAACATTGGATATGTTAGAGGAAGAAGAAAGAATTTACTGGAAGAGGTTAATTGTAAGGTAGATTTTGAAAAATATTTGAGGTAAAAAGACAGCAAATATCAGGGAATTGACACAAAAGGTCATCTTTGAGACCACTCACCTTTAGGTATTGACACCACAGATTTAGCATGGGTTTAGTAATTACATTGATAGGGTATTTCAATGAGGTCCTTTTTGATGTTTGAAGGATGAAAAGCCAGGAAATGTGCATCACCAATTTCAAAAGCTTCTGACTGAATTACACAAACACACTGAAGTATATGAGCTGAAGATTGCCAACAAGCTTTATGGAGAAAAGACTTATCAATTCCTTGAGGTAATTTCACCTGATCTACCAAAACTTTCCTCTGCCTCCTGGGTCCTACTTGTCTGAATGGTCTAAAGTGGCAGGGCAAGGAAGATGAGTCTGGTCCTCTCAGGTGGGGAGCATATTGACTAAGGGTTCATCGGCTCCAATACCACAACTCCACCCCAGACTCTGATATTGCACCAGGAAAGTATGGTTTTAGGGATAATCTGATGAGGAAACAGGAGGTGGGGTAGCACAGTGAGACATGACATGCCAGTAATATAGAGCAGGGATTGGTGGAAATTGTAAGACTCCTGGGATATTACTGGAGTGGGCAGGCTTGGGTGAATCCCTGGGGACAGCTGAGGAATACTGAATGCCTGAGGAAGACACAAAGGTGAGGAGATGTCTTGATTGGAATTACTGGAAAGAAGCCTCAGAAGCAAGTCACCTGCTTCAGAGTAAGGTGCTTTGGAGCTTGCCAACCACAGCCTCTTCTGCCTCGATGTCTGCCAGGTGACTTTGACCTGCAGTTACCTCCATCTTGTGCCAGCCTGCACCTCTTTAACATGGGCTACGAGGCAGCTGCACAAAAATAGGCTTGGGCAGGAGATAGTGGATGTGTTCACGGTCTGGACTCACCTTGCTATAATTATAAATAACTAAATTTGGTAGCAGTAATACATAGCTGCTGATACATTACCCCAATTCCTCTTTTATTCCATTACATCTTAAAGGAATATTTAGATAATATTAAGGAATTTTACCTGGCCAGTGCAGAATCTATTGATTTTCAAAATGCTGCAGAAGAAAACGAAAAGAAGATTAACTCCTGGGTGGAAACTCAAACAAATGGTAAGAGGACTTCCCATTATAGGAACATTTTTGAGTCTCCTGTGTGAGTGAGCCCTGTGCTTGACACTGTTTGGGGTTTTGAGGGTGGATGTAGAGATGGATTTGCAGAAAGAAGGCAGGAGGACTCTGCAGAAGATGAAACAGTACATGTTAATGTGGGAGAGCCAAGGGGAAATCCCACAGGAAGGAATCACAGGAAGCCAATTATGTAGAAACACAGCTGGAGAATTCTTTGCACCTGGTCCCACATGACTATATTTTTGTAGATCCCAAGTCTCTGCACAGGCTCATTTCAAGATCATATCCTTTTCTTTAAGTCAGAGACAATTTTTGACTATAGATCTTTAAGGAAAAATATTCCAACAGGTCCCTTCTCCTTAATTAACTGGGAAATAAGCAGCTCTTAACCCACTCTGTAACCCACTCTTTTTACCACCTGAGCTGGAGCTGCAGGGATTGTCACAGCTTTATTTCTCCTGCATGGTAGAGAGCTTACCAAAGGTTTCATTCTATGAACATCCATCCTACCTCCCAACTGTCATTACAGACAAATTTACAGCAATTCAACATGGGAATTAATGGAATAACTCCCCAGGAAGTAGTGTCTGACAGCACAGGGCATGTATTTCAGAGCATAGAGTTCATATTTGTCCTAATGAAACATCAAGTCCTACACCTCTGTGTGTGAGCCCTAAGTTGACAAAAAGAGGAAGACAGGAAGGGAGGGAGACATGAATTCTTAATAGATATGTTGAAAGAGCACATAAAATCAGTTTAAAAGTATTCAGTGTAGATGACTGAACTCAGCCATAGACAGAGAACCTGCACCCCTTTCTCATCACAAGGAGTGGAATCTCCTACAGGGGTAACTCTATCGGGCAGCAGCCATGAGCACAGCTGAGTCTGGTGAACTGTTGGTCAGTGAGTTTCTGAAGTAGTGAATTTGTGATTAATTAATGATCAGTCACAAACTTTTGCAAAGCATCTTCCAGACAAACCACTTGTACCTTGCATGACAGATGCTCTTTTTCCTTTCCTTGCAGGAAAAATCAAAGACCTATTTCCTAACAAGACTCTTGACAACACCACCATACTGGTTCTTGTGAATGCAGTCTATTTCAAAGGGCAGTGGGAGGAGAAATTTAATAAAGAAGATACAAAAGAGGGAGAATTTTGGCTGAACAAGGTATTGCCTACATTTTATTTATATAATGTAATGTAGTTATAAAGAGCATGTTAATTTTTTTTTTTTTCAGAAAATTAGGTAGGTACAAAAATTTTGGATACAAGCAATGCCTTTGCCTCATACAAGCCAGGGTTAGAGGTGTGCCCTTCCCCCATACAGTGTGCTCCATCTCCATTAGTTGTGAGCTTACGCACCCACCCTTCCCAACCTGACTGACACCAGTGAATATTACTACCAAGTGAGTACCTTTGTGTTGATCAGTTCATACCAATTTGATGGTGAGTACATGAGGTGCTTATTTTTTCATGCTTGTGATATCTCACTTCGAAGGATGCGCTCAAGCTCTATCCAGGACAATATAAGAGGTGCTCGATCACCATTGTTTTCTGTAGTTTAGTAGTATTCCATAGTATACATGAACAATGTTTTCTTAATCCACTCATGTCAAATTTAAACACATCTGATGGGATGTACCATGCAAAGTAAAACATTTCATTCTTATAATTTTATTTCGCTACAAATACCTACAGAAACTCTTTTCTCCTATTCACAAATTTCCTGCCTTATTTCTTAGAAAGAGAAAGATGTGTTGGTAACTCAATACTATTTTCATTTTTGGCTTGTGTCTCACTTGGTATTTGTTTGGCACATTAATTTTTTGCAGGGCACCAGCAAATCTGTACAGATGATGAATCAAAGAAAATCCTTTAATTTTGCCTTGCTGGAGGATGTGCAGGCTAAAGTTCTGGAAATACCATACAAAGGCGAAGACCTAACCATGATTGTGCTGCTGCCAAATGACATAGATGGTCTGCAGAAGGTAAAATTTTGCATCTGCAATCCTTCTATTGCCCGAGATTTTCTTCCTAAGGTAACAAGTCTCAACAAGGCTAAAGGTTTTGGACAAAGGAGCCTTAAACTAATGAAAAATTCAAAATGAAGAAAAATGATTTACTTTTGTATTACACATCTTTTAACATAAGACCTGATACAAACTGAAAGCTTCAGCAATTATTAATTAATTACAGTTATATACAGTGGATCTCAATTTGATGGTAGTATTATGCAACAATTTACACTTGATTGAGAGAAATATATAGCAACGTGAGAAAAATTTATAAATACACCAAAAAAAAAATTACAATAGGCTAGACACTGTAATTGCAGTATGTGTTAAGTGATGTGTACAGGACAGGAAGAGACTATTACAAATTAACATATGTAAGAGGCTGTTGGCATAAGGAAAGTGAAATAGAGTTCATTTAGTATAAAATAATGTAATGATTCTGTTTATATATATACATGTACATACATATATAGTTACACATGTATAATCCAATGTACTTATATAATCAGGACTCTTGTTTATTAGAATATTTAATAAAATAAATGTTTTGTATTTTTATTTAGTGCTAAAACAAAAACTTTACACATATTCAATTCATTGTTAAGCTATGTTAGAGGTCTGTAGTTAACCATATCAGTTTCTTTTTTCATGTTTATAGCTTGAAGATAAACTCACTGCTGAGAAATTGATAGAATGGACAAGCTCACAGAATATGAGCAAGAGAGATGTGGATCTATACTTACCTCGGTTCAAAGTGGAAGAGAGCTATGACCTCAAGGACATGTTGATGGCCATTGGGATGGTGGATGTTTTCTCTCCACAGGATGCTGACCTCTCAGGCATGACTGGGAGTCGGGGTCTTGTAGTGACTAAAGTCCTACACAAGGCATTTGTAGAGGTCACAGAGGAGGGAGCAGAGGCTGCTGCTGCCACTGGCATAGCTATCAACCTGACATCTGCTTCTTATCCAATTCATGAAGAGTTCCATTGTAATCACCCATTCCTATTCTTCATCAAGCAAACTAAGACCAACAGCATCCTCTTCTTTGGAAGAGTCTCTTCCCCTTAGATGTGATTAGCCTGTAACTTTTGGAAGATGTTCACAGATTTATTCCAGTAAACTTATTGCTGGAAACAACAGGTTGTCTTGATTCAGTTTTCTTTTCAATATCGTATTCATCACCAAGAATTTAATAGCTGAAATAGCATGTCTCTCTATCTTTCTCTTTTTAAACACATACATAAATCTACTTTCTCTCCAACAAAAATTTCCTTGGGGAAAAATGTTCAACTTCCAAGTACTATAAAAGGTTATTTCAATACAATATCTTCTAAATTTGAAATATAATTGTTTGCAACCTATTTTAAATGAATCAAAACAAATCTTATTTTCTCTTCAAACTCATTAACCTAGACACCCACAATTCTTTGAATTTAGGTAACATCTGGGACCCTTCTTATATATCTAAATTTGTGATTCTATATAATACATTATCAATAAAATAATGACTTAAATTATTTTCTGTTTTGTCTTTCTTCTTTCCACAAAATGCAGTGGCCATTCACACATAGAAAGGATAATTTGGAAATATATTAATTATATAGATAGAAAAATTCTAAACTAGAATAGAGCATGACTATTCCAGAGTGGTAGGCAGATAGTAGAACATGAAGAGCCTTGTAAACCACATTAAGAACTTTCTGTTTTATCCTGAAAGGAATAGGAAGCTCATTACAGGCTTTGATTATTTGTTTCTCTAAGAGCGAAATAAAATCACTGTAGAGATGAAGAGAATGAGATAACTTATAAGAATTATTTAGGAAGTAACGGACGCAGGATTATGGCAACAGGGTAGATATAGGGAAGTGAAGAAAAGCCAAGAAAGACACCCAAGTTTCTGAGCTAGCCAGCTAGATTTTGTTTTGGAGAGAAGAGAGGATCATGAGTTAAAATTAGAATTGAATTTGAGGCTCTTTTAAGATCCAAATAGATTTGTCTGGCAGGCACATGAAAATATTAGTATAGAACTCAGAGACAGTATATGTTCAGAAGCTCTAAATTAGTGATGTTCAATATAAAATTGCTGAGCTACTGGCATAAATATGGTAACTTTAGCTTAAGGCAAAGATGATATCCTAGGGAGATAGGATAAATTCAGAAGAATGGAGGGTCTAGAACTGACCTTAAAGTATGCCAATATGCAAAGGCCAGGATTGAAAATTTTTATTTTCTAGAAGGTAGCTTTATTCATGGATATATGTTTATCCCAGATTCTTCCCAGTCATTACTGAATCCCAGCTGATTTCAAAAAACATAAATTTAGAGTATTTGACCAAGGTCAAATTTTCCTCAGGAGGACTCAGCAGCCCAAGAATAAAGAAAGCTGAGGGAACAGAACTGTCATCACTTAAGAATGAGACTTGGTGAAGCTGTCAAGGGAACTGGAAAAACTGGATAGCTACATACAGAACAATGAATCAAGACCCCTATTTCTTGCCATGTATAAATATTAATTCAAGATTTACAAAAGACAGTATAGTCATGAAACCATAAATATTCTAGAGGAAAACATAGGAAAAAAATCTTCTAGACACTGGCCTAGGTAAAGAATTTATAACTATGACCCCAAAGACAAATACAGGAAAAGAAAAACAAATAAATGAAACTTAATTAAATTAAAAAGCTTCTTCAAAGGAAATAAGCAACAGAATTAATAGACAACCTAAGGAATACGAGAAAATATTCAAATAGTATTCTTCAATAAAGGACTAATATCCAGAATTTACAAAGAACTCAAATCAGCAGGAAACAAACAACTCTATTAAAAAGTGGGCAAAAGACATAAATAGAAGTTTTTCAAAACAACATAGGCAAATAGCTAACAAATATATGAAAAAATGTGTGACAATCACTAATCAATAGGAAAATACAAATTAAAATCACAATGAGATTTCACCTGACCCCTGTCAGAATGCCCCTTATTAAAAAGTCAAAAAACAGTAGATGCTGGCATATATGCAGACAGAAAGGAATGCTCCCCACTGTTGGTGGGACTGAAAATTAGGACAGTCTCTATGTAAAACAGTATGAAGATTCCTCATAGAAATAAATGTAGACATACCGTTTGATCCAGCAATCCCACTTGATACTTTCCCAAAGGAAGGGAGATTTTTATTTTGAGACACAGTCTCACTCTGTTGCCTGAGCTGGAGGCCAGTGGCATCATCATAATTCATTGCAACCTCAAACTCCTGGGATCAAGCAATCCTCCTGCTCAGCCTCCCAAGTAGCTGGGACTACAGACATGCACCACCACACCTGACTAATTTTTCTATTTTTTCTAGAGACAGGGTCTTGCTCTTGCTTAGGCTGGTCTAAAACTTCTGCCCTCACGCAAGCCTCCAGCCTTGGCTTCCCAGAGTGTGAAGATTATAGGTGTGAGCCACCATGCCCAGCAAAGAAGTTATTTTATCAAAAGAAATCTGCACACAAATGCTTATTGCAGCACAATTCATAATTGCATAGATGTTGAATTAACCTAAGTGCTCATCAGTTCATGAGTGGGTAAAGAAAATGTGGTATGTATGTGTACCTACAATTTTCTTCATTATGGCAATTAAAAAAAAAAATCCAGAGAAATAAAGTGCCTTCTGAGTTCTCAGTTAAGTCAGGGCAGAGTTAGAATAGAAACTCTAGCGTCCTGACTCTCGACCTGGTGCCTTCACCATGATTGAGCTTAAGCCCATTATCCAAAGTGAGGTGACACAAGATCGGAAGAATAGGTTCCACATGTACTCACCATCAAATTCGTACTGATTAACACTATGGTGCTCAAATGGTGGTGGTGTTCACCAGGGATTCAGGGCTTGGACAGGTAGACCCGCATCTGAAGGATGTGATGAGCATTGTGGAGGGGAAGGGCATGCCTCTAACCCTTGCTAGGGAGAGGCAAAGATATAAAATGCAACCAAAATGTTTCTCCTCTCATATTTTATTGAAAAAAAGAAAAAAGCCACATCAAAGCCCATATTGTAAAATTTCAAAACACTGGATACAAAAGAAAAATATTCTTCAAGCTTTCAAGTAGAAAAAATAAAAGAAAGAAGTCATGCATAAGGAATCTGAGTGGCTCCAAATTCTCCATAGCAAAAGAGACAGAAAGAAGACAATACAGCAAAGCCTTTTCAAAACTGTGAAGAAAAATCATTTTCCACTAAGAAGTCTAATCTCAGATAAATATCAACCAAATGTGAAAGTAGAATATAGACATATTCAGACATGCAAAGTGTCAGAAAAATTATCTCATAACCCACCTTTCTCAGGAAGCTAGATGTTCCACTAAATACAAGAGTAAACCAAGAAAGAGGAGACATAAGATTAGGAAAGAGGACAGATATCCAGAGGAGGAGAAAGGCAAAGGGAAACTTGAGACGATAGTAAAGAGAAATCCAAGGATGGTAACTGTCGACCTGACAGCACTAATTAGCATATTTTGGAAAGTGTGACTTAAGGAAAAAGGAACAACACATCGAGAACTGTCACCTTCAAGACTGCTGCCACAATTGTCCCACATTTTGATCTTGAGGATAGAATACCCAGGAGATTGTAAGTCAGACTCTTACCTGTACTTGGCTTGTCTTGACCATGTGCTGACAAATTTCTTATTGTCCATAACCTGTTGGCTGGATATGCCAGGAGCGTTCATTTCCCCACAGAAGCTTCTGGAAATTGGAATTAGGCTAAGGTGAGCTTAAAAGAAAAAGCCACAGAGCAGCTCCATCTGTAACCTACTGTACCAAATAACCAGTAACCAATGGAGCAGCTCAAGAAATTTCACCCTAAAATATGACTCTTTGATATAAAGAGTATTTTGAATTAAAGGCCCTTAGAGATCAACAAGCCCTTGGAAGGGGCTATCCCTCTATTTGCATAACCAGACAGGCCTATCAAAAGAACAATGGATTTCCCTTCCTTTTCTTATTATCTGGCAACATTGCAGAAAAGAAAATCAGCAATGCAACCAAACCTGGCCTAAATAATTTTAAACATAATACCTGTCTCTTGGGTTTTACAAGTCAATCTGTTTCTTCCCAGCCATTCATTCTCCCAACTATCTATTCATCTTCCCTAGCAATCATTTATTGCCCCTACACAGAATTACATATATTCCTCATCTCTCCTTTCCTCTAAAAGAAAGGTATAAAAATATCTGGGTCCCACTGGGATATTGGGTAATCACTCTGAGATTCTGCCCATGCACACAGTAAATAAAGCTCTTCCTCTTATTAATTTGCCTTAATTGTGAGTTGATCTTTCAGTGAACTTTCAGGAGAAATGGGAAGTTTCCCCTCACTCCCACACTAGACACACTAAACAACCTTACCTGATGCCCCACCTGTGGAGAAACCCATGCCTCCCAGGATCACCTCATTACTTCAGCCACTGACTGCTTCAAATGGAGCTCTGAGAAACTCCCAAGAAGGCTGAGATCCTGAAATTCTGTGTTACTTACCCTGTCCTAGGACAGTGAAGACAGTGGCTTTTCCTTGTATGGCTAGGTTTGTGCTTGCTACTCAGTTTTTTTAGCTAATTGACACATTATTTAAGAGTACAATCCTAGTGAATAAAACTATTTTCAAAAACAGGAATTGACTAAAGCAAAAGTCCATGTAGTATATATCTGCAGGAAGGAACATGGATAAAAAGGGATTCTGAGGCCAATTTACTGACCTATGGGAAGGATATATGGGGAATTATTTATTATTATTAAGATTATATATACATATTTGTATACATTTTTGTACATATTTGCATTTTATATATTTTTAAATCATCTAAAATTTAGAATACGACAACATGACAAAATGGGCTCATTCCAGATAGCCACAGTAGAAAATACATTAATATACTTGGTCACATTAACAGATCTCAGGGGGAAATTGCTTTAGACCTGCACTGTTCAATACAGTAATCATTAGCCACATGTGGCTATTTAAATTTAAATTAAGTAACAAGAAACAAATTAAAAATATAATTCCTCTGCCATACTAGTCATATATCACATGTTCAATACCTTCCTATGGCTAGCAGCTATCATATTGGACCATGCAATTATTGAACATTTTCATCATCATATAACATTCTATTGAACAATATTGCTTTCTAGTAGATCCTAGAAAATTATGTGGCAAAAATTTAATATATATGTTTTATAAGAGCTCTTTACAATAAAATAGAGATTGATTCTTTAACATATTAAAATGTAACTCTCTCAATTTTGAAGCCAAAATCCATTTTAATAGGAAACACTAGAAGCATCTAGAAACACTAAAAGCATTGAATTCAAAAGATAAAAAAGGACAGAAATATTACTACTATTTTTGCAGTACCAGATAATTATTAATAACTAGTAAAAAATCAGTGAAAAAGAACAGAGATCATTTTATAGAGTGTGACACCATTTGTGCTAAAAAGAAATAAAAAATAATCTGTATGTGTGTATTTGTGTGTGTGTATATATATATATGTAACATATCTCTGGAGTAACAGATAATAAAACTATACCATGTATTCGAGGGGAGGGTAAGTGAGTAGCTTAGTGATGTTTGTGGCAGAGATTGTGCACTCTGTAAACTCTTTTCACCTTTTGTATCTTAATTCATGAATGTATTATCTATTCAGAAATATCAATAAAATCTAAATTTTCAAAAAGTTCACTGACTCTAAGTCTGATCAATTTTACTCATAAATCTAGGTATAATTTTTAAATAATTATAATTTGCATTAATATACTATCAACTCTCAAAGAACACAGACTATGACATAATACTGCTATTGGAATCAAGATACAACTCATTAAACAAAACAGGATAAACTGTAACTATACTGGATTACTACTGTCTACAATGATTCACTATTTTCTATGCACTGTAATTCTAATAAGTGGATTTGGCAACTATGATACTATTTCCAAACAGCTGGTAATACTGTTTCAAGTAAATAGTCATAAAGTAATGTGGTGAGTTCAAAGAAAAAGAATTGAATATATGTTAATGACCACATTTTTTACATAAATTTTTGAATGTTATGACAGTTGTAATAACCAGATTGTGGTTAACTGTGCTAATGTCAAACGAGAACCCCAATGTCAATGTAACATTTGTTAAGACACATACAAGTTAAAAATAAGAGGCTTAATGTTCTTTGATAAAAATTAAGGAAGAGATTCTCCTCCATCTTTTTTATCAGAATATTTACTTTAGAAAATTTATTATTTTAAATATTTTCTCCTCTCTTTGAAATGTACATTAATCCTTTTGAAGACAAAATGGGCTTTTTTCAGCTTTATGGCCAAAAGAGTTGTTTCTTAAGAACCTGGGAACAATTTCTTAGAAATGTCTCCATCAGGGGAGATAGGAACACTATATCCCAGTTTCTGTAAGAGGATAAGAGTCTAAGGTCAAAGGGCACCTGCCTCTGAGCTGCAAAATTTCCTTCTGTCCTAAAGATAGAAAAAGTTTGTTTTTCCTCTGTATAAAGCCAATTAGCTAACACAGATGGTCACCCCAATTACCAGGTGAATCTAGGATGAATTATATGTGACAAATGGAGCAGCCAAATCCTCTTGTTTGGGGACCAGTTATTGTTTACCTTGAGAACATGTGTGTGATGGGTTGTATCTGCTTGCCAATATCAAAGGGTGAGATTTCCTTCTGTCTCTACAGTCTCTCAGCACATTACCTATGATGTGCATCACATTCTGTTTTAATGTTTATTCAATACTAAAAGTGTTTTTTATTTTTCTCTACTACCACAATAGAGAAGTATTCTGGGTTGGAAAGATTTGTTTTTAATTATATCTCCCCAACACATTTCACAATTATGAAGAGTGTGCTTTGTTCCGCAAGAAACTTGCTGTGGGATACCTAAAGAAATCATGTGGTACCTATAACATTGAAGACAGGAGGTTCTGTTTTCTAAGAATCTGATGCATTGTGAAATGGAGAGACCACTAGGTATTGCTTTACTAAGAGATTTGGATCTCAGTATTCTGAGGGATTTGCAGACAGGAACATACTGAGACATTGTCGAGATTGAATGGGCTCATGGAGAACTTGGGGCTTTGGTGCCTTCACCTCCAAATTCTCATTCTTAGGGTCACTTATTACATATCTAGGGTATGGTGCCCTCCAAACCTCAGAGCAGCTACAGCCCAGTTCCCTGACCACAGCTCTGAAAATTCCAGCTCCTAAATATATTGGGAACACAGAAAGACTTGATGGCACAGTCTTAAGAAAGAAAATAAGCATCTGACATGAAATACTTGGTCTTAGAAAGTCACTGCTACCTTACTCAGCTTGATGAATGAACATTAAAATCGTTTTTGGGAAACACAAATTATTTGTTGCAAGTTCAGTTAAGCTGATTTTAATATTACATTATAATTTTTTTTACTTTTACTGATCATTGGAGTAACAAATGTGGCTCAAAATTAGAATTTAGTATTTATAACATTTTGTTTATTCACAAGTCTCACATACGCCCATAAGATCTTCTATTTAAATTTTTTTCCTTTATAAAGTATGCTTATATTTGTCTTTTATACCTAGATATTCAAAATATTTTAAGGCAGGTGAGTATCTTTTCAAATATCTGTTTGTTGCAGAGTCAATAAAGATGGCTCACAGAACATCTATACATATGTTATTATCATCTCAGGTAACACCCATTTTCCTTATTCTAATCCTTCCTTTACCAAGCAAATTTCCAAACTATAATTCTGTCTGTGAACATACCTGTCTAGCAGAAAGATGTTCCAAGATGACTAAACATGGCTTACAATATAGGTCCACTTATATGTCAGTAAACTTACCTGTTTCTGGTTAATAACTCAGACATACAAGTTTGAACAATGAGAAACACTCTTCCAGGAAATCTTTCTCATCCCTCCCAATCTGTGCTAAATCTCTCTCCCACTCTGACCCTCCACTGAACTAAGTACAAGTCTCTTTCAGATTAATAGCATCATTGTAGAACTGTTCCTTTTTACATGTCTGTTTCTACCACCAAATTGGATATTCTTCAAAGGCAAGGATCATCCCAGTCATGCCTGTATTCTCTGCAGCAAGTGGTTAAGAGATATACATTAAATCAAATTAAACTAGATCCCTGGGATCTGATAGTCTATGAATACCAAAACAAACAAAAAATGCCATTTCATCTTGTAAAATTGAAACCAGATCCTGAAACCTTGTGAAGCCTCACCAAAGAACAGCCAGCTCACAAGTGAGACTTGGGAAAATCCCTCAATTCTGCACATTTTACTCCAAGGCTACTCATAAGCCCTGTCAACTGCACAACACTCCTACCTGACAGGGAACAGATGTAGGCAATATCAAATGGTCAGTGTTGTGAGACTGATATAACTGACCAGGAGGACTGATATGTTGACTAGCAAGTAGCCTGTTAGTTAAACTTATTGTGAATCTGCTCTGGACTTAGGATTAGATTTCTTCAGACCGAAGAGGGTAATATTCTCAGAGGACACAGGTTGGTCTTCAACTGTATAGGATGAGTGTGAGGAGCCAACACTAATATATGAAAGCTTCAGTGGTTACATTAATATCAGACAAATTAAACTTCAGGACACAGACTACTACCAGGTACGTTTTGGTGTTGACATAATAACAGATATATAAATCAGTAGAAGCACAGACAATCCAGAAATTGACCCACATATCTACATGGCACAAAGTGTCCAAGGCAATTAATTCATTAGGATAAGGAATCTTTTCAACAAACAATGCTGAAACAACTGAATATCCACATGGAAAACAATTGATTCTAACCCTTACTTTGCAAAAATTAACTCAAAATGAATCCTAGGCCTAAATGTAAATGCTAAAACCATAAAAATTCTAGAAAAAAATATGAGTGAAAATATCAGCAAAATTGAGATTGACAAATGTTTCTTAGATAAGACAGAGAAAAGTAGAAACTATAAAATAAAAATTTAATAAATTGGACTTCATCAAAATTTAAAACCACTTTTTAAAACCATCATCAAGAAATGCAATCCATGTATCTCACTCTTATATTTGGAATACATTAAAAAACAATTACAAGTCAATAATAAAAAGAAAAACAGATTAATTTAAAAATTGGAAAAGTTTGAATAGACACTTCACAAAATAAGATATACATATGGCCAATAAGCATACAAAAAGATGCTCAACATAATTAGTCATAAGATAATGCAAAAATTAAAACCACAATGAGATACTGTTAAAATTACAGCCACTAGAGTAAGGCTGCAGAGCAACTGGATTGCTCACACATTGCTGGTAAAAATGTAAAGTGGTATTAATACAACCCCTTTGGAGAACATTTTGGCAGTTTCTTATAGATTTAAACCTATACTTAGCAAACAACCCAGCAGTTTCACCCTAGGTATCTACCCAAGAGAAATGAAAACATGTGCCCATACCAAATTTATACCCACAAATTTTTATAGTAATTATTCATGATAACCAAATACTGAAAACAACACAAATGTCCATCAATGGGTAAATAGATAAACAAAATGTAGTTTTTCCATACAGTGAAATACAATTTGTTGATAGAAAGTAACAAACTACTGATATGCCAAAAAAATTGATGAGTCTCAAAAACATAACACTGAACAAAAGAAGTCAAGCGCAAAGGGATATCTGCTATGTGAATCCTATTTTATAAAAACCTGGAAATGACAAATCTGCTCTGTAGTGATTGAAAGCACATCGAGTCGCTGGGCTGGGGTTGCAGAGGGTAGTCAATGGGAAAAAGAGCAAGAGAACCTTGAGGAATGATGTCCTATATCTTCATTATAGTAACATTTTCATTAGTGTATACACATGTCAAAATACATCAAATTATAGGCTTTACATGAATGCATTTTGTAACATATAAATTATATCTTAAGAAAGTTGATTAAATATTAACTTTTAAAGATAATCTTCTGAATTTTCCTCACAGAAAAATTGCAAATTATATATGTAGATACTCTCCCTTTCAGTGTGTTGAGCTTAATCCTTCCCCCACAAATGTGGGCTGCACTTGGTAACTTGCTTTCAATTTATACAGAGTATGGAAATGGAAAAACAGAAACTTTACACTGGAGAAATCTAACAAACTTTACCTTAACCAAGCAATCAAGGTTAACTTCCCAGTGACATCATGTAGATATCAAAGACTTTCTCAATTGAAATGAGAAGGGCACTTCCCCTCTGTGACATCCTTTCCAATACCCCATAACCCTCATCTAGTCATGAGAAAATAAATTGGACAAGCCCAAAACACAGATACCTGAGCAGTACCCTTCCAAACTACCAAGGTTATGAAAAACAAGGAAAGCCTGAGAAACTGTCCTAGATCAGAGGATCCGAGGAAACTAAGACGTGATAACTAAACCATTGTTATATCCTGGACTGTATCTTATGGCTCAAAAAGAACATTAATTTTTTAAATGATGATATCTGAATAAAGTTTGGAGTTTAGCTAGCAGTAATTATGTTAGTTTATTATTATTATTATTATTACTGCCTAACGAATTGCCAGAAATTCATTAACTCACAGTTCCATAGTTCAGAAGAAGTCAGGCACAGAGTGGCTGAGTTCTCTGCTCAGTGTCTTACAAAGCTGCAATCAGAGTGTCAGCCAGACTGTGCTCCTTTCTGGAGACTGTGGGGAAGAATACACTGTCAAGCTCATTTGGGTTGTTGGCCAAATTCGTTTTTTTGCAATTGTAGGATTAGGCTCCCCATTTCCTTGCTAGCTGCCAGTAGGGGCTCTCTCAGCAATTAGAGGTTGCTCTCAGAGTTTTTCCACAAGACACTCCCATCTTCCAAGTTAGCAGGATAATTATACTCTTGCCAAATACATCTCAGGTTTTGCAACTCTCTGACTTCCCTGCCTCTAGACCAAGATATAAAGGGGTCAAAGGATTGGATCAGGTCCACTCTGACAATTTCTCTATCTTAAGGCCAACTTGTCTGGGAACCATGCTTCACACCTGTAATCCTAGCACTTTGGGAAGCCAAGTTGGGAGAATGGCTTGAGCCCAGGAGTTCAAGTTCAAGACCAGCCTGGGAAATAGCAAGATCCTGTCTCTACCAAAAATAAAAAGAAATTACCCAGGTGTGGTGGTGCATGCCCGTATTTCCAGCCACTTGGGAAGCTAAGGAGGAAGGATCCCTCAAGCCCGGGAGTTGGAGGCTACAGTAAGCTATGATGATAATGATTCCACTGCACTCCAGCCTGGGCAACAAAGCAAGACCCTGTCTCAAAAAATAAAAATGAAAAAGGAAAAGTCAACTGACTGGCACCTTAATTATTTCTGCAAAATCCCTTTATAGCAATACTTTGATTAGCATTTGATTGAATAACAAGGAGAAGGTATGTGTACACCAGGGGCCTGGAATCTTAGGGCCGTCTCAGAATTCTGCCTGCCACAGTGATGTACCAATGTTCATCTTAGATTTGAAAAGTGCAGCATAACAATTAGGTGAAATTTAAAGTGAGTGAGGGCATATGGAAACTCACTGTACTGTCTTTGCAACTTTTATGTAAATCTAAAATGATTTAAAATCAAAAGTTTATGTAAAAAATTTCTCTTTGAAAATCTTAGTTAAATATACCACCTCTTTCCTGCTGGGACAAAAACTGATAGAATCACTATATTCAATTGCTATAAACAATAATTCAGAGAGAAGGAGGAGAGGGAAGAAACAGCAGCATTTATCAAGTGCCAGGCATTTTCTTAAGCACTTTGCATAAACAGTCTTATTTAATCTCCACTATAACCCTATGAGATATTATTTTATTGGGTAATCTCCCCATTTTACTGATGAAGAAATTATGATAGAGAAGTTTATATAACTTGTTCAAAGTCACACCGTTATTGAGTGTTGAAGCTAGGAATCAAATTCAAGTAATCTGATGCCAGAGTCCTCATTTGGAAGCATTTCCCCTTCAGACCTCTTGGTCATAATCCACAGGTTCCACAACACCAATCCATTGCTTCAGCCACTCGGCTCTTTCCTCAGATGCAAATAGCTTCCAAAGAATGTAATATAGGCAGTAGCTGACATTGGACACAAATACTTCTGTAAATGTGATTCATCACTGTAGGAGCCAAGAGGACATTGTCCTAAATTCACTCGCAAAAAGAACACTTGATACTCACTCATCTTGTATCTTTTTTTCTCCATGCACAGAGCTCAGAGCTCATTTTGATGGTTTGTGTTCATTTGTGAACATACTCTTATCTGTAAAGTTTGATCAATTGCAATTATATGTCCACTGAAATCTTACCAACCTAACTACTTTAAAGCAGATGTGAATTATCCCAATCATAAACCATCTCAAATGGGAACAAGAAGCAAGAGATTTATTTGAAAACCGTTGCCTAAATTGAAAATATTTTAAGATTTAACTCAGATTTTTCTCTTCTTATTTTCCCTGTGATAATAGATGATTTTCTCTTTAGGCAAGAATATAAGGCAAGATTTATATTCTCTAAAAATATGTTAGCGGTGCTATTGGCACCCCCAATATCTAAAACAAGTGAAAATCTCTTCAATCAATTCATCGACAACTGTGGTTAGGAACACCCCTGTCTTAACTGTTTAATTCTTGGCAACCCTACCACACTTCCTAAGGGTTTGTTATTCATAATCCAGATGAGTCACCTCCTCTCTTTCCTCCCTGCCTTTTTAATAGACTGAGAAGGGGGTGGCCATTGGAATGGTTGGAAGCAGAAGAGCTGGTTTGGCCTTCTCATCCCAAGCCTGAGAAGGTATCTGGTCTCAATTACTCAGAGATTTTATGAATGTAGGGTACTTAAAATCTCTTTGTCCCAGCTGTGAGCCCCATTATCTAGTTCTTTTTTTTAAAAAAAAAAAAAACAGGGTCTTGCTCTGTTGCCCAGGCTGGAGTGCAGGGGCATCATCATATCTCACTGTAGCCTCAAACTCCTGGACTCAAGTGATCTTCATGCCTCAGCCTCCCAAGTAGCTGGGACCAAAGGAGAGTGCACCACCTAAATTTTTGTTATTGTTCTTGTAGAGATGAGGTCTCACTACATTTTCAAGGCTGGTTTTGAACTCCTGGCCTCCTCCCTCCTGCCTCACCACTCAAAGTGCTAGGATTACAGATGTAAGTATCAACAAAATACCGTGAAAACTAACACTCCCCCACTTTTTAAATTCTCTTAAAACATCTTATATTAATGCTTCTTTTTATAATAATTGACCTCTTTTTAGTTTATTATATGTTAAATGTCCTCTTTTGAGTATCATTGTAAACACACAATCTTTTTTCTTCCTCTTCTTATTGTATATATTTAAGGGATACAACATGACGCTCTAATATACATATATATTGTGAAATGGTTACTCTAATAAAGTATATTAGTGTGTATCAGGCATCTCACACAGTTACCCTTTTAGTGTGTGTCAGGAGCACCTAAAATTTATTCTTTTAGCAAAACTCCCCAATACAGTATTATTAACTTTAGTCCTCGTATTGTATGGTAGATCTCTAGACTTGTTCATCCCATGTATCTTCAACTTCAGGTTCTTTGACCTACATGTCCCCATTTCCTCACCCTCTGCCCTAAACTCCACCCCTGGTATCCACCGTTTTTATTCTCTATCTTTGAGTATTTGACTTTTATTGGAGTACACGTATAAGTGAGATAATTCGGTACTTTTCTTTCTCTGTATGGCTTTCACTTAGCATAATGTCCTCCAGGTTCATCCATGTTGTAGCAAATGGCAGGATCTCCTTTATTTTTTAAGGCTGAATAATATTCCATTATATATTATATTGTATTATAATATCACATGTCTTCACCTATTCATCTATCGACAAACACTTCGGTTGTGTCCATATCTTAGCTTTTGTAAATAACCCCACAATTACATGGGAGTGCAGATATCTTTATGAAGTGGTGATTTCATTTCTTTATTTACCCAGAAGAAGGATTGCTGGGACACATGGTAGTACTATTTTTAATTTCTTCAGGAACCTTCATACTCTTTTCCTCAATGGCTACACTAATCTACATTCATCTCATCAGTAAATAAACAATCTTTAAAAATGCAAACAGTTTCAACCAACCACAGAATTTTGCCAGAATTATAGATGAAACAGATTGTCCAATGTGGCTATGAGAACCCCCTAACCCGGTGCTTTCATCCTTTTGGCATGACTCATTTTTCTTAGAACAACAGAGGTTTGCAAAATCCTTCTTAATTTTTCCTGCCCAATACCTGAAAGAGCTATCTTCCAAAAAGTCTTCATTCTTTTTTAATGAATAATGCTGTCCAAGACTACACTCTTGCTGCTGCAAATTATGAATGGTGCTTCTGTGGACTTGGGTGTTTGTGTTAGTAACAGACCTGGAGAAGGCTATTGGGACTTAGCTTGAAAAAATAGCCTTTTGTAAATTCCCAGTGTTCATCCCACAAACAACTAAAACCTTAATAATAAAAATGATCAACAAAGCACTGAAATCAACCATAATACAGAATTCATTTTTTGGTTAACTTTGCACAATTCAAAGGATAGACATATTTTATATCACACTACAAGGAATGCATTAGGGTAGTAGTAGGGTTATTTGTCCATTCTATGAAGAAATGCCATGCAAAAATTAAAATAATTGAACTAAATTTCCATTTGTCAATGTAGTGAAGTATCAAATAAAAATTCAAATGATTTAGGCAAATTACAGAAAAAGAGGTAGATAAAATTTAAAAACAAAATTACATTATATATTTTCTATAGATACATGTAGCTATATGGTAGAAGTATAAAGCATAACTAATGTCCTAATTACCACCTTCAGAATAGTGATTATACTTCAATATTGAGGAATAAGAAAGGTATGGCGCTGGGTTTAGTAGTATACATAACATTTCCTGTATTTGAAAAGAGAAATTGAAGCACATATGCAAAATGTAAGCACCTGTTGAATCTGATTATTATATTACTTCATATTTGTTTCTGTTTGCCTGAAATATTCATAATTGAAAATAATTTTTAAATCTCAGTAGGCAGAAGGAAATGTTTTTAATAAATAGCATACAAGAATAATTTATTCCAAAAATAATTCTCAAGAAACTGATGTTGTACAAAGTCACAAGGATCTGAGAAGAGCAATTACCATTATGCTAAAATACTGCAAATAACATATGTGTATTAATTAGGGACTAGGCAGGAAAAAAAGAACTCACAACATGTATTGCAACAGAAAGAATTTAACTTAATTAACTGAACAGTTATAGTGGGAACCCTGAGGTAACATAAAGGAAGTAACCCATAGACAAGAATTACCACCCTGGAGTTGATGGAACAAAGTCACTTACTGATATTATCAGAACCTAGATATTCAGCAGAGGATCTCTACAGACATAGAACTCAGATTTTGGAGAGGGCATTGCATAGCTGATACATCAGCTGATGCTGATGTATCTGAAGTCACTAGAGCTCCCTACATCACCAGGAGAAAAGAACCCTTACTAGAATGAGGTTAAAGATCAGTTAGAGGTTATAGGTAAAGTTAGTAAAAGGAAGAAAAGAGGAAGAAGAAAGTCTTTACTCCTCTCCTGTTCCCAAGTGTCCTTCTACTGCCCTCTGAGACTTTAAGAGCACTCAGTTTGATCATAAAGGCATGGCTTCAAAGTCTTATTCAAAATGGTTTGGGAACTCCTTGGGGATTTCCATGGAGTCCATAGCATATAATTTGTAATATCTTCAATGGAGAAAATATTCTTTTTTTTTTTTTTTTTTTTTTTTTTTTTTTTTTTTTTTTTGAGACAGAGTCTGACTCTCTCACCTGGGCTAGAGTGCCCTGGCATCAGCCTAGCTCAGAGCAACCTCAAACTCCTGGGCTCAAGCGATCCTCCTGCTTCAGCCTCCCAAGTAGCTGGGACTACAGGCATGTGCCACCATGCCTGACTAATTTTTTCTATTTTTAGTTGCTTGGTTAATTTCTTTCTATTTTTAGTAGAGATGGGGTCTCGCTCTTGCTCAGGCTGGTGTCAAACTCCTGACCTTGAGTGATCCTCCTGCCTTGGCCTTCCAGAGTGCTAGGATTACAGGCATGAGCCACCGTGCCCAGCCAATGGAGAAAAGATTCTTTGAAGATTTTTTTTTATTTGAAGAATTTCCTTATCTGAAAAATCAACAGTGAAAATTCACAATCATTTTAGGTTAAAAAATGAAATGGTATAAACTACAGAATAATGTCCATATGTTCTCTTAAGAAAGATAAGTAAAAAATTTTTGCCACTGTAAACTCTTTCAAAGAAGAGTTGGAGATATAAATAAATCAAATACATTTATTACTAAATAAATACATTACAAAACTGTTTAAACATGGCCATATGCATACATACAATCTCTGTTTTTAGAATCAATTTATTTTTTGAAAGTTCTATAATATTAATTATAAGTGTTTAGAACAAAAAATAACAGAAAAAGCTGAGGTAAAAAAACAAATAGGAAGTTTACAAAACATAGGAAGAATTTTAGGGGAATTGAATTGAATGCTAAAAATAGTCATAAGTTAAATCGAATTTAAAATGGAGCTATCAAAACAATACAGTACACATATTTATGAGCAAAAGAGAACATGTGATCATCTCCATAGATGCACAAAAGGCATTTAAAAAAAATCAATTCCCACTAATGTTAAAAAAACACCTATGTATCATGAGTTGACAGACACTTTCAAAAGTTGGGAGAATATTTATGTAGCTTAGCCAAAAGCCAACATATTTTTTAATTTAATAGGGAAATATGAGAGGCAATCCCATTAATGCAGGATATAGAGAAGAATGCTCACTATCTTCACTACTATTTAACATATTATTAGAGGTATTAGCCATGCAATCATAAAAAAGAAAGGAAGCAGAAGCTTAGATTAGAAAGGAGGAAATAAAAATCAACCTGAAAATTATATACACTATATTTGATATAATATTAATATATGGTATTTTTAAATATCTGAAAACCCAAAATAATTAAGGAAAAAATATTGTAAACAATAAAATAATTTCATAAGGTAAGAGCTTTTAAAACTTTTATATAATAATGAATAAACTTTATATATGCAAAATAAAAAATTTGAAAATATAATGAAACAGAACATGTCATGTATGATAGCAAAAGAAAATAAGATGCTTAGGCATAAGCTTAATAAATATCCTTATATTTCTGGTCAATTTATGGTCAGTTAAATCTTTTTTGTTTTTGTGAAGTACATCATAACATTCAAGATTGTTAATAAAGATACAAAGACAAGGCCGGGCGCGGTGGCTCACGCCTGTAATCCTAGCACTCTGGGAGGCCGAGGCGGGCGGATTGCTTGAGGTCAGGAGTTCGAAACCAGCCTGAGCAAGAGCGAGACCCCGTCTCTACTATAAATAGGAAGAAATTAATTGGCCAAGTAATACATACGGAAAAAATTAGCCGGGCATGGTAGCATATGCCTGTAGTCCCAGCTACTCGGGAGGCTGAGGCAGGAGGATTGCTTGAGCCCAGGAGTTTGAGGTTGCTGTGAGCTAGGCTGACGCCATGGCACTCACTCTAGCCAGGGCAACAGAGTGAGACTCTGTCTCAAAAAAAAAAAAAAAAAAAAAAAAGATACAAAGACAATTCAATGCAGAAAAAAAATCATCTTTTTGAGACATGGAGACATAAGTGCAGAGGCAACTTATAGATTGGGAGAAAATATCTGCAAACCATTTTTCTGATAAAAGGTTAATATCTAAAATATATAAATAACAAACAACTCAATAGCAACAGAATGAAAAGCACAATTTTAAAAATGGGCAAAGAATCTAAATAAACATTTCTCAGAAGAAAACATACAAATGCCAACAAGTATATGATAAAATGCTCAACATTGCTACTTATTAGGGAAATGTTCTTAGATTTGACACCAAAAGCATGGTCCCTAAAAGATAATACTGATAAATTGGACTCCAATCACACTTCAAAAGATGCTATAAAACCATGATGAGACACTACTTCACATTTAATAGAATAGCAAAAATTAAAAGGACTACAATAAGTATTGGCAAAGATGTAGAGAAATTGGAACCATCATACATTACTGTGGTATTGTGATATGATGGAGCTGCTTTGGGAAATAATTTAGCAATTCCTGAAAATGACAAACACAAAGATATCATATGACCCAGTAATTCCATTTCTAGGTATATAGCTAAAAGAAATGAAAATATAAGTCCACACAAAACCCTGTACACAAAATGTTCATAGCATCATTATTCATAAGAGCCAAAAAGTCAAATACAAATGTTTATAAACTAATGAATAAACAAAATCTGATATATCTTATAATGGAACATTACTCAGCCATGAAAAGGAATGAAGTATTGATTCATGATACGATTTCAATGAACCTTGAAAACATTATGCTAAGTGGAGCCCATTCTACTAACTGAAGTATCACAAGAATAGAAAAACAAGCACCACATGTACTGACCATCAAATTGGTACTAATTGATCATTAATTATGTGTATATATAGTAGTAACATTCATCGGGTGTCAGGCAGGTATGGGGAGAAAAGAGGATGGGTAAATTCACATCTATTGGGTACAATACACACTATCTGGGGGATGGGGCCAGTATAAAAGTAGTTTATGTAATCAAAATATCTGTACCCTTGCAATATTTGAAAAAGCAAGAAGGAAGGAAGGAAGGAAGGAAGGAAGGAAGGAAGGAAGGAAGGAAGGAAGGAAGGAAGGAAGGAAGGAAGGAAGGAAGGAAGGAAGGAAGGAAGTTAAAGAAAAAAATGCTCATGTAACTGACAAAATGGGTAATATACTCTGTTAAAATGAATATGAAAATACAGAATCCTCTCTGTCTGACATATGGTTTTATTTTGTCCTGACAATTGAAGTTTTTTTTTAGATCATAATTTTAATAGCTATATTAGAAGTTCACCATAGAATTTATGCTGAACATTATTTATTTATTTACCAAATTGAATCTGTTATTATTTATTTAACATCATTTATTTAACATTATTTATTTAACAAATTGAATTTGGAGTTTAAAAATTTTTATTTACATTTCAAATTATTTGCTTTGAATAAATTCTTGAATATAGAATTATTTGGTTAAAAGATTCTTATAAAAATATCTTTGATCCACATTTCTAAATTATTCTCAAGTTTATACTAATTTACAATTCAAACAATAGAGTATGAATTGGCCATTTTCTCAACCCAGAAGAAGTTTCTTTAAAAAAATTATACAGTTTTTTTCTTAATATGCAGGGAATGAAAAGTAAAATGGGCAGTGATTACTTAGCTTATTCTGACATTTGAGTTTTAATTTACATTTTGCTACTATGTTTCTAAATTCTCCTTCCTATGTTGTAGTTTGCCACAATATCTTTTGAAAAAGAAAAAAATAATACAGGAATTGAGTAAATTATTATTTTATTTTACTTGTGTATTACAATATGCCAAAATACTAGAACTAGGACCCCCAAAATCACCAGTCCATGCTCTCATTACTGAAGATACTATTGCTCTTCATAGTATACAAAACTGCAAGACATTGATTTACTTTCAAGAGAAATCAAGGAGAGATTATCAATGAGCTCTGGTTCACTCCCCTTATACATGGCACAAACAAAAGAACATTTCACTTTCAAAGAAAAGTTTTAAACACATACACACTATTACAGTCACTAAATCATTGATTTGATGATAGCACTGGAATGAAAGAGAGTAAAACAAAATTTACATGAACATACGATTTCCATAATCACACGACTACTCTAACACTGGTGGCTGTTTTTTCTAACAGCAGCAATGCCATGGCAATGATTGTCTTAAGGGGAAGAAAATCTGCCAAAGAAGAGGATGCTGTTGGACTCATTGTGCTTGATGAAGAACAGGAAGGGATGATCACAGTGAACATTTTCATCACCTGGGGCTGATGTGACGTTGAAGCTGATACTGGTGGCAGCTGCAGCTTCTGTGCCTTCCTCAGTGACCATGATGAAGGAGCTGTGCAAGAACTTCTGGGCATGCAACCCAGAGCGTAGGGACATTCCTGAATAGTCGGCTTTGTGCTCACTGAAAGCATCTCCCATCTCCATGGCTGCCAGGACTGCCTCAAGGTCATAATGATCCTCCACTTGGAACCGGGGCAGGTGTAAATTCACATTCCTTTCTTCCATATGCCCTGGACTGGTCCACTCTACTAACTGCTCAGGACTTATTTTATCTATAATCTATTTTTTTTTAAATGAGAGCAGAACGGAATGCTTATTAATAAAAATTCAAAACAGTGTAACACTGATTTGTGTCCATCAAATGTTACTAATTTTAGTAAGAAATAAAAGTAAACTTTTCACTAGACTCTTGTCTTTATATAGCAGGCAGTTGTCTTACATTTCTCTAGTTAAATTATCTGTGTATACGTGAAAATCCAATAATATTAAATGAATTTTTAAAGATTAAAAGTAAGTCATTTCTTATTGCATCAATGTAATACATATTATTTCATTTTTTACTATCCTCCTCTAGTCTATACATACATATATATATATTTACATAGTTGCAATCACAGTGAATGTCCACTTTGTTATAATATGAACTTTTTCACACAACTGCATCTCTCTTTTAAACATCTTTAAACTGCTAGATCATATTCCCATTAAGTTGATAATTTTTACCTAATATTCATCTATTCATTCACTTTACAAGCATGTGGTATGTATCAGGTATTATGATAGATGTTAATGGATACTGCAGATACAAAAATAAAAATCACTGTAAATTTCAAACTAGGTATCCTAATGTATTTGATACTGAAATTACTGATTTGACTCAAAGGGCAACTTTTTTTCTCCTGAAATATTTCTTTATGGTAATTCCCACAACTGGGATTTTTGAGTCAGAGTATAAATTCTCTTAAAGCTCCCATACATAGTGCCATTTTGCTGCCCCCAAATATGTTCTAATTTAAAGTTCTATTAGCAACGTTTCACAGCAATAGCACAGCATGTAATAGTATAATAATACAGCAGCTATTGTTTATTGAGTGCTAGATCCACTCTAGGCTACATTTCTCTAAGCATTATAACAACACTGCACGTTAAGCACCATGGAGCCCACTTTACAGAAGGAAAATATTGAAGTTCAAGAAAGTTAAGAAGCTTCAAAGATGAGAAAGCTGCTGGAGGAACAGGGTTTGAAACAAAGCCTTCCTAATTTTCAAAATATGAAACACTAGCTCCATAAATTGTTTAACTGAAAAATGGCTGGGACTAAATCAATGGGTTCAAGACTAAGGGTCTAAGAAATTCAAAAGGTCCAGGAATCAACTGAATCATATGCAAAATTGGCTGAATATGTGCATATGTGATTTTTTTTCTAGAAAGGAACCCATAGATACCAACCATTTCTCAGAATAGTAGGTCATCTTTAGAACTTCCATAAAATCTTAAATGTTCATTTTAGCTCATCCACAAATATTTTAGTATTGTTTGTTCTCAACAGACCAGATACATACTATTTAATTCTCCTTTTTGGACATCCACCTGTAGCTGCTACACGGAGTGAGAAACACTTTCTACTTGATGCTGCCACACACCAGCTCCCACTAAGAAGCCCTATTTCCAGGCTCACCCAGAACAAGCTCTGGGATACAAAGCCTCAGAAAATGAAAGCAAGAATAGGGAGATGCAAGTGTTTACCTGCTCCAGACCATCTATGTCATTGGGAAGAAGCACAAACATGCTTAGGTCTTTGTTTTTATATGGAATCCCCACAATTTTGGCCTGCAAGTCCTCCAGGAAAGTGAAGCTAAAGGAATGGCTCTGGGTCATCATCCGCACGGATTTACTTGTAGTCTGCAACAAATGAACAGAGCGCACAAGGTCAAAAGACAAGACCACAGACATAAGGCAACCAAGTGAACTCACCGAAATAATAGCTCGACCAAAAATGATGCTCAACATCAGAGCCTCAGAGCATTTGCTATCTACCAGTGTACGTTTGCCCAAATATGACTTTAGATTTTACATTCCATGTGTGACACATCACATAAATAAATTAAGGACTGTACCTTATTCATCCAAAATTCCTCCTCCTTGGTATTTTCTTTCTTAAACTCCCTATCCCATTGCCCTTTAAAATAAACTGTGTTCACCAGCACCAGCTTGGTAGAGCTGCTAAGAGAGCCATCTGGAAGCAGGTCCTTGATTTCTTCTGCAAACAAATGACAACAATAAAAAAAACTGGCCCATCTTCTCAATTTTAGTGATATGTGTGGCAGAATCAATGCACATGGACTTGACTGATCATTAAAAATACAGCCAGGTCAGCACCTGAAGGCCTTGCCAAAAAGGGTTTGCTGGCAGAATCAGTAGGGAGGTTCTCACTTTGCCCATTGCCTACTTATCCCACTGGATAAATGGAGGTTGATGGTTAAGAGTCCCGACTCTGGGGTTAGATGCCTCTGTCAGCATCCAGTTTTGCCTCTTATCAGCTGAGAATCTTGGGTAAGTTATGTAAGCTCTCTGTGCCTCAGTTTCTAAATCTGTAAAATAGGAAGAAAACATGCCTCATAGCATTATTGGAAGGAGTAAATGATTTAATATGTGAAAGCACTTAAGACACTATCTAGCACATATTAAGTACTCAATGTTAGCTATTACTATTCTTACCCATTAGATATAGTTACCACATGAGATTTAGAGACTATTTATTCTATTAAAAAAGAAGTTGATTTTTTGTCTCTGGGTTCAGCCCATCTCACACCAAATTCTAATAAATATCATTCAACCAACCTTTTGATAGACCCTTTTTTTCTGCTTCTTTTAATTTTCTTTCTTTGGACTAAGCATGAAGAAAAAAAATGCACTCGGAAATAACAGAGATCTCCCTGATAACCAGGATAAAAAATTCAGCTCTAAATAAAAACTCGAATAAAAACTTTAACACTAAAGTATCAGCTATTGCTCCTCCAAATATGTTTACACATGAACATTCCTCTTTGCTGTCTCTTACAAGCTTGTCTAATATTTGGGGTTGAGAAGGGAGAATGGGGTACAGAGTTTGTCAAATTCTCTGTTGTGGATGGGGCTGAACGTTGTTATTATCCCTGCAGGATGCTCAGGTGGAGAAGGCCCAGGTGACCCCAGCTGCAGGTAGCACAGGCAGGTCTTGCTGGGAGAGTTGCATGTCTCTCATTTAGCAAAGAAAAGCCCTCTGATGTTTTCACTTTGGGACTCAGACTCAGAAAGAAAGTTTCTAGTATAAAGGAAAGAATGTAAACACAAGACAGGCATGAGCCTCACTCTCTGGAGCCTCCAAGGTATTATGATCCATGGTCATATGCAAACAAATCTCCACAAGTGTTTCCACTTCCTGTGGTCCCCTCCCTGGCTCACCTGGGCCCTCTCCACACTTGCTGAGACCACTGCAACATCTGCAGTGCCCTCCCCCACCCTCTGCACCCAGCCCTGCCCTTCCAACCCTTCAAAAGCCATCTCAAGTCCCCTCCCAAAGCTTGTTCACCTGGCACCCCATGCGGTGTGAAGCCCAAGGATTTATTCCCAGCAGGTTGTCAAGAAAGTATTTTTATGATGAATGACCCACACATACACTACCATTTGTTTGGCTTTCAACCCAGGAATTAATCTTCTTTCGACTTTCATCTGCTGCATTTATAAAATCAACAGGTTCCAGAGATGCATGGTAATATTTTTCAACATAATCTAAGTATTTCTTTAGGAAAAACAAAGAAGGAATAGAAAGAGGTAGAAAAATCAATTTATTAATTCCAGACATTTCCAAATAAAGTTATCTGTACATTAGGATGACTCATGTCATAAAAGGGATTTTAAGGCCCTGGGCACATCCCTTTGAGTACCTCCATGCACATTTTAATGCAGGTAAAATGGAGTTAAGACAAGAGCCAAATTCAGATTGCCAGGATTAGAAAGAAGCTCCCTAAGGTTCCGAATGTCTGGCCCCGAAAACACAGCAGTGATGTAGGTGGAGCCAGACAGCCAGTGGCACATGTCCCCAAGACCACAGTCCCAGCAGGGCCACCTGGCCACTCACAAACACTGCTCACAGATGTGGTAGACCCTGCAAAACTTACTTGAAGGAAGAGGTATGTTTTTTCTCCAAACAGCCTGTTGCTTATGTTCAGTTCATAATCACTAGGGAGTTTGCTTATTTCGGTCAAAAACTTTTGGAATTGGTGATGTATCTCTTCTGTCTCCTCAATCTTCAAAATCAAAATAAAAACTCAATCGGTTATCTTGGCAAAAGCAAGCCTAGATTCAGCTGTAAGAGGAGGTGGCTGCTGTATCTCCCCCTTAGTTTGGCAGACTTGAGGGTGGTCCGTGCATTTAATGTGGCCCCTGTATAGCAGGTGGCTTTTACTCCAATCGTATTGTAATATAACTCATGACCAATCTCGGTTTTAGAGAGAAGCTTTCTCTGTCACCCCAGCACCAGAAGTCTTGCTTCTTTGAGGGTGCATTTTGGGTCTCAAATGTATTTGCCCACCAAATGTTTCATAAACTTGTGTTTAGCTCCGCAGAAGACTCTAACCACATGAGGATTCCCAAATAATTTTTACTCACTAAATCTTAAAAATTTCTGTTCTAGCAGTGGATAAGAAAAGCGAATCCTAATGGTATGAGTTAGCCATTTATCAGAGCTACACACTGGGTGGAGTGGGGAAACAAACTTTTCCAGACATTTCTGTAGGATGCATCAGTTTTCTGACTTAGGGCTGAGGAGTCTTCAGGGCAGTGCTGGCTGACCCAGCACACTTCCCTGGAACAGAGTGGAACACTGTCTCATTGCCTGTCGAATGATGTCTGAAAAACCTATTCCTGATCAAATATGAGAACAGAAAGGCAATCTTCCTCTAGAATATGAAGCCCATGGAGTTTTTTGTTATTTATTTTATTTCTTTATTATTGGTTCCCCAATGCCTAAAGTAGTATCTGACTCATAATAGATACTTGATTTTTGCGAATAAACAATGAAGTTTTGAATACATTCAAATTGAAAATGTAAAAGTATGCTGCTCTAACAAAATATATGAGGCTGAATTTGACCTTTGGCTACCTCCTTGCTACTACGAGCTTTTAAAGAGTTGGCAATCATTCTCTGGCTCTTAGGTTGCTGCAGTGTGGTATGAGCAGATCAAGGTAGTACTGGAGCCTTTGGGGATAAGTGGATTGATGCAAAGAGAAGGTATCTAGCCAGAGCAATTTTACAAGGAAAATAAATAAAAGGCATCCAAATTCAAAGGCAAAAAGTAAAATTATCTCTGTTCACAGATGACATGATCTTATATGTAGAAAGAAAAAAAGATTACACATGAAAAACCTGTTAAAGCTAATCAATCATCTCAGCAAACTTGCAGAACATAGAATCTGCATACAAAAATTTGTTGTGTTTCTATGCACTATGACCAATACAAAAAAGAAATTAATAAAATAGTCCCATTTACTATAACATCAAAAAAGATAAAATACTTAGGAATAAATTTACTAGAAGGTGAAAGACTAGTACACTGAAAACTATAAAATGTCACTAAAAGAAATCAAAGAAAATAAAAATAAATGGGAAAAAAATCCATGTGCATGAGTTAGAAGACATAATATTGTTAAAATGTCCACACTATCCAAAGCAATCTTCACATTCAATGAAATTCTTGTGAAAACCCCAATGGCATTTTTTTCAGAAACAGAAAAAAAAAAATCCTAAAATTTATATAGAATTTAAAGGGATCCCAAATAGCCAAAACAACATTGAAAAGGAACAAATTTGGAAGCCTCATGCCTCCTGATTTCAAAGCGTGCTACAAAGCAACAGTAATTAAGACAATGTGCTGTTGCTAGTATGAAGATAAATATATACACCAATGGAACAGAATGAAGAGCCCAGAAAGAAGCCCTTGGATATTGGCCAAATGATTTTTAATAAGGATGCCAAGACTACCCCAGAGCACAGGGCAATCTTCAACAAATGGTGTTGGGAAAATTGAACATCCATAGGCAAAAGAATGATGTTGGATATTTTCCTTATACCATATACAAAAATTAACTCAAAATATATTAAAGCCCTAAACATAAGGCATAAAACTATAAAACTACTAAAAAAAACAGGTGGAAATTTTGAAGGCATTGAATTTGGTAATGATTTCTTGGCTAGGACATCAAAAGCACAAGCAACAAAAGCAAAATAATCAAATGGGACTACATCAAACTGAAAACTGTGAAACAAAAGAAACCATCAACAGAGAGAAAAGGCAACCTACAAAACGGGAAAAATATTTCCAAGTCATATATTTGATAAGGAGTTAATATGCAAAATAGGTAATAAAATTCTACAACACAACAACAAAAATACAAATAATTAAAAAATGGACAAAGAACTTGAATAGACAACTCTCCAAAGAAGATATGCAAATGGCCAACAAGCATATGAAAAGATGCTCAACAACACTAATCATAAGAGAAAGGCACATCAAAACCATGAGGAGATATCACTTCACATCCATTAAAATGGCCACTATCAAAAGAAAAAATAACAAGTGTTTGGTGAGGATGCAGAGGATTTGGAACCCTTGTGCATGTTTGGTAATGTAAAATGGTGCAGCTGTTATGGAAAATAGCATGTACCATACTCAAGAAAATTACAAATAGAATTACCATATGATCCAGCAGTCTCACTTTTGAGTATACCTAGTATAATCCAAAAATAATTCAAAGAGGGGGCAAAACAAGCCCAAATCTCAAAAAACAAAAAATTCAAAGCAGGATCTCAAAGAAATATATGCACACTCATGTTCATTGCAGCATTATTCACAATACCTACAAGGTAGAAGCAACCCAAGTGCCCATCAACAGAAGACTCATCTGTTTAATGCATAAAGAAAATATGGTATATACATACAATAAAATATTATGCAGCCTTAAAAAAAAGGAAGTCTCAACATGGATGAACTTTGAAACATAACTCTAGGCAAAATAAGCCAGTCACAGAAAGACAAATATTGCATGATTCTACTCATATGAAGTATCTAAAGTAGTCAAAATCATAGAAACAGGAAGTAAGAATGTATTATAATTGCCATGGGCTGTACGGAGAGGGTAGGAGAGATTAGTGTTTAACAGTATAGAGTTTCAGTTGTACAAAATGAAAAGGTTTTAGAGATCTGTTAAACAACAATGTAAATATACCTAACATAATTAAACTATACAGTTAAAAATGGTTAGGTTGGTAAATTTAATGTTATTTATTTTTTACCACAATAAAAAAAAGAAATTTCTAAAAAATATGTTATAAGAAGAAGTTTATTGATCCTAGAAGGGAAATTGGAGTCCAAGAAGGTACAGTAAGCAAAGAAACTCATAAACATGTGAACAAATCTAAACAAATACAAACACATTATATAATAATGGATAATGACAAATTTTGGAATATATAACATAATAACAGAAGAAAGATATTGAATAATAATTTAAGGTAAAAACAGAACTTTTGGAATTAAAATATTCTAAGATTTGTGCTCGAAAGTATAAAGCTATTTATTAATTTTTTTAAATTTATATATATAAAATTAGAGATGAGGTCTCACTATGTTGCCCAGGCTGATTTTGAACTCCTGGCCTCAAGCAGTCCTCCCGCCTTCACTTCCCAAGAAGCTGGGATTACAGGCACAAGCCACCGCATTTAACTGATTAAATTTAAACTCTAAATGAAGTATATTCATTAAAATATTATGGGTAGCCAGTAAAATAATAGATATAAAATTATGATTTCCAAAATAGTAAAAGTGTATATATAAATTTATACACACATATTTGTGAGTTCAAAAAGATATCAAGAAAGAAGGGAAGGGAGCAAACAGAAAGCCCCAAAATAATATAGTGGAGATGATGCTAAATATATTAGTAAATGGACTAAACTTTCCAGTTTAAAAGACAATTTTTCAGTTAGGATTCTTTTTAATTTTATTTTGAAAAAGGATACAAAACAAAGCACTAAAAATAAAAGATAGAAAAATGTATCCCAAAAAAATATATCTCAAAATATGGCTCATATAGACATGTTGATATGCATCAAAAATATATAATATCTAAAGCATAAAATGTTACACACATTGGGAAAGATTTAATTCACCATAAATGTATGACTATTTTAATGATTAATGCACAAAATTATCACCTCAGAATATACTAACCAAAAATGACAGAAATACAAGATAAAGTATTCAAATCAACCATTATGGCAGGAGATTTTTAACACATCTTTCCCAGTAATTGATAAATCAAAGAGAAAAAAATCTTGGGAAGGCTAAAGCATAGCAGTTGTGTGTCTTTCCAGAGAGCTCTGACCATCTCAGATGCTAGCCCTGATCTAATGGACTTATTCCTTCCCCAGCTTTGGGCAGACTGTCCTTTGGCTGAGGAATACTATTAATAGAACTCTGGAGCAGGAAAACATCAGCAAGGGGCTAAAACTATGAATGGAATTTAGTAATAATATCCATTATCCTACTACTACTGCCACCACTGGATGAGTTACTCGTGTGTTCCAAATGCTCTTACAGATACTTTACAAAGGCTGAAAGAAGATAACTTGCCCAAAGTAACATAGCTCTTAAGTGACTGAGCCAGGACTTGAAACAGTAACTACAAAACTACAAAACACTCTGCCATGGGGAATTTTCAATCTAGTAGCCTTTGCCAGCTATATCATAGTGGTTATTATCCATTAAAACTAAGGTCTCTTCTTAATATTAAGAATATTAAGCAACATTATTTGACTACAGTGATTATTATTGCTTAATAACAATCGTGAAGTGTTACCTTCTTTCATGCCTTTGCAAGTCCTTCGCCCCAGTGAGTCCACACCTGAAAAACCTCAACCCTATGGAAGTGTGTAAAACATGTCTCCTCACCTCATTTTCTTCAGCCTTTATTCTTGAGCTCTCAGTGTCTTCTTCAGAGCAAAACACCTAGGAAGGACAGAAAATATTTCTCAGAGCAAGAAAACCTCACACAGAATCAGTCAGGGCAAAGTGGATGCTTGTTAAAGAAACCTCTGGACACTTCTCTCCTCTCAAAATCATGGAAAGGTCTGGGTTTCCCATGGATGTCTTTTGAGGAGCCTGTATTGGTTTAGCCGTTTGTGTTTTCCTCTTTGATGTGTCATTTAAACACATCAAAGGATTATTATAAGGATGATGTCATTTTATCCAGTGACTGTTGCTTTTCATCCTTTGCCTAATTATGAGTGTAATGGCTTTAGACGAAGTCACCCAACCAGTCCCCACCAAAAGCAATTTCAACCATCCAGGGGCTGGGGGCATGATAGTATTTGGATAGGGAAGAGGGCTCCCCTGACAGACCTGAAATTGCTCCATGCCTTGATAGTTTTTGTTTCCTGGCCCACAGGTCAAAACAAGCATGGTTTCAAGGTATTTGCCAGAAGGCCAATCCCTCAAAATGAGTCTGAGTAGATAAAGCAAAGGAAGCCCCTCCCCCACCTTCTGTAATTGGGAGGCGGTGGCTCCTCGGGTACCAAGGAGGAGCATGCCAATGACAGTTGAGATGCCAATCGGGGAAAAGAAGACATTGCTGTCATCTCTTTTCTTCAGCTCTTTGAAAAGATCAAACCCAAAATGAATGCTGGCTGCACCAAGTGAATCCATGACAGTTTTAGCGAGATCTAGAACAGCAACAACAATCAAAAGTGAGCATTTGAATTGCTTTGTATCACAGGAACACTTCCAGCTTCTATTCCTCTTCTTGCATTGTTCCAGAAAATACAGATTTTCACTCTCAGTGAAAGGTCACTGCTGCCTGCTTCTCACCCCTTCTCTTGGCCTCCTGTTGACAGGGGACATCAATCAGCTGGAGTCTGGCATCACCCCGTCATGCTCGGTTCTCATTTCCCCAGGGAGCAAGGTTGACGCCTAAATGGCTTTGTTCTCACTTGTTCTCTGCCCAAACCTGCCTGCCTCTGCCTGCCCGCAGCCTCCCACCTGTGCTAAGCTTCTCTGGGCGCCAGACCCAGCCCTTGTCTAGCTGCCGGGCCTGGGATAAGGCAGGGACAAGGCATGGGGATCTCAGGGGCCCCAAGTGCAGGCAGTGCTCTTCCGTCCAGCCTAACAATAATAAACCAATAGTTGTATCCTTATCTGATACTTTCTATTTCTCAATTCACTCAAAATCCAGTCCAGAGAGCAGCAGGATTGGTCAGTTCTCTGAAACCTCAATCCCTAGCTGCATGAAAACTTGACTCTGAGCAGAATTTTCCCTAGGGGGCAACGGCCTATCTATCCCTGTTCAAGGTGAGAGTAAAAGCATTTTCTTTTTTATGCTTTTCTGTATTGTTTTAGGCTTGTCCATGAGCTTATCTTACTTTTGTTATCTCACAAAAAAAATTTTTAAAGAGCAATTAACATTTACCAAAAATAAACAGGTAGAATAGGTTTTATATTTTCTTCATGATCAGCTACTTTATAACTGGTGAATAAAGACTTTAAGAAGAATCCTAAAAATAAATAAATAAATAAATAAGATTAATGCAGAATAAAGTTTTGAAAGCCCACATACTTTCAGAGCTTTTGTTCTCAAGGGCTCATCCCTGCCAGGGAACCCTGCATCTGATGTTAAAGCTTCAGTTTCAACCTCAGGTTTCCACGCAGGTTGACACAGAAATAAAATGAATGAACTTATTGTCAAGCAAGATGAAGAAGATAAATTGTCATAGCAGTGCAGACACTAAATTAAATAAAACCACCCCAAGGAAAGTCTGTGCACAATAAAAGTACTTCTTTCAAATCAACAAACATCAGTGTTTTTATCTACAGAAGTCTTAAATTGGAACCAAAAGAAGAACTTACCAGACTTATGAAGAAACAGAGGTGGCTGGGCAAGGAAGACGGAAGCATATGTAAATTGAGTAGCCAAGATCCTTAATTTATAGCTCGCTCTCTTTGCCTCAGCACTGATTTTCCATCTTGCATGCTCATTAAATTCCCCTGGGGAACTTTAAAAATATATATCTATGCCCAAGCCCCACCCCCAACCAACTGAGTCAGCATCTCTGGGGTGGAAACCAGGAAACAGAGTTTTTATCACCTCAGGTGATTTCCACGTGCGCCAAGGTTGGGAACCACTGGGATACAGGCTGGTGAAGACATAAATCAAATGTACACTTGCCGTACCACAGATGGACAGAGGTGTATCATGATAAGCCATTCTCTGTAATAGAGTTATCTCCGCAGTTGCATTATTTTGGTGTGCCAAATGCAAAGAAGAACATGAAAGAAAAGTACCTTGCTAGAAAAGAATAAGAAAAAGGAGTGAGAAGTGTTTGCTCAGGAGCACATACACATATACATGCACACACACACACACACACACACACTTGTTCTCAAGTATTCTGTACACTAATTACGAAATCTCTCATTTTAACGTATTCAATAAACAATTATTGAGTCTACTATGTAGTAGACATGTGCTAGACTCCAATAATTCATAAACACCCAACACTCTCACTGTTTTCAGGAAAATAACACTACCAAAAAAGAAAAAAGAAGAAACAGAACTCAGTAGGAAATTACGCCTCCAGATTCCAGTTTTTCCTGCTAATCCTGGAGCATGTCTGCTGGCTCTACCAGTTCATTAAAAGAAACAGCCCTGGGATTATTCTCGGCTTTGATCTTCAGTACAGAATGTGAAGATTCACCATCATCACTAGGCTGCAGCTCCTGGAAGGGCACATTAGCTCTGTCCTGTACTGGGATGCCCGTTCTCAGACCAGCGACTCTCAGCTAAAGAAAATCCCCTTCAGAGACACAGACTCAAGGGACATGGGTCATGTATGTGCCAGTCTCAATACTCAAAATTTTCTTTTCTCAAAAAAAAATTTTTTTTATTAACAATCTTTAAGCAACCTCAAAGCAGTATTTGATTGATTTTGCCTTTTAATAGTCACCGAGAAACATGCAAAGGGAGTAAAATTTAGAAAGAATGAACAGTTATGGAGTTAACCTTAGATGCCAATGAAATGGAAATGTTAGCTTTTTAAATGGCATAAAATCTTTGATCTGGAAATAAGGCTCTTTTTTAAATATCCCTATCAGTTTATGTCTTCTACTTTCTTTCTCTGTGGCCCCTGGACTTCCTATTCAATTGCCCAGCCATTTCTATAGGCCCTCTGCTTTGTCCTAAAGCTGTTTCTGTACCATCCTGCTTTTCCAGGGAAACCCACCTTTCCCCTGAGGACAACTACCTCCTGCAAAGTCTTCTCTGAGAACAACCACTCACATCTTGGGGTAAGGAGAAAAGCTCACAACTCCTATTTTCCCTCCTACTCTCACTTATTCCAAGCCTTTCTTCCTTCAGTCACCCTCGACATTCCCCTTTGAAGTCTTGCACTGTCAAGCTGGCCTGCCCTTGCCCCAACCACAGGCCCCTCTGGTGCTCTGCTCAGGGCCTTCTGTCCACCCCAGCTGCTCCCACCACTCTGTACACCCTCCCCGTTCTTGCCCATGGTGCCTCCCACTTCCCTGACCTTCCCCTTCCCTACCCTGCGGTAGCCTACTCACATGGTCATGCATTGGCTGCTGTCATCACCAGAAATTGCTTCTGTTGTAAAATATGAACACCAAAATACCTCCATCTGGTGACAGATTCTCATCCGTATTCTCTCTAAACCTAATTTTCAATGTTTTCACAACCTCCAATCACTGGACCTCTCCCCATTCTTCTATTTGTATCAGTCTCTTCTTTCTAGTATCAAAACTGACCCAGAGGTAGAAAATATGTTGATGATCAAGAATCATAAAAGTGATTCCTATGCTTACAAGAGAGAAGAGGAACAGTTAAGCCCTGAAGCAGAGCACTGAAGGGTTCCTCACTCTGTTCCATAACTCTCAGTTTTGGTAAAACCTTTGCATGTCTGTTACTGACACAGACTTGTAACATTTTTCTTCTCTGAACCTATGATGTAGTGAATGCTGCTGGTGTCCCAGCCAGATTCCCTTTACCAGCCAGAACATCTGTCATCCGGTTGCTGTTTTGGCTTGCAATTCAGAGATGCCCTTTTCTCGGGCAGATGATTCTCAGCTAAACAGGAGCCACCGGCCTGGGAAGCTACGCAGCCCTCCACCCGCCAGCCAGGGCACACCTCAGACATGACTCACTGGCATAAGGGTTTAAAGATAGCCTTCTCACATCAGGTAAAACAACTTTGTAGGGCACTTTCTTCTCCAGTCCTTACCCATGGGATCAGACTGAAGCCGATCTCTAGAAACCACGTGATTGATCAAAACTTTTCCCTCACTCTGTCCTGCATCTCTCAGAGAAGGCCCTGATCCTCACCCCCACCAACACCCTCCACACAAGTTACCTGAACAAAAATCTCTATCTTTGGCTCTGCTTCTAGGGTACCTGACCTAAGACGAAAGTGTTTTAATACCAAGCCCAAGCCCCTTGCTGTTTTCGCTTTCCAAACATTTCTTTACAATTCTTGCATACTTTAGATAATATTTAGATAATATTTTTAATCAGTTTATAAAGACCTATGAAAAATTCTCTTGGGGTTTAGACTGGGAATCTTTAGAATTAATAAATTAGGTGTGAAAAAGTATCACCTTTGTATATTGAGGAAAAAGGATGCTCATCTTACATGCCCATCAACAGAGTTTATAGATAGAAAGAGCTAGAGGGAGAGGGGGAGAGGGAGAACCAGTTCCTTCTTTGTGATCAAAAACAAGAGAAGTATGCTTGCTATCACTGCTTCCATTCAAAATTGAACCAGAGACTCTGGCATGTACAATAAGGCAATTATTTAATTGATTAATTAATTATTTAAAAGGTAAAGATGATTTGAAAGGAAAAATAAAATTATCATTAACAAAGAAACTGAGATATATGTTATAAAATTTAGAAAGTAAATTCCACAAGATGCTGAATGCAAGGTCAATTATAAAGAGCCAGGTATTTTTAATATATAGTTAGAAACTTTTAAAATATATGATTTAGAAGAACATGAAAAGCTATGCAAAGTAATGTATATGTTAATTATCTAGATTTAGTTATTACACAATGTTCTTAATCTTCAAAACATTATGTTGTACATGGTAAATACATACAATTTTATCTGTCAATTAAAAAATAAAATAATAAAAACATCACATACCTAGTAAATATAAGAGATGTGTAAGCTTATATATAGAAAAAGGTTAAACATAATTTAGAGAAATTAAGAAGACTAGGTAAGTGGAGGGATATATTTTATATCATATGATTTATGATTTGGAAGGGTCAATATTTTAACGATGTCAATTTTCTCAAAATTGATCACTGCAATCTCAATCAAAATCTCAGGAAGTTCATTTTTCAAAAAACTGGCCATCTGATTCTAAATTCTTATGAAATAGCAGAGGGCCAATAATATCCAAAACACTTTTGATGGAGAAGGAGGAGGTGAGAGCTGCTCTATCTATAACAAGATTTATTAAATAATTGTCAGTGTGGTTTTGGCAAAGGATAGGCCAGACCAGAGGCCCAGAAAAGTTATAATGCATATGTTCACACTTTATTTTTTTTAAAACTGTTGTTTCAGAGCGGTGGGGAAAGAGTGGTCTCTTTAATAAATTATACTGAGTTTGTTGAATACTTACAAGGAGCAAAAAAGGAATCTTGACTCCTATCTAACACTGTATACAAATTACCATCATAAATGGATTGCACAGCTAAATGGAGCACACAAAAGCATGTACAATAATAGTAAAGATTAACAAAGTGTACTATGTGAACTTTAAAAGCTTTCATTAATCAAAAGACACTATCAAAGTTGAACATGCATATACCCCATGACCTAGCAATTCCATCTCAGGTATACACCCAGCACAAATGTGTGCCCATGGGCACCAAAATACATGTAAAAGAATGTTTATAGCAGGCTATTATTTATAATAGCCAAATACTGAAAACCTAAATGTGCATGAACAGTGGAATGTGTAAATAAATAATATGTTCACACAATCAAATGCTACACAGTAATAACAATGAACAAACTAAAGCTATAGACAACAAAATAAACGAATTTCACAAATACTATTGAAAAAAGAAGCCAAATGCAAAAGAATACATACTGTATGCTTCTATTTATATAAAGTTCAAAAGCAGGCAAAACTTAACTATAGTGCTGCAAATCAGCATACTGGTTATATTTTGGATAAGGTGAAAAGGTAATAATTGGAAAGAGACACAAGTGGGGTGTTTTAGAGTGATGCTAACATTCCATTTCTTTACCTGGGTGGTAGCTGCATGGATGTTTATTGTGATAATACATCCAGCTATATGTTTATATTTTAATATTTCCATATTTGTGTTATTCATTATGAAAAAATTCTTATTCAATTTATTCATAGATGTTTTATAGTTTTGATGTTGTTATGAATAAGGTCTTTGGCTTTTCCATTTATTCATTTAAGCATCTACTCTGTGTCATATACTGCTTTAGCTGCTGTGGTACAGCAACGAATACTGTGTAAAGGGTCCTCTCCTTTAAATTCACATTGTATTGAGGAGATGCATACAATAAATAAGATAGTCTCAAATAGAATTTGGTGTTTTGAATTAAATAAAGCATTAAAGTTATTACTGGTGTATAAGAAAACTTTTTTTTTGGATGTCTAGCAAACCATCTTGAAGAACATTCTTTTCTGGTAAATTGTCAGCCTATTCACTGGATTTTCTAGAAACATGATCATAAAATATCTGTTTAATGGCTTGGTCTCTCTTTATCAATATTTATTGCTCTGATAAAATCATTTCTCTGTACAATGAAAGAGACCTAATTTCAAATTTCTGTGTACATAGACCAACAAGCAAAGCAGCAAGGCACCTTAACTATACCAACAGAAGAGGGCACTCTTGAACCAAGAAACCAGAGTATGGTACCCATTCACCTTCATAAAGTTGCTTATCATTTTTAGTCCAAAAATTCTACACATTTTAGTACGAACAGGAAAAGTTACTCAAGAAATATGCAAAACTACTATAAGAAGAAAACAGAATCAAAACTTTTCAGCTGATGAAAATACTGCCGAAGAGATCAACCATGGTGGGGGTCCTGTGGGAAGCTGTGTTAAACAGTCACCAATTTAGAGAACATTGACTTGTTAGCCTTTCTTGAGGAATCTACCAGAGATTCAACACTAACAAAAAAAAATGATTGGAGAAATTCGGGCAAAAGACTTACAGAGTGCACAAATATATTTTATTGTAGCTCTAAGACATTAGAAACATGGGAATAAGGGTAGAAAATAATATGTGTTATATATTTTATATGTTCTTCCAAAATAAAAAGAAAAAAAGACCAAAAAAGTAGGAGGAGATGCTAGGAAGAAAAAAATCCATTGATTATTGCCCAGGCAATAGACAAGAGGCAAATGATATCACTTAAAAATGATAAAAACCTGAGTAAGGAAAAAAGTAATGTGAGGCCATTAGATAATAATATAGTATAAAAGTAATATCTAGTAAAAAAAAGTAAAAACTTTTGTAATATCACAAGAAAAAATTAAAAAGAGAAAAATAGTGCAATAGCAAGATAATATGATTCTAAAGCTCATATAGAAAAATAAAAAAACAAGAATAAGTAGGGAAGCACTGCAAAGAAAAAGCAATAAAGCTCCAATAACTAAAACACTGATATTGGCATGTGAATAGATAGAACACAGGAAGAGGACAGAAAGATCATAAATAGACCAAAGCACATGTGTACTTGTTATATGACATGACACATACGAAATTTAGTATATGATAAATTGGATATCTCAAAGCCCTGAGGGAAAGATAATTTTTTTAATAAGTGACATTGGACAAACTCTAATAGAATCAGAGATCTAATTTTAGAAATGAAACTATACAGGTAAAAGAAGGAAACACGGGTAAATTCCCACAAACCTAGATGGAGACAAAGCCTGATTTTAAACCTGGAAGCACTGGTGCAGTGGCATATGCCTGTAATCCCAGCATTTTGGAAGGCCAAGGGAGGAGGACCACTTGAGGTCAGGAGTTCTAAACCAGCCTGGGCAAATAATGAGAACACCGCCCCCCACACACACCCCCCACGAACCTCTACCAAAAAAAAATATTTTTAAATGCACCAGGCATGGTGATACCCACCTGTAGTCCCAGATGCCCAGGGGCTAAGCAGGGAGGATCACTTGAGCCCAGGAGCTCGAGACTGCAATGAGCTATGATCAATCACATCACTGTACTCCAGTCCAAGTGACAGAGCAAGACCCTGTCTCAAAAATCAATTAATTCAATTCAATTCAATTCAAAAAATCTGCAAATGAAAGATTGGTAAATTCATCTTACAAAAATTAAAAAGATAGATTCAATAAGCAAAGAGAAATGACAAACTGAGGAAAGGATTTTTGCTAATTCTAGTACAGAAGGCTAATCTCCCTAACGCATAAAGACATCTCTAACATCAGGAAGAAAATCAAACACCTACGTAAATATGGTTGAAAAAACAGATATTGTACTGGAGAAGATCTACAAATGACTTAACATATATGATCACATGCTCAAATTCATTCCAAACAAGACAAATTCAAATTACATACATACTAATCTACCATTTTTAATCTATCAATTTGGCGAAAATCCAAACACTTTACAACGTTCCGTGGGTGTGCTTGTCAGGAAATCGGAACCTATATATATTGCTAATGGAGTGTTATGGTGTAATCCTTACAATCTGAATTTGGCAATAGCTAACAAAATTACATACGTAATTGCACTTTGGCTCAGCAATTCTACGCCTATGAATTTACCCTACAGATGTAGCACCACAAATACAGAAGAGCATATAGCCCTTTTCTTCTTAAATTGTTTGTTAGTGTCATTACTTTTTAATCATACCTCCAATTCCTTTTTTTCAGCTTTCGTCTTCCATTTTTTAAATTTCTGCCTTTATTATTTTCACCTTCATTTGGATTTGTGAAGCATGTTGTTCTCTTTTCAAACTTCTTGGGGGAAAAACAACTCATGTGTTTTAGTTATTTTCTGTTTTCTAATAAATGAATCAAGAACCTTAATTTTTTCCCTAAGGAAGTTTTTTCTACCTCAATTATTGGTATTTAGAAAAGGTATATTAAAGTTTTCACCATTTTTGTAGATTTTTCAATTTATTTATACCTCCTTGTATTTTGAAACTAAGATATTAGATTGTAATATTTTTTAGTTTTGATATATAGCATCTTTTATCAAAGTGGAATATTTATCTTTGTTCCTATTATTGTTTTGGACTTTGATTGGATTTTTTTCTGATGTTATTGTTGGGTTTTTGTTTGTTTGTATTTTTGCCTTCCTTATGTTAATATTTCTCTAGTATCTCTTTTTCCCTGTCATTATTTTAATCTTCTTATCATTGCTGTTTTAAAGTTGTCTCTTATAAATCATCTTTAAATGGATCTTTGTCTTTTTAATGCAGTCTATCTTTGGACTGGCCAATTTAAAATATTCATGTTTCTTGTAACTAGTCATATTTGGACTTATTTGCCATTTTGCTTTGTTTTGTATACACCATGCTTTCTTGTGTCTTTTTTGGTTTCTTTTTTCACGTTCCTTTGATTTGATCAAGTGTTTTTCCTTCTCTTTTCCCCTAATGTTTTGGAGGTCATGCATCCTGTCTCAGTTTTTCAACTGGTTATTCTTATAAATAGCACAAATATTAGACATAATTTTCTATTAATGTCTAGGGTCTAGGGTTACACTATTTTCCCCACCACCCCCTGAAAGATAGCAGGAACCTCAGAGATTTTATTTCTTTCCGTCCTCTATCTGTAATTCCTTCTTCACTCCTCAAGCCCACCATCTCCCACCTCTCAATATGAGATAATCTGAATCTTGATTTTCAATTATTAATTCTGATTTAATCTTAAATCATGTTTTACTCTCCTTTTTTTGCATCACTGCTACTCATATTCCATATTTTCCTCTCCAATTTATTTTTTAAGATTTTTTTGGAATAAAACTTCTAGACATTCTTTTAGGTTAAAGTTTGCACATAGTAAACTTAAGAGTCCTTGCTGGTGCATTTTGCCCTCACACTTGAATAATAGTCTGTATAGGTAAACATTTTAGTTTCATGATGTTTTTTCTTTTAGAATTTCAAAATATTGCCTGTGTCTTCTCGTGGGGCCAAAGAGAAACCTAAACTCTATCTCATTCTCATTTCATTTTATGAATTCTATCTCTTTTAACTCATGAAGCTTTCAGAATACTTTCTTTTTGCTTTGATCTTCTGTAATTTTGCCAGTGTGGAAGTGTGAGTTCTCAGAGGGCCCTTTCAATGTTAGGATACATGACTTTTTTTCAACTCGATACATTTTTCTTATTTCTTTGAGTACTTCCTCTCCTCAGTTCTCTCTGTTGTTTTTCTTGAAATGCCCATTAATGAATGTTGAAATTCTTAAACTACCCTGCATGACTCAACATTTTTAAGTACTTTCAATCTCTTTATCCTTTTATCCTGTTTTATGGAATCCCACAGCTCACTCTTCCAGCTAACGCTTCAGCTGTGCTCATTCTACTCTTCCGTCTACGTACTGATCTTTTGTGATAATTACATTTACTTCCAGGAACTTTAAATTAATCTTTAAAAAAAAAAACCTGTTCTTATTTTATGGATGTTATTAATTATAATATTTACATATTTTTTAAATCTTTTGTTTGACCTATTAACTCTGTTGGGGTTGATATCCTTCTTTCATGGGGTTATTTTCTTCAAACATTTGGTAGGCCTAGGTTGTAGGATTATCTTTGTATTTGAGATCTCTCCTTAGGCTGTCTGTGAATACTGCTCTGAGGTTTACCACAGCCTGCCTTGGCAATTTAGCACTAGGAGGGGCAGGCAAGTGTACAAGTGGTTTATAAACCTTCTGTGGAAACTCTTCCTATTCTTGAATATTGCCAGTCACCAGAGGACAGACACTGCTACGCCTCCGTGACTCCAGCATACACACTTACTGTCCCAGCCTTGGGGCAAAGGCGTCTGCCACTCATTGCCTAGCTCACAACAGGGGCAGAAAGACACAGACTTGTTGGGCACAGTCCTTGAACCAGCCACCACAATGGTTGCCTGCCTCGGTCCTCCTCCGTTCCCTGAATCCTCCCTTTCCAAACTTAAAGAACACTGGCACTCACGACCCTAGTCTCTAATCTGCCACCCAAAACTTTATCTTGAGTAAGTCCTGAGCCCTCAAAGTTCACATATGCAAAATAAAGAAATGGAAAAAAATGATATGTTCTTTACTGTGTTCTTTATTTCTACTTGGGAGGATATATTGAGGAGTGGTTATATATCTTCTGTTTAACTTCCAGCCTAGTTCAAATCCTAGTTCAACCACTTGCTACCTGGGTTACCTAAGGCAAGTTACTTAATCTCTCTGTGCCTCAGTCTCCTCATGTGTTAAGTATAGATAATAATAATAACCTACCTCTCAGGATGATTGAGAAGATTAAATGGACTAATGCATATAAAGGTCTTCAACTACTGATGGCACACAAAAAGCACAGTATTAGTACTATTCCCGTTCCAGTTCAGAGATGTCATAGTTGCAGTCTTATTCTGGATGCTGAAACTCCTCCCATGCCAGACCCAACATATTAAAAAATCAGTACTAAAAGAAAGAGTCACAGCTGCCAACAATTTGGGGAAATTGTAAGAATTTTAAATAAGGAATTTCTCTCTTTCCTTTGTCAGTTGAGGTCATATTTTTACTGAAGGATTTTCTTTACTGGCTTTTGTGAGTCTCTGCATTGGATTCCACTCAAAGTAACATACATTTAAGTTTAGTTTCTGTAGCGTTTACAAGATGGTGCCACGTGCAGGGGATTAAACCTATCTGCACTCACATGCACCAAAATAGATCTAAAAATGATTTTCTGTTGCATTTGCACACAAAAGCAACCTGACTAAACATGAAACTCTTTAATCATGTGTTTTCGTTTCAAACTTATAGACTGTTTCATTGTCTTAAGACACAAAACAAATATCTGAGGCCCATCTGAGTTTTTCTTTTTTATCCTTTATATGTAATCTATTTGTTTTCTGGCATCATTACTTTCTCAACCTTTTATTTTTAAAGTTTTTTAGCATTTCTATTTTTGCTTTTTAAAAAATTTAATCAGTATCATCAGGTGACTGTCCAAGTTAAGAAGGTTTTCTTTCATCATGTCTTTGATTATGGATTTTATGCCAATTAATCTGCTTTCTTCCCCAGAAACACAATGATTCTTGGGTTTACTTTCTGTTCTGTCTTTCTATCTATCAACTTCTCTCTTATTTTTTCTATATATTGTAAGAGAGACACTCTATCCATCACTATTAAATTTTCCAGTGTGTCAGTTTTGCTCCTTTGCTTCCTTTAAAATCTATTTAAATTCTTTTATTGCATTTTAGTTCCCTAACAGTCTTCTTATATCTCATTCAATTATTTCATGTCTCATCACAGTTTATCGTCACAGATTTCCACTCCACTTCCATAGATGTCATGTCTTCTTAAGTCCTATTAATCATGCCAAAAAGTTTTCTAAGATTTTCTTCCAGCTCTTAACATAAATCATTTTATGAACTCTCTCACTCTCTTTCTCTCTCTCTAGCATGATGTGTCTCTTCCTTACTTGGCACTTATTTTTTTTTTAGTAACATTATACTTTTTTCCCCATTTACTCAATTTTGAAAATGGAATGATCCATTGAGAACAGATGTGTGTCAACAAAGCTATGTGAGTTTCTCTCAGCCCAGTTTTGCGCATTCAGTTGCTTTTTAAATCCTTTTCACCCATCCATAGCTAAAATTTTGTTAGCTGCACATGATGGATAACATTATTTAAAAGGTAAATCTATTATATTAAAATATGGAAATTTATAACTCAAATATTAAGTAGATGGAGTTCATTTGTGAGAAATGTATATGTTTATGTATATATTTTGTTATTTTTATTAAATAAAAAGGAAGGATTTGGATTTCCTTTCAGTAAAAAAGAGAAGAATAAGAAAATGAGTTTGGGAAAATAAGAACACAAGATGAGTAATGTGGATGAAGAACATGTTTAGAGTTGGCATTCAACTGCGGAACAAAGAAGCCCACTGACACCACTGCACAAGCTTCCTCATCCTGTTGCCCCAATTGGACCTCTTCCCTCAGGTTAATGATATTATAATTTTTTTAAATACCACACATGCAAAGGAAGTAAATAGCAATTATGAGTGAAGCAACATCTGTTCTGGCCTGCCCCAGCACAAAGGAAAACTGGAGATGAGTTTGAGGGAGAATATGCTCTAGACATCATATGAAACCAGGAGGAGGGCTCAGGCTGAACTACAACAGAACATACGGTCTGTGAACTAGAGTACGAGAGAGCCCGCTGAGTACTCTACAGCCATGGTTCTCTTACCAGAATATTTACAGTCGGCATAAATGAATCGATTGTTTTTGAATCTATATTACCTCATTTGTTCTACCTGTCAACATTGCTGGCTGGAGGGAACCTTGAACTGAGAACAGGAGGAGCTTGTTCTCCTGGTGATGTTCATGCTCTTGTTGGTTTTCTAGCAATCATGGCAGCTTGCATGACTTGCATGTTCTTTCTGCCTCTGGCTGCCATGCTGCAGGGTCAATCTTGCTGGTGCAAGAAAAATGACAAGAGCTTCTAATTTTGAGCATAATTCCCAGTGTCTCACAGGCTACCATGTAGTGTAGTTCTGCTGGACTAGGGCAGAATCTTCTCCTCCCTGTATGGCCTGGCTTTGTAACACTTTAAACAGATAGGGTAGATGAAATATAGAAACCCATGAACACTGCTACCAGGGCTTTTCCTGTCCTTGGTCCCACCAAAGATATTTCACTTGTGATGACTAAACTGGCTAGTCAATGGAGAGAGCCAATGCCTGTCCTCATTCTCCTCTAAGTCGTAATTGTGAAGTTCCACTCAGTTTTCAAATGGATGCACACACAAAAAAAAACTGATATGAAAGACAGAGCAGGAGAGAAAGCAGTGAGTACAAGAGAGACAGATGTCCAGAATTTAGGTTGGCAGAGGTCTCATGTCTCTGAACTCAAGGGAAGGCAGTAGTGCAAGGAAACAAGGCAGACACAGGTGGCGTGACACAGGTGAGTCCTTGACTATGCCTCCCTGTCCAGCCACATTAACTTGAAGTCAGCAGAAATGTCTTCTATAATCTGATAAATCAGTTTGCTGTCACTCTTAGGTTTTAGCATTCTTGTGAATTTTCATCTTTTTTTATATGCCTTAGTATGTAACTATGATGGAAAGTTGGGAGAAATTATTACTGGGGCAAGATATATTTTCCCCATGCAACTGAGATGAATTGCTAGTTTCATGAAACATGTAATTTTACATTTTTTGATCAAAGTTTTCAGGTTAAAGTTATATCACTAAAAAAAGTCACTTGGCAACACATTACATGCATTTTAGCTAATAACAAAAGTGCTTTATTCGTTAAGAAGAAACATTATGATCAAAGGTTTGTAAAGAATATGTTTACTGATTTACATAAAGATTTAAGAATCTTACTCTTACTATTGTAAACAGATATATTTTCCCTCTCATACCTCAAATTTTGAGAAATCCCAATATAAATGAAAAACATGTGTTTACCAAGAATAAGAACACAAGAAATACCAGACAGTGAGGGCTGACATTATATGGTTGTGATTATGCAGCTCAGCACCTGGCAGTGATGCCCAGACAAGTGTGGAACCAGCCCTCGAAACGTCAGCCCCAAAAGGAACCCCAGGAGACACTAAGCTTTTGATTATCTGAGATAAATTTGACCCATAGGACATGCATTCTAGGAAAAGAACTGCCTAAAACTGCTTCACATTGCCAAGGACAAATTGTTTATACCATAAATGAGTTTCAACAATGAGAATGTGGGACTTGTCTCTCACAGCACAAAGAGATCCCTGGGGTAGGAGAGAACCAGGGAAGGAGGCCAGCCTCAGAGCAGGTGTAGTTAACCGGTGTCCTCCTTGGAACACTGCCGCAGCCACTTTTAACTCACACGGTAGCAGTTGGTAGGGGAGTCCTAGGCAGAGCAGGAACAGTGGGCCACAACCAAGACCAGAAATTCACCTCAGCAGAAAAGAGACCGACTCAAAAGAGACTTGAGTTATACATGTCTGTGGACATTCCAGAGCACTCAGCTAAGGCAAAACTTTAGAGCTCAGACTGCCACAGCAGAGAACACAGGTCCCGACGCCGGGAGTAGGAGGAACACTCGGGCATCGGGCTTCAGCAGACGGGGGCTTGAGATGAAGCCAGTGGCCTTCCTGACAAGGATTTCTGGGTGCATCATGCTCAGGCCCATGTTTTCTGTGACGATGTGGTCAAACATGAGGCTCGGAGAGGACACATAGGTCGAGAGGGCAGAGAGAGTTGAATGGGGGGCAGCAGTCCACCAGGATTCAGTGCTGCTCCCCACACCTGAACACACCTGGTATGTAGGAGAAACAAGCCACAGCTGGGAATTCTCTGAAGAAGGAGGTGAAGAAGAGACAGGAAAGTGCTCAATAATGGTGCCCTAGAGCAGTGGTCCCCAACCTTTTAGCACCAGGGACTGGTTTCATGGAAGACAATTTTTCCACAGACAGTGGCATGGGCAGTGGAGCTCTGAAGCTCAGTCCCTAACAGGCCATGGACCAGTACCGGTCTGTGGCCGGAGGATTGGGGATCGCAGCCCTAGGGGACTCAAAAAGGAAAACTGAGACCAATCACCTCTAAATCGACTTGCAAACTCCTGGGTCAGTGTCAGATTCCCAAGACAAATATCATTCTCCTGCTCTGTGCAAAATGAGTCCTGGCTGGGGGATTCATATATCTTTGGGCTATCACTTAGATACACCCCAAGATACCTCCCAGAGACCTCACAGGACATCTTCCATACAGTAAGAAGACAGAAAAGGAAGAGGCAGAGCATCCTGACCAGTGATGGCCACAATTATAACTACCCTAGAAATAGAGCTGAGTTTCCAAAAGACATTTTAGTCAAATATTTTCTCTTGCCATCTGTTAAAGTGGCTTCTGAGTTTGCCATCTCTTAGAATGGGTCTAATGACTTGAACTTTCAGGATTCTTTCTTAAGGAGGTAGGTAACAAATAAAATGAAAACCATTCTCAATGGTGCTTACTTCAGGTTGCAGAGGATGAATTTATATGCTTGAATGTTTAGGGTGGGGAAAGGTTAGAGAGGGAGCAAGAGCCCTTCAATACCAACAGACTCAGATGAAAACAGCTGCAGAGGGAGAGGAAGACGAGGATAAGCCGAGCTGATGGCCAGAGGAAGGGAGTGGTCAGCTTTAGATTTTGGCAAAAAGGCAAGTGACCTTGTTATACAAGGGAAAGAATATATGGCCATTTTCCTCCAGCTCCCACGTGCTAGAGGGTGTGCTTCTTTCAAGGAGAGCAGACCCTTCCATAGAAGAGAATGGTTTGGGTTTTGTTGTGTCTGATGAAAAAGAGAAAAGGGTGGTTGGCATTAAACTCCACCAATGATGGCATTGACTTAGTCATGCCGACAACCCCACTGGCTGCCGCTGCCTCTGCACCATTTTCATCCACCTCCACGAAGGTCTTGTGGATGATTTTTGATAAATACAAATTGGGAGTTGGAGAGATTCCAGTAAGATCAGCCCTCGTTTCATCAAAGATATCCGTGATGCCCATGTCTTGTAGAATAGAATTGAGATCGTAGCTGTCTTCTAAGGTGAACTGGGGGAAGGACACAGCTACCATTTTCTCAGACATGTTTTCTGAGCTGCTCCAGGCCACTAGTTTTTCATAGGTGACTTTCCTTCCAAGCTACAAGAGGAAGAAAATAATATTCAGGGTCAGATTATGAGTTTGCAAAGAATGTCCCACCTTAGGTGCATGAGTCTGTTTCTACAGTCAATGACAACCTTCACGGTCTTTCTCTAAGCCTCAGAATAGTCTGGTTCCATTTAAAATTCCTCCAAGCAAACATCTTTCCTCTTTAGAAAAAGCTATGGGACAATTTGAGTTCCAGCGTGCTTTGGTGTTTGACAGATGAGTGTTCAAAGCCCAGCAAAGCTCAGTTGATTAGTTGGGTGCTTTGGCCAAGCTCTAACATTCTGAAGTTAAATTTCCTCTTCTAAAAAATAGAGGTAATACTATTAGGCTCTTGCAAGGATTAGCAAAATAATGTGTGTAAAGTAGTTAACACAGTGCAGGCACAGAGTAAATATTGAATAATGATTATTATTGATATTATAATTACTATGCCTGCTATCCAGGTATTTCTCTCACTTTCTCCCTCTATCCCTATGTCTTTACCGCACTGGATAATATGTAGCTGAGCTTCTCCAGCCTTCATTAATTCCTACCTAACAATCAATCTATTCTGGTGTCAAAATCCTTACTCCTGTCAAGGTACATGTGCTCAAAAACAAGATTCAGTTAAAGGGTCTTTAACTGAGCTAGAGAAAAACAACTCTGAGTATGTGACCAGAAATCAGGATATTCAGGGAGAAGGAAAAGCTGTTTTATTTGTAGCAATTCTCAAGTTACTCAGAACCCAGACCCCTTGGTTTGGAAAAATGGTTGCAGAGAACTAAGAGATTAGAGGGAAAATGTCAATTCCAATATTTTTGGCATTTGTTCTTTAGGTCTAAACAAATAAGGAATAAATATCTCATTTAATTCAGATTTTTATATACTCTTTGATATCTCTGACAGCTCAGGTACTACCCAGGTATCAGCCTTCCTCAGGATTGTAGATGGTAGACAGTGTTGTTCTCCAAAGATCCATAATTAAATATTTTGTAGAGACATGGAAATTAAGACTTACTTACCTCTTCCAGACCCTTCAGGTTATCTTGCGAGCAAGACGGCAGCAGGATGAACATGCTGAGCTCCCCCTTAGTATATCTCATCTCAAGGATCTGTGCCTTCAGCTCCTCTATGAAGCCAATTCTATACTGACCTTTTTGAGTCATCATCTTCACATTCTTCTTTTCATTCTGCAGGAGACAAGGTAGGAAGTCACAGGATGGCCATGGGAAGCTCACAAACGCACATGGCCCCAACTCCCCTGAGAACAGAGGTTCTGTAAGATGAGACGAGTCTGCCGCAGAAGTCCTGAACCACACCAGTAACCCAGCCCAAGAAAGTCTGCCCTCTGATTGGTTGGCCCTTATGTTGCTAATACTGTGTCTTTATGTGTTTTTAGCCAGTTGTTCAGCTCTCAAGACTGCTGCTGGTAGACTCTCTATACGAGCACCTCCCACTGCCTGGTCAGCAGAAACGAGCCCTGCCAGCTGTCCATCTTCAATGCCTGCCTCACCTTGCCTCTTGGCCTCAAACCACCCTGTCCCCTCTGACCTGGAGGAGCCCACCACAGCACTGATGGGAGCCGTGGCTAAACAATAATCATCTACATATTAAATAACAACCCCTGCTCAAAAGGCGTACTTCAGAGGAAGGACACCCCCAAGCACATTAAACCTCACAATAACCTTGAGGTAAAGGGTGAGGTGTCATCAATCTACAGATGAGGACATTCAGTGCTTGAGAGAAAAACTTGTCCCCAGTAACAAGCTAACCAAATAACAAGTGGTTGGCTGGGATCCAACCCTTGTTCTTTCCTCCCATTCTAAGCCCAGTGGCTTAAAACGCAGGTTTCTCAGGCAAATTCTCACAGATGTGAATCCTTATGCATTAATTTGGTTAACTAACTTAGCTTTTGCATTTTATTCCCCCAGATCCTAAGTGAAAATAATAATAACATTCATCTCATAATGTATTTGGGGGAAATAATGAATGGAAAAATATTCAGTGCAGTAGGTATTTGGCAAAAAAAACACCCAGTGAACTTCATGTGCTTTAAATGTTCTTATTATTTAAGCTATAAATAATAAGCTATAACTCAGAGAGCTAAGTTTTACTCAGTGGAAATTATGAGTTGAATAGCTAGAAAACCATGAGCTCTAATACAGTACCTCATTTAGAGAGAAAAGTGCATCAACTGTGTTTTCACAGTCAAAATATTTTTCCCATTTGGCCTTAAAGTAAACAGCATTCACCAGCACCAGCACAGTCGCATCATTAATAGTGTCCTTGCTGAAGAGTTCTTTGATTTTGCCTAAAGAAAAGGCCCCAGAGAATATCCTCAGTATGAATTTTATCAAAGGTATTCATGCATATAGATTTTTTTTAATGCAGCTTAACAACATCAACACTAGGGAGTGTCTCATCCAAGAGCTAACCTGAGAAAATTAAACCCTTTTGAGTCCCAGGAAGGGGATATGGAGGTAAGCGTGGGGGTTAAGGGGTGGGGAGGAAGCCTCTCACTGCACCCTGGGGGGATCTGATTCAGAGCACTCTAACATGGAGAATCTCCTCTGATTCTATCACTTGTGATTGGGACTTGTCCTTAGACATCTCATACTATGGTTTGTCTTTCAAATTATAGATCCAGTCACCTGACTATATGATAACCTCTTTCAGAAAAGACTATGGTATAAACTTCCATCTCAAACACTCATCACAACATAGTATATGTGCTTACATATAAACAAAAATATACATAAATGTAGTAGGCCATGACATAAAGTCTATTTTACTGGGACGTTCATGGGCCCTCTCTCATTCCATCCTACCTAAACCATAGGAAGGAGGTACTGTTATCCCTTCTTTATGAAAGAATAAACTGCATCCAGTAAGAGGTGAGGCCACACAGCCAAGAAACAACAAGACCAGGTAGGATGGGTTCTTGGGTCTTCCAACTTTGGGCTAAGCTCTGGGGCTCCTTCTGTAACCAGCCCTGTGAACAAATGCAGGACGAACCACCATACACATTTTCCCCATAGCTTTCCTGTGCTTTGGATTCCCAGGCCAGTAGGGCTTAAAAACAAGGACCCTGCAACATTTAACTAACTACTTGACCTTTTAAGTTGTTTCCCAGAGACAGCAAAATTTCTGCAAGAGTTGAGATTCCAAGGTCCCTGCTGCAGACTTCCTGACGCCAAGACTCACCATCCCTCACTAAATTGTGACCTATGAATCAAACCACCCTCTTCAGTGACTTTCAACGCAACTTGCCCTGATGCACATAGCCACACTCCTTAACCCCTATAAAATCCCTTCCTCATCTCCATTAGTCAGGGAGACAAATTTAAGGCTACTTCCCTCCCTCGTCACCCAGTTGACGTCATTCATATTAAAAATTCCTTTCTTCCTTAGCAATCCTCATTGTCTCAGTAATTGGCTTTCTGTGCAGTGAGCAACCAGACCTAGGGCAGAGCCCCCCTGCAGTTTCAGTAATACTCCCACAATGGCACAGCTCTGAGGTTGCCTGGAAAAGCCCAGTGCCATCAGTCAATAGTTCATCTTCATCAAAAGTGCATGCTTTTCTACCCGAAAGTACCAAGTCACCAGTTACTTGAATGCTTGCTGGGTTCTTAAGAAGAAACAACCCTTCCTTCCACATCAAGATCTCTGCTTAAATCCCATAATAATAACAGATTATGTTGACATCATCCACCTTTAAAATGCTCTGGGAGACTTAACTTACTAAGAAGAAACTACATACTCAGGATGAACTCCTTTAGTGAACTGTTTTCCTCCTGACACCTGAGTGGAGGCTTGAAGAAATGGGAATTTTTGTGGTATGTGCAAGAAGGAAGAACAGACAATTTTGGAATTTGGGGATTTCTCCCAAGGAAAAGCCAGGCGGAGGTATCCCAGCTCTAAGTCAGTGTGAGGAGTGGAGGAGACGTGGAAAGAAAGAAACCAAATGGAAAAGCAGAGCAGAAAGTGTTGCACCTGTGCCAAAGACAACCCAAGGGCAGTCAGCTGTTGTTCCCAGGACACCAATCACTCAAAATTTGTGCCAATGCCGTGGGTCATGGGGAAGCAATGCACGACCTGTGTTCTCTCGGGTACTCCAAACTTTTCATTGCACATGAAATTCTTCCCAAGTTCCACACTGGCAATCAAAAACTGCCCTAATCTGCATCTAGCAGCCTGACTTGTCCCTTCAGGTCACTAACCTTTAGGCCTGTGGGCAAGACCTTACTCTGTTTTTCACATCCATAGATGCAATGTTGGAAGGGAACATTCTCTAAGGCCTTCATAGAGCATCAGCACCCACTGGGGCTGGTCCCCTCCCTTCTTTTCCACAGAGGGTCAACAAGCCCACAGACCAAAGGACTAATAATAACAGTAATATGTAAGCATTTTGGCTGTTCAAATCACACTTTGAGCATATTCTACATATGGGAACTTCTGACCCCAACAGACTGGCAATCTGAAAAGCTGGGCTGCCTGGTTTTCTTTTCTCTCTCTTTTTTTTTTTTCATTTCAGAATATTATAGATTTTGCCTAAAGAAAAGGCCCCAGAGAATATCCTCAGTATGAATTTTATCAAAGGTATTCATGCATACCTTTGATGTTTTGATTACATGTTTTGATTACATGTTTTGCTTTTGTGCAGTTTGAGCCAAAGTTATATGTGTGCCCGTCACCAAGGTAGCATGCATTGTATCCATTATATGTAAATTTACCCATCCCCTCCACCCCCTCCCATCTACTTGGTTTCTGTTGAGTTTTACTACCACATGTGCACATGCGTACTGATCAATCAGTTCCCATTTAATAGTGAGCACATGTGTTTGTTTTTCCATTCTTGTAGTACTTTGCTTAGAAGAATGGTCTCTGGGTCCATCCAGGTTGTTACAAAAGGTATTATTAGTCCACTTATTTTTTTTTATAGCTGCATAACAAACCTGGTTTTCTTTTAAATGGAAAAGAATTCCAGTTACCATGTGTTTTGTCCTCCTTACCTTGAGACTGAGATTCAACCCAATAGTTAATCTCTTGTCTGGACTTTTCAGTGTGTTTCCGGAAATCGACACTTTCAATGGTTGTGTGATAAAACTGAATCACACCATCTGTATACTCCTGTTCAGTTGGAATGAAGGGGAAATCATGCAATAAAGTCATAATAGTGACATTACTAGTTAAGTGTGAGGCAGTCTTGAGACAGACAAGTCTGGTCATTAACACTGGAGGAACAGGCATGTCAGTTTCTATCTCTTCCCCAGTCTTAATTCAGCCAGAGACATTTCTGCTCTTGTGCTGACACTGTAAGATATAAAACTTTTATTCATGATGCAGTCTACAGTCACAAAGGCATGAGCCTTTCTTACCAGATGTCATTTTATCTGGACAATCCATTTGTGGAGGCATCACAAGATAAATGTCAAGTAACTTGAGAGACTCAGCTGTAAAATGCTTCCGTTTTTAAGAACTAAAACCTTGCTTAACAGTTGCAATTTCTGTTTGGGGTGATGAAAAAGTTTCAGAAATAGAGCAATGGTTTCACAACATTGCGAATGTAATTCATGCCACTGAATTGTACACTTAAAAATGGTGAAAATGGCAAATTTTATGTTATATGTGTTTTACCACAACTTTTTAAAAAATGTATACTATAATATATCAAAACCATTCATTTGTACTCTTTCAATAGGTGAATTGTATGATATGCAAATTGATATTCCAAAAAAGAAAGCTAGTTGGAAAAAAATGCAAAAGATAAAAATCTCATTTTTATTGTAAGAGAACACACTTATTTTGGTCAGAAGTGGGCTGTCCCCATCCCTGACTAGTCCAGCCCTAACCATCTGTGCTGCATCTTTGCCACTAGCCACATTCCTTACATTTATCACTTAGTGTGTGGCTCTTCTAGGGATTAGAGAGGAAACCAGAGCCCAGATGGAGACACATCTTGCTCTAGGTACAAAGCTGTTTATCCACAGAGACAAGTCCTGCACCTTTTGCTCCAAATGGCAAAGTGCAGTCTCCTTCTGCTGTGACACTTTACTTAGAAAAAGCACAGTGAGCACAATTTCACTGATGCCAAAGGTGACTTTAGAGAATTGCCTTGGGGGGAAGCCAACAGGTAGGGGAGGTACAAAGTGCATCTACCAGGCACCTTGACAGGGAAAGACATCAGGAAATAATGCCGTCACCGTCCCCACACACTCTGAAGGCTGTTCTTAATAGGACCCTTCTCCATCCACTCAATTCTACTCCTGACTGACCTCATCAACTGCTCAAGGTGAAAACTGGGAGGACCAAAACAAAAGTAGGAGACTGAAAGAGGTGGGTCCTGAACACCCCACAAGTCCCCCGCATATCATCCCGTCAGAGGGGTTTGCATTCTAGACAACAGGTGAGTAATCCAGATACTCATTTTCTTTCAATTGTATGCTATGTGATAACTTAAATCACCAGGTGTGTGCAACTCACCTGACAGATGGGGAATTCCTGCTCTCCATAAAGCCTATTGGCAATGCTCAGGGTGCAATCAGTTTTGATGCTGTCTAATTTGCAGAGAAGCTTTCCGAAGTAGCAGCCAAGCAGTGCACTCTCATCATTTGAAGACTCGGCCTAACAAAAGAAGAAACAAAATGTGACCTGAAATGTGTCTATCAGAAAAGCTGAACACCCCTAAGAGACAGGTGTTTTGTACAGAAGCAAGATAGAGCTGCTTAGTAAGATGTCATTTGTCTGTCTTACTATGTCAAGGAACAAGTTGGGAAAAAGAGAGGAAGAAAGGATGAGAAGTGGTCCCAGTGGGAGATCATGGCTCGCACATTTGTGTTAAGATCATACAGGAAAAATGTCTAGGGACTCAGCAATACACCCTGTATTTCAGAATGGTGCACCCTAGTTTTCTCTGTACTCAAAAAGGCATATGTGGCCAGGCGTGGTGGCCCACGCCTGTAATCCTAGCACTCTGGGAGGCCAAGGCGGGAGGATCACTTGAGGTTAGGAGTTCAATGACCAGCCTGAGCAAGAGCGAGACCCCATCTTACCAAAAATAGAAAAAATTATCCAGGCATGGTGGTGTGTGCCTGTAGTCCCATCTACTTGGGAAGCTGAGCCAGGAGGATCGCTTGAGCCCTGGAATTTGAGGTTGCTGTGAGCTAGGCTGATGCCATAGCATTTAGCCTGGGTGACAGAGCAAGAGTCTGTCTCAAAAAAAAAAAAAAAAAAAAAAAAGGGTATATGAAAGACAATCATCTCTCTACCTCCTTTTAAACTTTCTAAGGTAGGAGAATATATAACCTGAAGAATATCTTTCCTGCTCCTGGTACAAAACAGTCAATAAAAGTTTTATGTGTCAGTACAGTTTTCATTATGAACTAGAACAGGCAGAGGTAGAAGGAGAAAGTAACACTTCCATGTTGGATCCTACCCCTTACTGCGCTTCGTCCTTAATCATGCTCCTTCCTGGGGACCCGTGGCCTATAGAAGTAGGTGAATAATAGGGTTTTATTATTAAATATCTAAGTTTCTTTATCATGAGCAGAAGATACTAGATCCTACTCTTAAGGAAACAAGCTCACAGCCAAGGACATATAAGACACATAGAAAGAAATTGCAGATCACATGAGGTTATTGCTGTTGAAGGCAGCCAGGACCTAATGTTTGGGGATAAGCAACCATCACCAAATGGTGCAGCCAGAATGAACAGTTTGTAAAGAAGAGGAGCAGGAGTTCATGTAGCAGCTCACCTGCTGACTCAGAGATTCTGTTGTTTTCTTCTGCCCTTCCAGAGAGCTGTCAGCCATCTCTTCTTGCTTATTGTTTTTCAGACAGGGGTCAGGTTCTTTGCTTTCATTCTGAGAAATTTCACTGAAGTGTAGTACCTGCATGATAATGGAATAGGGTATTTCAGACAGTATGGACAGCAGGAAGTCTAAATAGTTTCAGAAACATTTTTATAATGTGACAATGACAATGATTACATAGTCAAACAATAGTTTAAAGGAAAGTGGATGCTTCTTTTCTTGGGTTGTAAGGTGAAATGGAGAGGAAGTAATTGAATGCTACCCCCCAGAAATGCATATATGAATGGATACAACCAAAAAGAATACAGAGGTATCTGTGAGCTCCGTGCAGCTATTGAGCACTGCATAGATGGCCAGTCTGAATTGTCCGTAAGCTCAAAATACACACCAGCTCTAGAATATAGTATGAAAAGCAAAGAATGTAAAATATCTCAGTAAAATCCTTATGTTGATTACAGGTTGATATGATAGTATTTTGGATATATTGGGCTAATTAAAATTTATTATTAAAATTAGCCTCACCTGTTTCTTTTTACGTTTTTAATGTGGCTACTAAAATTTTTTTTAATTACTGTGTGTCTCCCATTAGATTTGTGTCAGACAGAGCTGTTCCAGAGTTTTGCACCAATCAAGGAAGCCAGGACAGCAAAGACAAGTTGTCCAGAGCCTTACAGAAAGGTAAGGCTGGTGCAGGATGGTGACATGTCCTGCACTGTTCAGACCAAGTGTGTTGGCAGATGACCCCCAAGTGCCTGAAGGAAGAACATCTGAAACCTGACCTGGAGGATGCAAACCACACTCTAATGCTAAGTTTTTCTAATGGAATAAGAAAGTAATAATACACCCAATCTAAGTAGATGAATAACGTAGAATGACTCCAAACACATTCTGCCTGAATCCATAAATTTGATTCATCCATATTCAGGGGCAACAGCCATATTCACACATAACCCTTGTGCTATGTGCTAATCCAAGGAAGGAAGCATAAGACCAACCTCAGGAGCTTACAGTTTATTTGGGGAGTCGTTATCATCTTCATTCATTCAACCTACAAATATTTATTGGGTGCCTACTTTAAGCCAAGTACTGTCCTAGACAAAGATCCCTGCCCTCTAGGAGATTATATTCTAGTGAAAGAGACATACAAAGAGCAATACATATAGTCATTAATTACTGTGTGCAGTATGTTAGACAGTGGAAAATGCCACATGGGGAGAAGTAGTAGGAATTTCTTATGGAATTGAGATCCAAGATGCAGCACTAGATTGGGAGGTCAGAACAGGCATTCTAGAGGAGGTAAACCCTGATCAAAGTCTTGAAGGAGAAAGAAAACTAAAATCAGTTATCTGAGGTAATCTGAGCCATGAGGCAAAGGCAGCCAGAGCAAAGGCCCCAAGACAGGATGGCGCAGCTTCCCCCAAGGAAGTGGGAGACCAATGTGACAGGTGCAAGGGAGGAGGGGAAAGGGGAGAGATGGAGTCACAGGGATTATCTGGGATTCACATCGTCAGATCCTCATAGGCCATTGTAAGCACTTGGTCTTCTATGATGAGCAAAATGAGAAGTCTGAGATTTTTGAGCAGAAGAGAAACAGGATCTGACTCAGGTTTTAAAAGGATCTCAAGCTGCCATGTTAAGAACAGACTGTCATGAGAGCAGGAAAGCCCACCAGAAGGTTGTCACAGTGTGCAAGTTAGAAAAGATGGTGGCAGTTCAGATCTCAGGGAGGCTATGGGAAGAGCTTGCATCCTGGATATATTTTTGAAAGAAAAGCCAACAAAATGTTCTGATAAATGTGGTATAAAGTGAGAGAGAAAGAGAAGAGCCCAGGAGAACACCAAGATCTCCAGCCTCTGGATACACATCTGTGCTTAATAAATACTGATGAATGAATCAGGTGAGAGAGAAAACGCATACACTTACTGAAAGCTACTAGCAATATTGGTATCAGTAATGATGAGAAAGGGTGACAGACATGCAGAGATAGACAGAGAAGACAAATGAGAAAAGCTGTCAGACTGGAGAGGATGGGGAAACACAATAAAGGAGGTAGAAGTTTAATTGAACATGGAAGAATGGTAGGATTGAAGAGACAGCAAAGTGTGGGGAATATTAATACAAATGAGGGCTCAGAAGCAGATGCCAGTGCCAGCTCCGAGCAAGTCCAGGGTGCGGTGAGCACCGCGACTTTCCTGAGTATGACTAGCGTCTGACCTGGCCCGCAGACCAGGATGTTCAGGACCCCAGGCAGCACCTTAAAGGTACGTACTTCGTCGATCTGATGTGCGCTGTCATTTCTAGCTCCCAGACGGACCATACCAAGGGCAGCCGAGAGACTCAGAGGACAGAAAAAGATATTTTTACAATAATCATCTCTGCTTAGCTTGTGGAAAAGATCAAAGCAAAATTTGGTGTTTGCTGCAACAAGACCGTCCATTGTAAAACGCCTAATAGTCTAAAACCAAAAAAAGGGAGAAAACGGTGAGTGGAAAAAAACAGGTAAACAAACAATTCTTATTTTAAGTACCCAAAATACAATCATTCACTGTTATGCAATATGTTATTAACAACTGGGAAACTAAGATCATTATCATCCCCGTATGTAATTATTGGTGTCAATATTGATAGAGATAGAGATCTATTTTCATGTAGAGGAATGAATTAGTTTCCTGGTGCTGCCATATCACAAAACATCACAAATATCACAAAACAAATAGTTTAAACAACAAGTTCTCCCCCGGTTCTGGAGGACAGACATCCAAAATTGAGGTGTTGATTTATTCTAGAGACAATCAAGGAAAATCTTTCCTCTCCCAATTTCTGGTGGTTGCCAGCAATCTTTGCCATTCCTTTCTTGTAGACAAATCACTCCAATCTTTGCCTCCATCCTCACATTCTTCCCTTTATCTTCCGTGTGCATATCCAAATTTCCTCTTCTTTTAGAGATACCAGTCACTGAATTAGAGCCCATCCTAAACCAGTATGACCTCATCTTAACTTGATGACATCTGCAAAGAACCTATTTTCAAATAAGATCATATTCACAGATACAGGGGTTAGGACTTAAACATATGCTTTTGAGGAACAAAATTCTGCCTTCTTTGTGGTGGAACTTCCTTTACAGGTAAAATAAAGTCAAAGGCTACTATTCCTCATGGTCAAGTTAGCAGCCAGGCGAACATCATTCATCTCGTTCTCCATGGGCTATGCCTGGTTCTGCAGAAGACTCTTGCCTGTACTCTCCCCTCAGTGTTCTGTCACTTAGGAGATGCCCAGCATATTGTCCTGAGTCACGTACCTTGTTAACATTCTCACTCCCTTTTGACTCATCCCATATGAAACCTACAGAACTTGAGACACTTTAGTCAGTCATCAATATTGTTCAAGAAATAATAGATCTTGAAAGATGTCAGGTGTTTCAAAATCACTGAGTTTAGCCGGGCGCGGCGGCTCACGCCTGTAATCCTAGCTCTCTGGGAGGCCGAGGCAGGCGGATTGCTCGAGGTCAGGAGTTCAAAACCAGCCTGAACAAGAGCAAGACCCCGTTTCTACTATAAATAGAAAGAAATTAATTGGCCAACTGATATATATATGTAAAAAATTAGCCGGGCATGGTGGCACATGCCTGTAGTCCCAGCTACTCGGGAGGCTGAGGCAGTAGGATCGCTTGAGCCCAGGAGTTTGAGGTTGCTGTGAGCTAGGCTGACGCCACGGCACTCACTCTAGCCTGGACAACAAAGTGAGACTCTGTCTCAAAAAAAAAAAAAATCACTGAGTTTAATGTTCTCTTTGACATTGTAGAATCACAGATGATAGAGAACCAAAGTAAGAGAGTAAGAGACTTCCCTAAAAACAGATTCCCTGCCTCCCCCTGCCCAATCTATTTCAGAAGTATCAAGAGAACCGTATGTAGATTTTGTCCTGGTTCTATGCCTCTCACATAAAATGTCTTTTCTTTCGTCCCTTTGCCTATGGATAGTGTGTATTTCCAAGATGGAAATGTAAGCCTCCTTATTTGTGTTTTGATCATCAGATGTGGCACATTGTAAAGATGAAAAAATCATTATTGCATTGAATTAAATGATATCCATTGGCTTTAACATTTTCCCCATTTAATATAGGCCTTTTTAGCCTATAAAACTTAATTCAAAAATATAATATTATGTGACTTTTTAAAAATGTGCCTGACATGTGTTAAATATTTTACCTGTATTAGCTTTAATCTTACCACTCTGTAAGGTAGATATTATCCCTTCCCCTTTCTAGATCAGAAAGCTGAGGAATCAATCACACATGTACTTGGCCCCAAAATAAGTACTCTTTCTCCTATATCTACTATTTCTGCTAAGTGTCCCCTCAACGTAGGATAGGCTGATCTAACACATGTTCACTATTTTCACCCCCTGTTCGGCTTACAGTCCATTTTTATCCTGACATTTTGTCTGCTAACTTTGCATCTGACTTGTATTTCTCACTCTGTGCCTGTGAAGCTGTGTTTTGATACCTATTTTGTACTTTGAAACCAATTTTTGGCCATCAGAGTTTTTTCAAGAGCTATCTTCTGGACAAGGTAGGTGTTTTCCAAGTAATAATGAATGCCCTCGGTGTGCTCAGAAATGCAATAACATCTCATACCTCAGAAAGCTAAGCTCAATGCTTGCATATATTAGAAAATATCTTCATACTCAGGGTAGTTTCTCTGCACATGGCTTGCATTACCCATTTAGCAACAAGTCTACTAAAGAAAATCAAGTAAAGATGGTCTGAGTTGAGATGGCCTGAGATTTCATAGGCTTTTGTTTAATCATAAAACTTTATATGAAATGTAGTCTAATATTTTTAAAGCCTTTGTATATAACTTAGGTTGATATTTGATCAAAATTTTCGCATCAAAGAGGAGAAGGTAATGGACATCTTGGCTGTTTTTGCATTACTAGCAAAAGACTAGACACAGACTATATTGAAGGAAAAGAGGAGTTTGGATGGAAAGACTAAATGATCCCGACTTGGCTCTTTAGATGTTCCAGCTATTTGCTTGACTTCACCCATGCTCCCTCCTGTGGATGCACCCTGGCATCGTAGTGGAAAGTGTTTCTTTCTGCCACAAGCACACCCAGAACTGAAAGATCAGCGTCTGACCGGATTTAGAAAAACATGACTGCTCATGTAGGCCAACTCCCTTCTTTTCAAGATTTAAAAACTGAGGCCAGATGAGGTGAGGTGACTTGCACACCATCATGCAGCTGGCCAAGAGCAAAGCAAGGCCAAGAGCCCTCCATGTCCAGGCCTGCTTTCTACTGGATCATATGCTTTTGGCACTTGTTTCTAATTTTGGCCCTATCCTTACTCACTCTGTGAGCTACAGGATGCTCCCAAACTCTTTCCTTTTCTCTCTCTCTCTCTCTCTCTCTCTCTCTCTCTCTCTCTCTCTCTCTCTCTCTCTCTCTCTCCATTTCTGCATAAAACTTCTATAAACTTTGTGAGAGTCTCCTGAACTAGCTGCAAAGACTGATGCACTCACCCAACAACCATTCTCTCTTCTGAATGTTACCTGGTTATATGCCATAGACTGGTTCTAAGCTTTCATTACAATTCTGCGTAGCTTTAACCCTACCTCATCTTCTAAGAGAGAGTTGAGAATAGCAGTGATACAAAACTACTGAAAGAAATAAATAGCTAGAAAGTTGCTATAAGAATGCATGAGTACATGTAAGCAGGAAGATCCTTCCTGGCTTTATATCAATGTCTAAAATATACAAAAAGTGAACATTTAATAACTTGATTAAAATGACATCTAATAACCATCTTCTGATGGTTTGTTTTGTTGTTTGAGGTTGGGGGGTGGTTCTTGTTTGTTTGATTCATTAGTATTTTTGCAAGGGGGAGTTAGTTTTTAAATTAGGAACTAAATCTAACAGTAACCTAATTTTGAATTTCTCCCTCTGGATTAGTCGCTTTGTATAAAAGGATGAACTGAACAGGACACTATCTCTGCCTTTGAGAAATTCATGACCTAAGAGAGCAGATAATGCAATATTAGCAACTACAGGGGTAGAATCTAAGAAACATAGAGGAACAAGTTATTACTTTACAAAATGAAATGGAAAAGGCAAGGGAATATTATGTAAGAAGAGGTTGTTAAACAACACTCATTAAGATTTGGTTATTTTAATAATACAGAGTCAAATAGACATTTAAAAATATAACAATTTTAAAAACACTTTGAAGCTTTTTTGCCAAGTGTGTGGCTAATGCCTGTAATCCTAGTACTTTGGGTGTGGCTAATGCCTGTAATCCTAGTACTTTGGGAGGCCAAGGTGGGAGGCTCGCTTAAGCCCAGGAGTTCAAGACCAGCCTGGACAACATAGCAAGATCCCATCTCTATTTTCCCAAAAATAGAAAAATTAGCCAGATGTGGTAGTATGCACCTATAGTCCCAGCTTCTCAGAAGGCTAAAGCAGGAGGATCACTTAAGCCCAGGAGTTTGAGGTTGCCATGAGCTATGATGATGCCACTGAGCTCTATTCCAGGCAACAGAATGAGAGCCTGTCTTTAAAAAAAAAATTAAGCTTTTTAACACTTTTTATTTATTAAATATAAGCTTAGATGGTCAATAAAAGTCATGGTATGATGTTTTGTTGCAATAAAACATAAAAATACAAAGAAATGTAAGATTAGTTTTCTCATTCTTATCAAAAATCCCTTAAGATCAGTATTAATTTGAAAACAGTAATGACTAACCCACAAATTCCAAATGCATTGTATTTGTAGATAGGACTAACTTAGCAATAAATAGAAAAGATAGAGATCTAGACATCATAATACTAAAATGTATTTGTAAGAGATATTTCTCAGAGGTATCTCTTTCAGATTTTAAAAAATTATGTGAACAAATATGTTCACAGTGACACTTTCATAATAGCCAAAACTCAGAAACAGCACAAATGTCCATCATCAGTAGAATAAACAAGTAAAATGTGCTTTAGTCATAGAGTGGAATATACACACCAATGAGACTGAACTGTAGTCAACACATAATAACACGGATCTCACATCACATCATGGTGTAATGTTAAGTGAAAGAAGCCCTACATGAAAATTTTCATACTGTAAGATTCCACTAACATAAGGTTCCAAACCTGGCAAAACTAATCTGCAGTTTTAGAATTCTGGAGAGTGGTTACCCTTGGGGATGGGTAGGAAAATCATGGTTTAGCAACAGGTAGGAACAGTGGTAGACTAGTAAACTAACCACCCTCACCAAAAAAATCCATGATTTTTAGTGTTTGCCAATTTCCATGGTATAAATACCCCCTACTAAGGCCAATTTCAAACTACTAACAAGGCATCACTGTACCCAGAGTTGGGAAAATATGAACTGCTTTGGTGAGCTGGTAGGAGATGGCTCCAGGCCACCACATGGCTCAGGCCAGAAGGAGACTTCTAGGAAGCTGGTAATATTTTGTTTCTTGATCTTGGTGTTGGTTACACACCAAACTTACACTTATTTCTTATGCAATTTGTATGTGTGTGTGTTCACATACAACTTTTACATATACATATAAATTTGAACCTATAAACTTTAATTTTAAAATGTACTGTAGACATATTACTAAACGTGGCAGTTAATTTTACATCATTGCAAGTTTGTGTCTAACATGAAAACTAAGAACAGTATATATGAAAAATTAAAAAATAACCTTGCACAATGAAATTTAGGCTCCAGATGCAATTAGGACATGCTGCCCTAAGCATTAACAGCATTTGCATCTACTCTGGAAAGATCCACCATACACAGAAGTTACTGTTTGATTGTCTCAAGATGATTGCTGATGCAGGCTGCCTCCTAATGAGCTACAGCTTGAAAAACTTGTACATAATTTACTTCAGTCATCATTATTTTCAAACAGACCTGAAATAACCTTTCAAAATAATAAGGTCCCGAAAATCTATTCAGCTCCCCACCCACAATGACTTTATAATACTAATAGCTGCCATTTAATTTAAGCCTATGTTGTACCTGGCATTTTACAAATGATTGCTTCTAAATCTCAAAAAATCCTCTAAGCTCAAAATTATCTGCATTTTACATAAAAATTATCTTCATTTTATATCTAACCAATTAGTGGCTGAGCATCAAGAGGTTTTCTCAACTCTCAATAGTAAGATTAGAAGACAAATATGTTGTTTCAATAGTTTACTCCATGATCATTAGAAAACGCGTGTGCTTTTCTTCCTATATGCTTCCACAAAATTCTAAAAACCAGTCTAATCATTGGTTATGATTTGCAAGAAATCAGAACACTTTAACACATGAATCGATTAATACCTATTCCAGGTAATCTCTAACTACTTCATGTCATTGCTGCCCATCATAGCCTTCCAGAAGGGTGAAAAAAATATAAGCATATCCTCTAAGCTCAAAATTATCTTCATTTTACATCTAACCACTAAGTGACAAAGGTGGTGTGCAAATCAGTCAATTCAGGCTTGTTTCAAAGCTGGATCTGATAATACTTGTGCTCTCAAACACCATGCCCTGAGTGACCCTCCCTGCAGCTCTACGGTGTGAAGATGCTGCCAGCAGGTGCATGTCTTGTCTGTGTCTCTCATCAAGGCCACAGGCTGTAGAAAGGACCTCCCAGCTCTGAGAGTCCGTCTCAAGACTGCCCTGAACTCCCTCTCCACCAATGGAACAGCTCAGACCCCTTCTTCCAAGACTACTATCACCTACATGGCTATCGCTTCTCTAAATTAAAAATGTGCTTGAAAATCTTTTTCAAATTTCACTGAAAGGTGTGCAGATGTATCATAAATATACATTGAGATTTTGAGATTGCAAACAACCTTACCACCAATTGGGATTGACTTACATAACTGCATATTTACTGTCCCCAATATCACCTCCTACTGACCATAGCTATATAGGAAGGATATGATAAGTATCATAATAAGATAACTTATTCTGAATAAGATAACACTTATTCAGAAAAAAGATAAATCATATTTATATCAATATAAATATTATCATATTTTTGCCTATAATACTTTCTAAGTAAGTGAGTCACTATTTAACCACTAATGAAGTAAAAGAAGGAATTTGCTTCTCAAATTCTAATTTATTGTACAAATGGTAGAATAATAATAATGAGGACTTTTGCTCTAACTATATTGACAAATCAATTGCCTTTATTTTTCCATGTGCTTTCCAATGTTGCAATCATAGCAAAAATGTGTATAAGTATATATATATGTATACTTTATGTTTGCTTGTTTTCACTTTAAATTGCATTTGAAGTTTTTATCCACACTCATACCATCCTCTTATTTTTCCTTTTAATGTCCTTACAATATCTCCTTGTAAGGATATCTCATATTGATATGTCTAAAGGATTAAATTAATATTATATTGCAGAGCATTTATATTAGTTTACTATTTTTCACTACTATGAATAATTCTACAGTAAACATCTTCATAAATATACCTTTTATCTCTTTTCAATTATTTGTTCAGGATATCTTCTTCGAGATGGGATTTCTAGGTCAAATATTATAAAGATTTTTAACTTTCATACTGTCAACCAAAGGTTACAGATTAAATGGCTGCATCATAATCTCACTGTTTTCAGATCATATCATTGTCTGTGATTCTTAATAACTTAAAAAGTAAAAAGGAAATTTATATCATTTTAAATTTACATTTCATTAAATTATTAAAGTTATATCCTTTAAATTGTAAATTTACATTGATACTTGCTAACATTTGAAGCCATGTGGTCTTTTCTGTTTATAGATTCTCTCATTTTAATTGTCTCTGCATGTTCAATTATCAATTATCTGTTGGAGTCTTGGTAATTTATTGACGAGTTATTATGAACTCTTCATATTATATAGACATTATGTTTTTCAAAATTTTTAAAATATTTTCCCCAGCTGCTGTAGCCTCCTTTATTTTATTTTCTATTGTTGTTATAGAATTATTTTTACTCTTACTTAAAATTGTCAACATTTTTTGGTGCCCTCTTCTATACTTCAAAACCTTGAAAGTAACATATTTTTAATTTAATTTTAAAACTCCATCTACTTCCAATTTATTGTAAGGAAGATAATCTTCCTTGTAAGATTTTAACTTACATTGCTAGCTTTGAAAATAAATTCCTAAATATTAGTCATCTTAAATTTTGAACATTTTTTTTAAATGATATTTTTTCCTTTTATGGTTTTTGACACATCAATACATGATATGTTTTGCTTGTCTTCTTTCCCTCTGACTTTACTCCTCATGTGAAACCCTCTTTGACTTTCCTCCCACCCTCTCCCCTCAAAGAGTTAGTCACCACTGTATACAATAACTCCACAGCATTTAGCTCTCTCATTTCCCTTATCACACTATAAGATAATTGCTTTTTTTATATTTCCACTTTTACTTCCAAAACATAATTCTTTTGTGGGTAGGTTCAATGCTTTTTATTTTTGCATCTCACCAGTAAGGAACACAATGGCTGCACATAGGCACACTTAATAAGTGTTTATGGATTTATTTGCTATCATCTGCCCCTTTTTCATTGTAGACAATTCTAATACCTGAAATGTTAGAAGATTATTTAGCATTTTGTATTAACTTCATATATATATTCTGCAGGCAGCTGTAATCAATAGAGATTCTATATAAGAGAACCAGCTTTTGATTAATTTTCTACTATCTAAGAAATAGTTCATTTATTAAAATATGGTTTCCTTTATAGTCAAATGTGAAAACTTAGACAAATAGATGTTCTAACAACCCAAAATAGTTTTAAGATTTTTTTTCTATATATAGTAGGAAGAAAAAACTTTATAGTCCAAAAATATTTCATGTCTTATAATTTCTATAATTTCCACAAAGGTACCAATAACCCAAGAATGCAATTTCAACTTTACACGCAGGTAAACACTATTCTGCCAGAATAAATACTCAAACAAGATTGTAGCAAACTAAATAATAAACAATACCTAAAAACAAAGAAATACTTGTGAAAGATATAATCAAAGTGTTTTCCAACTTATAGTGCCAAAGGGAAATCTAAACTCACATTGCTTAAAATACAGATATTCTATATATTCTACCATTTTATATTTCAGAAATAGTTCATTAAAAGATGAACTACAATCTGTCAAGTATGTGAAAGTTAAAAAAATTATTAAACCATCCACATTTAAAAAAAATCAATCAGATACATCAAATGTCTCACCAGGTAGCTGGGGACTGAGGAAGAAAATAGGTATTATTAATATCTTCCAGTAAGTATTCTCACATCTGCAGAAAATCCAAAACATCATAAAACAAATTGCTCTTTTTTTAAAGGTATTTAACTTAATAAAAATAGCATATTCATTGGTTTCAATTACATCTCCTTTGGGTTTCTATTGTTTAAAATAATTTTCCCATGCAGTGTTCTTTGTTAAAAATGATATTTAGCAATGTTAACATTTACCTTCTTGCCTTCAGAGTTGCTGCTAACAGCTGGCCAGGTGAGCTGCAATTCACACCCTCCCTAGGGTGGAAATATATCGACTCTGCTCCTCCCTCAAAGGCACTTTTCCAAGTGCCATTTTGGAATCCTGGGTGAAATCATCATTGATTGATTAGAAGAAAAAGAAAATAAAAGAAAGGCTCACACTTTGAAACAAATTCTCATGCTCTATGCTTTCAACTAAATCAAATGTTGAACTGAATATGCTTATATTTTCTTTGCTGTTGCCATTGAATCACTATATAGGGACCCACAGAATATTTGACCCACACTTTTCTACCCAAATTTCTATACTAGATAAAAGTGAAGTAGAAATCTGTTTTACTTCATATACCTATTCCCTTGGATGATCTCTTATTTTTGAATTTTTATATTATTCAAAGCTTTTTAAAAACTTATTACATAGGATTTGCAAAGTGTATTTTAAGCTATTTTCAAAGTTTTGTGTTTTTTTTCCTGCAACAGGGCTGGGGTGGGGGTGGGAATTACTATTGACAAATATATTCCACAATTGAAAAAACAAAAGTTTTAAAACTGAGCCAACTAATGTTCTAATGTTACTTTTAGTTTTAACACTCTATGATCTTGAAGTGTTACTTACTGTCACATAAGGGTCAACCCCACCAATATGAGCCTATTAAACATAGGGAAATTCAAAAGAAAAACCTTTAAAAAGGGGGGGGGGGAGTGTATATTGCCTTTATGGAAAATATGAGCTACTTATGTAGCTAGCATATAAATAAAACAAGTAACAACCATTTTTATAAGATAATATATCAACCAATGGAAATTAGTGGCTGAGCATCAAGAGGTTTTCTCAACTCTCAATAGTAAGATTAGAAAACAAATATGTGGTTATCAATAGTTTACTCCAGGATCATTAGAAAATGTGTGTGCTTTTCTTCCTAAATGCTTCTACAAAATTCTAAAAACCAGTCTAATCATTGGTCATGATTTGCAAGAGATCAGAACACTTTAACACGTGAATCGATTAATATCTATTCCAGGTGATCTCTAAGTGCTTCATGCCATTGCTGCCCATCATAGCCTTCCAGAAAGGGTGCTGTTTACATTTAGAATGGGGTGATTTTTTGTTTGTGGATGTTCCTTTTGTTACTGTTGGCTGTTGGTATTCACGTTTCACTGGGCTCCTGGGCACCTGAGCAGTTTCCAACCTTTTTTGAATATCTTTAACCTAGGATTTGCATCTGTTTGTCCTCTGAGATAATACAACAAAGATCTGACTACAGATGACTGTGCTTTACAAACCTAAAAGTTTGGTGTGGTATGATTGCTCAAGCGGTGATGATGAAACATACCACTAAATGTAGTTAAATATTAAGCAACTTGATAAATCACTAAAGAAGGGATGAGAATTTCTAGAGAATTTACTATATGCCAGGCACCATTTGATACTCTACACACATAATTTCATTTGAACGGCTGAAGGAAGTGAATCCCTCTAATTATCAGTGACTCCAAGCATCAGAGAATTATGCTAAAGTTTGAAGGAATTTTGGAGGCCAACTAGCCTGACAGTACTATTCAAGACAAGCTAAAAAAAAAAAAAAAATTCTGTGTCAACAAACTGTAAAATTAGTGTCTACTTCATCAAGTATAGCATTAGATGGTTCCTCTTTCATATGTTACGACTCAACATGACTTATGAGCCAATCAACTGACCTTGTAGTATTATAATTAGTCTTTTTCTGCCTAAAATTAAAAACTCATGGATGCCAGAATGACTCACCAATCAAAATCTTTGCCAGCTTATGATGCCAAAGGATATTATTAAAATTCTCTTGCTGATAAAGGCAGTACTTTTGCAACATTGTAAAGAGGTTCTTCTGCATTTAACAACCCAATACTGAGGAAACAAAATGTGTTTATAGGAAAAATATCAGCATAGACACTTTCAGTCTAATTAAAAATGTATCTTTTATCTGAAGTACACAGTTTTCCTGATGTTCATCATTTTATCCTCCAAACTTAAAAGCCTCATAACATATAAAATCAAAAAAAAATCCAGTGAAACAGCAAATAGCAACAATAATAAAGACTAAAACACAACAAACTTGTTTCAAAATGTGCTATCACCCTTAAGATATTAATTATTCTTCTCATAAAAGCCCTCAGTTCTTTCAGATCCGAAATTAAAGCGTCCAGGACTGGAATCAATCTGAACTCCCCAATATGACAGAGACAGAGACACACAGAGACAGGCAAGCTGGTGAGATGGCAAAGAACACAGCATGGAAAAAGCAGCACATTTGCCATCAGAGGACCTAGATCCTGGTCTGGATCTTACTAGCCTGAGACACCAAGCAAACATCTCTTAAACTTCAATTTTCTCACCTATTAAAAAAAATGGGCATAATGATATGGTTATCCATGCTCTTATGTGTTATACAACCGTTTGTTATTAATATAATTACATAATATTGGTACTTTCCAGGCTCCTATGGGTTATACAACCATTTATGTTATTAAGATAATTACAGAGATTTCTTAGCCAAGCCTTTATGGCATATATCTGTTTCTCCCAAAATTGTAACTCAGGGATTTATCCTTTAAATCAGGATTTCCAAACTACAGCCCACAGGCCAAATGCAACCCTCCGTTTGCATGAATAAAGTTTTATTGGAATGAAGCACACCCACTCATTTATTACTGTCTATGACTGCTTTTGCGCTACAACAGCAGAGTTGAATGGCAGTACTTGAGAAGAGATCATACAGCCTGCAAAGCCAAAAATATTTACTATATACCCCTTTATTGGAAAGTCTATGATCTCTTCTTTAAGTGATGAAATAAAATAGTTTTTAAAACTTGTGATGTTTTTATATCCTTGGATATATAACCTCTTTTTACATTTAATAAATGTTATAATTCATTGAAAGTAATATAGTGTCTTAAATTTAAAATGTGCACTTTGGTTTGATGTTAACTGCAGGCAAAACTCTAAGACCCTTCAGTATTGCAGTAAAATAACAGCCCAGACATTCATTTGTTGAACAATTATTTATCAAGTGCCAGGCACTGGGTATACAATGAATAAGAGCACCATTGTCCCTGCACTCATCATGCCTAGTGCAGCAGGAGCTTCCAAACCATACTGTATTACCTGCATCTAAATGTAATAAACATTTATTGAGGACCTAATATTGTAACAGGCCCTTCCACATCCATTATCTCATAAAGTCTTTCCAATAAGTCAGGGAGGTAGACATTATTATCTCAATATGACTAATGCAAAAACTAGGACTCAGAGAAGTTAAGTTGCTCATAGTTATGATGCCAGAAAGCAGCAGAATGATAATTTTAGCACTTCTCTGACTCTCTGATCTCAAGAATGAAGACCTGCAATATAGCTTCAATACCGGGACAACCAACCCCAAAAGGCATCTCTACCAACAACAGCTTTCCCACCTCCCAGCACACACTTGGAATCCAGTGATGACAGTCCACAGCTAAGGTCTGTCTGTGCCCTGACAAAGTCAATTCAAAATCACATAGAGCAGGGAACAGCCAAGCCCTGTAGCCCATGGAAACTGGTAAGGAGAGGTGTTGAGCTAGTAATTCTGTGACTTTTAAATAGTGGCCATGAATGAGAATAATTAACCTATAAAGCATGCATTTATGGTCATCAACTCAATGAACTTTAAATTAATTGTCTCTAATCTATGTTATTACTCCTTTAGAACAAAGCATTTCACCACAAAGGCTTCTCTTTCCAAGCTGGCACAGTGGCAAAGCCACAGATTGGGAGCTAGAGCCTTCAGTAACAGGCAAGCTTCATATCTCTGTTCCTCATTCTCCCTAGACAACTTACAGAGCCCTTACGACATTGTGGAAGGCCGTGAATTCATAATTTGTAAATGGAATACATAAAATCCACCAGGAATATTTTTCATAGCCTGTCTCAATGCACCACCACCAAACAGACTGAGAGAATTATACAGTTCTAAGCCAAGTGTGAGGCTATACCTTTTAGATATTATCAACTGTTTTCTCTATGCTTCTATTATCTACTCTATCATGATGGCAACTCTGCAGCTGTCCAGGGAAATTCCATAAGCATCCTCACCAGTTAATATTTTCTTCTGGCATCTCAGACAGAACCTAGCAAATAACAAAAAAATCTTTCCCCTCTTCCCTTCTCTCCCTGGTTCCTTCTCTCTTCTCTGTCTTCCTCATCTCCTCTATTCCCAATCTCTCTCTCCTGCCTGACCCCATTTCCCTATCTGTCACTCCCTTTCTACCCTTCCCCCCCTCCCTCCTCCTCTCCCTCTCTCAGTAAGGACATTTCAGAGGACCTAATTTACCTGCAAAACTCACCAGGTATTACCTATCATCATAGAACAACATTGGCTCTTCTTGAAAACATGGTTCATGTTCTGTTAAGAAAAATAACAGATGCCCCACCCAAATCAGAGCTATAAACGTGTCCATCCATCCCTCAGACAGTGCACACTGCTCCCCTTAGGTGTGAATATACCCATCCTTTCCCCGCCTCTCCCACCTGTCCCACACCCAATGAATATTATCATATGTGCACATAAATGTTGATCAATTAATACCAATTTGATAATGAATACATGTGATGCTTGTTTTTCATTCTTGTGATACTTCAGTTAGCAGAATGGGCTCCACGTCCATCCAGGATAATACAAGAGATGCCAGATCACAATTGTTTTCTGTAGTTGAGTAATATTCCATGGTATACATATACCACATTTTATTAATCCACTCATGTATTGATGGGGACTTGGGTTGTTTCCACATCTTTGCAATCATGAATTGTGCTGCTATGAACATTCAAGTGCAGGTGTCTTTTTTATAGAATGTCTTTTGTTCTTTTGGGTACATGCCCAATAAAGGGATTGCTGGATCAAATGGTAATTTTACTTGTAGCTCATTGAGGTATCTTCACATTTCTTTCCACAGAGGTTGTACTAGTTTGCAGTCCCATTCAGCAGTGTATGAATGTTTCTATCTCTGAGATATCACTTAACTCCAGTGAGAGTAGCTTTTATCAAAAAGTCCCAAAACAACAAAAGTTGGTGTTAATGCAGAGAGGTAGGAATGTTATGTTATTTTTAAACCAGTTTTTCTCTTCTAATACCTGGTAAGGTCTCTCCTAAGGAAGACCTTAGGAAGGTTTCCTAAAGAAGGTCCCAGAGAGGAATACAAAGATCAGCATTCTTTACAGCTTCTCTAACATAAATCACTGCTATTCACATTCCAGACAAGTGGCTATTTAAACACTTTCAAGTCAGGTTTTGAGCATCCTTCAAGCTAGTCTGTCACCATCAGGTGGGGACAGGGTGTAACCACCTAATTTTCTGAGTATCCTTAAGTGAACACCAAAGACAATTGGAGTCTACCTTTCTTATATTTTTTCCCTGTGACTCTTTTGCCCTATTGCAATTCTGTATGTCCACATACTAAGTTTCTCCAGTGGCACCCAGCAATGGCTTCTATAGGATATGGCATTGAAAAACTTAAGAAAGTAGACAAGCCTGAAAAACTTATTTGGTCATATTAGTGCACAGATTGGAGGCTAAAAGAAACTGTGCCCATGGAGAGGACCCATCTGGCAAGGACCCTGGCAAATGGCCAGCTGGTTCCCCTTCTACCATAAGGATTTCTGGGAGAGTGATCACCCCACATCTGTCTCGCAGTGTGCTTGGAAAATAGAGCTCATTTTAGAAAAACACTACACAAGACATTCGTGTGAGCACCCAAATAGAATGATAGGATTTTGTTTGTGTTTTATTTGAAAGTGGAGGGAGGGGGTGCCTAGTTAGTGGAGGGAAAATTGAGAGTTCAGACATGAGTTCCTTGGCACAGTCTCAGGAAAAAGCCCTCCCACATCCCTCCCTGCTGCTATCCCCTCTCTCCCAAATCCTAGATACCCTCTCTCCCTACTTCTGGAAAAAACAAGGAATAAAACCACTGGGACATTCAATGCCTCCTAGCTGCCTGGATTTGTTGGAGAAGTGTGAAAATTTTGTGCAACTTTTTTTTATTTGTATTCTTTTTTAGCAGGAGAGTTGGGGGAATAGAATAAAATTTATGTTATCTAGAGCATGTTTAGATTTACTGCAAAGTTATGCAGTAATGCAGTAAGCATGCTTTCTGTTTTTGTATCTCCTTATCCATTCTGATTGGGCCTTTGAAAGAGATGTGACAATTACTTAATGGGAGCTCTTCAGAAGAGTCATAGTCATAAAGAGAAAGCTGATAATGAGTGCTGCTCATTTATTTGTTCACTACATTATTATTAAGTTAGTGCTATGCTTAGCAATGATCATGTTAAGATTTATCCCTTAAAGAGTTTTATCAAGCAGATTAATTAATTTATCATGCAGGCTAATAAAAAATGTATCAGTTGACCCAGGCTTATTTGTTGAAAAACTATTCTTTCCCCACTGAATTCTTTTGGCACCCTTGTGAAAATCAGTTGACCATAAATTTAAGGGTTTATTTCTGGATTCTCAATCCTATTTCATTCATCTATATTTCTATCCTGATGCCAGCACTTCACTGTTTTGATTATACTTATAAAAGAATAAAGTTGGACCCCACCTGACACCATACACAAAAATTAACTCTAAATTGACCAAAAACCTAAATGTAAGAGCTAAAACTAAAAAATTCTTAGAAGAAAATATAGACATACATTTTTGTGACCTTGGATTAGGCAATAGTTTCTTAAACATGATACCAAAAATATGCCACCAAAAGAAAAAATAGATAAATTAGAATTCATCAAAATCAAAGAGCTTTGTGCTACAAAAGACACCATCAAGAAATTAAAAAAAGAGTCCACAAAAGGAAGAAGATATTTGTAAACCCTATCTTTGATAAGAGACTTGTATCCAGAAAACATAAAGAATTTTACAACTCAGCAATAAAAAGACAAATAATCCAATTATAAAATGGGCAAATGATTTCAATAGAAATATTTTTGAAGGGCATATGCAAATGATCAGTAAGAATATTTTTAAATTCCAAACATTATTAGTTGTTAGGGAAATGCAACTTAAAACTACAATGAGATACCACTTTAGACCCACAGGATGGTTATAATAAAAAAGACAGATAATAACAAGTGTTGGTGAAGATGTGGAAAAACTGGAACCTACCTACAAAACTGGTGGGAATGTAAAGTGCCCACCAAAGTGGTGCAGCCACTTTGGAAAACGAAATGGTACAGTCACTTTGGAAAATAGTCTGGTGGTTAGAGTTACCATATGACCCACCAATTCTACTCCTAGGTGTACACCCAAGAGAAATGAAAACATAAGTCCACACAAAAACTTGTACACAAATGTTTATATCAGTGTCATTCATAATAGCCAGAAAGTGGAAACAATTCAAATGTCCGTCAGCTGATGAATAGATAAGCAAAATGTGGTATATCCAAAAAAATGGAATACTATTTGGCCTTTAAAAATGTTTTGATACATACTACAACATAGATGAACACTGAAGACATTATGCTAAGTGAAAGAAACAGGTCACAAAAAAACTACATAAATGTCCAGAAGAGGCGAATCCATAGAGAAAGAAAGTAAATTAGTGGTTGCCAGGGAAATAGGGACTGCTCATTTATATAGAGTTTCTTTTAGGGGTGATGAAAATATTTTGAAATTGATTATGGTTATGGTTGCACAACTCTGTGAATATACTAAAAGCCACTAAGTTATACACTTAATAAAAGGGTGAATTTTATTGTATGCAAATTATATATCAATAAAGCAGTTTTCTAAGTAAAGTATTAGACATGCTCCTTTCAGCAGATAAAGACTAGCAGAAGTCAAGAAGTCCAAGTGTTTGAAGTCCTTCCATACTTCCATATCTTATTGATATGTTACTTTTATATTCAGTTATCATTCAACAAATATTATTGGGTACTTATTATACAATAGAGTGTATGCATCTAGAAATGAATCAGACAGACCCAAAGTTAGCATATGGTGAAATTTCCGTTATATATTAGAAAAGCCTCAACCATAGCCTCTGGCTCACGACAGGCTAACTTAGGTTATTAAGTATTAAATGTACAATTTCCTTAAGTACCAAGTTTGATATTTATTATCTCTGACATTTCACTTTGACACTTTTTGTTTTATTTTTATTGCGAAGGTACATCCTCATTCTTTCAAATGCATAGTTTGGCTTCTGATTGTCTTTCAAATTTTTTTAGAGCAATTTTTATGAAACCATGGATAAGTCAAAAATTCTTGTTATTTTCAAATATGAGTTCCATCGTGGAACCAAAGCAGCACAGACAGTTAGAAATATCAACAAAGTGTTTGGGAAGGATGTGACTAATGAATGCACAGTACGTGGATGGTTTGAAAAGTTCCAATCTGATTTTAATCTTGAAAATGAGCCACATGGGTGACCTGAGACCAAGGTGGATAATGACAAGCTGAAAGCTGTAGTGGAAGCAAATCCATCTCAACCTACCTGTGAATTAGCAGCAAGATTTGACCTTACTATTACAATGATATTGGACCATCTGAAACAAATTGGCAAGGTAAAGAAGCTGGATAGATGGATTCTGCATGAATTAAATGAGCATCAGAAAATAAATCATCTGGAAGCTTGCCTTTCTTTGCTGTCCCACATAAAGGCAAACCATTCTACACTTCATTGTTTACCTGTGATGAAAAACGGATTCTTTTTGGCAATGGCAAGCATTTCTCACATGTTTGGTTAAAGATGAAGTGCTAAAAGACAGTCCAAAACAAAATATTCATCAAAAAAAAAGCTAATGGTGTCTGTTTGGTGGTCCAGCGCTGGTATTATACACTTCAGTTTCATGAAACTTGGTCAATCCATTACAGCAGACGTCTACTGCAACCAATTGGTTGAAATGATGAGGGTGCTTGTGATTAAGCAGCTAAGATTGGTCAATAAAGACAGGCCAATTCTCTTGCAAGACAATGCTCAACCACATGTCACACAAACAACGCTGCTCAAACTACAGAGACTGGACTTGGAAACTCTCTGTCACCCACCATATTTGCCAGACCTTGCACCAATTGTCTACCACTTATTTCAGGCTTTGGACCACTTCTTGCAAGGAAAAATATTTAATTCTTAACAAGCTGTGGAAAACAACTTTTGTGATTTCATCACCACTTGCTCTCCAGGATTCTTCGCTGTCAGCATCAACAAGCTACTATGAACATGGCAAAACTGTGTCAATAGTTTAGCACATACTTTGATTAATTGTACTGCTTCTTGTTTGAGATATAATAAACTGCACTTTTGATTTGAAATCAGATACTTCATATTTAACGGCCTAACATATTTGTCCTTGTCCACTTTCTGCTCACCCAAATGTACTCCAACATGCTCTAAACCTCATCTCTGAGGGCAAAGACTTAATACTATTTTAAAATAATAGTCATAAAATAATTCTAAAGATTAGTCATTAAATGGAAAAGAATAAATGTGACCTACCTTCATGAGTTTTTTTTAACCATGTACAAGGGGGGGAGGGTTCCATATGATCATATTTAGTTCAGATAGTATTATGAGTTCTACTGATGTGTTTTAGTCTTTCAAGCTTCCAATAGCAATTTGTTAGGCACAAAAAAATATTTATGCACTATATCCACATTCCTGGTGAATTTAGAAATACGGGTGTGGAAGTCAGTCAACCGAATTATCTTTCCATCGTAAAACCGTTTCAGCTCTATCATTACCCCTGGTATGTCACCAGTCTAGGGACATGCCTGCTGTGCTTTTTCTAGTCTTCTTTTTTGGCCACACCTCAATAGAATTCTTTCATCTACTCAATCTATCAAAACAGAGAACAGAATGCTCAAGATGTACTAGATGCAAACAAAGATGTTAGGAACACACACATGAGTAGAAGACAGTCCTTCCATGGAGAAACATGTAGTTTATTAAAGGAGACACAGAGTACACGGGGTGTCAACCTGCAATTCTCCGTACACCAACTCTTTCACAGAGCCCTAGCTGTCCCCACATAAATCATAGCTCATAATCACTTCACGATGTAGAGATGTGTTAGTAGATTCTGTTAAACATACATTTTTATGTGCTAAATTTAATCTTTTCCTTGATAATTTTTTAAATTATATTTATCAAGTCATTCTCCCTCCAGAGAACAGGTTCTTCCATAGTGTCTAGTAGATTTTATTTTTAACTTTTTTGGTTTTTGCCCACCAAGAATTTATTCTGGTCTACGATGTGAGGTAGGGATTTAAGACAATTTTCCCCCCTAAAATACTGAGCCAATGTTCCTAGTACAATGTGGTAAATTATCAAATCCTTTGTTGATTGGCATTGCTTCTCTTACCATCTAATTAGTGTTCATGTATGATAAATTAAACCATTTGTAAAAACAATACTATTATTATTTGTAAAATAATAGTAACAACTTTATAGAATTATTTTGAGGGGTGAGTGAAATAATGTATGTGTATAGTGTACTCCATGTCCTGCCTAACACACCAAAGCCATCAACAAGATACTGATCAGTTTAGCTCAGTGGAGATCAGATTCTGTCCAATCTAGCCAGTCCTCATTGGGTGGAATGGGTGGGGAATGGCTAGGGATGAAATTATTAGTTAATCTGTGCTTCCTTCTATGTGCTTCTATGGGAATAGAAAAAAAAGGAAGCCCCCTTATCTATATAAAAATGATAGTTTCTCCTAATGCCAATTTTGATAAATTTGGCAAAATGGCAAAGAATGGACCCCCCATTATAATTTGTATTTCTTTGATTATTTACAAGTTAAGCATCTCTTTCATGTTCATTGACATTTTGCATTTTATTTCATTTTCTGTTATGTATGTCTTTATATCCATTACCACTTACCACTTTTAAAAAACTGAGTAATTTGTATTTTCTTAATAATTTATGTATGTGTTTTTGTTGTTATATATATTAATATTAGCTATACCTATATTGCACATATTCTCTCATTTCTGTCATTTGACCTTTAAATTTAATTATTTATTTTAAAGTGTAGACATTTTAATTTTTATTAAATCAAATCATCTGTCTCTCTTTTTCTTTATACCTTTTCTAGGAGAACTTTTTTCTTTTTAAAAATTTATATTTGCAATTAATGTCAAACTTAGAGAAAGTAACAAGAATCAAAAAACTACTACATTTTTGGAGGCCAAGGTGGGTCACTTGAGGCCAGGAGTTTGTGATTAGCCTGGTCAACATAGCAAGACCCCCATCTCTACAAAACAATTTTTTTAATTAACCAGGCATGGTGGTACACACCTGTAGTCACAGCTACTCAGAAGGTTGAGGCAGGAGGAAGGCTTGAGCCCAGGAATTCTAGGCTACAGCGAACTATTGTTGTGCCACTGCACTTCATTTTCAGACTGGGCAACAGAGCAAGAAACTGTTTCAAAAAAAACAGAAACAAAAAAAAAATATCTACTATTTATATTCATTACCCAGATTTATCATCATTAACATTTTGTCTCTCTTTCTGTTTCCATATATATACACACACATATTATATAAACACACATATATAAAGACACACATATATACACATATTATATATGCATATACATCATATATGTATATATGTATATTCAGAATGATAGGGGAATAAGTTGCATATATCATTCCCCTATATTTTGTCATGCATTTCCCAAGAAAAATTAAATTCTCTTACCTAACTACAGTGCAATTATTGAAATCTGGAAATTTAACATAGTCCATAATTCACATTCCAATGTCACAAATTGTCCCAAAAATGTCCAATTTTTCTTAGTCCAGGATCCAATCCAGGATTGCAAACTACATGTCATAGTCATGTCTCTTTTGTCTTCTAATCTAGGAAAGTTCTTCAAGCCTTTCTTTGATTTTCATGGAATTGACATTTTGAAGGGTATATGTTGGAAGACGGGAGACATGAAAGGTTTCAGGAGTTTTTCAGGGCCTTTGCCTTGAAGGAATCTGTGAACATGTTAGTTCATAGACCAAAAGCTGCCTAGACACAGGAGGGCTTCTCACCTGTCAGAGGCGTATGAAAGGCAACGCCTGTCTTGAGACCTGAAGGCCAATGCCTGATGCTTGTGTAAGACAGAGCTCAGCATGGGGTCACAGGTTAAGGACTGGTCAAAGAATGTCAGCCCAGCAGACATCTGCAGCTAAAACCAATTAGCCTCAAGGACAGTTCCTGCTTCACTCCGGACCACTTGTCTCAGTTAATAAAGAAATAGATAAGAAATATATAGCCTCTATATTTCCGTTTAGCTTTTCTGCTAATTAACAATTTTATCTTTAACCTGTATATTCAGCTAAGTCTATTCTTAATGTAGGACTTAGAACTTTATCTTAGAAAGATTTTGTAACCGTTTGCTCACATAGATAGAGTTAATTAAGGGATCTCTAGAAACTTTTGGGGAGCCTTAAAACCGAAACAAATTATCTGTACATGTAAATCTGTAACCACAACAACCAATTGCTACACCAATACATAATAATAATAATAAGGACTTCACTCAGAGCCTCACAGCTCACAGGAATGCTGGAGGACCCCTGACTCCTCCATCACTTTAAACTATACTTTGTCTCTGTCTTGGTTATTTCTGTCTCTATTATTTCTCTATTTCTATTATTTCCAAATCTCATGTGATGATCCTGCCTGGGACCTGTTTTGCTGGGAGTGTAGCTAACTCCCGGCAGGAACAGGCCAGTTATTTTGTAAAATGTCCCTCAGTTTCGGGTATTTTTTAAAGTTTCCTGATGATTTGATTCAAGTTATACACTTTGGCAAAAGCAGTACATAAACAATATTATGCCATTCTCCAACCATCACCTCAGAAGACACATCCTGTTCATTTTTCCCATTACTCATGATTTTACCTTTGCTCATTTGGTTAGGCAATGTCCCATAGGCTTCTCCACTGTAAAGTTACCACTGTCCTTTTCATTGGATAAAACATAAGAGAGGGAGATATTTTGAGACTCTGAAAATATCCTTGTCATCATTAATCATTTTCAAATCTTAGCACCCATTAATGATAGTTGTTTGAATCACTGATTACTATAATGTTTCCAGTGATTTTCTAACCAGCATTCCATCTGTATTCATTAGTTCATAATCTGGAAAGCTGTTCTTAAAATCAGTAAACCATTAGAGAAATTCTGACTGAGCATAGCTTGTCTATATTTTGATTTCAAACTCTCATCTAAAATATTATATTTTGGCTGGGCATGGTGGCTCACGCTTGTAATCCTAGCACTCTAGGAGGCTGAGGTGGGAGGATTGTTTGAGCTCAGGAGTTCAAGACCAGCCTGAGCAACAGTGAGACCCCATCTATACTAAAAATAGAAAGAAATTCATTGGCCAACTAAAAATATATAGAAAAAATTAGCCGGGCATGATGGCACATGCCTATAGTCTCAGCTACTCGGGAGGCTGAGACAGGAGAATAGCATGAGCCCAGGAGTTGGAGGTTGCTGTGAGTTAGGCTGACACTATGGCACTCTAGCCTGAGCAACAGAGTGAGACTCTGTTTCAAAAAATATATATATTATATTTTAAAGAAAATAGTCTCCTTTTCTGAGATACTGGCTCTGCTCGTGGAAAATCTAAGTCTCATGAGTATGGACTCTGATCTGCACTTGTTTGTTGGTCATAACATGGTGTGAATGAGACAGTGTTTTGCAGTTTCAATTTCCAAATAAGTTTGATCCCAGGCACACACCTTCCTCAGCCACCCAGTCATTATATCAGAGAAGCCATTAAGGGAAAAGTGTTGTTGCAAAGTGTTTCCACTACTGGAAAAGCAACTCTGATGAATAATGTGCAAAGACACCATATTAGAATATAAATAAGTACAAATTACTGGGAACTCTGGTTGGTTTGGTTTCTCCTAAAGAGTGATTCTTTCTACTGGAGGAAAAATGAGAAATGAAAAAACAACCTTTTGTGAGTTTTAGGCTCTTTCCATGTTTCGTTAGATTAAAACCTCAGAACTCAAGTGCACAGTCAAAGTCAGCAGAGTCTAGCTATTCTGGGCTGTCCAATATCATGCTTGTTTATGGAAATATTTGTGAGTAATAAGTAATTTGGAAAATCTAGTCCTCTTGTGTGACAGATGATACAATAAGGCATCAAGGACAGTTGACAAACCTAGAGCTCTCTAAATTTAGTAAGTACCTACAGACATCCACATAGTTTTTCTCCTTAATGAGTTGTCTCCTTCAAAAATAGAACATCAATTACTATTGATTTTACAGTTGTTTGTGATGGGTTTTGTTCCTTTTTTAGATGCTAAGAATGGCAGTGAAGATATATTAATTTTAAAAGATTGGTGAGGAATTTTTCAACAAGGCATATGAGTTTAGTAAGCAGGGATCAACTTTTAAAATCATGAAATAGAGCAAAGATGGAATCAAAGCTGGAACAAGCAGTAACCTGTGTCAATGTGACTTCAAATTCTCAACACAACGGTGTCTCTGTGCATCCCAAAGCCATCTCACCTCACAGATTTGTTCTTTGAAGGTGATATATACATCAATGAGGAAGTAAACCCATTCTCCTTTAATCAGTATTCTCTTTATCTAAACCTATAGCACAACCCAAAAATTTCAAACGGCCATAAAGGTTTAGATCTAGAAAGATATCATGGAATAAAAAAATCCTCCCTTCTCCAAATACACACATTTCCCACATGCCTGTGTGGATTTCTATAATTCTACATTTGTAGATATATTCATTTGGCCATCAAAATTCAAGAGTTAGGAAGCTGTACTGGAAAGGGAAGTGGAAGAATGCCAAAGCTACAAATACTCCATTATAAATGGGGTTATGCAAACTAATCTCTAAAACCCTAGCTCTGGATCAGCAATGAAGATTAGCACCTGTTCATTACAGCCATAAGGGAATCTGGATTAACATGTTTTCAAAAGGATTTAAACTATGCTTCTATTTCATTATCTGTAAACTAAGAGGTTAGATAAAGGGAACTCTAAGATTTCTTTCAGCTTTGACATTCTGCAATTTCAGATGTGGCAGTAATAGAGTGCTGTATTTTTTCCCATGATAATTGAATAGGAGGATGATGACTAGATTAACTGGTAATTATATCAAGATGTCAAGTTTGAAAGACCTCATTAAATGCCATACTCAGGATTCAACCTTCTTATATGGCCCCAACCACTAAAACTTAACTTTTGATTCATTCATTAATAAACATGTACTGAGTGTGTATTATACGCCAACTATTTATGAAATTAAAAGCTATTACACTCAAGGTCAAACTTTTGCAGGCTCAGAAAGGTTTATGGACTCACTACAAACATATCCTAGACTCTAAAAACAAAAATGATAATGGTATTTGCTGTTGTTGCTGCTGCTGCTATTGTTGGTTTTTCCCTTACTATTCAATTATCTTCACTTTCAAACATCACCCAGAAGCCAGAATTTGCACCATCTGATTTGTGGACACACCCTTAGAGGTAGCAACCCTTCAGCAAACTCTTTCCTACTGAATTTCAAGAATCATTTGCATCTACCATGGAGACAATCTCTTTAATCTTGAGCAACCCTTTTCTTGAAGATGTGTCACATAAGATACGAAAGACAAAACTGTAGAGTAGGCATAATTTGTCCAAAGCCTTCATCTCCACCTCCAAAATCTCCACCGCTCCTATAGACACACAGCCCAGCACTACATCGTGTTATACCTGTTCCCTTAATCAGCATTCTCTTGCTGTATCCCAAACCCCAATATTGAGGCCCCAACCAGAAACTGACCTTTCCATCACTCCCATTGAAATTGAAGATGTCAGCTAACTGATCTGATAAACTAGTGCTAAGGGAAACCCTCCTATAATATATGTGGCCTTCTCTAGATACCCCTGGCTTTGATGAACAACCATTAACCTATCAGTGAGGAGTATTTTCAACCATGTGAAAGAGGATGTCGGGGTTTTGGCAAACTTGTAAGTAAAATGCTGGAAATAAGTAATAGCTGAGTCTCTTGAACTAAAATGTATGATTGTGTCCTATATCTGTGCAGGGTGTCCTCCATCAAAAAGATTTCTTCAGTCTTCCCCAGTAGAATATAAGAAATAAGGAGGCAAACATGTGAACTAGAGTCCCATTGGCCTTGAGAACCATGTTATTTGAGTTTAATGGTGAAAATTATCTAGCAGTCCACTCCTGGATAAGTTTGAAAATCACAGTCTTGACCCATATCTTTGACAGTTTCTTGTCCCTTCTTCTGAAGTTGGCACAAATACTAACCTATATGTTGATTAGAATTTAAGAAAGGCTGCAGCCAACTCAAGCTTAAAGATCTCAAGATCAGTAAAGAGAGGAAAAATTAAATGACCCAAGGGAACACTCTTAATCTGTTAGGGTACATGAATTCACTACTGTCAACAAATACTGACTGAATTCTCCCAAGTATTTGAGGTTTGGCAAACCCCTCACAACCCCTGCACATTAGGACAAGAATGCTACACTTTTCAAGCTATAATGGTGTAATGAAAGATTTATATCTGTAGTGTCTTGGGGAACCCTACGATTTAAAAGAATTATTGTTCCTTTCTGCCATGCAGTATATACCTAAGTATGAATTATATTTCTTATAGCAAAAATAATGTATGTGGCAGTGCCTGGCACTTAGTAGCTGATAGGCAAATATTTATTAAATATAAATCTGAGGGTTTTTTTTAAATTTCAAAGTATTACAGGGGTACAAATGTGTTTGGTTACACAGGTTGCTTTTGTAACGCTCAAGTCAGGATTAGAAGTGTGCCTGTTACCCAGATAGAGTTCATTGTACCCATTCGGTAGGTTTTCACCCATTCCCTCCTCCCTCCTCCCCCTGCTTTATTTCTTTTTATATTTACTTCCCTCTGTGAATATTTGTGCTCATCAGTTACTTCCAATTTAATAGTGAGTACATGTGGTGTTTATTTTTCCATGCTTTAGATACTTCACTTAGGATAATGGTTTCCAGTTCCATCCAAATTGTTGCAAAAGGCATTAGGTTACTCAAATGTTTACTGCAGCACAATTCACAATTGCAAAGATGTGTAATCAACCCAAATGCCCATCAGTTCATGACAGAATTTTAAAAATGTGGTATCTGTATACCATGGAGTACTATTCAGCCCTGAAGAAGTCTGAGTTTCTGAACTGTTCAAAGTCTACCATCTCTGCAAGGTTTCCCCAACTTGCTCTAACCCTCTCTTACCATTCGGTCTGATTTAAGGATACTGTTCTAATTATTGCTTTTCTGTGTCATGCTTCACTTAATTATACACTTGTCACCATAATCCCTGAGGGAGGTCCTGAGTCTGTGAGCACCACATATTATGTATCTATGGAAACCTGTGACATGCTCACTAATTATGTTGACTGATACCATTTGACACAAGGCACTGAGGGCAACTACTTGAAAGTAAGACATATTTGGAAGGCGGTGGGGTGACAGCAACTTTTGACTTTTACCAATAGTATTTTGATTGATTTCTAACAAGTTGAGTAAAGAAATATCATTCAATCTGGGACAAGAAATAGAAGCAAGCCCTGAGTCCAAGGGAAAGGGGATCTTCCTCTGCTTCAAAAGCTGAGACTTGGAAATTTCGAGAGAAGGTAGGCCCAGGCCTGGCCATCCTGCAGCATACCTTAGAAAAACGGCTATATGTGTATATAAATTAAGAAAAAACGGTGACAAAATGGCAGCATAAATGAAGAGGGTCCACATCTGTGGTGGTGTGGTCTTTATAACTCAGAACACTAATGAAGTCAAAGACCTCTCCCGCCCTATCCCCAAAATACTATTCTTCTGCCAGCAATGGTAGCTTCAGCCTCAGGCCACCAAAGAGCTTTGCTTCAGTGGACAGGAGTGTCCCACCACTGCAATGTAACCTGACCTGGACTCTATATGCCCAGTTACCCAGATAACTTAGCAATTGATGAAAAGCCATATATGCAGGACGCCTGTATTTCAACAAAGACAATGACCAAGGTGATTGCATGAAACTCCTCTACAAACTTAGATGGGTTTTTCATTTTTTTCTCAATATTATAGTATGCTAGTGATTAAGACTGATTCTTTGGCACAAGTAAGCATCCTGCAGGCTATAAAATTACCATAGGAGATATTTCTTGAAGTAGGGAACAAAAATATTATGTAAAAAGTAAGATAACTTAGCACTCTGGGAGGCCAAGACAAGAGGATTGCTTGAGGCCAGGAGTTCGAGACCAGCCTGAGCAAGAGTAAGACCCCATCTTTACAAAAAGTCGAAAAATGAACCAGGCATGGTGGCATACACTGTAGTCCCAGCTACTCAGGAGGCTGAGGCAGGAGGATTGCTTGAGCCCAGGAATTTGAGGTTGCAGTGAGCTATGATCACAACACTGCACTCTAGCCAGGGTGACAGAGCAAGACTTTGTCTCAAAAAAAAAAAAAGTAAAATGACTAATGAGTCATTTAATTTGAACAGAGTGAAAAAAAGTAACCTAATCTTGTGCCTCATATCGATAAACAAAACATTAGTTTTTAAATGATAAATTATTTTATCTTTTAATTGGCAAAATTCTGTTTTCACTGATTTCAACTCCTCTTCCCACCCCAAACCACACACACACACACACACACACACACACACACGGATCAGTCCACCAGTTTATGCAGTAAAACTTAATTGGTTGTTTACTTTTATGAAAGAATAATCCAATATATGATTTTATGAAGTACTGACATCTGGGCTGGTAGAAAACTCAGTATATCCAGAACTGAATTCAATCTATTTTTTGCAAACTGGCTTTCCTCTGTGATAGTTATCAAAATTGGATGGAGTCCCTTGTGTCAAGCCCTGAACAAAGGAATCCAAGGAAGGCCATGAAGGAGGCATCTCTGGAGTATAGATCTGATAACAAGAACTATCACAAAATACTCTGCAAGAACCACAACTTTTCACAAAGGCCATCACCACCTTACACAGAAAATACTTCTGCAAGGACATCTGTCCAGTAACAGTTACTGGACAGATGGACTGACAGACACTACCCTTGTTTATTGACTCTTGTAGCCAACATAATCAATTCAAAACAACTTATGTAATGCTCCTTTTTTTGCCTTTAAGAACTTTCCCTTGCCTCAGCCTCTTTGAATACACACTTAGTTTACTAAGGCACACGTGTCGTCATTGCAATGCTACTCCTGAATAAATATCATTTTCTTTTAGAGAGTTTCCTTCTCTGTTATTTAGTGTAACACCTCCTATGTATCTTACGTTATAGAATGGCCTCACCATCTGTTTATTCACTTCAGTTTAAAATCTTGGAGGTTTTGTTGATTTCGCCTTCTGTTTTTACCCACCCCCACCTTCAACTGAGCATCAAGATGCTTTGCTTCTACCTGCCAAAGTTCTCTGCATTCTTTCCTTTGTTGTCTGGTTTTTCTACCACTACCCTGATTTAAGCCTTTCTTGTGTTCATTCTGTACTATTGCAACAGCCTATGATCAACTTTTCTATCTCCCACTGAGTTCTATTTCAATCCATCTCCCCCTTGCAAGTGCACACCTGCTCACGTCCCCACCCAGCACGCAGCACGGTCTCCTGTGTGTGGCTCCAGGCCCTCCACACATGCATCTTGCCTCATTCCCCACTCTTCCCAATCACGTGCACTTCAGTCACACGGGCCTCGTCTATGCTCCCAAACACACCTTGCTCTTTTCTCTCCCAGAAATAGCTTCCACCTTGCCCTTCTCCTGTCTAAGAACTCCTCATGGTCCTCTAGGGTAGAGTGGGAGCATAGTTTCCGCCACCATTGTCCCATCCTGGTAACTCTGGTCCTGTGTGTGCTCCACAGTTAAGGCATTAGATCACTACCCAGCCTGCACAGGGGGTGAGGCCACTCCCTGCTTATAGAGAACGGGTCTCACCCGAAGGATAAGACTATTCATGGGATCTGTCTCTGCAGAAAAGCAAGAGCCTCACCCTTCAAAGGAAAGCCGAGGGTGAAGTGGAGAAACTGTGCACTGTTGGTGAGGATGTAAAATGGTGCAGCCACTGTAGAAAACAGCATAGAGGTTCCTCAAAAAATTAAAAATGGAACTACCATATGGTCCAGACATCCAACTTCTGGGTATTAATCCAAAAGATTTGAAAACAGAATCTCAAAAGAGGTATTAGAACTCTGATGTTTGTTGCAGCACTATTCACAATAGCCAAGATACAACTTAAATGTCCATCGAAAGATAAATGGATAGAGAAAATGAAGTACAGACATAGGAATTCTATTCAGCCTTCAAAAAGAAGGAAATTCTGCAATATGTGACATCATGGATGACCCTGGAGGACATTATGCCAAGTGAAATAAGCCAGGCACAGAAAGACAAATCCTGCATGATTCCATATATATGGTAGGTTCCACTTCTAACCGGAGGATGGGAAGGAGGGCATATTTTTTCACATATATGGTAGATTCCAGTTAAAATGGTTAAAGTCATAGAATCAGAGTGGAATGGGGGAGGGGAAATGGACAGTTAGTAATCAAGGGGCATAAAGTTTCAGTTAAGCAAGATGAATAAGCTCTAGAGATCTGCTGTGGGGGTGGGGGATGGGGGGTGGGGGGTGCCTAGAATAAAACTTTAAAGAATGTTAACATATAAGGAACAGGCAGAGGGAGAGTTGAAGAGTGTGCCTCCTGCCGTCAAAGGGAACAAAGTGCTTCAAGAACGTCCCTAGAAAAGCAGGAGCAGAAGGTCTGAGGCATGGTGTGAGTTTACAGATCTCAAAGAAAAGCTATTGACAGCTGGTAGTTTGAGACCCCGGACAGCACTATTATAGTGTGACGAACAGCGCCATCTAGTGGAAGATAAGATGAAGAGACGCGATGGTCAATTTTCTTAATTGTGGATAATACAATGGCATTGTTTGAGTTGGAATGAACCTCTCTGACTCAGCTTAGACTCAGTTGGAGTCTTACCTCTTGCCCTGGCTCCCCTCTAGTGACCCCATCAGGGCTCTGCTTCCTGCCCATTTTCTGTGACATGACTATGACCCCTGTGTCTCACTTTTGCTTCTCATCCCCCACACTTCAGCCAATAAACATTTATCCAAAGAATTAATTGAACAATTAATTCAATTAGTTAATTGAATTAAGTGAATTAATTAATTCACTTAAAAGAATTAAGTGAAGGATTGGATAGAAGACAATTTCTGTGATAACCTTGTGGACAAGACAGAGATAGGAAATGAAAGTCTAGTTAGGAGTTCCATAGTTAGGTGGTCAGACAGCTGTCTATTACATGCTCAGTATGATTTTATTAAATAAAGACATAAATTCATTATTGAGCATGACATGCTTAAAATTGTGGAATACAGAGTGTAAATCTAATTTGCTGCTTCCTGTGCCTCCATTATAGGTGGTGAATTTTGACAAGGAGAACAACACTCAGGATGGTCTCGTGTCTGCCAGCTGAGGCAGGTGCTCATGCCAGCACCTTTCCAATGATGCCTCCCTATGGATGGGAAAACCTCTTCTGTGCATGGAAAGCCATTGACCTAATTACCCAATGTGTTGAGTTCCTGCTTTTTCCTACATCAGCAAAGAAGAAGAACTAAGGGTAAGGGAAAACAGCTCATCCCAACTTCCAGAACCGGCTTTTAGCAGTTGACCAAGCTTAGCATCCACACCAGCCTCTCAGCAAAGGAGAAAAGCCTGTTTATTTGGGTGCAGTGCATAAGTGCCCATATCCCCAGCACCCAAGCTTTGCTTCTTAGGCATAAAACTCCCTTCACCCAGGTGTCCTCCTTGAGGAATGGTGGAGCTGGGGATGGTATTATAATTACCCCTGTTGGACCACAGGCAGTCTGAGGTGAAGGCCAGGGTGACAGCCAAAGAGTGCAGTCTCAGCTTGTCATCACAGCAAACAGAATGTGCATTGCAACATCACGGCTGTGAGCTGCCCAAGGCTCCTCCCCAGCCCTCTATCCCAGGGTAGGTGTGTTCTCCGAAGCATGACCTACTTCTCATCAGCTTATTTGCTCCTGAAATCTACCTACTTTTAATTGGTCTAATTTTACATAGGATCATTATCTTAGCAAAGTAAAATATTGAATTGATGATGATGATGTCAGCAATGGTAATAATGATAGTAATATTAATGATGTGATGATGCTTTTATTTCTTCTGCAAGTTTTACTGAATACTGAACAGGTCACTGCTAGCCTATACAGCATCTTTTTGTGAATTCAAAAGAGGTGACTCTTCCTCAGACACAGTTCCACACCCTGGGGTCCTGATATGCCAGGGCAGCATAAGCTTGATGTTAGCCCCTGCTCACCTCTCTATAGGATGCCCTTGTGCAGGGATCAACCCTCACAGGCTATGCGATGGTGCTCATGTAGGAGAAAGCCTGAAGGAAAAGGAAAAGGCTGGGGTGGACGGTAGGAAACAAGACAGCCCTATGTTTATAGCTGAACAGAAAAAAAACAAGCATACAGTGTGGGAGAAGCAGCTGGTTATATTGCCTTTACACTTCCTACCTCCCTTGGTAGCATTGCTGGAATTTCTGGGGGGGAAAGAGTCATTTCACCACTAAGTTGAGGTTCTAGAATTGACACAGGTGGGTCCTAGCCTCAGGTGTTCCAATTTTCCTGCCAAAGTGGGGATGGGGAGCCATAGCACTCATGCCTCTTCACTTCGGGGAAGCCAGCCTTGTTCTCAGTGTCAAAGAGCAGCGTCAGACCCTTGACTGTGCTTTTAGGTGTGGAGGTGACAGTCAGCTCCCCACAGATGGATGGGTGAGGACTGGCTCAGGACAGAGGATGCATCTCAGCCTTGTGGACTGTAGGCATCAAGAAAAATCTCAGAGATTGCTGAGATAAAGGCCCTCCCTCCCTCATGTCCAGGTAGAAGCTGAGCCACAGATGGGGGAGTGTCTTGGATGTTGGAATCCAGGGCTTCTTGTCTCCCACACCAGGGTTCTTTCCACAGCACCCACATGGCACCCTGAAAAATCTGGATTTTCTTCCCCAAGTCTGTTTCCCAGGTGAGTTGACTTTTCCCCAAACTAGATCCACTAAACAACAGTCCTCTAAGATGCAGTGAGACTAGCAGATTTAAAGGTCACATAAATTTAGGAAACCAAGCACTACACCTTCTACCAGAGATTCAGAAAACACATTAACTTCACAAACACTTAGGAAACTGCTGCAGAATCTGTTTAGCTTTGTTCAACACAGTCTTTTCAAGATTTTTTCGACCATGGACTCCTATTTTCACAGAACTTCTGGTCCCCCACGGAAGTACCATTCCTCCAGACACATGCTTGGAAACACTGAACAGTTTTGTTTTAAGTCTTCAGAGAAGCCCTTGTTAGGTCCAATGGACAACCAAGACAACAAAAACACATGGATCACCCACGCGATCAAACTCTATTTTCCACTGATCAAAACTATGTGTTGATATTGACTATTTGTTAGAGTGGGTACCAGGTTACGTGAGAGGTAGGAAGGAGCCCATGGTGGAGACAGAAGGAGCTGTCAGTTCGGGCTACACGGGTCTGGCAAGACTCCTTGAGGCTGTCGAAACTTCTAGGAACACATCTGTATCTATCTCATCACTAATGGGAATAATGCCATTCACTTTGTTCCAGGACTTGGGACAAAAATAGTCATTCACGGTCAGTGAAAAACTTTAATCTCTTCTTTTGAAAGGCTCTGACAAACTCAAGCAGCTATTAGTATCTGGGCAGAGGATGGTGACAGGAACAAAAGCCATTGAGCAGGTAAGTTCTCATCCCCGAAATCCTCTGTGACAGTGGGCAGGGTTGAGAATAAGAATGTTGTACAAGTGGTATCTAGTCCCAGAGCTAAAACGAAAAGAGGGAAGCCTTTTCATCCGGTGTCAATTGCAAAGGGCCTACAGCTGACTGACCAGAACCATGAAAAAAACAGAGTTTTTGAAAAAGTGTATTACGTTTAACCAGAAATATTTGAAAAGTAAACACTTATGGAAGATGTACTTTTTATGTAGACATTTAACTGTTTTATTTTATCTACACTCATTTGTCTTCCATTTAACCTAATATTTCATTTTTAACATAAACAGAAGAAAATATGCCCTTGAAGGTAGACGGTTTAATTCACCAAGTAAGTTTTTAATGGAATCAAATCTAGTGATTAAAAGTTTAGACTGTGGAGTGAGAGAGCTGAGGTTTAAATCCTAACCGTAACAACTCACCAGCCATCTGTGCTCAGCAAGGTTTGTTATGTCCTGTGTCTGAACTTCAGTTCTTTTCATCTCTAACAAGTTCTCACAGGGTTGTTATGAAGCCAAATTATAATAAATGTCATGTTTATCAACATGCTCAGCTCATAATAATTACTCCAAGAGTGGCAGTGGTGATGGTAGGAGCCATAGTTGGAAAAGTTAATTATTAATAATTATTATTTAATAATAATAAAAGATAGAGGGGCACTAGTAGAACCGCTTTGGGAAACTGACACTGTCTACCAAAGCTGAATATTTGCATAAACTATGGCTCAGCAATCCCATATATGTGCATGTACATGTATATGTTACATTTTTATGTACATATATACAAACATCAGAAATGCATACTTATTTCACCAAAAGACTTGTGGTTACAGAGCAAGATCCTGTCTCAAAAAAAAAGATTATTCAAAGGCAGTTTTGAGATTATTAAAATTTGATCTTTGTGAAGTGGGAGAATTTGAAATATCATTTAATCTAAATTTCACAATCATCTGAGATTTCAAAAGCCTGAATTCAGAAACTTAGAGTTCAAATTCATGGGCTTTTGCTTCTAAAACCCTGGTCATCATATTCCCCAGGCCTCCTGTTAGGTGAGGGCTTTTGTGCTACACTGGAGGCCCCTTCCTGAGTTGTTTGATTACTTAAGTCAAAGGCTAACCCCTCCCCCAGATCTGCCTCAAGGTCCCAGAGCAGGCCTGAAACCCCGTGGCCTGGCCCCTCCCTTTAGGTAAGTGCACGCGGCTCTGAGGTGGCACCAGCTCCCCACTGTTTGCCAGCAATTTCGCCTTCCAGATTTCAAATACTTAACAAAAGCACTGTCCTGCAACTTGCCATTTCTCTATAACACGAAGGGGCAGATTATGCCGCATGTGGCTGTCACTCTGGTCTAAAGTGAGGAGCAGAAGCCGCTGAGCTACACCCTCGCCCATCACAAGCAAGCATGGATGTGAGCACCACAGCCCCAGGCACTGCCACTGTTGGGGCGTGGGGAAGCTGGTGACTGTGGCACAGGCGTTCTCCCTCAAGGAACACCCTGCCCCATTCCTGCCTGTCCATGTCCTACTGAGGCTCCGGGCCTGGCTGACATCCCACTTCCTTCTCACACCTTTCTGGGTGCAGCTACCTCGGGCAGAAGTGCCCTGTCCTGCAAGGGACAGTATCAGCCTGTCTCTCCAGCAGGCAGGCAAGAGGTCCTGCTGCTCCCGTGTCCTGGTAGGACTAGCACAGGTTCTGGCCAAGAGGTGTTCTGTTTTTTCCTTAAAGGCAGGGACAGGTTGATCATTTTGGAAACACTGGGTGGCCAGGGGTCCCGTGTAATGCGTGAGTCACAGCTAAGCCATCCAGAGGGAGCCCCCATGCATAGCCCAAAGGCCATGAGGCCCAGCAGAAGGAGTACTGGGCTTTGGGGTCAGACAGAGCTGCAGCCAAGTCCGAACCCATTACCAATTTGGATGCCTTATCTATTCATCTGAGCCCATATTTCCTCATAAAATAGGCACAGCCCCTAACTCTAGGGTCACTGTGAGAATAAGCAAAGGAAGTAATTGAGCCCATTACTGCAGGACCAGTCTCTGACTTCAGGGATGTTTTGTTTGACAAGAAAAGGACTTCCAGGATAAAACAAACATTTGGGAACTCCTAAATAGAGAAGAACTCTTTAAAGAGGGAGGAATTCTTTAAAGGCAGGCGTTCAGGGTCCGTTTGTCACAGGTTATTGCCAGTTGGAAGATGGTGGCATCTAGTACAGAGGTTGGAAGGTCTAGCTCTGGACTCAGTCTCAAAATGCTCTTGATAAGAAAAGAAAATATTTTAAATATATACAGCTTACTTAATACAATTAAATACATTTTGAGGGTGGACCTGGAGTGAAAAGGACCTGGAGTGAAAAAGCCTCTGATTTCCTTAAACATTGTCATGTGGTTGAGAATCAATCCAGCACCTCCCTGGTCCTCTCTCCCCTAGGATGAAAGGATGTGGGAGGAAAAAGGAGAGTGGAGGGCCAGGAAGAAAGGAAAACAAGAGGGAAGGGACAGTAATAATTCTTACTCATTTTCAGTCTACATCAATCCCCAAAAAACATTTACATACAGGGATGCTTTTGTAAATGAATGGCTTGGTTCTATTTCAAAAACAGTAATGTCTAACTTAATGGAAAAAAACAAGATATGTTGTTCAATAATATTTTATTGTCAATAGCATAGGAGAAATTCAATGTGGAACCTTGGAACAAGAAAAATCTATTTACAATGAATAGCACAGAAGAGATAGGGGAAGGAATGTCTCAAAATCTTCAGTAAATATATTCTTTGGGTAGTGAATTAATACATGAACATTTAGCATGGATAGCTTATCAAACCAACTTTACAAATTACTATTAATGTAAGTTATCAGCTTGCTGTCTAAAATAACTAAACCCATAGACTTTGAAAAAATATGTGTCAAGGCAGTATGAGCACTTTCATAGCCTGACTTATATTTTCTAAAGATATTAGGTTCCTTTCCTTTTCCCGCTATCACAGTACACAGACACAAGTTCCTTCAACATTCACGAAACTCTTTTATTGGCCATTGAGAGAGTCCCTGTGCATTTCAAGTCCCTGGCGTCCAACATCCAAAACCTTATGAGTCAGTTAGAAGCCCCTGCCACCAGTCTAGCACCAATCAAATGATGAGGTGGGACACCTATCAAAAGTGAAAGTCGGTTTTCAATAAGATCTGAACTTCCCCCTGGGATTTTGCACTTTAGCTACTAGAGGTCTTTACTTCCTTACCTAACATTCCACAATCTAAAAAGTTCTGCAAAAAAAGGATTTTCACAAGCTGGTGCTATACTCATTTGGCATCAAAAATTGACCACTTAAGGGCTAAAGTCTTTATTTATCCATTTTGTATACATATTCTACACCTTGCTACAGAAATATATAGGTGTTGATTTATAGGGTACTGTCTCAGATCCTATCAATAGAGTTCCATAATATAAAGTATGTGCGACATATTATCTTTCTAAAATTCTAAAAATTCAGACTTTGAAAAAACATCTGCCTCCCAGAAACATAAGGAGTTCTGGACCTGTAGTAGCCTGAGCACGTGCCCAAGTTTCCTAGGCTCCAGGGAAGTTTTGTGGGTCCCATGCACCAGTTTCTTTATAGTCTTTCAGGGAAATAAGAATGTCTGGAATATTCTATATCCCAGGGAAGGAAGGCAAAGCTCCGAGAATAAGATCCTCCACATCTTCCTTATAGGAATTTTCTTTGTGGAAGATTATGTTTCTGCCAACAACCCTGGACAGTTTGCCAAATAACAAATAAATATTTTTCTCTAAGGTGATTCCTTTTCATTAAAAGCATATGTCATTGTCTTTTATGAGGAAAAAAAGGGAAACAAAGGAAAGACTTGGAAAAGAAAAGCCTATTAATGCAAAGGCTACATATGACATGTACTGGGTGCTTCCTGATCCAGCAACATTAACAATTTTTTGTATTTAGAAATGGATTCTCTGGATGCAGAATTTACAGAAATCTGCATCCACAGAAAAGTAGGGAGTGGGAGGTTGGGACTTAACTTTGCACCAAGCTATTTAAGGGGAACAGAATTTGCCAAAGAACACAATGTTCCGAGTTTTGTTGTGCCTGATGAGGTAAATAAATGGGTGGTCGGCATTGAATTCATCCTTGTGCTGCAAGATTCGTGACCCTGGCACCTCAATGGAATCCCCGCCATCTTCGGTGATTTCTAAGCACACTCTGTGAACGACATTTGATAGGGCCACTCCCTTAGTCTCTGAAATTCCAGAGAAATCAGATGTTGTTTCATTAAAGATATTTTTCAGCCCTAGGTTTTCCAGACTAGCCTTGGGATCAATATTCCTTTCCACCTTAAATTTTGGAATGGAGAGTTTGACTTTGGCGTTGGCCATGGTGCTGGGATTGGTCCACTGCGACAGCGACTCTGAGCTGAGTTGTTTTTCAATCTGAAAAACAAAAAGGAGAAGAAATTATTTTTATTTGTTTCTAATTGTAAAAGATCTTGCTTGACTAGAAACAAAGTTTTATTACAAGCCCAGTTTTGAAGCAGTCTGGATGGACCATCAAAGACGGGCCAGCAGTTGTGGAAGTGACTAGTTTCTTTTGTAAGATCCACCAGCTTTGCTCCCCACCCCCCACCATACAATAATGCTCCCTTTGCACTGAAATTTATGAGGGCAGGGGTTTCTTATTTTCTTTTAAGTTATAGAGTAGCTTTAGGGAAACAAATGCATGGATTATGGTGTTGCATACACAATAAGGAAAAGAATATAAAATGAGAAAAGTTTTTATACAGATTTCTTGAATGCTTATTATAAATTCTCTAAGAGGAAATCCAAAATATTCATGTACTAGGTATGGCATCAAATTTAATAACTTAAATTAAAGCTAAAGTACTTTTTTAAAAATGAGAACTTGAACTGTCTCTGAGTCATTCTTTAATATCATAGGTGGTGAAAGCATCCATTTTAGCTAGTTTAAAAAATGAGAGATATGCAATGAAGCATAAAATTACTGTGTCATAAAATTCTTCACTGAGCAAATCTCAAATTGCTCCTTGTCCTTGCAATCTCCCCACTAGTTAGGAGAGAAACACATGTACAACAAAGAATGATAATACCTAGACCTTTACTATCCTGGAGCAATATTATACCTGCATTATTCATGTGAACTCTGTAAAAATCAGGGACATACCAAGGTCACAACCTGGGTTGTTTTATTTTCTTTTGTTTTTTACTAGGGGAGGGAACCATTGGATTCTCTTGCTATCCTATTATAATTACTTTTCAATGGAAACTGTTTCAACTTTTCGACAAATTATTAGGATGGAAAGACTGTCATAAGTAACTAGAGTTTTGAGCCAACAGGATATTCCTTGTCCATTTTCCATTTACCACGCAGGAATGGGACGAGGGGAAAATACATTTATAATTCAAAAAGACCATGTAAGAGGAAAAAAAAAATCCCTCCATTGTATATGTGTTATGGGTTGAACTGGGCCTCTCAATCCATATGCTGAAGTCCTAACTGAAGTACCTCAGAATGTGACATTATTTGAAAATAGAATCATTGCAGATGTAATCAGTGAAGATCATCAGAGGTCATTAGGGTGGGCCATAATCCAATATTACTGGTGTAATTCCCCCTTGTAAAAAGGGGGAATTTGACCCCAGAGACACACAGGAAGAACGCCACATGAGAATGAAGGCAGAGATCAGGGTGATGCATTTACAAGCCGAGGACACTGAAGATCCGAAGATCACCAGCAGCCCCCAGCAGCAAGGGCAGAGGCCTGGGACAGATTCTCCCGCAGGGCCCTCAGAAAGAACCAACCCTGCCCACAACTTGATCTCAGATTTACAGCCTCCAGAACTGTGAGAAAATAAATCTCTGTCATTTAAGCTACCCAGCTTGTGGCACACTTTGTTACAGCAACCCAAACAAACTAATACAATATGTATTTTTAAACATTCCTTTCTGAAACTCAAAAGATCATTTTCTGTAGTTCCATACTTTAAGAAGAAGAAAATTGGCACTTGTTTGAGGGTAGTTTCATATGTAAGGAAAAATCCAAGACAGCTTAATAGTGGCTGAAAGATTAAGGCATGAGATGGAGTTAAAAAAGAGAACAAAAACCAAAGAAGGAACCAGAACAGTAATTATTATTCAGTTAATAAAGTGATGGATAAAACATAATGACAAGTGGATAAAGTTAAGATGGGGACTGGGTCAGACTGTCCCCTGGAAAGTCAGCAAGTAACTGAGGCTGGAAGGTGATCCCTGGCTCTTCAGAGAGCCTCCTCCTTCCTGGCCAACGGTGGAGGCCCAGGTGGGCGGAGCAAGAAGGGAAGCCAGGGACGGCACCTGCAGGACAGCAGGACTCAGGCAGCTGGGTGGAAGGGGAGGGAGCAGGGGGACACCAAAATTTCATTCCCCAGCAGATCAAACTGCTACTTTTATGTAAATCTTATGCCTTAATAATCCATATAAATAAATAATATAATAATTTTACAATATAAAAAATATATACTATAAATTATAAAGTATAGTATAATAATATAATAATCTATAGAATACAAAAAGTTGAAGCATAATAAAATCTCATATATGTGTGTATATGTATTAAAACCCCATAAATGTACAACACAAAGAGTGAACCTTAATGTAGACTGTGGACCTGAGTTAATAATAATGTGTCAATATTGGCTCATCAACTGTAACAAATGCAAGATGCTAATAATAGGGGAAACTGTAGGATTGGGAGGGGAGAGGGAGTATATGGGAATTCCCTGTACTTTCTGTTCATTTTTCTGTAAGCCAAAAACTGCTCTAAAAAATAATGCCTACTAATTTTTTAAAAAGAGAGAGAGACAGAGGGGGGTGGCTTTTGTTCTCAAGACAATGGACTGGGCAGTATATAGCAATTTGGTGCCTTACAGCAGAGGAGATATGAGAGGGGCTCTAGCCTAGAGTTAAGAACATGCCCCAACCTTCCTGGGCTCAAATCCTGACTCTGCATACCATGGATGAGTTATGTGACCATGGACTAGTTACCTAACCTACCCCTCTGTGCCTCAATTCTCTCAGTGGTAAATAAGAGTATAGCAATAGTCTCTCACTCCTCGTACTGCTTTAAGAGTTAAATGAGATAATGCACATAGGCAACTTATCACAGTTCTTGCACATTGTAAGTGCCAAATAAATGTCAGCTGTTTTTAATATTAAGGAGGAAAGGCCCCAGAAAGGACCATGGAATCCTTGGAGGTTGCTGAGCCAGTGACAGTAAGGCAGGGCTGTCCCCACTTCTCACAGCCCCACACTGCTCTGTCCACACATCTCTTTGCCAGGGGGCACCTTCGCGTAGAACACCTGCCTCCTCCTTACCTTCTCCAAGCCCGTTGACTCATCCTCCACGTCCTTGGGTAGGAGGATGAGCATGCTGAGATGCTTATTTTGAAAAGGAAGCTCTATGATCTTAGAATTGATACTGTCAATGTTGCCCAGACAGAACGTGGCCTCCAGATTCATCATTTGCACTGGTTTGGTGTCTGTCTGTAAAATGAAAAATTTGGACTGCTTACTTTTCAGTTTACACAGATATTTGTAGCTATTTTCTAGCTGATGATTCAGCTTTCCCCACTGGGTTATAAGTTCTATAAATTTCACTCAGGCCCTTGAAGACATTCTGGAAATGAATGGAGGAAGGTCTCTGAATTATGGTTGCTTTTCTACCTCTTACCTCCCAGCTGTTCATCCGAGGACAGGCACTTCCTATTCCCTCAGATCCCTCATTGGAATGAACTCCTATGCTCCGCTCTGCTGCTATCATTTTTCAGATCTATAGTTGGGATCCTTTTACTGCTATGTGTTGCCCCACATACCTTGCTGACTCTGAAAGGGCATTCTTTTGTTTCTGATTCAGGAAATTTCTTCATCCACTTTCCAACAAAATACGCAGCATTAACCATGAGGATTTTGGTCTGGTCATTCACACTGTTGTCAGCTAAAATGTTCTCAAAGTGGCCTGCAATGATTTTAGAAAAACACAAATAGCAGAGTTATTATTCCAAACTATATCTGATATTCATATGCATATGATTCACTGAGTGTTTACCACTTGCTAGAGTCACATCATGTAAGGCCTGGTAGCCCAGACCATCTAATTTTAAAGGACTCTTTCCCCTTCTTCTACCTTGACACAATCAGATTTACCAAATAAGGCAAGATAGAAGAATGAAGGAAGGTAGGGAGAAAAAAGGACAAGAAGTAGGAAGGACAGCCATCATTTTTAAATGCCTATTCTGTGTCAGGCAGTATGCAAGATATTTATATATATGATATCATATATTGGTCCCTAGTTTACAGATGAGGAACCAGAGACTCATCAGTGATTTTAAGTTACTTGCTCAAGATGACACACAAGCAAAGGTGAATTAAGGATTCAAAGCCAGGTCTTTCTGACTCCATAGCCTGAGCTCTTAAATGAAAATGCATTATCACTTGCTTTACATCTGGCCCTGTGCTCAACATTTGTTAATAAATTATCTCACTTTTTTCACAACAGTCCTTTAGGGCAAAGATGATTATTCCCATTTTATAGTGGAGTAAACTGAAGCTGAGAGAGGCCAAAGGACTGTCCTAGTTCACTCAGCTGGAAAGCGTGTCTGGAGGCTCTTTCCTTCACCCCACAGCTCTCCACCCACTCCCACAATTGCACTCCTTGCAGGTAGGCTGTATGCCTCAATGTCACCTGAAATCACCATGGGTCTCAAACACAACTGTAATTATTATAGAGTTCAAATCCCCAACAGCCAAAATAGTTCAAGGGTGATAATCTCTTACTAAAAAGAACTTCTCATATTTGAATAGAATTTAAGTTTGTTTTTTGTTGTTGTTGTTGTTGTTTTTGAGACAGAGTCTCACTCTGTTGCCCAGGCTAGAGTGAGTGCCGTGGCGTCAGCCTCGCTCACAGCAACCTCAAACTCCTGGGCTCAGGTGATCCTCCTGCCTCAGCCTCCCGAGTAGCTGGGACTATAGGCATGTGCCACCATGCCCAGCTAATTTTTTCTATATATATTAGTTGGCCAATTAATTTCTTTCTATTGATAGTAGAGACGGGGTCTTGCTCTTGCTCAGGCTGGTTTCGAACTCCTGACCTCGAGCAATCCGCCTGCCTCAGCCTCCCAGAGTGCTAGGATTACAGGCGTGAGCCACCGCGCCCGGCAGAATTTGAGTTTTTTAAAAAGTGTTTTCATTTACCTAATCTCTGATTTTCACATCAATCTTCAGGGTCCACTTCACAGGCCTGTGACTCCTGTGTGAAAGGCCCTATGTTTGGCTTAATGTTAATCTATCACCATCTTAAAATTCTTATTAAATTTTTAAATAAGAGGGCCAGGCGAGGAACTCACGCCTGTATCCTAGCACTCTGGGAGGCTGAGGCGGGTGGATTGCTCAAGGTCAGGAGTTCGAGACCAGCCTGAGCAAGAGCGAGACCCCATCTCTATTAAAAATAGAAAGAAATTAGCTGGACAACTAAAAACATATAGAAAAAATTAGCTTGGCATAGTGGCACATGCCTATAGTCCCAGCTACTCAGGAGGCTGAGGCAGCAGGATTGCTTGAGCCCAGGAATTTGAGGTTGTTGTGAGCTAGGCTGATGCCACAGCACTCTAGCCTGGGCAACAGAGTGAGACGCTGTCTCAAAAAAAAAAAAAAAAAATTTTAAATAAGAGGCCCTGCATTTTGATTTTTGCACTGAACCACACAAATTATGTATGTAACTGGTCTTGCCAATGCTATGGGATGTGTTGGATATGTATTAGTGTTACTGAAGAACAAAAGAAGCATAGGAGCCAGTAAGTGACAAAGCTTCAGCTTAAATCCTGAGCTTCTGACTTCAAATTTAGAAGTCTTCACTAAACTACCTTCTCCAGTCAAAACCGTAAGTATATTAAGATATAAAAGGCTCTTCCAGAGAAAATACGATTATTTAGAAATTCTAAAAGCAAACCTGTTACACAGTGATTTAAACAGGAGCTGCTTTTTGCTTATAACTTTAAAAACTGTGCTTAACCTGATGTTACTTATACCAAAGTTTTGCTTTATATATGAAGCCAAAGAAACTTCATTTCAGTAATATTTATGTACACGATATATATGTATGTATATGTGTGTACATATATATGTGGGTATATATTACCTAATTTGATCCTCACAGCAACCACGTAAAAATTAAAACAGGTAATTATTGCCCCATTTTACAGTAAATTGAGGCTCCGTGTCCAAATATCACAGTTAATAAGTGGCAGTGCCTGGATTTAAATCTAGGTCTTGAATGACTTCAGAGTTCGTTCTGAGTCCTCACCCTGCAATTCCTGCCCTGACAGACCATATCATTCCTGAATCAGCTCAGAGGGAGGGCAGCTGTGGACTCCGGTCATTCTCACAGGAAGTGGGTCTCCCTTGCACCGGAAGTGTATCTCTCCGTAGACGTCAGTGACTGCCCGCGCGCTTCTTTCCTTCATGATTAGGTGCTTTCTCCCAGTGGGTCCCTCCCTACACAAATATAAATATATCCCCTGGGAAGGGGGACATAGTCACTGATTTGCACTCAAAATCATCTTAGCTCCAATTCCTTTCTAGCAAGGAAGACGACTCCCCGGGCATTTTAACCGAAGGAGGAGGTGTCCGAGAAGGGAGACGCCTGGGGGAGCCCTGAGGCAGAGATCGGACCCGAGGTGCTGCCGAGGAACGCCGGGACTGTCAGAGAAGCGACCAGCAGGGGGCGCTGTGGCACTGAGGACAAGATTCCGCTACAGTTTATTTGGTTTTTCTATATGTATATTTGCGTAAGATCTTTTGTTCTTTTTTCCGTCATACGTTTGTAGAATTTATGATCTGGAAGCGGCCTTGGGGATCATGAAGTTATAGTCCAATCCCTCCATTTCCAAATTGAAAAACTGGCTTCATGATATGCCCAGTCATACTTTGTTAGAGGCCCAGCTGGGGCTGCACTAGGGCTTGTGGCTGATAGAGGGCGATCAAGGCAAGGCGGACTAAAACTGAAGCACCAGCAGTTTCTGCCAAGCGATGAGATGATGCAAGAAATGCCCAAAAATACAAGTTGTTGACATGGCTTGACAGGGCAAGAATTTAGCTTGTGTACTGAAAATATCTGAGGAATCCTCCAGATGTTCATTTTTTTTTTTTTTTTAATGCTTGAAGCAAGGATTCATAGAAAGGAGGATCTGTTTACTTAGGAATTTGTAGCGGAACAAATAAAGGGTACTTGCCATCTGTGAGATCCTTAATTGAGTTGTTGATCTGGCCTTTCGTTTCTTCCAATTTATCTTTGAAGTCAACAGTTTCCAATTCTTTTGCATAGGGTCTCTTAGTAGAGCTGATGAACTCCTGAAAAATATCCAGTTCATAAAATCACAAAGTACTTAAAGTCTGTAGTCAAGCTATTGCATTGTTGCCCTGTTCTAACAAAAGGATTCTTAAATATCTATTACCATGGATCAGTAACACTATAATGGGTTGAAACCTCATGTAAAAATCGGTGAATTTTCTTTGTATTTGATGTTTCATTTTTATCAATTATAAGACAATTTCAAATATTAAATGCATCCATCAATTTAGTATCCACTTTGGGGAAAACAAAAGAAACACTATGTTAAACATACCCAATTATAATATGGATTCCAATTTCAGAAACATTAAAATGTTATATGTGTATATGTATACATATATATTAGAATAGAGGAAATGTACAGAGAAGAGAACTATGAACAGAAAACTCTTATCTCACTAAAATAAATAAATACTCTATAGGCTCTTGTTACTCAAAGTGTGGTCCAAGGTGGTACTTACAGCATCACCTGGGACCTTGTTAGAATTGAAGAACCTCAGCCCCCACCCTAGACTTACTGAATCAGAATGTGAATTTTAACAAGATTTCCAGGTGTTTTCATCTGCACATTAAAGTCTGAAACACAGTGCTGTAGAGAACATAGCAGTGGTTCTAATTCTAATGCTTGTTAAAAATGCAAAACCATAAATCCCATCCCCATTGACCTTGATTTAAGAAATCTGAGCCCAAGAATTTGCCCTTTTAACCCCCAGGTAGTTCTGATGCAGGTGGTCCTCCACAGACCACCTAATAGTTTGTACTATTAGCTAGTAAATTTGCAGATGTTATACAACCAACAGGAGCAATGGAAAGGAGTCTTAAATATTTACAACTCCTAGTCTGGTTGAAATAATTCCAAACATTGAATGAGTGAAAGTTCAACAAAACTGAATGAAAGTAACTTGATTAGATATCATGTCACTTCACTTCTAAGCACAGGAATCCTTGAATTGCTTCAGAGCAGCTACAGCCTCAGCCAATTAACTTAGCTTCAGTTAATTGCAAACCAACCTTGGGGCTGACTATTGCCTGACTAACTATTGCCTCTATTGACTGAGAGAGCTGGTGCTACCTAAGAGCCTCAGAAAGCCTCAGCAAGATGAAGGGCCCCCATTGTCCTCACTGGAGCAACAAAAACGTATTAATCATCTTCTTAAAGATCACCTACAGAGCTTTTAGAAATTTTCCATGCTCAGGCTCCAAATCACATCTCAGATTTTTTTAATTCCCCAGGTGATTGTTGGAAGAAAAATGGTTGTGTATCTATGTCTTCAAGCAACAATAACAAACTCACAACCATATCTAGTAACCCATGTCCTCAAAGGCTCTCAAACACAAAAACAAATACCTACTGCAAAAAGTGTAAAATTTTGATACAATATTTAACTGGCAGTCTAGCTTTTAGATTTAGAAAGCTTGAAATTTTGACCATCCAAACAAGAACTAAATCAACTCTATATTGCTAAAGTAGAGAGAGAACCTCCATATAGTCTAGAATGTTGACTATGTATTTCAATACAAATTTTAAAAATATTATGATACACTCTGGTGCCAAATATAAGGGTACCACAGTGTTCTTTGTATAATTTCATCAAGAAATGGCTGAACTTAAACAATCAGAGCTTCCTTGTATACATCTCCATCTGACTGGCCTAGTAAAACAAACAAAAACAATTAGTAACTGATAAAAACTGTTGATTCATAGTTAGTATTTTTCTTATTGATTTTGATGAACATAAGGAGAACATTGTGTGCCTAAACAAATTAGGTGGAGAGCCAAAACATTGTTCCAGGCCATATGCCCTGCTGCTTATGGAGAAAAAAATTTAAATCATGAGCTGTCTTGCACTCCTTGTCTAAATAGATAAGCAGATACATTTGTTAGAGAGTTAATTACTATGTTCTCAATTCTCTCAGAGGAAGCTGAAAGGAAGGGTAAGATTTATGAGTGTTTGAGAGGGAAAGGGAAGCCCACAAGCTTCTCTATATTTTTAGTTAGAAGATGTGACTGCAGTTGATTCCTGCTGTATTCAACCTCTCCATAGGGATTTACTTATTTTAAGAAGCCTCACATCATAAATGAACATCCTACAAATTCACTGAAAAAAAGTTATAGGTCTAACAATGCAAAAATGCCACTCCTGGCAAAAAGTTAAATCATTCTAATTGTTTTAAAGAACTTACTGTTGAAGGATTCAGAGATTTGTCTACATAGAGCCGCTTGATTAGTTTCAATGAGTAAAAGGAACTAAGTTTGTTTACATCCGATGTTACTGTTTGAAATCCAAAGGGCACATCTTTGACATTTTCAAAATGAAGAACCTGTCAAGAGAAAACTCCATTACCCAGAAAGCACTGCCTCTTCCCACTGAAGTGGACACGTGATAATGGCCAGTCTCATCAGGACGTACAGAATATCCCTGCCCAGTTGTTCCTATAAAGCAAGGCTTCTTAGCCTTAGCACTATTGACATTTTTGGCTTGATAATTCTCTGTTGTGGGGAGCTGTCTTGGGTATTGCAGGATGCTTAGCAGCATCCCTGGCCTATGAGATGTCATACCACTCCTCCCCCCATTAGTGGCAACCAAAAATGTCTGCAGGCATTGCCAAATGTCCCCAGAGTGGGAAGGGGAGGACAAAATTGTCCCAGTTGAGAGACACTACCATAAAGATATTCTTCCTGATTGTGAAATAGGGAACATTTGTCCCTTCTTCAAAGTGATTCCCTTAACGCTCACACAGAAAGATTTACAAACCTGAAAAAAGATGAAGCTAGGTTGAAATTTCTATCCAATTTAGAAACCAGAAGAGAGAGATTTAATACCAAGAGAGAGAATCATTAGCCAAGTAATCAGATTCCAGGACAGAAGTACCTCTAGCCAGAGTCTATATGCTCACTCTAAATGCTTTAAAAAGTGCCAGATGAATTTATGACAAGCAACTATAATCCATGGTGGGCTGCTCTGGGTGGTCTAGAGTCACATTGCCCTGCCTTTGAATTCCAGCCTTTGCCTTCTAGAAACGGAATCTCGTCCAACTCTTCAGAGCCTTCTTTTCCCCTCTGTAAAATGAACTGAGGATACCTACTTTTCTGAGTTGTTATGAAGATTCCAAATATCATATGCAAAACACCTAAAATATCATATGGATTCACTGAACTGTTAATTATTATTCTTAAAGTGTTATTTTAAGCCATTTAAAACCAGGATACTATTATTTGCAGGGCTTAATCCTTTTATTTTGGTCCTAATTTATTTTTGTTCCAACCAATTATAGTCTAGCATCTTCTCTATTTTGTGGCACCACAAAATGTGATTTCAGCATAAGGTGATTCTCTCCTCACTCCATAACTCATAATGGCCACACCCTGACACCACACCTCAGGTAACGCCACCAAACCGGCACGTTGTGCCAGTGAATCACAATGCCTCAGCATCGCAGGGTCAAAATGGCTTCTCCCAGGCGGTGCATAACTCTCATTCCTAATGATGGGTGAAGGAGACCAGAAAATTAAAAAGCCCAGGTAACTGCTGAGGAATCAATTACATGTACTGAAAATATCTTTGTTATTATTTAGGGACATACCCACCACCAGGAAGTTCTCTTTTCTGGCCCTTCTCTAATGGGAGATAAGACATGAAGAGTGAGAGATGGAGTAGGAAATATGGGGTTGGGGTGTTCAGAATGAGAACAGATGAGAAAATACATCTCTTCCCAGGACTGAAGCTGCTTCCTCAAGTCCCACACATAAATTCTTCATTCTGACCTTAACAACATTTTGTGGGTCATACTTTCTAGGGATTTATGGATACAAGAGGTGGTCCCATGGCTGGGTGCAGTGGCTCACGCCTATAATTTAGCACTCTGGGAGACCAAGGTGGGAGGATCACTTAAGGTCAGGAGTTCAAGACCAGCCTGAGCAAGAGCAAGACCCCATATCTACTTTAAAAAAAATAGAAAAACAAATTAGCCGGGCAACTAGAAAAAAAAATAGCTGGGCCCAGTGGCATGTGCCTGTAGTCCCAGCTACTTGGGAGGCTAGGGCAGGAGGATCACTTAAGCCCCAGGAGTTTGAGGTCGCTGTGAGCTAGGCTGATGCCATGGCACTCTAGCCCAGGCAACAGAGTGAGCTTCTGTCTCAAAAAAAAAAAAAAAGAAAAAGAAAAAAAGAAGGTGTTCCCTTTTGAAATACTTACAAGCTCATGGAAAAAAAATTCTATTCAAACTAGGACAATCACCATAAGAATAATAATGAAATGGAATTAGAAGAACATTCACCTACTATCTAAATGTACATGAGGACTTAAGTCGAATAGTCAGGAAAATCATCTCATTTGAAGGTCTAAGAACTTTACAAAACTAGATAACCAACCATAGCCAAAAAGAAATCTTAAAAAATTACAGATTTTGCTTCTTGATTTATAATGAGATTGTATCTTGATAAACCCATCATAAATTGAGAATATCTTAAGTCAAAATTAAAAGCATATGATTACCTGGCAGATCTCCAAGTTTTCCATCACAACCTGATACCTGTTCTAAACATGGGTTGCTGGATACATAAATGAACTTTCCCATCTAAAAATAAACTAAAAAGACTCCTGGAAATGCCACGACTCTCAATCCTGAGCAATTCTGATCACAAAGTCTCCATTCATTTTTTTTCCCTAGGTACTGCCTATGGGTTCTAATAACTGTATCCTGAATTAAAGAAGAAATAAGATATGGGATTTACCTGTCCAATTTCACTTGCTGTGTCACCTTTGGCACCTACTTGAGCAAGTGACAGAGAGGTGGAGAGACAGATTGGAGAGAAGAGGACATTGCCCACTGGCTCCTTTTCACACAGTTGTTTAAAAAGATCAACAGCAAACGCTGAATTTGCCAGTTGCAGGGCATCCATTGTGAGCCTGGAAGCAAGAGCAAGGGAGAGATTAATTTCTAAAACATCTTTAAACTACATTCTGCCAACACGGTAAGAATTCTACTTCAAACTCTGACTCAGGTGGGGCAAAGGCAATATATGTAACCTAAACATCTGTACCTCCATAATATGCTAAAATTAAAAAAAATTTTTTTAAAGAATTCTATTTCAACAAAGTAATGATCTTGAGTAGAAGAGAGGAAGGAGTTTTCAGTAAGTTCAACAAGCAAGCCAGTTGAGGTCTATGATGCCCCCTGGGTGTGCAGCTCTGCCTGGAATCTCCAAACTCAGACCTGCCCAGATGCAGCGCCCCTTGCCCGGAGCCCAGAGGTCATGCCTCTTCTTCAGCAAGTGGCCAGAAGAATTGACAGCACTCATCAAAACTGGTTTTATTTATCACATATTGTTTCATTTGCTATTGCAGTTAATCCATGCAAAATTGAAATTTTTATAGATCAAAAACAGTCAAATTGCAGCAGTTTTGTGTGGTTCAATTTAATATTTAGCAAATGTTATGGGTTGAGTTGTGTGCCCCAAAAAGATATGTTGAAGTCCTAATCCCCAGTACCTGTGAATGTGACCTTCTGTGGAAATAGGGTCTTTTCTGTTCCCTAACTAGTTAAGAGGAGGTCCTACTGGAGTTAGGTGGGCCCTAATCCAGGATGACCAGTGTCCTTGTGAGAATAAGAGAAAAGACACAAACAGACATGCGCAGAGGACAGAAGATGTAGACACAAGGGGGGTGCATAAGCCATGTACTGAGGGAGACAGACGTTGCAGTGATGCTTCCACAAGCCAAGAAATGCTAAGCATTGCTGGCAACACCAGAAACTGAGAGGGGGGTATGGAACAGATTCTCCCCCAGAGGCTTCGAAGTGCTAGCCTCCAGACTAGCAGGAGAATAAAATTCTGCTGTTTCAAGCCACCCTGTTTATGTTGCTTTGTTACAGCAGCCCTAGGAAACAACTACAGTAAGTAGTGCTTGAGTAGGACACTAAGCACGTAGCAATATTTAATAAGTAGAGCTGTTATTGTTTTGTTACTAATGCATACCTACTGTGTGTAAGAGGCTATAAGGACCAACTGAGTTTCCCCTTCTCTGAGTTGGCACTCTCTTTGGGCAGATATGTAGACAGATAAATAGAATGCAGGGCTGCCCCTGCCATATTTGTGACATAATAAATATTATGGGAGTTAAAGGAAAGGGAGAACAGCTTCAGCTAAAATATATGAAGCCTTGTAAAGTGGATATAGCAGCAAGTGGGCAACTGGCAACATGTCAGAGTTCTTTAATTCTAATAAAGCAGCTTTCAAAGTGTTGTTGCTTGACTCCTGGCAATCCCTAAGGCACTTTGAGGGGGTCCATGAGGCCAAAAGTATCTTCATAATAATACTTAGACATTATTTGCCTTTTTTACTCTCAATCTCTCATAGGTATACAGTGGCGTTTCCCAGAGGCAATATGTCTTCTATTAAGCCAACTATTGAAGAAATTTACAGAAATGAAAACAATGTCACTCTTCTCCCTACATTTTTGGCTTTAGAAAATATTTTTATTAAAATATTATTCACATTAATATATAATGATTACATTATTGTTATGCTTAAATAAATTAGTAAATATTTCAAAATTTTTCCGGTTTTAATTTCTAGTTGGTAAATACTGACAGATATAATACACACTTTAAAAAAAAAAAAACAGCTTTATGGGATCCTCAAAGTAATTTTTAGAAGAGTAAAGTAATCCTCAGATTTAAAAAGATTGAGCATCACAGCTCTAATGAAAAGTCTACCGTACCTGTTTAGTCTAGTAGTTACTGATTAACTCCAAAGCCACCTAGGTTAAGTTCAAACAGTCAGGGTTTCCCTTTCTGAAAGTGGAGCTGAGCTACATAAACTCTCCAGGCTCTGCCTGACCCCAGGATAGCATATTCTCAGGGACATCCATTGATATTACTACACCTGGGTGATTAGGGCATGGACCAGGGCTCAAAGCTTTCCCCATAAACAGTCAGACACATGCACACAGATTGAGAGTAATGGAACATTGAAGGGCTCCAGGTAGGACCTGTGCCCTGGCATCAGAAAGGAAGCTCCACTACTCAAGATAGACAGCTTCCTTTAGCCAGGACCCAAGAATGTGTTACAGTCAAATGCATGAATAGGATAGCAATTTGCACTTTGTACCTGGACAGAAATTCAAAGTGCAAAGACATAAGAATAAGATCTAGGAGTGGGCCCCTAGTCTTCAAATAATTCTTCAGAATTCTCCCTTTTATGGGATATATGGCTTATGTGTAGGATGGATGCAAATATAATATATCTCAAAGTCTGAGCAAGTTCATTAGCAAGCAGAATGTTTTGTTAACCCCATTCACGCTCCCTGGTCATCTCCACTGACTTCCTCCTTCTCTTTACATGCCAGATAGATACAGCTAGTGCACTCAGGCCAGCGTTCCAATTACAAAACTCTGAAAAGGTAACATAAGGTCAGGGTGGGCATCTTACTTTTCTTTAAAGCCAACAACATTATTCCTTCTCTCCTCGGTGCAGGGGCAGGAGCCAAGGGGTGACCTCACACCCCAGTGGAAGCTGCCCAGCATTAGGTGTGTACTGAGACCAGCAGAGTGTACAGAGACAAAGCTGGGCGCCTGTGGAGTGTTTCAACCAGTGTGCCCAGCACTGGAGAAATTAAAGGAATCTCTTCACAAAAGGTTTGGGGAATCTGTGGAACATACTTTCAGAATAAGAATTCTGGCTTCCTCCAGCAGCAAATTTCACAATGATAATGCTGAGTTTGTCTACACCTACAACTCTTCATATACATGGAGTAATGAACTATTTCTTCACCAAATAGAAATAGCTAAACCAGATCCCTGCAAGCTGCTTAACACTGCCACAACTTGAGGCCTAATTACACTGATAATAATATGAAAACACACAAACTGTCTTTTAACAAACACAAGTAGTTCTCCCCAGCATGTATTTACTACTCTCCAGAAGAAAAATTAGAATAATTTTCCATAGTGGGTAACAAACTGTGCTTTTTGTGATTTCCTCTGTGTAGAAAAACTGTGTTTAAGGACTTGTATTAATCTGCCGAGAGAGTTTGCAAACACCTAGAAATGGATTCTAGAAATTGATCAAAAGGTAAGGAAATGTTCATTTTACCATTTTGTTCAACTAAAGCGTTATACATTCACTCATAACATTTTGGAATACATTTAGCCTAAATGACTCTGTGAATACAAGATCACTGTGGCTTCTAGTACAGCTAATTACACAACACAATTAACACTGTGTTGCAATTCAAGGCTTAGATCCAGGTCCCTGTTGGAGAATGTAGATCAGTCCACACCTAACCTCTCAGGGGGCTTTCTCACCAGCTGCCGACCCTCCCTTTGAGTGAGTCTCTTCCTCTGCATGGTAGTCCTCCATGCATGAATGCAAACAGGTCTGCCTTCCTGTTCATGTGCTAACTGGCTCCTTTCTCAAAAAATCCTCCTTCAGGTTGGGGAAGGTCATGCAGCCCTTAATGCCTGAGATTCCAGCTATAGCAGCATTGTTCGATGCTGGCCAAAGGCCAGAAAAGGTCAGGAATGGAAACTGTCATAGTGGCAAACAATCACCCATTAAGTAATTAATCAAATATTGCATGATACATCTGATCAGTTACTCCATGATTAGTCCCAAGTGACCTAAAAACACTGTAAAGATGATCTGGTCTGGGGTAACTCAAATGATGACTTTGGCCGTAACAATTGCCACCTCACTGTGTTGCAAGACAATCAAAGCATTTAAAGAAATCTCAGCAATATTAGCAATGCACACCCAAGAAAAAGCATCAAGTTCCTACATAGACAATTTTGTATGGTCAAATGCTATAAAGCTTACAGGTGCAAGGGATTAGCAATTCCTATATGGTAAATTTACATACCTAATGACTTGTGTTCAAAATGCTAAAAATCGCTACAAATTTTTTCCATTTTACCACCTGATTACAAAGATCTCTTCTTTCATTTTATGAAAACCCTGTAATAATTTTTAACAAAGAGAATTTCATTTATTTTTTGTTTTATTTATTACATAAACTTAGTCGATAAGATAATTTCATTTAGAGTTACAACGTAGAAAACACTACATCTTTCAGTCACTTAAAAGTTTAAAAGGAAATTTGATTTTAACCAGAGAAAAGTGAGATGGAAGTTCGAGTAGTAATACAAATGAAGTTTTAAGAATTTTTTTCAGAGTACCTGTTTTTGCAATACGGCCTAAAATCATAAACCTTTACAGTGGGACAAGACTGTGGAGAGGATCTAGTCAGGCCCCACCCCTTCATTTCACAGATGAGGAAAGTGAGGCAGACGGAGATGAATTAAGTCTCCCAGGCCACCCACGCAGGGAGTGAGAGTGGCAAAACCAGCCCTGAATTCACTTTTCCAGCTCCCAGCCTGGTACCTCCCCACCACACCTTACCACCTGCTTTCCTGGTAATTTCATCTTTGCTGGCATTCGTTCTCTCGGGTGTCTCTATGATTTTACTACTTGAAGGTGCTCTTGTTCTTTCTGCCACTGATATTGCAAACTCTTAATATTATGTTGCTTTCATCTAACGAGTATTAACTGAGTCTGTAATGTGTGTCAGGCACTGAGGTAGGCATTAAGAAATCCAAGGTGAGCAGGTGCTCCTGCCTCCAAGGAGCTGTCGGCTAGTGGTGTGGTAAGTGTGATGAGTGTTTTGATGGGGTGCACAAGTCCCCATGGGAACCCCCTCAAGCAGCAACAGCCAGCCCATAGTAGAAACCTCAGCGACACCTCTTCAGAGACAGTGACATGTAAGTAAGTCACACTAAAAGTGAGGCCTGACGGACAAGTAGCAGTTAGCCATGCAAAAATATTGGCCAGAGAGAACTGACACAATCCAGAGGCTGCAAGTAGCCCCCGATGAATGGAGATGCTGTACTGGGATGGCACAGGGAGTGTTCACTTCTCTAGACTTAGAGGGTGTCACTGGCCCCTATATAAAGATTTTCTAAGGTTTTAATGCATCTAAGCCAACAATCCTCAAACTTTTTGTCTCTAGACCATTTGGGTGAGATAAAGGCCATATGAGATAAGATGACTATGTGTCCCACTTCATCTGAGAAAGTCCAGATTTACATCTGTTGTCCTGACAGTGGCCCTTTCAAGCATCTTGATTTGAACAACGTTCATCCTACTTACAGGCCATCAACCATACACATGCGTGCACACACACAGCTATATGCAGAGTTTTTTCATCCCTTAGAAACTAAATTTTTACTGTATTAAGGTATTATAGATATCATGTAGCCTAGTCTGCCTAATTTTACAGATGGAGAGATGTGGTGAAAAAAAACTCTTTAAGTATTTGGTGTAACTGGTCTTTAGGCAATGCCATGAGAAACCTTGCCTGTTATAGCTATAATGGAAGGCTAAAAATACAATGTCTGTTGGCCACATTCTAAGTCTATGAGGATGGATGGTTGTGCCAGATTAAGAAAATACATTTTACAGCTTCTGCAGCATGAAAGAATATTATGAGGGTAAAGGAAGTGAGTAAGTCAATAAACGTATGTGAAAAGTGCTTTGTGGGCAAGAAAGTTCAGTGCAGCTATTACTAATAAGGTTAATTGCTTTAATTTCCCATGGCAGGGGAGCCTCTGCTTTCCTCACATTTTCAGAAATATCATATATGCTCCTGTTTCTTTCAAAGCCTCACCTTTGCTGACCCACCTCACCGGTTGCCTGACAGTAAACGTAGAGCCAGACTCAGTAAGAATCACAAAACTGCATAGCCCCAAAGTCAATCCACAACCCAGAGCAACTGAAATGGCACAATTCAAGGTGTTAGGAAGCAAAGATAAAAAAAACCTGCTGGCTCCTTTTCCATGGAGAATCCTTTCCTCAGACTGGCTTCCACCTCTACCCATCAAGACTCATCAAGACTCACACTTGCACTTACTGGCAGGGACTGAGGTTTGGAACCTGCCTAATTTTACTGGAAACCTCCTGGGAGATGTACAGGAAGAAACAGATGTTACAGGAACCCACGGCATCACGGAAACATCCTGCAAGTTTGGAGGCAAGTTTGGAATCTCTTTCAGCTGTGCCACTTACGCACTGCGTCACTTTGGACACCACTCACCTCTGTGAGTTCTACTCATCTACAAAATGAGGGGGCTGGGCTGAAACATGTCCAAGAACCTCTAGCGCTGAGAGTCTGATTACAAGCCTGTGGAGTCACCTGGCAGGTTAAATTGGTTTTTTGTATGATGCGCTTAAATGAAGCCATTAAGAAAAAAAAAAAGTGTGGCATCAACGAGTAAAAAACTACGAGCAGCCTAAATTTAAAAGTCCAAGAATACACATCTGAAATGTGTAACTTGTTTAAAACTATGCTGAAACCCAGAGAGACAGAGGGAGAACACTTTCTGCCTAGAAGAATGCAGTTACAAGGAGATGAACACCAATCTGACACTTTAAAATGCCAAAAAGAAGAGCAGTTCGTAAGTCTGAATCTCAACCCCACGTTGCCAACCAGGAAGGTGAGCCACACACACAAATACCTCTCAACTTTCTCCAGTTTGTATCACACACACTTTCAGAAATTAGCATTGTCAATTCATTCTGTGCTCCAAGGTAGGGTTGAAAATATCCTCAGAAATATTTTCTTCTCCACGAATCACTGTCGCTCCCACCCCCACCCCCACCAAAACCTCCTAGGCATGTTATTTCCTCATATTCTTACCTTATATGGTTAAGGGATTTTACTCCCTCTCTGGTATTCTTGGTGCCCAAAGGGCTGGGAGCTGGAAGTGCTGCCAATTTCGGGTGGGGGGGGGGAGGCGATAGTACTGAAGCCTAACAACCTATTCTTGAAAATAGCCCATTATGTCCACTTTGTTCACTGTCTTGAATCAGCTCAAACAACTATTTTATGAATTGCCCTAAAAAGGGAAATCATCAGCCCTGCTACCCCACTTTGCTTACCTGGAGTTCCAGTTATCCTGGAAAACGTGCGGCAAAGGAAAAGGCAAGCAACGAGCACAAAGACCTGAGGTAGACACAACCCTCTCTGGTCAAAAGAGCAGGAGGCTCACCTGAACAGCGCCACGCCCCCCGTGACCACGCCCAGCCTGGGCTCTCTCCGTGCCGCCCACCGCTGCACCCTCAGTTCTTACTCATGCCACTTGGCAGCTTGTCCGTGATTGAAAGAAATGATTCAGGCTGAAGTTGCTGTTGTCTGCACAGCTTCTAAAGGCCTCCAACGTGCTCGGGCAGGAAGGGGCTGTCGGCACATCCTGCTTTGGGCTAAATACATTCACCATACATTCATAAAGGCAACCCTAGTGGCCCACGCAGGACAGGAAAGTGAAAGGTTATAGGAAAAAAAGGAAAATGTGATTATAGTTAATACTACAAACTTTTCAAACATGTTGGTGGTACAAAAAGTACTCTAATGTTCATCCTTTATATGTAAACTGCAGTAGCGCAGTCTGCTAGATGCCAGAAGAGGTTTCCACAGAGAAAAACAGATATATATATATATATCTGTATATATATAGTATATATATACTATATATATTTAACATATATTTAGTATATATATACTATATATATAGTATATACTGTATATACCTAAAATTAGGCATTATTAGCAAAATATTTAATACCCAATTGATAGTAGAAATTGTTTAGTGGGGTGGCAGAGTGCTCACTTCTCTAGACTTAGAGCTTGTCTGGCTCCTGAATAAAGATTTTCTAAGTTTTTAATGCATCTAAGCCAATAATCCTCAAATTTTTTGTCTTTAGACCATTTGGGTGAGATAAAGGCCATATGGGCAGAGGATTACACAGTTTTGCTCTGAATTCTCTTTGTGACGCCTGCTCTAGACATATTCCTGTTTTCCTGCCTTCCTGCAGCTCCTTCATCCAGTGGGACCTGCTCTCTTCCTGCCAAATCCATCTGAGGAAAAAACCTAGATCTGAGCCAGTTGCCTCTCTGCTGTGCTCATCTAATAGTCCCTATTGTTCACTTACCACATTGTTTCGTACTAACCTATTTATCTTACAGTCTCCTCCATGTGACTACAAGAATTTTAAAGATAAGAGCCAAGCCTCATTCATTTTTGAAACACTAAAGCTTGGTATTGACTTGACAGTACGTAGTCAATAAATGCTTTCTGACAGAATGAAGGAGAACAATTCATTATACTAAACTAAAATTAACTGAGAGCTTCCCCTCCCCCCTACATCCTGGGTATTTTATAATTAACCAGGATCAAAGTCCTAAACTAAATGAGTTCAACTCCAAAAGCAGAATTTCAGGTATCCATGGAGTAAGTGCAGGACAAGTTATAGGAGGGGATGTGGGCAGAAAGCCTCTTAAAAATTACATTATCCAGCTGTCATGGGGAAGATGAAGGTTTGGAGGCAGAGACAAAAATTTGCAAAATGACTCTGACTCTTTGCTTGAGTAATCCTGAACAAAGTGCTTAATCTCTCTAGAGTCAGATTCTTCATCTGTAAAATGGGATATATAGAGAGAATTATGAAGAGACATATAAAGTATCTGGCACATAGCATGTGCTTCCTAATGATAGCAATCACCACTTTGCCTATTCATCAGGAAGGCCCAGGGAATAATCACAGTGGCCAAAAGGCTGAAGCATGATATTGACACCTAATTCACCACAATTACTTATGGAACATCTACTGCATGCTTGTCTGTGATCCAAAGAATGAAAGGGACTTGCACTTAAATCATAAGCTTTTCTATTCTCCCTTTCGATGTTTTTAATTTCCTCTACAACACTCCTGTTCAGTGCTTGCCCAGCCTGACAGAAACATTCCCAGGAACAGGAATTCAGCAATACCCAAGGAAGCCCAAATCTAATGTTTTCATTCTGACGAGTTGAAAGTTGAAGTCACCATTCAATTAAGGATATAAGACATGCTTCGTCCCCCCAAAGAGCTTGCAAATAATACAATAAGAGGATAAGAAACAAAAATACTAGTGTACCTGGCAGCATATAATAAGGGACATAAGAGATGACAAAAGGAGTTCAGAGACAAGTGTGACCCTTTCAAAGTGGGAGTAAGTGGGGAAGGATCATAGAGGTGGTGTCACTGGACATGAGGAGACCATTCAGGCCTGGGGACAAAGCATGAACAAAGGTCCATAGCTGGGATGATATGTTAACAAAAAGTTAAATAGAGCATTTCTTGGTCTATTCTAAGGGTTCAAAAAAAAAAAAAGAAAAAAAAATAAGAAAAAAAAAATAAATAGAGCATTTCCTGTCAAAAGCTTTCACTTGTTGAAATGTTTCTGGAGGTAAGACTACATACCTGAGTGTTCTCACCTTCTCATTGAACCCAAGTAAGGCAAGGATGCACAAGTTTCAAGTGTAACATCAATACAAGACAAACTACTGAGGCAAATTAGTGACTCCCATTCAGTAGTAAGAATATAAAAATTGTGATTCTATGTGACTAAGAAGAGCCATTTCCCAGCAATATTTTTTCTCCATGATATCCATAATTTTAAGTTCTTTAAAATTCCACCTAAAAAGACTGGAAAAGAGAACAGTGGGAGGGGGTAGAGTTATACAAGTATTTCACATTATAAAAGTCACACATTTTCAAACTAGTTTCTGGAGAACATGATTAACTTCAGGAGAGAATGGCCTCAAGAATTTCTTCTGCATCCACCACGTGGGTTTCTCCTCTGCCTCCCCATTTCAATTGCTTATTTTGATTGGAGTCTGCGATTGATTAAATAAGCGCTTGTTCACCGTGTCAGACCCTGAGCAAGACCCTGGAACAGGTAGATACCAAGAATAAAAAGACCTAGTTGTGGATCTCAAGGAGACTACAGTTTAGTTTTGAGTTTCCATGAGTCTGGTATCTACAATAACTGTTATAGTGTCAAAAACACATATCCTAAAGAAAATACTTGAAAAAACCATGTTGTCGGTTATGTTAACATGTGGACTTACAGGCATGAGACTTTTAAGAAAATGGTTCTATTCATACTGATAAATCATAGAGCAGCAATATCAAAATAACTATGTGTTCTTTTTATCATGTGTAATCTTTAATCTCTTGCTTCATGAAAAGCTTTTCATGTGGCCTCGTGAAAAGCCAACTCTTGAGCTCTTTTGATCTTCCTTCCTCTTGATGAAGTTTGAACCTGTAGGAAGCACATATAAAACCAGATTTTACAGTTTTCTATATATTATACAATTCTCTTATTATATATACTGTTGAGTGCCTCTTCGAGCTAAAATCTAAGCAGAAGCAATGTGAGGTTCTGTTTTATTCATTAATATATTCCAAGAACTTAGCACAGTATCTGGCACATAGTAGGTGTAGATTGAATAAATGGGAAATAACCCTACCTGAAAATGAGTCAGATCACATAACATTTTGTTAATTTCAATAGTGATGAATTCAACCCATAAGTTTAAAATTGGTTTGGTGTTTCTTTAATATCAGCTACCTGTCCTACAGTTCTCTTTATTGGTACTAAAAATCATTCCATCTGCTTCATCCCAAACACTTAATATTTGTGAAATAAATGTTTCTTTAAAAAATATTTAGTGAGAAATGATATACCTGTTTGTAGGAAAAAGCATTTGCTCTATAATTTCAAAAGTAATCCATAATGTTCTTCCCTCTCTTTTACTTGCCACAAAAGCCATTTTATTGACCATATATTTAAAAGAGTAGATTTTTTAGAGGGAAGAAATATAGCTTAAAGAATGAATAATTCATTTGTTCATTATACAGTTTTATGAAACAATAATTTCCCCTAGTACAGCAAAGTAATCATTGGCCCAAATATTTGATAACCTAGGAGACTGTTTTGTTAGTACTTTTTCTTACCTATAGGCTGAAACTTTGCAAAGGTTATAACTTGATTACTCAGCATTCTGGCTGAGGGATGACCTGACACACCCAGCCACTCCCAGGAGCAAATGAAAGGAGCTTTGTTACAGCATGCTTAGGATCTCTCCTCTCTTTCTCTGTCTCTCCCTCTCCCTTTTCCTCCTCCTCTCCCTCCCTCCCCCTTCTTCTCCCCATCCCTTCCCTCTATCTCCTTTCCTAAGAAGTTTCAACCACAAATTCCTGAATCTTCTCCCCAGATATCTACAAATCATCAAGTGTTTTTTTCCCCCACTGATCCATATGACAGCTCTCCTTTACAATGATGGAAGGATGTTACCCTTATGTTTCCAGTGATTCACAGGAAGTTCACAATAAAGCCTGCCATCTAGTCACTGAGGACTATGATCTCCTTTTCATAGGTGGAGAAACTGAGTCAGGAAAGATAAAGTGACTTTACCTTGGAGCTTCTGACTGAGAGAGAAAAAAATGTTTTAAAAGCCCCAGATTCATAATCCTGTACCCTAACTACCCCATTGTGAGAATCCAACAGTTTCATGCTTTTTGTCTTATCAACTTCTAGTGTTGACTACACGAGTCTGATATGTACAATAATTGTTATAGTGTAAAAAAATACACATCCTGAAGGAAATGCCTAAAAAGAACATGTTGTTGGTCAAGTAGTGAAGAAATCTGATATCAAATAATAAGCTGTTATGGAAAATAGCTTCTGTGAAATTTTCTACTAAGAAGCAAACTTAAAGAAAAAAAAGACAACGGTGAAAAAATAGAAGAGTTAAAGTTAGACCCCAGAGTTAAACTATGCACAGCCAGATATTGAAAATGGCACAATTTGCCTTTAAAATGCTTAATATTATGTGTAAAGGCATAGCTTATCCAAAAATTCAAAAATAAATCGCTAGATAAATGTAGAAAAGAGTGAAGTGACAGTGTAGAAAAGAGAATTCCTTTTGGAGTCAATTCTGATCCACACTTAATATTAACTATTATTGAAAAACTTAACTTCTCTGGGCCTTAGACCTCTCCATATTTAGGAGCAGAGGGAGGAGGGTTGAACAAGTTGTCCTTATGTTCCTTTCAAATGTAAAGGTCACAGAGTAAAATCCTGGTTTTACCTTACCACATAAAGCTTAATCTTAAAAATTGTACAGAATGCATTTGAATCTGACATAAAAGTAAAATAAAAATTAAACATATTACTTAGTTCATCAATGACTGAATTTTAATTATGAATTTTAATTATTTAATAGAGCTATGTGATTCAGTTACTTCACATTCAGTTATTCAATATTTGTACCTATAGAAGATTTTATAGTTTTCACATATAATTCTCATAAGACAAAAGGAACAAATATAAGAATCAAAATGCAGCCTTTCCAAAATATTCAGTAGAAATAAGAATTTCAGTACAGCTGGTAAGAATGTAAATTGGTCCACTCTTCTGGAAAAACATTTGGCAATATATCACTTTTTTAATATTCATCTCCTTTGACTCAATAATACAGCTTTTAGAAATCTTTCTTAAGGACATAATTACAGATAAAGTTGATGATGATTGAGGTATAGAAATGTTCATGATAATATTATTTATAATAGAAAAAACTAGAAACCAGCTGCATGTTCATCAATAAGAAATAACTAAATTCATGTTTTCATAGTAATGTTCACAAGATTAGGTTATGTTAAAGTAGGTTACAAAATATATATACAAATTGTAATCCCAATTTTGTTTGATAAAAAATACATTGTATCAATAGTAACATCTGGAGAGTAGGATTCAGGAGCTTGTGTTTCTTGTTACAATGTACTTAATTTTGTATTGCAAACTATATAAAAGAAGACTTGAGGAAAATACCTAAAATAATGTTAACAATAATTATTTCTGGCTTGCAAAATGGAAGATGATTCTTTTCCATAAGTTCGCTGTATCTTCCAATTTTCTACAGTTACCCTATATCATTTTTTATGATACAAAGTTATATATCTTACGCAGTAGAAATTCCAGAGCATCTCTGTGAGGTGTAGGAACTCTCAGCTGCCCAGCAGATGCTCGTGTCACTCAGAGATGAGTGACCAGCCCTTCACATGTTCCCAGGTGAGCCAGGCTGAGGAGAGCTGAGCCCCAGGCAGAACAGGAGCACTCTGCGAGCAGAGTCTCTCAAGTGGGAACAGGCCTGACCTCTTTCTCCCTCCTCTTCCTCCTGCACAGCATCAACCAAGGTGCTGACTCAGTTTCAGGCCACGATCTCTGCCTTGTTACATGATGCAACTAAAGCATGTCAAGGAGGAGTGAAGCTTGTCTCTAAAGGAAGCTTGGCAATCACTCCATCCAAATTCCTTGTTTCCAAATGGTGAAATCTTTGGAGGCCCATAGTGCCTTATGTAGACATTTTTTAAAGTGATATAAGTAAGACTTTATATACATGCTTTGCAATAACCATTTTATATAAGGTCTATTTTCACTCCATTTTATAAGTGAGAAGGAAACAAATACAGATGCACAGGGCTATTGAATAACTTCCCTTGGGTTACATTAGTGAATGGAAGGCCCAGACTTAAAACCAGGTAGTGCTCTTAACAAATGCACCATACTCTTGTGATTATTCTGGGATTAAACATACCCATCCCTGTGTGGAATATAAGAAATGTTCCTTCCTTCAGTAAGCACTCAGTGTTGTGTGACGGCAGGACCAATTCAATGTGAGAGAATGTAGCCCATTTACAGGGCTCAGAAATATGAAGTTATCTGGCTTCACTTGGGAAGGGAGGGAATTTTCACGAGGGCTTCAAAGGACTTTTTTGGGGGGGAAGGACAGTGTATCAGTCAATCTATTCTATGTGTGTAAGGCACCATGCTAGACTTTGGATGAGAACTCTATCTTTGTCTCCACCTTCTAAAATGGGTCTTAAGAGTGATTCCTTCCATCCAGCATCCTCAATTGCCCCCAGATCCAGAAGACTCTGGGATTCACCTGTAACTCCAAGTGCTTCCAATGTAGACAGTGGGGACCAGATGTTTCTTCACTGAGCCCTATTCTGTATTTCCACCCCTTCATCCACACCCACATTACCTGCATTTGGCCCTGGTCCCTCCCTAGACCCTGAGTCACCTTAAGGGCAGGGACCACGGTTTATCTGCACATCCCTACTCCCTCTCACACAGTGCTTTGTATACTAAACATTAAATAAACTTGTCTCAAATTTTCAAAGGGACACAGGAGCAGATATCTAATGGTAGAAACCAGTAAATGATCTGTAGCAAGAACTTGGTGCAGACAGGGATTGTTATGAAAGAAAGAGGTGTCCAAGAAAGAGTACTGCCATTTTAATGTTTTAAAATATAAAGGAAAATTTTAAAGTTATGGCAAGAAATTCAAAGTTTTATTTTTTATCCAATTAGATCAAAATGCTTATGCTCCTGGTTCCAGCGCCACTGTGCATCAGAACCACGTGGGGTCAGAGGATGTGTGGGAGGGAGGACAGGAGAAGAAGTACAATCTAGTCGCACATTTCCAGACCTCAGTCCTCAGAGATTGTGATGCAGTAGGTCGAGAGTGAAGTCCAGGAATCTGAATTCCTTCCAGTGGTTCAGAACTGACCACATGGTTCAGAATCCCAGGCTTCTGGCAGGTTCTGCACTGACACAGGCTGTCCAATGGTTAGCACTGATTTTGGCAGGAGACTGGCTGGTTCCAGCTCGGCCATTTACTGACTCCATGGCCTTGAGCAAATTGCTACATTTCATTTTGCCTTAGTCCCTTCTGTAAAACAGAGGTGACATTAGCAATCCCTCATAGGGTTACAATGAGGACCAAATGAGGTAAAACACATAAAGTGCTTGGAATATTGCCTGCCACCAATAAGTGTTCCATAGATGTTAACTATCACAATTTTACTCTTTAAGGCTGTAGCAAAGTTACAAGCCTTAGAGAGATTAGTTTTACCTCTATATTAGGTAGAAGGTAGATTTTTTTTAAAATTAGAAGAAAAATTGATCGTCTTTAAAGCTTGAGAGGAATTAAGAACCACTGGCCATATCAGAGGATGTTGTTAGGTGACTAATAAGAAAAATCTAACATCAGAAAGAGGCTTCTGGGTTTCTTACTTTTGCAACTCCTTATTTATGTTGGTTTACTCTGGCACCACTGACAGTGGGGTTTGTGCTGATCCAGCAAACATACCCCAGGACTAGGGAATTATAGGCTGTTAGGGCCATTTGTTTAGGTGGAGAACACAAGTTTTATATGTTCCAGCTATAAGATGCCGAAATTATTTTAACTTCAACATCCCTACTATGAAAATGCCAAACACCAACCCAGATGCTTAAAAGATTGATTTCCAAGAATTATATTAATATCATGTCTTGTTTAAGCCAGGCTTACGATTACATGTGATCTTTCAGCACAAACTGAGTATGTTCCAAATGTAATATAGCTATTATCTTTGCTTTATACAAGAAGTAATCAGCATGCACTATATAGTTCCAACTCAGAGAAAAAACAGCTGTCATCTTCCAACTGACTGCAATACAGTACAATAACTGAGAAGTCTGAATGTAGTGAAGCATTTTCTATCCTTTTTACACAAGGACATAGAGCTATCCATAGTGGTAAATTATTTGTTTATAATCATCTAAGAAACGTTAATTCATCACCTACCATGTATCAAGCACTACAATATCAAATACTTTATTAATAATGCCCATCCCACGGTGTCCTCACGTTTCTAAACACTGCACAACTCTTGATATCAGAATTGGGTCAGAGATCTACAGCTCCCTTTTTCTCTGACTCTCCCAGTACTTCCTTTCCTCAGGATGAAATTAAAAATTAAGCCATACCTAAATTATAATTTCATCTCTCATCATGATGCCCTCTTAGCTTGGGGCAGATCATTCTCATACCTTCTTCAAGTCTCCATTTCCTTATCTTTAAAATGACGTTAATAGCACCTACTTCTTTGGGAAGATGGGAGAAATAATTAGCCCCGAAATGCTTTGAAGATGAAAAGTGCCACATTACTTTTTATGCTCATTTTCTGACGTAAGGTGCCAAATTTTCCATTTTCATGAACATCTTCTACAGGAAAACCAAAAATAAGACCATACTAAAAGAGTTGGTCTGGCTAATTCTTGGCAAGTAGGCAAGCATCTTCACATTCTTCTACTGTCTTAAAGAATACACTGTCCTACCCAACTTAGTGTTTTGAAAACTGATGCAAAAGAGAGAGAACCCAACATTTATTTTGCGTTTCTTATACAAATCTTAGATAACTAAGTAGTTAGTAAGAGGAAGCTTTCTTTTTTTAAGTATATTCCATCCAACAAAGAAGAAATGACAGGGATGGAACCCCTAATGAATTAATACATCTTAGGCCATGATTATCGGTGGCTGATACCATCACAAGAGACTCTACAATATACTACTGTTCTTCAACAGTTAAACTTCAAGGACAAAAAGAGTTCAAGGGGGAATTGATAAATTCAAGTAAATTTAAGAGACAAATAATTGCAATGATTTGAATCATGCTATAGAATTTTCTCTAGTTTAAATGTGCTTGAAATATTTCATAATAAAAATGTTTTTAAAAGAGAAAGGAAATTTAAAAATTTTTTTAAAAAGAAAGACATACATAGCCTCTAAATACAAGAAGGGGAGGATACTGCTACGTAAAATGGATTATTTTTAAAGATAGGCCACTTTGCCAATTAAGGAAGGGTGTGAGGGGTGAGTGGCATCAGCATAATCAGAACCAGGCAGAGAAGTAGGAGGAAGAAGAAAACTGCTCAGCAAGAGACACAGTATGAAGCAGTTAACAGAGTATGTGAACATCTGTACCCCATTGGGTTATTGGGTAAGCATGCTCCTATGATTCAGACTCTATTAGACACCACTCAAAGATCAAGTATTGAATAGCAGTTGATAGCCCAGGCTCTGAACTCAACTTTAATACTGACTTCATACTTACTAAATATATGAACTTGGGCCAATTGTTTATCTCTCTGTGCCTCAGTTTTCTCATTCATATTATGAGATTGATAGCAGTACCTACCTCATAGGGTTGGTAGGGGAATGAAATGAATTAATACAAGTAAAGTGCTCAAGCATATTGTAGGTGCATGATAAAAGTTATTATTGTCTATAAGTATTAAAATCTCATCATCTGACACTCAACATCATTAATTATCAGGGAAATACAAATGAAAACCACAATGAGATATCATTATACACTCTTAGAACTGCTAAATATCTACTCTGATATTCTTTAAGTGTTTGTGGTCCCTCAGCTACAACCAGAAAGAAATGTAGGAGCCAAAGGAAAACTTCCCCTTTGCCCTCTGAAGGATCATCAAAAATCAACTGCAGATTAATAAGAAAAAAGGCATGCAAATTTATTAACGTGCATAGCATGGGGGAATCATAGGAGCATGCTTTCCCAGTAATCCAGTGGGGTACAGATGTTCCCATACCCTTCTTCACAGGGGAAAAGAACAAGGGGGAATCTGGCAATTTGAGGGCTAATAAGTGATTTTTAGGGGAAAATGAATGGACTTGGAGGATATACAATGGCCTGGGACAAAGTCCCAACAGGGCCTGCAGAGCAGACAATGGCTAGTAAATGAATCTCTTTGAAATAATGAATGGAACCAAAGCAGAAGACAATGGTTTATGACAAAAGTCTGTCCAGGCATATTGACAGACTTCAATATTTCTTCTGGAAATGTGAGTTAAGTTAATGAGAACTCAGGGAAGGGAGCAGAGGTATTTGTTTTCTTATTTGGTGGGTCCGGACTTAAGGCAGATAAAGGAGCTTCAGAGAACAACTTCACCCTGCACTTTGGGAGAGACAGAGGATTGAAAGACAGGGTGGGAGGAGGTCAAGGAGACCTTGAAGATTCTTCTTCAGTTCAGCACATCAAAGCGCCATATTTTGGGATATCACATTCTGAGCCCCAACCAGAAGAAAGGGATAAGAGTGCTGCCACCTGGTTTATGCTTCTAAGCTAAAGATAGTTTTGTTCATTTCATGCCCTAGTGGTTGGATGTTGTCATGGTATTTACCAGACCACAACAGTCTGGACCACTGTGCTCCTACTTGACTGTGCATTCAGAGCACAGTGACCAGATTGCTCGTGGTCCCAGATGCTTAGGAGGAGCAAATGTAAATACTCTCTGTAATAAGATATCGTCCTGGGCATCAAATTAAATCCACAAACAATATTGACATGCAAAGACTCATGTGATAAAATAATCTGGCAAACTAGGAACCAAGACAACATAAATGAGAACAGGATGAAAAAAATGATAACAGAAACAGACCTAAAGGGGCTCCAGATATTGTGTATTTGGCTAAACATTATCCTGGGTGTCTGAATGAAAGTAACATTTGAATGAGTGGACTGAGAAAAGCAGATTGCCCTCCCCAAAGAGAGGGGTCCTCATCCCATCCACTGAAGGCCTGAGTAGAACAAAAAGGCTGAGTGAAAGAGGACTGTCTCGCTCTGCCTGTCTTGGAGCTAGGACATCAGTCTTCTCTTGCCTTCTGACCCAAACTCAGACTGGAACTTACATCACTGGCTTTACTGGTTCTCTAGCTCACCTAAGGAAGATCTTGGGGCTTCTCAGCCTCCATAATTGCATGAGCCAATTCCTTATAATAAATATATCCATATGTGTTTCTCTGGAGAACCCAGACTAATACAGACTTTGGTACTAATACAGACTTTGGTATAGCAGAATGGAATTCTGCTATAACAAATACTTATGTATGTATTAATAGAAGCATCTTTGGAACTGGGTAATGGGTAGAGATTGGAAGAGTTTTGAGATTGTTCAGTTGACATATCTCAATAAAGCTGTCATTTTTAAAATATACATTAAATACTATAGGGAAAGTCAGAGTGACACATAAATACTAGTACTGAGCCAGTGCAGGTTGGAGGAAAACCATGCTTTGCTGGACCATCCTTGATAGAATTATGGGCTCTTTTAGAGGCTCTAGAGAAAAGATAAGAATGCCATGAGGTGATGCCTGAGACCAGCACTGGATGATGGAGTGGGTGGAGCCAGCACTCAATCCGCTTTCTGGTTGGAGCGGTCACTGCATACCATGCCCAAGGAGGAAAAAGAAATTTGCACTGGGGTAGTGGCTTATTTTGCAATTATGCATCACACAAATGTAATGCTTCTCAGTAGCATTCTAGTTATTCCAGAATAGTACTGAAAACTCTAAAACCTAAAATATTAATCTCTCTTTCAAATTCTAAATCTACCTTCAAAATCAAAGATTTTGTGTCATGACTTACTGAGAAAAATGCACCCAATCAAACCTCATGTGAGTGCAGGAAATACACAAGATTCCCGTATTTAATTGAAAGGAGTCCTCCCTTAATCCAGGGGTAAATGGAGCAGAGGGTGGGGCAGTCAATGTTGGTGTCCAAACAGCCTCAGGCTACTGTGCACTCTTGGTGAGTAAGCCTGAGTCCACCAAAGCCACAGCCTCGCCCAGGGCAGTCTGGCAGCCAGTGACGTCGAAGGGGGAAAAATTCATTTCTTTTTTCAACCCTCATAAATTCATTAAAGGGGCAGATTCCTGTTAACAAAACAGATTAATGAGAAAAACAAACCTTGTTATTTACCGGTGCCACGCCCACCACACAGGTGAAAGCGACTCTCATGAAGCAGTAGCTTAGGGCCTTGCTTAAGCCGTACCTCATCAAAGAGCGACAACTCTAGAGCAGCGACAAGACGTAAGGGAGAGAAGTTCCAGTCCCTCAAGCTGGGAAAACTGTGGGAAGGGAGTAGGTTTGCTCTCCTATTCCCCTAGCCATGCCAGCGCCAATTTCTGAGCTGATAAGAGCCCAGAACTATTTCCAGTGAAGACAGAGTTTACATCTGTCTTGAGGCAGGAAAAGTGGGGAGGGTCAAAAGACCTTTTCTGTTTGTGGATCGCTGTCCTTCTATCAGGCAAGCACAGAGAAAGTCAGTGCCCCACCTCCATTCTAACCCTCTTTAGCTCAACAATCCTCCGTATTTTAGACAGAAATATTTTGGTTTCCTTCCACATCCACAGTCGAAGTGAAAGAAAGCTGTCTGGACTGCTGTCATACCCTCTAGAGAGATTGTGTGAGGTGTGAAACACCACAAAGGAGGAACCTACGGAGGGGACTCGGGACTCAATATTTTCTTTCAATTTTCACACATGAATTAATGTACCACTGAGATCCAAAACAGCTATTGAACTTGGGGAAACAAGAGACAATTGTTCTAGGGACACCTCCACTCCACCCAAGCCTAAGAGGAACTGACTGGTTTTCCTGGAAGAGTCTCCAGGAAAGAGTCTCCAGCCACAGCAAGCGGAACTTTCTGGCACGTGTGGGGAGACTGGACTTCATCCTCTTTCCACATAACCAACCTTCCTGATACAGCAGCGCTTTTTATCCATTGTGTCCAAGTCATTGATCGTTCATCGTGTGACCTACCTAAGCTGATAAAACAATGTTTAAAAACAGATTTCAATGGGGGCAGTTTTGTTTTTTTTTTAATTAAGGAATTTTGGTCATCAGTTCACTTGAATTCTAAAAGTGAATTAAACAAATTTTTGGCTTTTTCTTTCTTTTTCCATAGCATCTCTCAAAGGAAGGAGGCAGCAAGATGTATAAAAATAAAGTCCTTTGGCCCCAGAATCCAATGCTGGTTCCAACACTCGTGTGTCCTGACATTAATTATACAACTTTTCTGAGCCTCAGCCTTTTAAATCTAAATATGGAGCTAGGCTGGTCCAAAAGTAGTGTACAGGTGAGGAAAAGCTCAAGGTGGATGACTTTAGGGACATAATGAATGATTTTTAGGTGAATTCAGTGGGCTGGAAGAACATACAATAATCTGGAGCAGAGTCTGTTAGGCCTGCAGACCCCAAACAATGGTTTGTCACGAAAGTCTGTCCAGGTGTCTTGACAGAATTCAGTCTTTCTCCTTCGATATGGGTTCAGTTATTGAAACCTAAGCGAAGGGACCAGAGGTCATTGTTTTCTTCTTTGGCAGGTCAGGACTTTAGGCAGATAAGGGAACTGCAGCCTGTATTTGGGAGAGGTAGAGGATTGAGGCAGGGCGCAGGGAACTGTTCTCAGTTGTGGGTCTGTCTAGTCTTTATGTAGTACAAGAGAAAAGTCTCTCTGGCTTTTGCTGATCTCTAAAGATCTTTAATTTAAAATCTGCATTATACCAGGGAGCCATATTTTGAGGTGAAGCTCCCCACACTCCTCCAGTAGTGAATCACCTCCATTGATTTTTCACAGCCAGTTACAGATCGAACTCCTTGTTCTACTCTTCCCCTTCTCACTATCACACTTCACTAGTCTTTAAAAATAAGTGATTTTTTAAAATAAAAAATAGATTAAAATGGGATTAATTATACCAAACTCATAGAATTGTTGTAAGGTTTAAATAAACATCTTCGATTGTGAGTAAACACCATTGTCTCCATGCATTTAGGTGAATGCCAACATCGCCCTGGACATTTGGTTATCCAGCTGGGATCCTCCCTGCCTTGGCTGAATTTTGAAATCTCCTGAGAGCACTGAACAAATACAGTTCCCAAGCTCTACCCCTAGAAATTCTGATGTAATTGATCTGGGGTGTGACCCAGGCATATATCATTATTTTAAATAGCCCCAGGCAATTCTAAACAGCAGCCAAGATTTAGAATCAATGGATAGGAGAGTTCTCAAGTTGAGATCTAAGAATCAGTTCCAACAGGATCTCAGGGTTGATCATAGAATGAAGATTCCAGGGCAGGACCCTACCCTATGCCTACTGTGTCAGAATCTCTGGGAGGAGCCCAATCAGCAGTGCTTTAGCAATAAGTATGCCCAGAGAGAAGGCTACAGGAGCAAGTTATAAAGCTTAGATGTGAGGTCCAGCATGACCACAGACTTAACACTTGGGGTTCCTTAGTGCTCCATTTGCAAATTCAAGGAACTAGTACTAACAAGTACTGGATCAGGCAGATCCTTTTGGTTGCAAGTAACAGAAACACAAGCTCACCTAAACAAAAAAGGGGACGGTATAAGTCCATTTAACCAAGTGGGTAGGGCAGGAGTTAACTAGGGATTCAACCCAAATGAGACTTTATCTCACTGTCTCTCATCTCTACATCTCCCTGCATGTTGGCCTCAGTCTACTGCTGCCGGTGGGCTTTCCCTGGGCAGCAGGGAACAGGGGTCCCACAGCTTCACCCACACATCATAATACCCCATCCCCAGAGCACAGAGCTCTATCCTGCCAACTCGAGTGAGAAAGACCTCAAGGCAGTATTCTGATTGGCCTGGCTCTGGACACATTTCTATCTCTAGACAAATGGTTACCATCTGAGTCTGTTACCAATAGAGCATACCCTACAGATCCTTGAATTCAAACTGCTCCATTGCAACGAGAAACATCCCTCATGTGTCCTTTCGGAAAGCTTAGAGCAGTTATCGTAATGATTAAGCAACAATTTCTTTATTATTAATAATAAGCCAAAGATCTTCCTTGATTTCTGCTTCACTCATCTGAATTTTATTCTCATGTATACATAGTACTAATTTGTATTGGCTTAGAAGTTCAAAATGATTTTTAATATTTATTATATATTAATATACAATGCAAGATTATGAAAAATTGTAACTTTTCATCTAGTTGACTAACAGGTATTTTAGCTTATTACATATAAGATTTTAAGATTTGAAATTATGTTTCTCTGGAAATATTCCATAATTAAGAATTTTCCTTTATCTAAACTCAATTTTTTCCCCAATAATTCCAAGCCAGGGGGGCTTTTGTCCTCTCTCCCTGCCTTCTTTGGTCTCTCTCACCTCAGTCAAACCCACCCCTTCTGCTGCTGCCTTAAAATGTCTGGGAGAACTCATTCATTTCCTCACAAGACAAGACATTTGGCTTCAGGATACAAATGTGATTGGGCAGGTTCTCTGCCCGAGAGTTGGGCACAGTTCTGAGTGGGGTTTGTTCCAATAGAAGATCACCCAAGCAGGCCCCAACAAGAAGATCTCTGGATTCCAGTGTCTAGGAATGAATGCATCTCTGTTACATGATGCCCCATGCCCTGTCTTCCCTGAATCTTGGCTCAAGAGAATGAATTCACACTTCGAAGAAGAATGGGGAAGGAATTTTTTGGAGGGGAGCTTTTTTGGCCATTAAAAAAAAGCTCACATTTCAGGCACTTGTTTACCCCAGGAGTGGAGTTACTGAACTGTACCATTGAGGAATGGACTCGGAATACTCTAATCTATCATCATGACATGCACTCTACCTTAGGGATAAATTTTTACGTGGTAATAAGTAATAAAATATATATGTATGCATTTCCAGAGACATATTTACATCTCATGGAACTAGAGGAACTAGAAGCTGAATGATGTGTTTCCCAGAGGACTCTTTGTTAACTTCCTGTCAGCCTCAGTGATGGCTCTGCAAGTATTCACTGCCAATGAGTGACATAATCACTGTCTCATTCAGACAGTACATTGTGAAGAGACACTCAACTTGACCCACTCAGACGTACTTGGGTGTGTGTTGGGGGGGTAATATTTCCATAAGCTACTACATGCTTTTAATTTATTACATTCTCAAATATCTAGGCATTTACTCAATAGTAAAAGAAAGTTTTTAATACCCAAGAAATAAAATAAGCAATCTATGTTTCCAAGCACAACACTTCTTAACTTGAATACATGAAAAAAAGGAATGAAAAATAAATTTTTAGAACCATAGTACTAATGATTTATAGAACATAAGGTTAAGTTCTACGTACTCTAAAGCCCCCATCTCTACTAGCATGACACCCCCTCGACTCAATGACCCTCAATTCAGGTACCTACCCTCCCTGCATTCCAAGAGCATATCTCTGACCTTGACTATTTCTTCCCATGTTCACTTCTGTCCTGATTAGCTCTAGCTCTTCCCAAGACCCACATCACTCCTGCCCACCACTCTACCATTCTGGGCCATTTTTAAATTCCTGTTCTCTTGCGAATGGAGTGGAGTATTTGTATTTTGGGGAGTGTGTTATTGGGTGTGTCCGCCACCTCCATATGCATCTTTCTTTTACACTCTCAGCCCCTCCCACTAGCCCAGGCATGGCCAGAATTAGCAAACAAAGATGTTGAAAGGAGTAGGGCAGAAAATATTTGAAAGGAGGTACAACAGAGAAGACCCAGTTCTCCTAGGCCTCACCCTCACTCCAATAAAATAAAAGGCCCTCTGATTTGGGATGAAAGAGGAAAAATTTGGAAAGCAAGTAAGAGGGTAAGATTCAGTGTGGAAGCCACACAATCCTCCCCATTGCTTGGCAGGTCAAGCTGGGAATAGAAGAATAAGTAAAAGCACATGCTAAAGATGCCTTTTATGTTTCAGAATCCAAGAACACGTAGGGCCTGAGCCTCAAATGCTGGAGGAGGCCCAGGGAGACAGCAAACTGCACAGAGAAGTTCTCCTGGGGTTGTGGGCTGTGACAACCTAGAGGGGAAATGGTAGTACAAGAATGCATCTTGCTCAGGAGGGCATCTGGAGGTACCCATGGCCACCCCCTGCCAGTGGTCTTCTGTGGCTGGGATGCAAAGTTCACATCCTAATATCTATCCTTGGGAAAGGAGTAGTGCCAGGAATGGGAATCCTGAATGTGACTGACTTTGTTCTGAGTGTGACTAAACCATTAAATCAGTAATGACCCTCGAATTACTGAATGTAGCAATTTACTCATAAGTAACCAGCCCATTGTTTTCTTCTATGTTATAACTAAATTTGCTTATCAAAAAAGTTGCATTTCTGTATATCTCAGTTTTAAAAATTCATAACATGCATATGAAGATACCCTGTATCTTCAAACATTTCTTTGTGTACTTGTTCTACCTCCATAAATTTTATTACTTGGAATTTGGCTTTTGCCCACTGACACCATGACCCTTACAATCTTCTCTAATGAAAGGTGAGTTTCGGCCAGTTCTCCCCCAAGGAAGCATTTCGTGGCCACCCTTCTCCCTCCTTTTCTAAACCTTCTCACAGAACTTTCACATCATAGCATTTATTGTACTTATACTGTTTGTGATTATCTACCATATTATTTGGGATTATCTCACCTACTGGACTACAAAAGCCATGGCTTTTTGATTTCTTCTATCCAGGGTCAAGCATGGTGCCTGCCCTATAATAGATATTCAATAGAATCTAGCAGATTCTCTACTTACAAAGTTCCTACTCACAAACTTTCACAGGTATATATACACAAGCTCCTCTGCAAGGCAAGAGTGCATCAGATCAGCACCAATATTACAGTCTAATCTCCACTACAAATACAGTTAATTTACAGCTAAAGTCAATGGGTGGCTTTTCTTATAATACAGCCCAATCTGCTCTGTCTCAAAGGATTACTACTTGGAACATCCCCCTGCAAAGAAGCCCCATCTCCATCTGTTGGTGTCTTTCCCGATCTTCAAAGGTCCAACTTAAAAGTGTCACGGTTCTATATATTATTTCCAGAGAAAATTCAGCTCCACTTGGGATAGTTTGATGAGAATATTCATTTTAAATGATTTTGACCTTGATTTATTTTTTGCTTTCCCAATTGTAGGCAAACTTAGGGACAAATTTGACTAATAGAGAGAGGGGAAAACAAGAGGGTCCTCAACACAGAAGCAAAGGCTTCGGAAGGTGGGGGGAATGCCAGTTAAGATATTGTAACATGTATGGAGAGATGGTGAGGCCTGACAAGAAAGTCTCTTGCCTAATGAATTCCTGGTGGGGTGGCTTTAGTTGCCATTGACATCTCATGCCCTTCTTAAAGCAGGAGTCTATGGACTGCCACGTGCTTTGTTTAGTTTATGTATTCGTCAAACATTGAGTGTCTGGAACATATCTACACCCAAGACACAGACTAGAAAGGCATAGACTTGTCCTCAAAGGTGATGAAGCAAGGAAGTGAATGATGACAATCTAATGTGGGACAAGTGGCAGGACAGAGCAATGCGTGGTGCAGGAAAGCAGTGCCCTGCCAGAGGAAGGCAGGGAGACGGATTGGATGAGCATCCATTGTGGTGGAGACCTGAAGGGAAGGAGCTAAATCTCTGCTCCACTAGCCCCATGGAGTCGATGAACACTTGAAATGTGGCTAGTCCACACTGAGATGTGCTGCAAGTAGAAAGCACACACCATATTTCAGGGATAGTACAACAAATGAATGTAAAATATCTCATTAATTTTTTATATTGATTACATGCTGAAATGAATGTAAAATATCTCATTAATTTTTTATATTGATTACAGGATATTTTAGGTAAATTATATTAAATTAAAATACATTATTAAAATTATTTTCACACGCTTCTTTACACTTTTTTTTAAGGTGACCACTACAAAATTTTAAATTATATATATGGCTCACACTTCTGGCTTGCATTATTTTTCCATTGACCAGTATTGTTCCATAGAGAAGCAAGCATTTTTCAATTCAACACAGAGAGCAATGGGCTAAGACTTAATTCACAGTGGGTTTCTTAAACTGTCCTTCTATGTTCCTGCTCTGAGGCTACTACCTCTGATAGTTTTCTAAGGTGGCTGTAACAGCAGGTGAGCTACTGTTAATACTTTCGAATCCCTGCATTAAATTGCATAGGTAGGGAACTGTAGCTTCCACATGTCGCCAGTAGAGGGAACTCTTACCACACGTAAGACTGAAAACCTATGACACTAATTGTTCACACTGGAATGCAGATTCTCTTTAACCAGCTCTGGGCTGTTAATTGATTAACAGATAGATCGAGTGAACTAAGCAAATCAAATTATTTCATATTGAGTGGGAGAATTTCTTTTTTTGCAGATGGACCTGACACTTGGGAACTGCCCCAACAGCCAAAACATCATTAAGAGGAGCGATAATACTTGAACTACTCTTTTAATTTTTTAATTACAATTTGAATTACAATTTTAAAAATTATTTGAATTCCTCTTTCAAACCACTAGACACTAAAGAGTAAATCTGAAACTTCCTGATGTAATTACTGTATGGACTAAGGAGCTTTAGCCTATTGTTTGTATAAAATATTTACAACAGAAGAGTGACCTGGTAGTCCATAGTTAATCTCCAGGCACAACTGATGTTCTTTTTTTTTTTTTTTTTTTTTTTGAGACAGAGTCTCGCTTTGTTGTCCAGGCTAGAGTGAGTGCCGTGGCCTCAGCCTAGCTCACAGCAACCTCAAACTCCTGGGCTCGAGTGATCCTTCTGCCTCAGCCTCCCAAGTAGCTGGGACTACAGGCATGCGCCACCATGCCCGGCTAATTTTTTATATATATATCAGTTGGCCAATTAATTTCTTTCTATTTATAGTAGAGACAGGGTCTCGCTCTTGCTCAGGCTGGTTTTGAATTCCTGACCTTGAGCAATCCGCCCGCCTCGGCCTCCAAAGAGCTAGGATTACAGGCGTGAGCCACCGCGCCCGGCACAACTGATGTTCTTAATGACAATTATTCTTCTGACACCCATTGTCCCCAGGTTCTGCTTCTCCTAGGAACTTTCTGGTAATATCTGGATAATAAATTTGTTTAAGTTCATACTGCCGTTACTCAGAGTTCTTGTTTGTTAACTGGTGTCCTTGTAAGAAGAGGGAAATTTGGATGCAGAGGCTCAGACACCCAGGGAGAATATGATGGAGGCAGAGATGGGGTGATTCATCTGTAACAAAGGGAAGAAACAGAAACCACTGCCGATCACCACCAGAAACTAGAAGAGGCAAGGAGGGATCCTTTCCTAGAGGGAAGTTGGCCCTGGCGATCCCTTGATTCCAGATTTCCAGTCTCCAGAAGTGTGAGAGAATATATTTCTGTTGTTTGAAGCCACCCAGTTTGTTACAGCAACCCTGGGGGGACTGAAACACTGGGGTCTTTTCAACAAGGAAGGGCAGTTCGGAAGATGGGCAACCAAAAACCCCAGATACAATGTCTGTACTAAAACACTGGACTAGATTTCTTTAAAATTATTCTAAAAAGATCTTTCAATACTCCACAGAAATATTTCAGAAAGAACAAAGAACTAAGAAATCTACTATGTTTGGATTTATTCACTTAAGTATGTTAATTAATTTGCAAATAAATTCTTACATAAGATTAATAAATTACAGAGATGACTATGACCCAACCCCGACCTGTCATATATATAAATATATATTTATGTGGAGTGGGGGGAGAGGCGGCATCTCCCATTCATCAGGAACATGCTCCCTCCTGCTATCATCATGTGCTACATCTTAGCTGCCACACTAACCCTTAACTGTTGACCTTAACTGTTGAAATTGGACTTAATATGGACATATGGTCTAACCAAGTTCACACATCTAGTACCTAGTACCCACTTTCCTTCTCCAGGTTAGACCAAAATGAATGTCTACAGCAGAGATGAGTTTATGAACTGATCGGGAAATAATCTTCTTTAAAAGTTCTCAGGAGGAGAATCTGCACAAACCATGTGTTCGGCAGCATCCTGCCCCCACGCCTTGGCCCCCCGCCTTGGTCCCCCACCTGTCCACTCTTGAAAGTCTCAGCCTCTCCTCTCCCACTGTGAAGGGACAGCTCGTTAGTAGCCAGCCCAGCCCGGAACAGTGTCTTCTCCTTCCTGAAGCCCCACTGCCTGTAACGCTGTGCTCACCCTTGTCACACAGGACTGCGTAGTGCTTATTTCTCCATATGCGAATGGATTGTAAACTCTTTGAGAACAGGGATCGTGCCTTACACAGGGAGTTGCTCATGAAATCACGAAATCTAGAAACATTACAAATGAATGCTCATTTGTGAGTGCCAACAAGAAATTTTAGGTCAAAGAATAGAGAATGACAGGTGCTCAAAAGTGGGATAAATTAACTAACCCATAGTTGGCCCCAGAAGCAAGCATTGTTGCGTAAAATGTAAGGGGTCTGTCACTTTGCACCTTACAAGGATCCCTGGTGATGCACAGGAGAGGAAGACGAGTGACCAGGGGTGGCAGAAACCTGCATGCTGGTCTGTGTTTTCCTGAAAGAAAGAGGAAGCATTCAACTGTATCCACGATGTGACAAAAATGGAGGAACACGGAGTAATGGGATCACAACGTGCCAGGGATGATGGTGAATAAGAGGAACCTGGAGAGAATAATTGGAGAAAACACCAAGATGAGAAGCAGCTTCATTCAATCAGTATCGTCCCCCTAACATGAAGCCTGTTTGTTGGAGCGAGCCTAACTACTCGTGGAAACCTTAGGCTTAAGTGTCAGAATTAAGCATAAGATCTGAGTGAGGCACATTACAAAGGCAACATCCGATACCTTTGTAAAGTACGGACTCCATTAGTAAATTTTCCTAAAATTTCATACCTCAAAAGATAACATTATACTGTGTCTGCCACAGCAATGCCCTAGAAATGGTAGACTGTTATAAAGTCTATTTTATTTTCCCTTAGGAATAATACTACCCCTTGGCATCAAGTAGTTCACAGAGGTAAAAATAAAGAGCAGCACCAATTACTTAGTGTCCGATATGGGCCAGACATCATAGTTCATTATCTCTCATCTTTGCAGCCACCTTGTAAAGTAGGAATTATTAGTCCTGGTTTAAAGATAAGAAAAGTAAGTTTGAAAGCAGTTAAGTGCCTTTCCTTGGGTCTCACTTCAAAATCTCTGTTACTTTCTGTTATACAACAGTGTCTCAAGAGTAGAGCATGAAAGCAAAAGTGCAACTCTAAAAGTCTACAGTAATTTCAAGTAATATAATTATACTTTGCTTCAAGAGACTAGTTTGAAGCAACAGGAGACTTCAGAGGTGATGTAGTTCATTCTTGTCATAGACAGCAAACTAAAGACAAAAGAAAAAATGACCTTCTCAAAGTCAAAAGGCAAGGGAATGGCTCATATCTGTTATCCCCAGCTATTTAGGAGGCCAAAGCAGGAGGATCGCTTGAAGCTAGGGGTTTGAGACTAGCCTGGGCAACATAGCAAGACCTTATCTCTAAGAAAAAAAAATTAAATTAGCTGAGTGTGGTTGTGCATACCTGTAGCCCCAACTACTCAGGAGGCTGAGGGAGGAGGATCACTTGAGCCTAGGTGTTTGAGGCTACAGTGAGCTATAATTGTACCAGTGCACTCCAGCCTGGGCAACAGAGCAAGACCCTGTCTCTAAAAAGTAAAAATAAGTTAAAATTTTAAAAACAAGGACACTAGGATAGCTGAGTATAGAACTAAGTTCTTCTGATTCTATCACACCATCTTTCATCCAAACTCTTCTCTCTACTCTCTAAGAAAGGCATCGAAGCTGATGAGTAGAAGAGTCAGGATTAGAACCTAGGACTTCTGGACTCCAAGCCCAGAGAAAGCTCTTTGAACCACATTACAATGTGCACACGCAGCATAATAAAATTACAATGTCACTGTTGGCACTTCTAAAATATATTTGTGTTGTAATACCCATGAGTTAGACAATCAATGCACAATGCTGCTCTTTTTCTTTTGCGAAATTTAGAAGGAGCTTGTAGGGTTAGGTGCCTTTCACATAATAGTCAACTCAATTTAGATTTGTTGATTGACATATTGGCCACTTGGATCAATTACATGATACTTTACACTCTGGGGTCTTTAAAGAGAGCCAATTTCTAAATAAGTTAATGTCTCCAACTCCCTCCAAGGTATAGATTTCCCTTGACCTAAATCTACCCCTTAGGGGCTCTTATAATATCCCTCTTCTGGAGTTTCTCACTTGTCCCTAGCACAATAAAACCACTTTGTTTGGGGGTATTCCTTGCCTTGATAGGGGTAGTGTATCTTTTTTTTAGTGGGAACCTGAACCTTTTGCTGCTATAATGCCCCACCATTGAAAAAATAGGCTCCAAGACATGAAGAGTAAAAGCTAAACATTTCTCTTTTCACATCTGTATTTGTAATGTTTCCAAGCATAATATCTCTTAGTATAGCTTTTTGACAACCTGTGAGTACCTGATCATAAGATTATGTGGAAGGCACTTGTAATTAACACTAGAACACACTGCTTCTCATGCAATTTTTATAGACCAAGTTTTGTTTTTATAAAATCTATTACAATTGGCCTTTCAGACTACTACTAAGGGTCACTCATATGTTATTGAGTGTGTTTTGCATGATACTTTTTGGCCCAGTGCTTTCTTGTGCTAAGTTAGGTAAGCTACAGAATTGTCTAAGAGTACCAGGGGTGGAGGATGGAATTTTCCAATGAAAAACACATCCACTTTGCAACTTCAAAAATATCATTGGCCAGGAATTACCCTTGGGAATAGTTTGTCTGGCATAGAATAGCTTATTTTCCCAGGATGAACTTAGGGTATAATTTGGTAATGAGATCATTTGGCAACCTTGAGCTTTAATACAGTGAAATTAAATAATTGAGTTGGCTGTGGTTTTTAACTTATTCTTACTCTTACAAAGTGGAACTTGGCCAAGATTATAAATAAACATTTGGGCTTTCAAGACTTCCATTTTGTAATTGTAATTTGAATAATATGAAGAGACAACTCTCTTCAGTAGCACTGAGTGTCTTTATATGAACAAGTAAATTCTTTCACTGTATCAAGTTTCCTCTATAGGCATATTTCAGGCCTAACCTTTCTTATGATCACTAAGGCCAGCATGTCTCACTACTTGTTTCTAACTCATAAGGTGTACATGGTAATTATCATTCATTTTGACTGGTAAAGGCTGCTTTCTTTCTATATCTGCTTTATTTTTCCAATTGTATTAGAAGTTTTCAGGAAAAAAGGGGTCATGTTTAACTTCTGGTTTTAAATCTCTTTTTTTTGAACATCAAATTCAAGTGCTGCATACCAGATAGAATCTCACTTAACACCAGTGGATTGCCGTGTCACCAATTCTATTGTCTTTTCTTTGAGTCTCAGTTTTACATGTATTTACACATATAAATAAGAATTCCATCCCACGTGTGTTGATTTTGAATCCAATGCTATTACAGCTAACGTAGGAACACAAGTATTGAATGTCTTACAGAGTTAAAATATTGACCTTGGCCGGGCCCGGTGGCTCACGCCTATAATCCTAGCTCTTGGGAGGCCGAGGCGGGCGGATTGCTCAAGGTCAGGAGTTCAAAACCAGCCTGAACAAGAGCGAGACCCCGTCTCTACTATAAATAGAAAGAAATTAATTGGCCAACTGATATATATATAAAAAATTAGCCGGGCATGGTGGCTCATGCCTGTAGTCCCAGCTACTCGGGAGGCTGAGGCAGGAGGATCGCTTGAGCCCAGGAGTTTGAGGTTGCTGTGAGCTAGGCTGACGCCACGGCACTCACTCTAGCCTGGACAACAAAGCGACACTCTGTCTCAAAAAAAAAAAAAAAAAAAAAAAAAAATTGACCTTAAGGTGCCCTAAAACAGTAGCTTTCAATAAAATATTTTTTAGGTTTGGCAATGTTTGGTTTTTCATAGGGAAACTGATAAATCACAAAGAAGAAGGTTGCCAGCCAATTTTCAGTCCGTGTGTGTGTGTGTGTGTGTGTGTGTGTGTGACGTCAACAGAGGAAGATGACTTTCAGTCTTGAGGTTTTAATTGGGTGATCTTTTCCTCAGGGGTTTCCAGTCCTGTTCCCATATTTCCCTCACTCATCACTCAGAAATTTATCAAAGGGCCATTTACTAAATGTTTAGCTAGTAATTAAATCATGAGGCTTCTCTATGTATTTTACACAAAACCACAACCAACTTATTTTTTTCCTGACACAATCACATCTTCTTAAAAATATTTATGGTATCTAGACATGATAAGTTTATGTACTTCAAAAAGGAAGAAAAGGAAGATGGAAGCAAAGCTTAAAGTCTCAGCAAAGATCTGCTTGCAGTCAATACAAATGAGTTTCTAAAAAGATGAAGAGAGCTTTATACTCATTTCAAAAGTAAAAAAAAATTACTAAACAGACATTAAATTTGAACCCTCTCTGCTACAACACATCATTGCTACTCTTATGATATATTCATTTTGTTTCTGCCTAACCTTTTTTTACTTCCTTTAGTAATCAAATGGGACAATGAACAACTAATGTGTACTATAATTCCTGGGAAAATGTTCAGTTAGATAACAAAATGCAAATTTCTTTGCTCATTTAGACAGTCATTAGCTTGATGATGGTATTGTTGCTATTTGAGAAATTGCGCTATTTGGTGTTGGGGGACATCCTGAAATTCTTCTAAAATCCTTCTCCTGAAACTAGTCCACCAGAAGTAAATAAATGGAGGTTGATTTTTGGACCTAAAATGATTCACCCAGTACCCTTACCCCAGATCTCTGTGCTAATTTAGTGACAGCAATCTTGCAGAATTTTGTCTATTGAAAAGACAACTAGAATTAGTTGCTCTGGAGAGGGAATGCTCAGTAGACACTGAGAGCTTCTATGTCCAAATGAATTTTGCTGCTGGAATATGTATTGGCTGGCATATTTCAAAGGTATGGAAAGCTAACTCCTCTTTAATAAAAGAAATGCTTCCCCTTCATAACACAGTGCAGGCAGAAATTGTGACTTGTTTCAAACCAATAGAATATGGCAAAGGTAAAGGGATTTTGCAGATGTAATTAAGGTACCTAATTAGTTGACTTGGAGTTCAGCTTTAAATCATCTCTAGATCACTTACAGCAACTAATACAATGTAAATGCTATGTAAATAGCTGTTACGCTGTATTGTTTAGGGAATAAAGACAAGAAAAACGTCTGGACATGTTCAGTATTGACACAACTATCCTTTTTCCCCCCCTACTATTTTCACCCGCTGTTGGTTGAATCTACGAATGTGGCACAGATGACTATGGAGGGTTGTATATCTAAGATTATAATATACCAATTTTTCCTATTGTACTGGCAAAGATCAATTAATTTTGCACAGGGCCTTGAAAGCAGGAGAAAACAGAAAGAATGTGGCTCATATCTGATAATCTCTGAGAGGGGAAAAAGAGAATTTTGAGAAGAAAGCAAATATTTTCTACCTTCCTTCAACAAGTAGAACACTATGAGCCACAACTGCTTGAATACAGAATCTAGACCAAGAGTTAAGGAGGCATTTTGGGGTGGGGGGAAGTCCAGGAAAAGACTTAGTTTGAGCAGTGGAAGCGAAAGGTGTTTGAGACCAACTCTTCCCAGGTGCATTATCTCTGTGCCAAGTATCCATCATCTGGAGGAGGATGCTGTTAGCCTGAAAACTTCTTGGGGGCAGGCTCTCATCTCTTCCTGTGTGCTAATGCCTTACAGCACACTTGCCCTTGTGTAATAAGCAGTGAGGAATGGCGGCTTCATCTCCACACCCTCCATCACAAGGCTGAATGTGACTCCATGGGTTGATTCCTGGACCCACTTATCAGTCCACAAGCTGGCTGTGGCCTCATGGGAATAAAATGAACAGCAATAAGTGAGAAAGGGCTGGGCCTCAGGGCATCTGAGCACATTCAAAAGGTGTGTCACTTGATATTGCCCAACAGGTTTCCTGCCCAAGAACTGCCTGTGAGTCACTTCTTTCAAGGGACCAACCCTGTCAGCACTTTGCTTTCCTTCTATACTCCAGGTCAGGGAGGGAGCTGGAAACTCAACAAACAGAGACCTGACTCACACAAGTCTGTGCAGGGCATGTATGTGGGCCTTAGTATGATGTGTGTTCTTTAAAATGGTCTGAGATGGATTCAGTCCTGGACGGGCTGCATATGAGACCCTGTTGAAGGCTGAATCCATGAATGCCACCTACTAGCCCATGGACCCTCCCCCCCTCTATTTCCAAAATCCTTAATCACAGCAGGAAAATTTTATTCTGTTCAACAAATCTTGGCTCTTTAAGCACATACCCTGTGTGTATATGTGGTGGGTAAGTGCACACAGTGGGAGAGTGTGTTACAAAAATGATTGAAATGAAGCCTTAGCCCTTGGGGGTTTTACAGTCTAGAAAGGTAGAACACTATGCTGGTGAGGCTACTGATGTTTGGTAGCTGCTCTGTGCCAGGCACTGTATTAGGCGCTTAGCATGCATCATCTAAGGGTAATCTAAGGTCCAAAGTTTGATAAGAGTTTCTTGAGGAAGTGGCATTCAAAGTGGCATTTGAAGAATAAGTATGATTTTAATGGGCTGAATTGGTGAAAGCAACTGAAGCAGCAAGGATGTATTCATCAAAGCCCATGAGGCAAGGAACTAGGGGCTGTGCTCTAGGAATCGGAAATACTGTTGGCTCTGTACATCCTGTTTTCTAAAATGTAACATTCCTGTTGGACCCTCCTACTTGATCTTCCTGCCTCTTCTCTCTTCCTGGTCCATTTGCAAGCGAATGTCAGATCCATCTTCATAAAACCAGTATATGACCAAATTACAACTCTAACAAGGAAGACAAGAAGGGATAAAGGCAGGGAGGAAGGGTGGAAAAGACAGTGTGTGGGGAGGGACTTTCCATAAACTCTACTGCCTCCAGGATAAAGTCCAAACTCCCTATCATTTAAAGCACTGAGCACCTAGCAGTTCTGGCTGGTGTGTTTCTAGCTTTCTCTCCTGCCACTTGGTCCCCACAGCTCCTCTGCTTCCTACACTCCAACCACCCCTCAGATATGTCATGTATTGTTTGTATTTGTCCACACCTTTATTCATGCTCTTCCTTCTGCCTGAAATGGCTTAGCCTCTGTCAAAATCAGTGTAAGGTTTTAAGATTCACTTTAAATGACACTTCCTAACACATTCCTAACCACTCATTCAGAATTAAGCCTTCTCTCTCCTGTGGTCCCACAGTGCACTCTGTCTCTATTCCAGCACTTGTCACCTTGGAGTCAGATGACCTGGGCTCAAACTCCAGTTCTGCCATAGAATAACTGCATGGACTGGGGAACTTATACTGATCTCTTGGAAGCTGTCTCCTCATTTGTAAAAATGGAATACTTAAAATCTACCTCACAGAATTCAATAAGATAATGTATATAAAAGTACTTTGTAGATGTTACACATGTAACATTTTTACATTTACATTTTAAATACCTAAAAGGTAAAGAGTTTCTACTCCACTAGAATGTAAGGTCCCAGAGAATAGGAATTTAAAAAAAAAACTTTCATTTTAAAATAAAACTTACAGAAGAGCTGCAAAGATATATAGAGAATTCCCAGGTACTCTTCACCCAACTTCCCCTACTTGTAATATCTCAAATAACCAGGGTACTAAGAAATTCACATTGATATAATACTACTAGCTAAGCTGTAGGCTTTATTCTTATCTTTATCAGTTTTTCAGCTAATGCCATTTTTCTGTTCCAGGATCCAATCCAGAATCCCATACAGCATACAGTTGTCATGCCTCCTTCCTTAGTCTCTTCCAATCTGTGACACTCCTCAGTCTTTCCTTGTCTTTCACAACCTTGACTTTTTTGAAGAGTAATAGCTGTAGAAGTAGAAAAACCCTCCACTTGGATTTTTCTGTTGTTTTCTTATTAGACAGAGGTTATAAATTTTTGGAAGAATGCCACAGAGGTGATGTGCCTTCTAATTGCATATCAGGGGATCCATCATATCATCATGATGGATCATGGACATCCATCATGTCAACGTGATAAAAGAGGAATTTTTGACTGTTCATATCAAGCATTTAAAACTGGCACATGGCGGTATTCAATAAATCTCAACAAATTCTTCTTAAATAGCAAGGAAATAAATAGCAATGAAACTCCTTAAATAGCAAGGACCATATCATATTCATCTTTGTAGTTTCCTGATGTCCAGTACTTGTATTGAGTTTTAGCAAATGTTTATAGAGATTGAATTGAAAAGTATGTTAGAGTCTGGTTGTCTATTCAGGAAAAATCAGGTTTATCTGATAGTCATTAAGAAACCAGTGGCTGATTTTAAGCAGCTCAGTTGAACAGCTTAATATTTATTAAGTATCTACTATGTACAGCATTCTCCTACTGGCTGGAGGCCCTGTGGTATTTTATCAATAACTAGAAGGGGAAAGAGAGGTGGGAAGAAAGGAATGGTAGATGCAGGGTAGAGAGAGGGCTTTGAGCTTTGAGCCTGGGTGATATAGATTCGGTGATACAATTCTAAGAAGGAGAGACCACAGAAGGGAGTTTGTGATAGAAAATAATTTGGCTTTGAACATGTTGAATTTATCTTGCTGAAAAACCCTGTGATGAGACCTCTGGGAAGCAGTTGTAAATGCTGGACATGGGATAGGACAGGCCTAGAGATCCAGATTTGAAGTCATTTCTCATCTATTAACAGCTGAAGTCCAGGAAGAGGATAAAATGAACAGAGATGGAATAGTGAGAGAGAACAGGGCATCAGACTCTTGAGGAAATTCTGCTCTTAGAGAGGAGTAAGGCGAGGCAATGAAGGAGATAGAGAAAGAACATTAGGAAGGGAGATAAGAGAGATTTGACGAACTGAATAGTTGACAATACCAGTTAAGAGGCGGGAGGTGAGTACTTTATCTAGGTGATACCAAATGATTGAAAAGAAGTAGTGAATGACTAGGAAAGAAAATGGAGTGATTAAACACATATTTTTGCATTCCTTTAAGAAACTTAATTACGAAAAGAATAAAAAGAGGACTGTGGCTGAAAATCATAGGCTGAAAAAAGGTTTTATTTCTGCCACTAATCCCTGCCTTATATGATCTTGAATAGCGCCATCAACTTACCTTGTAAATATAACTGGCATAAATAATATGTGATATACCCATTTTACAAGACAAGTTCAGGAGCCTGCTTCCCCATCAGAGTGTAAACTCGAGGGCAGTGGCCACACATAGGCTATTCATATTAGTAGTCGCAAAGCGGCGGAGAGTCAACACAATAATCATGCGAAAGATGTTTGTTGAATGATGTGTGAACTATGAGCAATAACAAGCGCCAACACGACTGAGGCCTGACTGTTCGCCCCCCCACTGGGCCGTGGACCTTCTAGAGCATTTCCTCTAGTATTCTTCACCACTCCAAGATAGGTACCACGATTGTCCCCATTTCACAAAAGAGAAAACGGAGTGGATGAGGGGCCCAAAGTCTTCAACCGGTGGGTCTTGGAGAAGAAATGACGTTTTCCCTCAAAAGCCACATAAGGACAATTCACGCAGAAGAGGAACAGGAACCAGGGCCAATAACTCATGTTCAAGTAAAAGACTTCCGGAAAAACAAAGGAACCTGCCCTTCCGCGCTTGCGCTCCTCTTGGCCCTCCAGGCCGCCTCCCGACCCCTGGTCCGGAGTCGCAGTGCGCCTGCGCTAAGCCTGACTTCCGCCAGGGCTCATAGGGTTCAAGGCTACTTTTCCCAGTCTCTGGATGGCATGGGCTGTAGCCAGATGCGGGGAATGCCGGTGACTGGGTAGCGCGCGTGCTGATGACGAAAGCGGAAGTGCACAGGCTAGAGGCGGGATCAGAGCCCAGAGGGGCTCGGGATTGCGGAAGTTTTGTGAGGAGGGTCGGGCGTACAGTGGTGTTTTAGGATAAGTTCCGGAAGGGAGGCTGCCTCTTGGGGTCTGAGAGCCACCAGCCTCCTCAGTTTGGGAACTGTTACACCCGGCGCAATTCGACGTTGGTGCTGTTGGCTCTCCTCAGCCCTCGTTCCCCTCTAGGGAACCGCCTCGGATCTCCGCCATGGCATCCACTTCGACCAACCTCCAGGTATCTCTACTCATCTCCCGTGCCCCTGAAGAGCTGGGGCGGGGTAGGCGCGAGAAGTAGGGTGCGGGGCGGGAAGGAAGGAGGAGGCCGCCGCGCCTCTGGTAGGGGCGGAGGAGGGCGGGTCGGGGCGAAGCCGCAGGTGGGAGAGTGGGCGCTTTCCAGCGGAAAGGTGGTTTCCGGCTCGCGCCGGGGTCTCCCAAGCCAGTGCCTTTGTGAGACTCTTGACTTGTTGGGGCTTTTTTGTATGTTTCCCCCCAAACCAGCCGATTTTGAGCCAAACTGGGCAGATCTCTCCACTCAGTGTAAGAGAGAAAGGAAAGAATGCAATTTTTGCAAAGCACTCTCTGGACCAGTTGAAAATAGGGTGATCATAGTTAATTTAGTTTCTCAAGCTGATAATAGCAAAGGCCTTCCTACTGAGCTGTCAGGTAAATAGAAATAAGAAAACGGCCCTGCAGTCTGAGCTTAGAACCAGCCAACATACAGTCTTTGTGAATTCATTGAACCTAAGTGCTCATGTGCACTGTCCTGTGTCTGTCTCCCAAATTGTGTATAAGATCGTGAAGTATTCTTCAACTATTTTGTGGCTACACTTCCCCACCCCCGCCGCAATGAGCACAATGTTTTGTACATAAGTCATGGAATCCTAAGGTTTTAGACTTAATCGTTAGCCTTCTGTTGAATGGAATTCATTGAGAGAAGAAATTTATGTGACAGTGTCTCCCATCCCCAGAATGGGTCTAGGGCGTTGGTGGAGTTTAGATTATAATGAGGCTTACTCCGAATCAATCTATTTGATACAAAAGAATACCATGAAATGCCTGTGTTGAATCCTTGTCTTGATCTTCTGGTAATTTGTTGAACAGGCATTTATTCAGGGCCTGGTACAGGCATGGAAGATAATGGAAGAACTCCCAAACGCAAGATAATTTATCCTCAAGAAAGACACACTCAAAGTAAACTCTTTTAAACAGACATCAAAAATTCACAAAAAGAATGGAAGGAGAGGCTTACTTGAGACTTTTATCTTGAAAATTGACCCAAAAGATTATGAAGATAAATGTTTTATCTTTCACAAAACATTATAATTACAATGACTTATTGTGTAGAATAAAGAACAAGTCATGTGTTGATTTTGTCTGCATATCTTTTCCACCAAAATTGTATTAAACTAAGATAAAATGATCTTCACTTAATCTTAAGTTTTTTTGTAGTCCCATTTGTAAAGGGTCTTTTTGGTAAGTATATTTGAAAAAAAGTATTGGTCATTTGGTCAAAGTATTGTTCCTTTGAGTATTAAATGTGATTTCTTTTGAAGGCCCATCTTGTCCTCATCCTTGTTGGTTTGTTAACTAGTTTTATTTCATTAGCTTTTTTTTTTGTTGTTTTTTTTGTTTTTTTTTGAGACAGAGTCTCACTTTATTGCCCAGGCTAGAGTGAGTGCCGTGGCGTCAGTCTAGCTCACAGCAACCTCAAACTCCTGGCTCAAGCAATCCTCCTGCCTCAGCCTCCCAAGTAGCTGGGACTACAGGCATTCGCCACCATGCCCGGCTAATTTTTTGTATATATATATTAGTTGGCCAATTAATTTCTTTCTATTTCTAGTAGAGACGGGGTCTCGCTCTTGCTCAGGCTGGTTTCGAACTCCTGACCTCAAGCAATCCGCCCGCCTCGGCCTCCCAGAGAGCTAGGATTACAGGCGTGAGCCACCGCGCCCGGCCATTTCATTAGCTTTTGATTTGTCAGAGACTTTGCCTGTGACTTGGGCATTCTATAACATAATCTTCAGCCATTCACTGTTACCTTTCTTCTACAAGATTTGCAGTTTTGTTCTATAACCAGAAAGCATCATATTTGAATTGTTGGGTGTTCTTCAGTGAACCAACTAGAGATTGACCAGTATTAAAGGAATAATTGCTAGTGTTAAACAGGAAGAATCTCGAGTTATAATTTTATTAGTGATGGGTTCACAGGTATGCTTTCTTATTCAGCCTTTTCATCCTTCTAACTCAGGAAATTTGGATGAAGAACATTCACATAATAACTTTTCCACTGAACAAGGCAAAAATCCCTATAGCCAGGTGTTTATAATCTAATGGGGGAATGTAGATAACTAAAAAATCAAAATTATAAAATAATACATGCTATATAGTAGTCCTCCCTCATCCACAGTTTTGCTGCAGTCCAAAAATATTAAATGGAAAATTCTAGGAATAAACAACTTATAATTTGTAAATGCTACATTACAATACCTATATCATTCACCTTGTTTCATCTCATCACGTAGGCATTTTATTATCTCACATCACAAGAGAGATGAGTATAGTACAATAAAGATTTTAAGAGAGAAACCACATTCACATAACTTTTGTTACAGTATATTATTGTAATTCTATTTAATTATTAGTTATTGTTAATTTCTTACTGTGTCTAACTTATAAATTAATCTTTATCATAGGTATATATGTATAGGGAAAAATAGTATATATAGGATTCAGTACTATAGCAGTTTCAGGCATCCACTGGGGATCTTGGTACATATCCCCCATCAGAGGAAGGGGACTACTGCAATGGAATCAGAGGTTAGTGTGGGAAGGTAGAAAGGAAGGGCATATCTTATTCTTCCAAGAACATGTGAGAAATGGTTCACAGGAGGTGATGTGATCTTAGGTAAAGTCAATGCTAGTTGTCTGCATGGTGTTTGATATGATCTCATTTAATCCTCAAAAAAATTCTTTAGAGTGAATATTATTCCAGTTTCACAGTATAAGAAACTTAAGCTTATTAAGGTTATGATTTGCCCAAAGACATATAGTTAATTAGTGTTGAAGATAGTTTTGAATCTAAGTCTGTCTGCTTACAAATCTGTGTTTTTGTTCATTACATCATTCTGCTTCCTTGAGCGAGAAAGTTGATTACTTTTCAGGCAGAGAAAACCAACTTGTGCCTCAGTCTAGAATTGTAATAAAATTTACAGAGGATTGGGGGAAACTACAAATAATACGATGTGAAATGGAACTCAAAGTTTACTCAATCTTAAATATTTTTTGAGTGTCTACTGTAGCATGCATTTTGCTGAGTCCTGGGGAACATAAAAATAATATATCATCCATGACTTCAGATGGCTTATGTTCTGATGTGAAAACAGACATATAAAGACATAGGATAGATACATCACAGTGTGATCACTGGAAGTGTGTACAGGAGGCAGAGGGAAGCTAGAGGAAGTTCAGGGTAGGCTACCCAGGGGTGTTGGGGAGGGCTTTGCAGCAGGAGGCCCAGGACTGCACTGAGTCTTGGAGAAGCTGGAGTTTCATGGGGAGACAGTGGAACAGAGTATTCCAGACAGAGCATATGCTGTATACAAAGGCACTCAGTCCAAGTTGGTCCAGGTTGTGCCAGTAGCTTGGTATGACTAGAACTTAATGTATGAGGTGGAAACTCGAGCCTAAAGAGTTAGGCCATGCATGGCACACATAAATGATGGATCCTCATCCTTTATTTTGTTGTAGATGGGGAGTCATTGAAGAATGACTATTGTGTAAACAGGGAAAAACTTGACTGGTAGGAAACCTGGAAGCAGGATGGGCAGTTAGGAAGCAGGGGTCTGTGTGACGGGAGATGATGAGGGGCCAAATTAGTGTAGTGCCTGTTCAAGTAAAGAAGAGGATTGGCTAGAGGAAAGCTGGAGAAGAATAGTCAGGCTTGTTACCTGCAATTAAAAATGGAGGGAGGAGAAAGAGTCTGGGTTTTCTTACAGATGTCTGGATTGGATATCTGAGTAGGTAGGAATTGGTTCTAGGAATATAAAAGGAGGGGTATATTTGGGGTTAGGGTTGGGGAGCAAAATAAGTTCTAAATTTGTTGAGTTTACAATGCTTGTGGAGACAATCAAATCGAAATGTCCAGTGAGCATTTGTATACATACAAGGGCTGTCCAGAAAGTATCCAGCCATTGTTAATATAATAACTGTCTATTTGGCTGGATACTTTCCGGACAGCCCTCATATGCGTAAAACTAGGGATAGTGGGTTGGTTGGAGTTAGGATATGGGATTTATTATTATACAGATGGTAGCAGAGGTTGTAGGCATAGAGAGTCTCATCTTGGAGAGTTTACAGAATGAGGAGAAACAAGGACCAAGATAGAAACTCTACAGAATATGGACATTTAAGGAGAGAGGAAATGGAGTCTGAAAAAGAATCATTAAATAGTAAAGAGTAAAACCAGAAGAGAATGATTTTGTGAAGGCCAAGAAAAGAGACACTATCAAGGTATTTGTTACTAGTGTTAAAGTACAGCAGAGATGGAGTTAGATAAACTCTCTCTCTGTGAGATTTGGCAATCAAGAGGTAGAAAGCATTGCTGTAGGAGGACTAGGAGCTGGAGAAACCAAGATGGGCCAGGCCTGGTGGCTCACACCTGTAATCCCAGTGCTTTGGAAGGCTGAGGCTGGAGGATTGCTTGAGGACAGAAGTTCAAGATCAGCCTGGGCAACACAATGAGACTCCACCTCTACAAAAAATAAGAAAAACTATCTGGGCATGGTGGTGTATATCTGTAGTCCTTGCTATTCGAGAAGCTGAGGTGGGAGGATAGCTTGAGCCCAGGAGTTTCAGTCTGGGAGACAGAGCAAGACCATGACTCTTAAAAAAAAAAAAAAAAAAAAGAAGAAGAAAGAAAGAAAGAAACCAAGATGAAGTTAGGATGTTCTTTAGGATTTTGCTGTGAAGGCAAAGAGATAAGTAAGATGATAGAGAGGAACCTAGGAACTGGGGAGAGTCAGTCAGTGTATTTTATATGAATCTGAGATGGAACTTAAACACACTTTCCTGCTGTAGAGTTCCCCAATTGGCATATCATTGATGGAGGGAATTTCAGAATAGGAAGGTGGGGATGGGCTCCAGAGCATAGGAGAAAGAATTCTTCTTGACAGTCAAGAGCTGAGACGTCTTTTCTCTTGAGGTAGGTGATTATAGAATTTACCTCATTTCCCAGGGTTTCCTAAGGTGGACATGTCAGGGTCTCCTAATCTGAAAAAACAATCCCACATCTTCCCAATCTTTATATCTATATTCATGACCAGATCCTGACCGACCTGAGGTAATAAAGTCATTCAGTCTTGTGCCAGCCTCTGTGCTAGACTCTGGGAATATAAAAAAGTGAAGACAGTAGACATAACCCTGGTCTTCATGGCGCTCACATTCTAGTGGAAGAAAAAGACAAACCAAAAAACAAATAAAACAAAACCCATGTGTGCATGAGTGGATTCTATTGGGGAGAGAGGCAAAAGACAAACCCCACTTACACTGTGTGTGTGTGTGTGTGTGTGTGTGCGCGCGCGCGCACGAAGGATTTTAAACATAGAAATGATGTAGACAGCTGTGTTTTAAAATTGAATTTGGGGCCAGGCTTGGTGACTCACTCCTGCAGTCCTAGCACTCTGGAAGGCTGAGGCAGAATGATCCCTTGAGGTCAGGAGTTCAAGACCAGCCTAAGCAAGAATTAGACCCTATCTCTACTAAAAATAAAAAAATAATAGCTGGGTGTGGTGATACTTGCCTGGAGTCCGAGCTACTCGGGAGGCTGAGGCAAGAAGATTGCTTGAACCCAAGAGTTTGAGGTTGCTCTGAGCTAGGCTGATGCCACGGCACTCGCCTAGGCAGCACAATGAGACTCTGTCTCAAAAATATATACATATTTAATTTGGGAGTCATCAGCCTGAAGATCATTAGCCTTAAATCATTCAAAGCATCACATAGGGAGAGAGTAAACAAAGCGAACTGAGTCCTAGCTCAAACCTGAGGAATGTATTTCATTGTCACATGCAAGAGGAAGAATCAGCAGAGGAGAATGAGAAGGAGCTGCCAGAGAGGTGGAAGGGAAACCAGCAAAGTGGTTCTTGGGGGTTCATCAGAGGACTGTTGGAGAAGGAAATGAACAGCATTGTAGAATATCATCAAAAGGTCAAGATGAAGACAGCTATTCTTTGGATATGGCATCAGCAGGAGTCTTCTTACTAGTTTTATTGATGTGATAAGGGAAAGAAAATAGAGGCCGCTCCAGTGAGATTTGGGCTCTAAAAGGTAGCAGAGAAACAGAACTAAACCTGAAGGGTGTTTGGATGTCAAAGATGACATTTTTTTTTTTAAAGGAGGACTGTTGGTATGCTGATGGAAATAGTGGAGAGAAATTTTTGTTAAGAGATGACAGGTGAAATAACCAGAGGGAGGAAGATTTTCAGAAAGCAATAGGGGATTTTTTTCATTCGTTCAACAATTTCATTGAGTACACATGGAATGCCAGCACCATTCTAGGCTCCGGGAGCTCCAGGTGAAGCCCTGTGCTTATGGAGCCTGCCTGCGTAAAGGAGATAGGCAGTAAGTGAGTACACAGGTAAATATAATGACAGTGATGGACTAACAGCAGAGGTCAAGGGAGAGCTGAAAGCAGGATTGGAATGCAGCCTCATGTAGCTGATTTGGGGGGGGGGCTTGCCATCTGAACTAGGACAAAAAGGAGAATGCCATGTGTTGATCAAGAAGAACAAAGAGCATTCCAGGTAAAGGGGTCAACTGCTCAGGCTCCCTGGGTGAGAGAGGTTTAGAGGGTTTCAGGTGCAATCCAGACAGAGCTAGGGCCCAGGTCATTTCAGGCCTTATTGGTCATGCTCCAGCATTTGGATTTATTGTTTACAATGGGAAGCCATCAAAAGTTGCTGTGTCTTCTTGGTGGCAAGGATGGGAGCAGGCTGACCACTGATAAGCTGGGTCATAGTTTTGGCATATGTGATGGTAGATTGAACTAGGGTGTTAGCAATGGCGGTGAAAAGGATTGTGTTCTGAAAGAATAGCACACCAAAACCTTACAAGCCATGGTTAATTTAATTTCAAATGAAAAACACCAACGTAAATGAGGGTGAAATGGGGCATTCATCAGGGGGAAGATAGATGTATATCCTGATAAGTCATCATCTTTGATTAAAGGTTTAATGTGGTTATTGAAATTTAAATTTTAATTAAATAAACTTACTCGTCAGTCACACTAGCCACATTTCAGGTGCTCAGAAGCCATATGTGGCTGTCCCATGCTAGTCAGCTGCCCGTATGATCACTTCTGGGGGCATCGCCAGCGAAACCGCGCCCTCCTTGACTTCCAGGGCAGGATCATCTGGGTCCCTTGGGTCTGAAAAGCCAGGCCGGAGTACCTTCCAGGTGGGCCACCGCAACCTGCCAGCACTGCACATGGTGCTGGAGGCGCTGCTGGGGGCGGGGGAGTGGTGGGAAGCAGCGCCAGGGCATGTCGTTGGTGCCATCAAACGCTACATCCTGCACAAGTACCTGACGGTGGATGTCATCCACTTCAAGTACCTGCTGAAGCAGGCCCTGGCCACGGGTGTACACCGCAGCCTCCTCACCAGGCCGCTCAGAACTCCAAGGCCAACGGGGCCACTGGCAGCTTCAGGTTAGTTCCTAAGCACAAGAGGAAAATCCGGCCCAGGAGGACAGCTGCCTCGGTAGCCCCCAGGGGAGCTGGGGAGGCCAAGGAGAAGGTCCCCAAGAAACCAAGGGCAGCAGAGAAGGGCCCTCCCAGCTTGGGCAAGGTGGAAAAGGCAGCTGAGAAGCCTGGAGAAGTGAGGACTGCGCCTCCCAAACCATGTGCAGCCAAGCAGAAGGCCCCCAAGAAAGGCAACAAGGCCAAAGACACCGAGGCAAAACTGGTTGAGGCTGGGAAGGCCCCCCCAAAGCCAGACAAGACCACACAGGCCCCTTCTAGTACCAGCGGGCTCAGTGGAAAGTCAAAGGTCAAAGGCAGTAGGAACGGCCAAGGAGATGCCGAGGTCCACAGGAAAATCAAATCTGAGAGCAAGAGTTCAAAACCCACAGCCAGCAAGGTCAAGAATGGGGCTGTTCCCCCAACCAGGAAGAAGATAGTGGCCAAGGCTCCTCGAGAGGCAGCTGCCCAGGGGTCTAGGGAGGGGCCAAACGCCAGGGCAGCTTTTCCTGCTAAGGGCAGTGGGTCCACAACAGCACCTGCAGCCCTGGCCACGAAGACGGAGGCCCCCACAGGCCCAAGAAAGCCTGGGCAGCCCGTTAAGGCCTCGGCATCCAAGGCGCTTAGCAAGAGGGCTGAAGCCTAGACCCAGAGGTGCGGGTAGAAACTGAGATTCAGCTCGAGTTTTTATTCCCCAGCGAACTGTTGCTGTATTTAACCTGTAACTTATATCAACAGAGACTTTTGTTTCTCCTCACACACACACACACACACACACACAAAAATGGGCAGAGCAGATGCAGACATTTTCATCATCAGAAAAAGGCTGGTTTTAACCCATTGGTACCGTGTTTGGACTTAGATGCTTAAATAATGCCAACTACAGCAGCGGTCCCCAACCTTTTCTGCACCAGGGACCAGTTTCCTGGAAGACAGTTTTTCCACAGGGTGAGGGGGTGGCCCTCAGGCCGTAATGCTAACTTCATGCTCATGTGGGTACGCAGCGGAGTTCTGTGGCCTGGTCCTTAACCTTGGGACCAATCCAGAGCTCGGAGGTTGGGAACCACAGAACTACAGTATAAGGAATTTTCCTTTAACAAATATCAGTGTGTTGCCACAATAAGGGATGATTGCGAGTGAAGGGAATGAGTGGCACAGCACTTCAAAATAATCTGAGAAAAAATTAAGTCAGAATAAGAAAGAATTTGTTTCTGTTGCTGTGTAGCTTAACTGCTGAGCCTTTGGGATGCATTTTTATATGACCAGTCTCACCTAACCACCAGTTGACCATATGCTATGACTCTACTTTTTGTTTATATCCTGCCTAGCTTATAAAACTTATGAAAATTTAGCTTTGAGTTTAGGCTATTTGAACTGTGAAACATGTAGCTACTACGTTTTGTCAATTCTAAAACACATAATTTTTCTTCTCCTTCTACAGCAGAGGAAGTGTGTTTCTCCAATGGGAGGCCTGTTCCTACCATTTATAGATTTCCCATCTATCTTCTTATGAATGATTGATTTTTGGATTGTTTGGATGATTTTTTAAATTATATACTTATTTTTAATATAGCCTAGCCATGATTGTTTTCTTTTCTTTTTTTTTTTTTTACTGGCTCATACTTCCGGTTGAGTAGAGGTTTACTACTTAAATTAACCTAGTTGGAATGTTTTATAATAAATCATGCTTGTTCTTTGTTTGGATGTATCTATATTTTTAATTAAATGTAGTTTTTAATGAAAATTTTATTTTGAGATAACTGGAGATTGACACAGTTATAAGAAATAATACAGAGAGATTCATTGTACTCTTTACCCAATTTCCTCCAACGATAACATATTATAAAACAAGCAAAATATCAGTCAGGATATTGACATTGGTACATTCCACTACTCTTACTCATTTTCCCAGTTTTACTTATGTGTATTTATATGTGTGTACCTGTACAGTTTTTCACATGTGTAAGTTCTTGTTGCATTTTGAGAGTTATGATTTCTAGATACTAATCCTTTGTTGGATATGTGTTTTGCAAATATTTCTTCCAGTCTGTGGTTTGTCTTTTCATCCTTTAAACAGGATCTTTTAGAGAGCAAAAGTTTTAAGTTTGATAAGGTCCAGCTTATCATTTTTTATTTTATATATTGTGCTTTTGATACCAAATTTAAGAACTCTTTGCCCAGCCTTAGACTGTGACATTTTCCATGTTTTTCTTGAAAGTTTTATAGTTTTACATTTTATGTTTAACTCTCTGATCCAGTTTGAGTTAATTTTTTTTTCAGACAAAATGTAACATGTTATGAGACTTCAATTTTTGTAGAAAGTGTTACGGTTGAGGTTCTTTTTTGCAGAAAGTATTAGGGTTGAGTTTCTTTTTTGTGTGCTTATGGATGTCCTATTGCTCCAGCATCATTTCTTTAAAAAAGCCTTCCTTTTTGCTATTGACTTGCTTTTTGTACCATTTTCAAAAATCTCTTGGATATACTTGTATGAATCTATTTCTAGAAGGTTTCTTTCTTAATACTACAAAAGTAGTCCATGTTCATATGTACATTTTTAGAAGGTATGAAAAAGTAGAAAATGAAAAATCAATGAAATCTTATCAAATTAAGCCCTGTTAAATTTCCTTTCCAATTTTTTCCTTTTTTTCCCCACTATTGTTTCAAATAGTTGAACTTATGCTACATATAAAAGATTGTATGTTGTTTTTAAAAAAAGGCCCATCATAAACACTTTCTATGTTATTACAAATATTTCTTAACATTAATACTATTTCAGTGATCCTTTAATACTATTGTGTGGCATCATTTTGCTCTTTATGATACAAGTTTCCAGGTTTTGTTTTTGTTAAAAGATCTTTCTGGTTAAAGTCTTTGCTCAGTAAACCTTTTACAAATTATTACTGGGTTAAAAGATTCAGGTATTTTTTAGGTTCTTGAACCATTGGCACATTGCTTTTGACATTTCTATTTTCATTGTTATGTGCTTTAAATATAGCAGCATTTAATTTTTGATAATTTCCCTAAATGCTTATTTAATTTGAATTTTCAGTTATTTGATTATTCCTTACTAGCCCTAAGTTTGACTTTAGTTGAATGAAAATTGTATGTGAATCTTAGTGATTGGTACTAGAGAAAGTAGTATTCAGACAGCATTTATTCACATAACAAGTGTAATTTGTCCTGTATAAATTTGTAATTTATAATAAAATATAGTTATCATTTAGAAAAAAAGATGGATTTGTTTTTAGGTTGCTTTTATTTTTTAAGAAAACTTTCAGCTTGATTGTTTACTTTAAACTTAATTTTATGCTTTGAATTAATATTATTGTTTTGCCTCCCTGAAACAGAAAGCAATAGATCTTGCTAGCAAAGCAGCCCAAGAAGACAAAGCTGGGAACTATGAAGAAGCCCTTCTTCTCTATCAAAATGCTGTGCAGTATTTTCTCCATGTAGTTAAATGTAAGGTCATTGGTTATTTATTTTAAAACACTAGGCTGGGCGCGGTGGCTCACGCCTGTAATCCTAGCTCTCTGGGAGGCCGAGGCGGGCGGATTGCTCAAGGTCAGGAGTTCAAAACCAGCCTGAGCAAGAGCGAGACCCCGTCTCTACTATAAATAGAAAGAAACTAATTGGCCAACTGATATATATATATAAAAATTAGCCGGGCATGGTGGCGCATACCTGTAGTCCCAGCTACTCGGGAGGCTGAGACAGAAGGATCGCTCGAGCCCAGGAGTTTGAGGTTGCTGTGAGCTAGGCTGACGCCACGGCACTCACTCTAGCCTGGGCAACAAAGCAAGACTCTGTCTCAAAAAAAAAAAAAAAAAAAAAAACACTAAAAGAAGAAATTACTCTATTTCATTTATAAAAATTGAAATAAAATGCCAGAAAATTCTAAACCTTCCATTTGCAAACGAATTTCCACTTTTTTCATAGTAACTTTTAAGTTTAAGTACTTAGACTTAGCTCATGACTGTGAGAGCTGTCATAGTTACTACTTTATATACCTAAACATCTCAATGGAAATAATTTTTTATTTTACTGATAATGTACCCAAATTATATAATCTAAATTTACTCATTTGTCTAAGCCTATGTTTGAAAATATTCTGTTTAAAAAACAGGTTTGGAAACATTTTACTCGTGTATTTCATAAGAATGTATTGCATGTTTACCATGTGCCAGGCACTGTTCCAAGCACAGAAGATGTAACAGTGAGCAAAAATGGATAGAGACCCCTGCCCTCATGGACCTTAAATCTAATGTAGTTGAATAATTTAAGGTTTTCTTTAGAGCTTCCTCATTTAATTTGAGATTTTATGTCAAATTTTATGTCAGATTATTCCTAGTGAAACTAGGAATGAATCATAGAATGTAAGATACAGGGGACTGATCCCATACATTGCATATTTTGCCAAAGTTGACTTTTGAAAATAGCCCTGACAGAAGCCTTTATGTGGTAAAATTACTATGGGGAAAACGTAGGAAAGAGTTGGTAATCGTTGGTTATCAATGATGAATTAGAGATGATCTTTCCTCCCTCTCCCAACATAGAATTTCCTTGTTTGAAAAATTTATTTAAGAACCTTTCTATATGGAATTCTCATGGAAAAATCTTTCTCATTTCCCTTTAATAGATGAAACACAGGGTGATAAAGCCAAGCAAAGTATCAGGGCAAAGTGTAAAGAATATCTTGACAGAGCAGAAAAACTAAAGGAGTACCTGAAAAAGAAAGAGAAACCACAGAAGCCAGTGAAGGAGGGACAGCCGAGTCCATCAGATGAGAAAGGGTATGTGTTTAAAAGTGTTAGATTTTATTGTACCTTTTAGTTTTAATTTGTGAAGTAAATTTCTTTTGATTAAACCAGGTGTTGGCAAACCATGGCTCATGGGCTGAACCTGACCTGCTGCCTGTTTTTACAAATAAGTTTTATCAGAACACAGCCTTGCCCATTCATTTTTCTATTGTCTGTGGTTGCTTTCATGCAATAACAACAAAGTTGAGTGGTTGCAATAGAGACTGCATGGCCCACAAAACCTAAAATATTTTCTTTTCTTCTGGTCCTTTATGGAAGAAAGTTTGCCAACCCCTAGTTTACTAAGGTTAGGACGTGATATAACTTAAATAACCCTCCATGACTGCTTGCTAATAGTAGGGGAAAACATTTGAAGGAATAGCACTCAGTTACCTTCTGGCCATTAGGTAATATTAAAGTTTAAAATTATTATAGGAGTAATCTGTGAATTAAATCTTTGACCATGTGGACAAAAAGAAAAATAATTCTAATATAAATAATTTTTTTGATATCTTATACAAAGTTTTTAGATGTGGATTTGCTTTCTGTTATTATAAAGAAAAACAACACAGCATAATTTATAAGCATTGAAACCCATTTTTGGAATGTCTTCCAGAGATATATCACTTCTAGATGCAGAATTTATTTATTCACCATGTAATATATGCATGTCAAGTTCCGTCATAAGCAACAGGAACATATTCTAACGAGATCGTCTCAGACTTTTCTATGAATTGGTTCCAGAGGTAGTTCCGGGTGACACATTCTTAAGAAAATGAGAGTCCAGAATGGAGTTCCTGGCCTGGTTGGGCTTAAACGCACTAAGGTTCTGCTTCAGAGGATGTGATACTCACAGTTGATAGCACATAGTGGCACACATTACTTAGACAGATAATCCCCTGTGGTCATGAGGAATGAAGTGCCTTATAGGCAGTGCTTTGGGGCTTTATGGCTGCCACCATAGACCATTGAGAAGAATACAAGGAATTGTAGAGTTGACATATTGCTTCTCTGTGTGACAGAGTTTGAAGAAAATTATAAGCTCACAGTTTTATATTTTCTGTTCATGATGTGATCAGGAAACCAGGGAGTTTCTGTGGCACCCTAAGAATAGTTTATCTTTTGCACCTGTGGCATTGATATAACAAAAATCAGTTGATAGTCTGATCTAATGGATTATTGAATTTCAACCTCTATGCAAGTAAAGATATTTAGTGTAAGATAGGGACTCCAAACATAAAATGAAAATATTGGAAGAAAAATTCAGTTGACTTTGGGTGCTCGGGATCTCCAACTGTCACTGAGACTCCCTTGCCAGCAGAAGATTCTCTCTTCCCCTATCTGTTGAAGTTCTTCTAGTCTTGCTTGGGGACCCTGTAATGATCTATCCTGAGGTGGTTACCTGACTAGGGGATGACAGTTTTTCTCCTGTACTAAAGAGCAATCTTAGTTACAAACAGTAGGACCTGCTTTGACTAATTTAAGCAAAAAGGGATTTATTGTACGGTATTACCTTACAGAATTTGTGGGCAAGAAAGTCAAGCTTGGATTCCATATCACTAGGAGAAGTGCCTAGCTATGACCGGGTTGTTCAAATAGGGATCCTCCTGTTGCCATCCACCCTGCTCAGCATCACAGTGCTTGGGAACAGGCAGTAGAACCTCTGTGCAGCTCCCTCAACAAAGCTGGTGCTTTCCCATGAAGAATTGGTCTCCTTGCGAGCAGCCCCGAATTTCTTGAAGGAACTTAGATCTTGTGTGGAACCCTAACTTCAGGGGAGCCAAAAAAGGGCAGTTTTTTATAAAGACAGCCTTTACAGTACAGGACAGCATGATAGAAGAGATTGGAGTGAGTATCCAGAGAATCAGTTTCTTAGTGTCTACCTCACCCATAGCCCCACCATCCTACAAGGTGGTCCCGTTTTGGTATAAAACTTGTCAAGCTATTAATCCCCCTTTATATCTTACAGTTTTAAAAATTATTTAATGCCATATTTTTTGCTTTATCACTTTTTCCCTCAACGTTGTAGCAGGAATACCTTTCCAATAAACTATTTCTACAACATCATGTTTAAAGGATGTAGTGTTTTTTATCATATGCTAACCCTTATAATTGAACATAAATTATTTCCATATTTTCTCTGTTGGCAAACAGTATGGGTGCAATCATCCTTATAGTTAAATCTTTGAACTCATTTTAAATTATTTCTTCAGGATAAATTCCTAGATATGAAATGCCTCAGTTGATCTACTTGTTCTTTGGGTTCAGTTCATTGTCATCAGGAAGCTTTATCAATCCTTTGGAACCCTAGATTAAGGGTTATAGACTCTTGTACCTTAGATAATTAGTATTCTGGATTTTTTTCCTCCTGGTGTGACTTCTCATTCTAATTTATATTTTGTCCAGTTCTGGTGTTTTTATTGTTGTTTGCAACTCTCCTGTAATTCATCTTAAATCCTTCATGGAATGATATGTGGGGCATGCATTTATGACTTAACACATATGTAGGTATGTCATAGGAATTTGGAGCTAGTTCCTGAATTTATTTTGGTCTTTTTGTCCTTCTATTGTTCATGATTCTCTATTAATTGATAATGTGCCTGCTTCCTATTTTATTTAATATATGCTTAAAAATAATAACGTAAGCATAACTTTTAATGGGAATGTGTTCTTTTGCCACTTAAATTACAAATATTTAGGTTAATTTTTCCTTCATTTTGCCTTATTTGATAGTAATGAGTGATCATTTGAATATATTAAATTCTTTTTATTAGGAATGACAGTGATGGGGAAGGAGAATCTGATGATCCTGAAAAAAAGAAACTACAGAATCAACTTCAAGGTTGCTTTAGATTTCATTTTTAAACTTACTATCTTATTTAAAAGACTCATAGTGAATTGTCTATTTGAATTGTTTTATGCCCACCACACCCCCCTTTGTATTTAAGTGAGGTTCAAGAACTGGCTTTGGTTCCCATTGGTCAATGGGCTGGATTTATTTATAGCATTTTCATAGGGGTAGCCCTCTACGGTCTCTAATGGCTTGGTTTTTTCATGTAATAAAAATATTGTTTGGTTTTATATCTGCCTTTAAAAGGCTGTAAGTCAACTTATTCTCTTTAATTTTGTTTATTTGCCCTCTTTTAGAGAAGGTAGCATTTATACTGTTAGCACGCTACAAAATCTGGTGGTATTAAAATTCACTACTGTCAGAGGAGCATAACTAATTAGGAATTACACATGTCTATTGTGGCCATCACTGTAGCTGATTCATTGATGTTTTATTTCATGTTTCTTACCTACTGTTCCTCATTTGCTTGTCAGTGTTCCTATTTACATTTATCTTTTTAAGCTTTCTGTTTTTACCTTCCATACCTGTAAGCGCCCTTTCATGCTGTGTTACAGTGTAGTAGTGTAATGGGGAGGGTAGAAATTTTGGCTCAATTCAGATCTCTTTTCCACTCAAGGGTCTGCCAATTAGAAGCCTTCTAATCATGGACAAGTTACTGAACCTGTTGGAGTCTGAGTCCCCATCTGTAAAATAGAAATCAATAATACCTCTCTTTCAGGGCTATCAGATTAATGACAATGTAAAAACTGCCTAATATATCTGACAAATTCTAGGGACTCAATAAATGGTAGCTTTGTATATCTAAACAGGCATCTGTTTAATTGCTGGTTTCTTTAATTGCTGAGATTTGATTGTTATTAGATATAACTATTAAATGATTTTTCAGACTGAATTTATATTCACCCATTAGTATGGTTTTTGTTCATTTGAATTACACCACACAGAGTGCATAACTGGGAAAGAATTTCCATTAGATAGATTCAGTCTTTGTTAGTGAATAGTGAATATACCTAGCTTAGCCAGACCTCTTTAACTTTGCTCTACTAGTCTATTCATTTTGGTAATATTTCTGTCTTCCCTACCCCACTAGGCTTTATAGAAGAACACTGTAGGATAGTATGTTGGAAACAGTACAGTTAATGAGCATAGAGATTATATTTATATGCCAAGAATTTCAGTGGTGGATGTAGTCCAAGGGCAGAGACTCTCAGTTTCCACTGCAAGTGCCTTATTCCACTTGTAAGGCAAGAAGCTTTTTTCTGTCTCTGCTATTGGTTTTGGTTTTGTTTACCTCATCCCACCTGCCCACCCCCAAGTGAAAATTGGATTGTCTTTAATTTTGAAAAAGATAACAATGTTTTTAATAGGGATTTCTCTAAATTACCTGTCAGTTATGACAACTATCAAATATTATACTTAATGTTAGAAATAGTTTGCTGATGGATTTCATGGTATAATATCTTTTTTTGAATCTTTCCTCTTTTTTTTTGAAACAGTATTTTAAATCTTTTACTTCTGTTTTAGATCATGACATTAAGCATAATATTTGATAGTTAAAATTAAAAATGGGTTTATGATTTGATTTGGCTTTTTTTAATATTCAGTGGTTTTTTTGCGGTTAAATAATATATTAGTGTAATAAATAGTATGATCAAAGACTGGATAAACTTATATAAATAGAAGTACAACTCAATTGTTTTATTTATATTTTCTAATAATCCCACCTCCCCTTTTTAACTTTACAAACAATTAATATCTATTAGTATTTAATTGTTTATCAGGAAACATTCCAAACTTACCTTTAAACTTCAAGGAGAAAAGTGTTAGTTAAATATGAAAATAAAGTATAGTATATTTTTAAAATTCATAGCAAAAATCTGAGCTAGATGATGCACACTCATAAAGTAAATTTACTTTAATTTAACTGACTCAAAATCCTGTCATGATGTAGATATTTTCTTACGTAGGATTACTAATCTTAATGGAATATAAGAAAGAAAAAGTGAATTGACTGTTTTCTTGCTTTATAGTACTCTGAACTTATAGAATGCAAAAGTGTTTATGGTTTCATTTAATTTTAATCTAGCAACTAAAGATTTGCATAGTTTAAGGAAGTTGCTAAGTATAACTAGTTTTAACATAGTAGATAGATGATCTTTACTAACCAGAAGAAATGATAAAACTAATTTCATGAAGTAATTAGATTATATAAGGGTTAGGTGTTTTGTACTTAATACAACTACATGTCAACTGAGAACAAGCTGCTTAATAATTTATACTTGAACAATTTCTGTATACTAGAAAATTGGAAAACCTTTTAATGATACTAGAAAATTTTGCCAGTAAACTGTATTAAAATAAATTCTTCTTGGACTCTCACTGCAACAATTGTTATAGCTTTTGAATATACTGTATTTAGAAACCAAATCATCGATTTAAGTAACTTTGTTAATTTACAAAAATGGTAAATCTGTTGAGAAGCCAAATAGAAATTTTGGCAGATCTCAGGAAAGTATTGCAAATCTACAGGGCTGTACTCTGTCTCTTTTCCATCATCTGCTTCTGTTGTAGCCTTTCCTCTCTCCTTCTTTCCTGTCTTCTCCCTTCTGTCTGCCTGTCTTTGGTTAACGTTTTTAAGCATATTGTCTTTCTGTGGTTGAGGAGATTAGATCACCTTTTCTTTTGGTTAACAGAAGAAAAGGTAGATGAACCCCCATTGAACAAGTAGTTTTGATACTCTGGAATCAGTATATTCAGATATTATAACCACTTTATGAAATGTTTGGTGCTTTTCTGAACACTCTAGTATTCATTATGTCATTTGATTTTTACACTAACCTATCTCTAAGTAGTTTGGGCAGATGGCTTTATTTTCATTTCACAAATGAGAAAGTAGAAATGTAAAAGGTAAAAGTGACCTGCCTAGGTAATTTAGCCACTCGCCCAGGCTGCTGACTCCTCCCTAGCAACTACTTCCTCATCACACTTTGCAGAAAGGGTTTTAACACATAAAACTTACCCAGACAATTTTATAGTACATTTCTTTAATGTCATGATTCCATGTTGTCTTCTAACTTTGATGAAATAGTCTTCCTCAATTTAAAGGTGACAAAATTTTTTGTAGGTGCCATTGTTATAGAACGACCAAATGTGAAGTGGAGTGATGTTGCTGGTCTTGAAGGAGCCAAAGAAGCACTTAAAGAGGCTGTGATTCTGCCTATTAAATTTCCTCATCTTTTTACAGGTGAGATGACTTTTAAGTAATTTTATTTTATGATATTTTAAAAACACATTGATGACTGAGGTAAAGCTTGGTGAATTCTTGTCACCATGTCATGAAGTATCTTAAATAAATTGTGACTGTTATACGGCAGTGATACATCTTTACACAAAGATGTTTTATTTCTTATACATATCCATATTTGCAATAGATATATTTCAAGACAACCTAATGTCAACCAGTAGGATAATTCCCCAGCATGTAATAGAATGCTATGCACTTAATAAAATGTAGTGTACATCTATATTAATAAATTTAAATCTGCTTATAATTCATTGAAGAATGTCTACATCTATTATAAAGATCAAAAAGCAAGTTATAAAATATGTATAGTATGATTCCACATTTGTTAGTAAGTGTGTGTGCTGAGAAGTAAGTATAGATAGATCCACTTAAAAATGTTAATGTATGCCTAGGAGATAAGGTTATAGGTAATTTTTACTTTTTCTTTTGATTTTCATCTCAATTTTTTGCAATGGGCATATATTAATTTTTAAAGAGTATTTCCATTTCTTAAAAAGAGTAAGACTTATTTAATAGCTTCAGATAAAGTACGTATCAAAGGAACTTTCTGCTCATGAAGGGCAGAAATCCTTTTGTCTGTGTCCACACATTGTGCTTTTACTACATGTTGGTGGAATGAATGAATGAGCAAGCAAATGAACTTCCTGTTAGAAGGCTTGTATTTATATATACTCACTTTTGACAAAATGGGCTTTAGAGAAAACAAAATATATTCAAGACATACCTTAGATTGATTTATTTTAAAAATATTATTATTGGTTGCTTTAGATTTAAAATCTTTTCACAGTATTCTTCACTATGGATGATGTCTATAGTAACTAAAATTAAGTTTTGAAATTCTCTTATTATTTTTCTAATGCAAATTTTAGGCAAGAGAACACCTTGGAGGGGAATCCTATTATTTGGGCCTCCTGGAACAGGAAAGTCCTATTTAGCCAAAGCTGTAGCAACAGAAGCAAACAACTCAACATTTTTTTCAATATCTTCCTCTGATCTTGTTTCAAAATGGCTAGGTGAAAGTGAAAAGTAAGTGGTAAATTAATTTTAAATGTTTTTGTCTTTGCCTGGTAGTCTATAAAGTAATAGGTTCTTACATCATTAATAGATATTCAGAGATCTGACATAATATAAATACTCATTTATCTGTCACATCAGACCCTAATTTGGAATTTATTTTGTGGAAAAAAGATAGTACACATGTGTAACTTAGTAAATGGTAAAGTGAATTATCCAGTTGTAGCATTCTTATTTTCTGTACCTGAAACATGATTAGGCTTTTTAATCTATAGAGTTCTTGTAATATTGGTATATTGCCTTGTTTTGGTTTGTTAATATTTTTTAGAGAACGAAAGTTTTTCTTTATTTTTAGATTAGTTAAGAATTTATTCCAACTTGCCAGAGAGAATAAGCCCTCCATTATCTTCATTGATGAAATTGATTCTTTGTGTGGTTCAAGAAGTGAAAATGAAAGTGAAGCTGCACGTAGAATTAAGACAGAGTTCCTAGTTCAAATGCAAGGTAATATTACTGATTTTTAAAATAGTTTCTGTTTATTGTATAACTATTATTTTATAACAGTAATGGAAAAAATTCAAGCAGAATTTTTCCACTCTAATAAACTAACAGTTTCATTATGCCATGTTTCATTCTGATAGTTTCCATGTGTATACATAATTTTTACCCAGTTATAATCATCTTATAGGATTCACCTATACAAATAGTATACAAATAGTAAAGAGATTAATATTTCACTATAACATGCCAGGAGCAATATTAGTAAAAGTAATATGTAGACTTTAAATGAAATCTTTCAAGAAATATTTTGAAAAGAATATTAGGTTATTAAGTATGAAATGTCTGATTTCATATTTGAAGAATCAAGTACTAAGTTTGACAGTTGATATCTCTGACATTTCACTTTGACACTTGTTTTATGTTTATCGTGAAGGTACATCCTCAGTCTTTCAAATGCACATTTTGGCTTGTGATTATCTTTCACATTTTTTTAGAGTAATTTTTTTGAAACCATGGGTAAGTCAAAAATTCATGTTATTTTCAAATATGAGTTCTGTCGTGGAACCAATACAGTGCAGATAGCTCAAAATATCAACGAAGTGTTTGGGAGGATGTGGCTCATGAGTGCATAGTATGTTGATGGTTTGAGCAGTTCCATTCTGGTGATATTAATCTTGAAAATGAGCCACGTGGATGACCTGAGACCAAGGTGGGTAATGATTAGCTGAAAGCTGTAGTGGAAACAAATTCATCTAACCTACACATGATTAGCAGCAAGGTTTGACGTTACTATTCCAACAATATTGGACTGTTGGAAACAAATCGGTAAGGTAAAGAAGCTGGATAGATGGGTTCCGCATGAATTAAACAAGCGTCAGAAGCGAAGCTTGCCTTTCTTTGCTGTCGCAGCATAAAGATGAACAAACCATTTCTACACTGTATTGTTACGGGTGATGAAAAATGGATTCTTTTTGACAATCACAAATGTTCAGCACAATGGTTGGATAAAGAAGAAGTGCCAAAACACAGTCCAAAACCAATATTCGTCAAAAAAAGCTAATAGTGGCTGTTTGGTGGGGTGCAGCACTGGTATTATCCATTATAGCTTCATGAAACCTGGTCAGTTGATTAGAGTGGATGTCTACTGCAACTAAATGGATGACATGATAAAGAATCTTGCGATCAAGCACTGGAGATTGGTCAATAGAGACAGGACAATCGTTTTGCCAGACAACATTCAACCACATGTTGCACAAACAATGCTGCACAAATTACAGAAGCTGGACTTGGAAACTCAGTTTCTCAATAAGCTGTGGAAAATGCCTTTTGCAATTTAATTGCCACTTGCTGTGCAGCCTTCTTCACTGCTAGCATAAATAAGTTGTTAAGATGGCAAAACTATGTTGATAGTTTAGGTACATACTTTGATAAATTGTACTGCTGCTTGTTTGAGATATGATAAACTATACTTTGATTTGAAATCAGACATATATTTAGGAGATTTTATTCTTGGGAATATATTTGTATCATATTGCAATAATATATTAATATTTGAGTAAATACAATTTTTTCAGAGAGATACTCTCAAGATGAGGCACTTTAATGTTAAAGTACCACATTTCTTAACAGAACAATGGTCTAAAGAGCACTAAAATGACAAATTATTTAAACTATTACCTATTTTAATGCAGGGGTTGGTGTGGACAATGATGGAATTTTGGTTCTGGGAGCCACAAATATACCCTGGGTTCTGGATTCTGCCATTAGACGAAGGTATGATGATCCAGTAAATATCTTATTTCCAGCTGCAGATGTAACAAGGAAATGATAATTCCCTTTTTGTGCAGCAAGGAGGCATTCTGGTAAATTTTCACAGAAGTTTTAATGTACCCTAACCTTGTTGCTTCCCTGCCTTGAGGGAAGAGAGCTGGTCATTTGCTTGTTTGCTTGCCTGCTATACTGAAGATAAAAGATTTCCATATACTGTAGTCTTTCATGCTGGAAATTATATTACCTAATGCTTACCCTTAGTTCAAATTAAGCTTAGTGGGCACCGATGCTTCAAAAATTACAAATATAGTTTGATATTTCAGTAAAAACTTTTTATGTATAAAATTTTAGTAAAATGACCATTATATAAATCAAAGTAAGATAACTAAGATATACTTTTAGTAAAAAAAATTTATGTCTCTAATTTTTAAGTTGAATATGAAACTAGATGTAGGAAAGGCATACAGACACTTCACTTTCCACTGTTTCACAGTTCCTTACTCCATTCATTTAATTTTACGTGGTAAAAACCAGCACTTCAGTTTTGCCACTTTTATCACATTCACTTGATGGTTTCCCAGTATGCTAGATTAGGAAATGTGGTGGGTATTTTTGAAAAATGGCCTGATTCCAAACCCATCTCTAGAGGTAATGGAAACTTTAAATTTCTTCTCATTGCCACAGAGAGTTACCTGAAGGACAGAAGTCTGCACAGACCATTTATATTGTCCCTCATTGCTTTCCCCCTATCTCTAAATACTGAAATTCTAAGAAGGCAAGCAAAATTATTATTGATAAAACATAATGTTTATAATATAGGATTATTTGTTCTGAATATACTCACTATAATACATTTTGTGGACATTTTGTGTAATATATATTTAATTATATATGATATTGGATAATTTTACCATTTTGAATTTAGAGAATGTGTCATTTCTACTCCTCTTTTAAATTGTTAATCATTAGCCCCTCGATCAAGAATTCAGAGTACAATTTTATGAGAAACAGTAATCCTGTAGGACATGTCTTTTTATATCATGAATTCTAGACATATAAATACTATGGCCAAAATAACCCAAAAATCATGTGAGAAAGATTAACCTATCCAAGCTGGTTCCCTGGCTATTTTTGAATTTGTTTGTTTGTTTTTAATGTGTTTTGGGCATCCTCCCTTTATCTGCCCTAAATGTATATGTTTAACCTTAGCTCATATGGGCACATTTAACTGATTCGACTCAACTTGTTATAATTGAGAATATCTACATATCTGTTTCTTCTTGAAAATACCCTAATTTTCAGTTAAAATTAAGTATAATATCTTTGATATAATGTATTTTTTATTTTAAGATTTGAGAAACGAATTTATATTCCTTTGCCTGAAGCCCATGCCCGAGCAGCAATGTTTAAACTGCACTTGGGGACCACTCAGAACAGTCTAACAGAAACAGACTTCCGAGAACTTGGGAAGAAAACTGATGGTTATTCAGGGGCAGATATAAGTATCATTGTACGGGATGCACTTATGCAGCCTGTTAGAAAAGTACAGTCAGCTACTCATTTTAAAAAGGTAAGTCACTTTTATCTATCCTTTCATATGTTTTGTCTTCAAAGAATTTGGAAGAGTTTCAGTGTTGTATAATAGTTACAATAGGTTTACATAATAGACATATTTCTATTTCATTGAAATAAGTTCTCCAGTCAAGTTTATTAGTAGCCATTATTAATAGTTCTAACATGTTTTACATTTTCCATGGCTTTGGATCACCAACTGTAGTAGACCTCTCTATGGCTCCATCCTTTTAATCTTTTTAAGGCTAATTATTTCAATTAGCAAGAATAGGTTTGCCTGTTTATTTTTTTTATTTATCAAATGTCTAACATATCAATGTGGGCCCAGAGGAAGATCAGAAAGTAGAACAGTCAAAAAAGACAAAAATCTCTGACTTCATGCAGCTGAAATTTTTGTGAGGACAGACAATAAAATATATATATAATAAGTAAAGTGAGATGGTGTATTTCTCCATACCTATACCAATCCTGAGATAATATTTAAAGTTGATCATTAAAAAACAGATAGGAAATAGCCCCCAATATGTTACAAATTTATTGCCATCTAAATACTTGTGTGTGACTTTATCACAAAAGTTCTTTTTCTAGATATTCTTAAAACTGTTAAATAAGTTATATATCATAAAAATGACCCTGCAGTTAACATTTAGCATTGAATTTTATATATATGTTTGAAAGAATTTTTGTTGAAAGATAAGAGTTCAGTAATTTCAGACTAAAGGTGCCAGATATTACAGAATTTTCTCAGCTATGGACAATAAAGCAACTTATAAGAATTTTTTATTAGGTCTATTTTTGGTCTCTAAAGTTACTACCACTTATTAAGCAGTAGAGGAAAAAAAGGGAAAGGTTAGCCACAGATAACTTTTTTTTAAACTCATTTTCCCCATGTATGTAAGTATTGTAATTTATTGTAGGAAATTTCAAAATATAAAAAAGCATCAAGAAAAAAGCTAAAACCAACCAAAGTCTATTCCATGACTCGGAGAAAACTACTTTGTTGTATATTCTTAATTTTTTTCAGAAGTAAACATTTAAACAAAACATACAAAAATATTAATACAATTTCAACTTTCCTGATGATGACTTTAATGTTTATTTAATTTGTTCAAATAAATATTTCAGATTGCTATTTATTCCAGGTTCGTGGACCTTCCCGAGCTGATCCTAACAACCTCGTAGATGATCTGCTAACACCCTGCTCTCCAGGTGACCCTGGTGCCATTGAAATGACATGGATGGATGTTCCTGGGGATAAACTTTTGGAGCCAGTTGTTTGCATGGTTTGAACTTTTGTTTGTTTTTAAGAAAAATTTTAAAACATTATACTTTATAATTTGCCAAAGATAAAATTTTCCATTTATATAAGACTTGGGAAATGTTGGTGTGAACAGGCATGTTTATTTAATACTATTGACTCATGTTAAAAATTGTGAAGATTGGCTGGACACAGTGGTTCACACCTGTAAACCTAGCATTTTGCGAGGCTGAGATGGGAGGAACAACACTTGAGCCCAGGAGTTTGAGTTTGCAGTGAGCTATGATGACCTACTATACTTTAGCCCAGGCAACAGAGACCTTGTCAATCAGTCTCTCTCTCTCTATATATATATATATCCTCCAACTCCTCCCACCTCAGCCTTCTGAGTAGCTGGGACTACAGTTACATGCTACTATACTCAGCTAATATTTTAAAATTTTTTGTAGAGATGGGGTCTCAAACGCCTGGCTTCAAGTGATCCTCCCACTTTGGCCTCCTAAAGTGCTGAGATTACAGACATGATCCACCATGCCCAGCCAAAAATTATTTTTAAAGCATTTTCTTGGGCTTTGATGAAACTTTAAGTGAAAAGGCTACTTTTTAAAAACATAGGTTTCTGACTTTGTAGCTTTTATGGCTAGAATATTATTTTCAAAATGCTCATATATATTGTAGAAATTATTGTTAAGACTTAACTAAAAAACAGAATTGGTGAAAATTTTTTCCCCTAAATGTCAGATTTTTAAAAATAACTAGAAATTGCTAATCCTTGTATCACTGAATTCAGAATGGTGTTTTTCTGTTTTACTTTTCTAGGCTCCATAGAAAGTTTAAATATTGCAGTTCTTAAAAATTTTAACTGAATTTAAACAACTTTTATTACAAAAAAGAACGTTTTTATGGTTTCTATTGGGAGAATTAAAATATCTTACAGGACTTTGTTTTGTGAAGTATATTGTTTTTAGGAAACTTTGGGCGATTGTAGAGTTATATTGATTATGTTTTTCTTTGTTTTTTTTCCTTCTTTACTTAGCCAATGATGGATGAGATTATGTTTTTAAGTTTTTGTTCTCTGTCCAGCTTTGAAGAATTTACAATAACTTAGGAGTGGTCCTTTTACAATAACTTAGGAGTGGTCCTATTTTCCTTACTATTTTACAGGAGACATACCCTAGAAGTTAGTTTTTTAATGAACCTCTGATATTAGCATATTTTCTTATCATTTTGATCTTACGTTTTTAAATTCTGGTTAGTTGATTTTGACAAAATGGTATTCTGCTTCACTTACGTGTAAATCAATGACCACATTCCTTTTGAATTGTATTTTCTTGGAAAACTGATCTCTTGTTTAAGAAAAACAGATGAGGCCAGAAATTAGATCATAAACATACCTTGGAGGGCCTTGGTCCTCAGGCTAAAAGGATTGTACTTCTGATAGGTATTGGGGAGCCACTGAAAGGTTCTGATCAGTTCAGGGGAAGATATTGGAAGTTTCTACGCAAAGGAATAACAACATGTCAAAGATATCTTTTAGAAAGAATAACAGAGTTTATTGTCAGTATCTTATGGCACACTGCAAATTTAGGTTAAAGTTAGTAAAAATAATGATAGTATGATGATTTTGTATTTTCTTAAATCTATTATTTATATACTCCTTCCCCCTTCTTTTCTCTGACAGTCGGATATGTTGCGGTCACTCTCTAACACAAAACCCACAGTCAATGAACATGACTTGTTGAAATTAAAGAAGTTTACAGAAGATTTTGGTCAAGAAGGCTAAGCCAAAGATGAGGAAGATGTTTACTATGTGTATTGTTTCTTTCATAGATATTTTTGCCTCTTTTGGATAGCATTCAGATTATTTCCAGTAAAACTCTTTTACCACGGGGAAATACACATCTTACTTCAGAGTTCCTTTAAGTTTGATTTTGTAATTTTTCTCCATTACCTATCAAATGCTCCTATTAATGAAAAGTATAAGATAATGAGCTATAAAGAAATGAGCAATATATGAATGGCAAAAAAAGAAATTACCTAGTAAGAAGAATATTAGAAATTGATTGACATACAAATATTTACAATTTTATGAATGGTGGTCTTTGCAAAGAGCATTTATTATTTCTTTTGGACTAAAATGAAACAGGGCTTATTTTATATTTTGAAAAAAATTCTTAAAACATTCTTATCAGTGCAAAATTTATTTACTGTATTAAAAAATTAAAAGTGATAGCATCTTTACTCTCAGGGACAGGCAATAAAAAGCAAAGAGTACTGTGATTGGGTTTGAAGGATTTTGAAGTGATAGCCAGTGCTCTTATTGGTTTTTAATAGGTTGACTTTTTTCCTGTGTAGATTTAAATAATTTCTTTAAAAGCAGCAAGCTTTTATATTTAATTAAATACCTTTCACTGTGCAATCTCAAGAGAAACACTTTCTAAATTAGGAGTTTTCTTTACCTTGAAGAAGAAAATTGTCTAATTCAATGTCTTTTTGTAGCAAGATTGACCAAAACAGGTGGTAAGCATGTAATTTTTAAATAACTGTCATGAATACTGTAACGGAAACCTTTGCTCATGAGGAAATGGCCTACCCTTGGATTATGGGAACTTTCTGTGTGTGATGTTGGCGTGTGTGTGTACATATATATATATAAATTTCTTTTTTTAATGTAAGGTAGCAGTATAGGGTCTTGTCTTTCTCACCTTTTAAGTTCAGGGAACAGTTTGTCCTGGCCACACATCTGTATCAGTATAATGCTTATAAAGCTTTAGAAATGAGCTGATGACTCATTAATAAAATACAAACATGATATTATTTTAATATCTTCAAATAATCAGAGGATGTGTGTTATACACTTTAGCACCAACACTAAGTTGTGCCTTGTACATTTGCATTGGCTCTACATGCAAAAGATTACTAAGTTAGGTAGAATGAGATAGATTCCTTAATTACTATGAAGTTTTACCTTGCAAATGCTATAGAATAACTTGCATTTTTAAAGTATATTTGCACATTTTACATATTATGCTATATGGCTGCCTTTGGGTTTTCTGTACAGATTGTTTTTGTTAATATTAAATGGAAATCAGAGGCCTGAAATATGCAGTTCTTATGTGAAGTAAATTGATATAACCTACTATTGGCTATATTCTGTGTATGCTTCTTTATTTTGGGACCTTCTGTGCTGAAGAAAATATTATCTCAATTGATTAGATATAAAGAAATCATTAAAAATTACTAAGAATATATACTTGAAAATTCTATTTTTCAGCAACTTTTGTGTGAGGGTTGGGAATTAACTTGACCAAGAAACATTGAATTCTTTCTGGATAAGATAATTAATATACCTTATTTATCAGCCTCAGTGTTATATGGTACTGCTGTTCATTAATTAGGATAATTAATATAATTATATGATTATACATAATATAGTTGAAATCTAGAATTTTTTGTAAATCAAAAAGGTGATGAAGTTTTCTACTTAAATTGATCAAATACATGACCAAGTAATATGCAAACAAAGTATTGATGATAAGTGAATACTTTATCCCACTTCATTCTTACATGTGCTTTAAGAGCTGTGTCTTATATCTATATCACTTCTAGCCTGAGCTCCATTTTCTAAATTTCTGGGTCTAAAGATAATTATGGAATCTAATAATTTTAGATTCATTCTACAATAGTAGAGGATGCTTTATAGGCCATATTTATGTGTTCTTTATGTAAAGGTATTGAAAGGAACCTGGATGGGTATGCTCTGGTTCTCTGGCTCTTGACCCTTATGAAGTTTTGGGTAGACATTTTCTGAGCCAACAGAAAATTGTTATTGACCATCTCTATGAGCTGCACCCTGGATGTTTAAGAGGCTTTGTCTCAGCCTGAGAAATGTGTAGGGACTCTAATTATTAGGCATGTCAATAGAGAATTTTTTATTTTTTATTTATTTTTGTTGAGACAGAATCTCGTTTTGTTGCCCAGGCTAGAGTGAGTGCCGTGGCGTCAACCTAGCTCACAGCAACCTCAAACTCCTTGGCTCAAGTAATCCTCCTGAGTAGCTGGGACTACAGGCATATGCCACCATGCCCGGCTAATTTTTTTTTCTATATATATTAGTTGGCCAATTAATTTCTTTCTATTTATAGTAGAGACAGGGTCTCGCTCTTGATGTCTGAGTTCACTGTCAACAACATGCTGAAGAACAGAATGAGTGACTTTTATTATTAATGTTATGGAACCTCTATTTAGCCACGTTCATCATTAAAGAATGGAGGCATACCTACCTAACATTGGTGCAGCAGGCTACAAATGAAGCAACACAGGGTGCATGGTGTTGACACTGGTGTTACCTCAAGTTCGTGAGCTCTCACAGGTGCCATGTTCTTTCCTACCTTCATTCCTTCAAATTTATATCAGTCTCCAATATAGTGTCCTTTTCTCTGCTAGTCCAAATCACATACTTCCTTTAAAACCTAGCTGATGAACCAGGTAATCTTTTCTAGGAAGGATCCCTGACCTATGCTCATCCTACCTTTGGATTTCTTTAGTCCTAAGTTGCTACTCCTATCTTGAGGTTTTTCTCTGTTTCAAGCATGTTCTATTCATCTTGTTTAGATCATTTAGATTATAAGCTCTGAGAATTAAATTTTCCCTACCAATTAACATAGTACTGGTCATTACTTATTAGATACTTAGTAAAGGCTTAAAAAAAATAAGGCAGTTATGCTTTTATTTTGATTTACCTGATGGATTATCTGTGTGACTTTTTATAAAATAGTTAATTTTATAAGGTGGCTTTGTTCTTACTGGTCTAGTGAAGTTGTGATATATTTCTGTCTTGGTTATTGGGGACTTCAAAATGAGAGATATGCTAGAGCCGACTTGCACTGTCCCACAAAAACCAATTGTGCTGAGGCAGGAGGATTGCTTGAGGCCAGGAGTTTGAGACCAGCCTGGGCTTCATAGTAATATAATAGCCCTATCTAAATCTGGGTGACATAAATATGGATACTTATTTTTTCCTTATATTTTTATCTTTAAATTTTTTTTGTTTTTTTGAGACAGAGTCTCACTCTGTTGCCCTAGCTAGAGTGCTGTGGTGTCAGCGTAGCTCATAGCAACCTAAACTCTTGGGCTCAAGCGATCCTCCTGCCTCAGCCTCCCGAGTAGCTGGGACTACAGTCATGCACTACCATGCCCGGCTAATTTTTTCTGTATATTTTTAGTTGGCCAATTAATTTCTCTGTATTTTTAGTAGAGACGGATCTCATTCTTGCTCAGGCTAGTTTCGAACTCCTAACCTTGAGTGATCCTCCCACCTCAGCCTCCCAGAGTGCTAGGATTACAGGTGTGAGCCAGTGTGCCCGGCCTAAATATTTTTAATTTCCCAAAGTTAAGAAAAAGTTTTAAAGAAGAATTACAGTCAGATTGACAGCAAATCACAAGAATTAAAGTCTCCTCCTCTGGAATTCTATAAAATAACAGAAAAGGTTTTAAAAAGAGAAAACTAGGACGGCAAAGATATTTATTCATCAAACAAATACACTCTGAAAGACGGTATATTTCATCCAGACTGCCTTCCTAGTTTTTTGGCAGTGCCCCTGTCCTCCCACTACAGGAACCAAAATAGAAAGATCCTATTTTTCTGCATCAATCAGCAGCCAGTCCATGGGCCCTTGACTTCACCTTGGCATGTCAGGTGCTGCCACTCAGGTCCTTCAAGTAACACGAAGGAGCAAGTAATACGAAGTTGGTAGGACATTAAAAATAGGATCGTAGCTGCATCCACAGCATCTAGCCGCATGGGAATCTGGTAGCTCATGGTGAGACAGGTAATTACATTATTGCCTATGGTCACATGGAATGAAGTGCCCAGTGAGGACAAGACATTGGGGAGCCACTTTGCAGCTACTGGAGTACAAAACAAAGAGCATGAGAATGGCTGGTTGAGATCAAAGCAGAGATGGAAACCCAAAGATCTTCCATGACTATGCTAAAAGAGACATTTCCTACAACCACAGTGCCTAAGTAATCAAAAGCCAAACAGCATTTGATCCTGTGAGTTGCCAAATTATATCAATTGAATTCGCAGATTCACCACGTTTGTATGTGAAAGTAACAAAATTTAGTGAGAAAAGAACAGGCTTCATAGGACTGTATATTTGCAAGAATTTAGAGGATTCTGAATTATCAGCAAATATCTGAGGCTTGTATAACAATGGGTTATGTTGATGAAGAAAAAGGAGAATCAAGTTTCAGATGTGATAGAATTTATCAATATGAGTTCAATCAACAAAGATTCTGCATTCAATATTTTGGTTTGAGCTGCTGAGAGTGATTTTGTGTGACTGGTTGAAGGAACTGAACTGAACAGTGGATCCTCTTTGAACTCCAATAACATGTAATGGGAAAGAAAACCCAACATCATTAGGAAATATAAATGCTAGACTAGATTTATCATGTAAGAATCATCTTCAAAGCCACAGCGTTCCTAGAAAAGACCCAGAATCCAATCCCTTAGCCAAGGCTTTTTTTTTTTTTTTTTTTTTTTGAGACAGAGTCTCGCTTTGTTGTCCAGGCTAGAGTGAGTGCCATGGCGTCAGCCTAGCTCACAGCAACCTCAAACTCCTGGGCTCGAGCGATCCTTCTGCCTCAGCCTCCCAAGTAGCTGGGACTACAGGCATGCGCCACCATGCCCGGCTAATTTTATATATATATCAGTTGGCCAATTAATTTCTTTCTATTTCTAGTAGAGACAGGGTCTTGCTCTTGCTCAGGCTGGTTTTGAACTCCTGACCTTGAGCAATCCGCCCGCCTCGGCCTCCCAAGAGCTAGGATTACAGGCGTGAGCCACCGCGCCCGGCCTTAGCCAAGGCTTTGATAAGTGGAAGGAACACTTTCTAATGTGCTTTACTGGCTTTTCAATTCATCAGAGCTAGAAAGATCCATCGGTTGCAAAAGCCAAGTAGTGGCAATTGGCCAGCACATGGCTAATGCACTTGCGCACCACATTAGGCTGCAGGGCTAATGTGGTCATCAGGATGGCCTTTCCCACAGAGATCTTAAGCAATAATTCATTGGCGATGAGGTACCTAGGACAAAAACAAATGACTCCTCTGCTCACTAAGGTGCTACTTCCTTAGCATAACCAAAAAAACTCCCAAGTCTGGTGAACAGCCCAGAACTATAACAGGCAGGGCATGAAGCACAGCACAGACTCGGTACCTCTCTTTTTTTTTTTTTTTTTTTTGAGATAGAGTCTCGCTTTGTTGCCCAGGCTAGAGTGAGTGCCGTGGCGTCAGCCTGGCTCACAGCAACCTCAATCTCCGGGGCTCAGCGATCCTCCTGCCTCAGCCTCCCAAGTAGCTGGGACTACAGGCATGCGCCACCATGCCCGGCTAATTTTTTGTATATATATTTTAGTTGGTCAATTAATTTATTTCTATTTTTGGTAGAGACGGGGTCTCGCTCAGGCTGGTTTCGAACTCCTGACCTTGAGCAATCCGCCCGCCTCGGCCTCCCAGAGTGCTGGGATTACAGGCATGAGCCACCACGCCCGGCGGTACCTCTTGATATAACTCAGCAGTTCCTTCCCCTCAAACCCTCCTCAACGCTGATTCCACTCCCCAGAAGTAATCACTTTCAGTCATTTTTAGGTTTGGTTCTTGTATAAGATTTTATTTTCCAAAAATGGCCACAATGATATCTTCCCACTCAAATCCTCTTACAATGTCCCTTTGACATTCCTTCCAGTGATATGTGGGATCTGTCCTCTCTTAAAATTGGGTGGGCTTTTGTGAATATTTTAGACCAACAGCATATGGCAGAAGTGACACTATGAAGCTTATGTCTGCAGACACCAGTCTGCAGCTTGCCTTTTCTTCCTTTTAACAGTCTTTTGCAGAGTAAAATTTTCAAATTTTGATGAAGCCCAATTTATCAGTGTTTTCTTTTAGTGACCCCTAGGCTGGGTCACTAAAGATGATACAGCCTCCACTTCACTCCCTGGAATACTTGCTCTGAAAGTTTTGGTCTCCAGTCTCCTGTCGGCAGTCTGACTGTCCTGAGGCTACTATGCTGTGTAGAAGCTCACACTAGCCCAGGCAGAGAAACCAATTGGAGAGAGCTGTCCCTAGATGCTTCAGCCCTGTGCTACACCAGCCCCAGATACTGTGTGGGTGCAACTGTGCAAAGCGCTCCTAGCTAGAATTGCCTAAACTAAACCCTTCCTGAATTCCTGACCCACAGGAACTGAAAGAGAAAATAATTGCTGTTTTAAGCCATAAAGTTCCACGATGACTTGCCATGCAAAAATTCCAAACAGTGTTAGTCTCAGTGGGCAAGGGGAACTTGTATTAGATTTGTAATACTGCTCTAACAAATTACGGCAAAGTTAGTGGCTTAAACCAACACAGATTTATTGTCTTGCAGTTCTGTAGGTCAGAAGTCCAATATGATTCTCACTGGAGTAAAATCAAGATGTCAGCAGGGCTGCATTCCTTTCTGGAGGCTCTAGGTCATAGTTTCCTTGTTCATTCAGGTTGTGGGCAGAATTCAGTACCTTGCAGATGCAGGACTGACATCCTGTGTCCTTGCTGGCTGTCAGCTGAGGGCTGTTCCCAGTTTCTAGAGTCCCCCTACATTCCTTGGCTTATGGCCCCCTCCCTCCATTTGCAAAGCCAGCAATGGTGAGTTGAGGCCCTCTCATGCTTAAAATCTTTTCTGGCTCTTCCTGTGTTGTTACATCTCTCTGACCCACTTTCCTGCCTTCCTCTTCCACTTGAATTTTCTGTTTCTTTTTTATTAAGCTTTTTATTTTGAGATAATTATACACTCACATATAGTTGCAAGAAACAAAACAGATCTCCTGTACCCAGTTTCCCCCAAGGGGAACATCTTGCAAAACTATAGCACTATATCCCATGACATTGATATCATCCAGCTATAGGACATTCCCTTTCTCAGGCTGGTCTCAAACTTCTGACTTCAAGTAATCCTCCTGCGTTGGCCTCAGAGTGCTAGGATTATAGGTATGGACCGAGAATTCTTTACATATCCTAGATACTAGTTCTTTGTCAGATATGTGGTTTGCAAATATTTTCTCCCAGTGTGCAGCTTCCCTTTTCTTCCTTTTAACAGGGTCTTTTGCAGAGTAGTTTTCAAATTTTGATGAGGCCCAATTTATCGGTGTTTTCTTTTATACACTGTGCCTTTGGTACCAAATCTATAAAGTGTTTACATAATCCTGGCTCTCAAAGATCATCTATGTTTTTTCTAAACATTTTATAGTTTTACATTTAGGTCCCTGATCCCTTCTGTATTAGGATGAATAGGATACATACATAACAAAGAGATTTATTGTAAGGAATTGGCTTACGCAATTATGAAGGCTGAGAGTCCCAGGATCTGCAGGGCAAGCTGGCAAGCTGGAGACCCAGGAGAGCCAATATTTCAGGTCAAGCCCTAAGGCCATGGAAAAAGCCAATGTCCTAGTCCAAAGTTCATCAGGCAGAAAGAATTCTTACTCAAGGAAGGGTCAGTCTTTTTGTCCTATTCAAGCTTTCAATTGATAGGATAAGGTCCACTAACATTAGAAATCGCAATCTGCTTTGAGGTTAAATGATAATCTCATCCAAAATACCCTCACAGAAACACCCAGAATATTTGACCAAATAAATATCTAGGCACTACACAGCTTAGTCAAGTTGAAAATAAAATTAACCATCACACCTTCTTGAGTTAATTTTTGCAAAATGTATAAGCTTCAGGTCAAAATTCATTCATTTATTTATTGTCTATGGATGTCCAATTGTCCTAGGACCATTTCATAAAAAGGCTACCTTTCCTCCATTAAATTGCTTTTTCATTATTGTCAAAAATCAGTTGGGTGTATTTGTATGGGTCTGTTTCCAAGTTCTATTGATCTATGTGTCTGTCCTTCACCAATGCAATACAGTCTTCATGACTGCAGCTAAATAACCAGTCTTACAATTGGGTAGACTGATTCCTCCCACTTTATTCTTTTAAAAATATGTGTTAGCTATTCTAGTTTGTTTGCCTTTACATATAAATTTTAGAGTAATCTTGTCTGTATTTACAAAAATATTGCTGGGGTTAGAATAGGAAGTGCATTAAAACAGTAATCAATTTGGGAAAAAATGACATCTTTATTACTATGTTGAGTCTTCCAATGCATAAACATGATGATGTAACTCTCTATTTAGATCTCCTTGGATTTCTTTTATCAGCATTGTGTAGTTTTCTTCAGCATACAAGTTCTGTACATGTTTAGTGACAGTGACACCTATTTATTTCCTTTAGCAATTTTAAGTGAAATTATATTTTTAATTTCAGTGTCCACAAGATCATGGCTACTATATAGAAATGCATTTTACTTTTGTATATTTATTTTGTACCCTGCATCTTTGCTAGAGTTGCTTACTTCTACTAGGTTTTTGTTTTTGTTTAGATTCCTAGGGATTTTCTGCATGATCAGTCATGCCATCTGCAAATAGAAATAGTTTTATTTATTCCTTTATGATCTATGTGACTTTTATTTCCTTGTCTTGTCTTACTATACTGGCTGGAACTTATAGCATTTTGTTGAATAAGGGTGGTGAGAGCAAGTATCTTTGCCTTGTTCTTGATCTTACAGGGAAAGCAGTCAATCTTTCACCATTAAATATAATGTTAGCTGTAGATTTTTTTGTAGATGTTCTTTATCAAGTTGAGGAAGTTCCCCTGTATTCCTATTTTTCTGAGAGTTGTAATTATGAATGAGTGTCAAATTTTGTCAGATGTCTTTTCTGCATTGATATGATCATACAATTTTTCTTCTTTAGCTTGTTAATAATATGGTAGATTACATTGATTGAATTTCAAATATTGAACCAGCCTTGCATCTCTGGAATAAACTCCAGTTCATCATGCGTGTACTTACCTTTTGGAAATAAGATTCACCAGTGGAATTTAGAAATGATGGATTCCACTCCCAGGGAGTTGGCTCATTGGATGCAAAATAAATGCAAAGTAACAAGAAAAAAGCTGAACATGTAATCCTTTGATGATGATGATGATGATGATGATGATCTGTAATAGCTGAAAGTAAGGGATAGTGTTGGGGCAGATCCTGAGGCTGGGCCAAGCTTGAATCCTGGACAGTTTGAGCTGCAGCTGCTACCTCAGGGCCACCTCCAAAGGTAAAAGTTATGCTGAACAACATATAGCAGACTAATTCCAAGACAATAGGGAAATAGAAAAGGGAGAGTGAATGAAATATTTAAACAGTTATTAAGAAATGGTATGAATAAAGCAGGCACAAAACAGAAGTCTTGATGCAGCACTCTCAGAGGCTGGGTGGCCCAATGGGAGCCTCTGCTGGTCCACTAACATTGAAGGGCCCTAAACAAATCCATCCTAGTTCTGATAAATCCTAAAACCTGCAAAGCAAAGATGACAAGAAGAAACCTGACCTCCATTCGCCTGTGGTAATGATGTGCAAGGTAATCAAGATAATAACTAAAGAAAGAAACTGGGTCCATTGGTCCCAACCCCTGGCTGGGGGCCCAAAGCCAAATTTACCTGAATAGGTAAATAGTCATGGGTGGCAAAGAAACATTTCTGAAATTCCTTGGTATGGGGGCCCCATATAATGTGGTTCTAAAACCTATTGGTAAAGTCCTAACAGAGGCTACATTTAAATTGGGAAGATGTGGAAATATAAGGTTTGGTAGGATTAAGGTGAAATTTGGATAAAAACTGAACATTTGAACAGACTATATGAAGTGGTTGCATCTCCTTATCATGAATGTACTGTTGGGATGGATACTGTGTCTCCCCAAGAGTTTCCCTTAACAGGAATTACAAAATGTAAGGCAGTTAAATTTGGCCTTCAGGCAATTTGATTGGACATGCTAAATTGGAACAAATAAGATTACTGGGTCCACATAAGCTATTAATTTTAAAAAGTAGAGGATACCTGGTGGACAAAACATGTGCAGTGTCTGCTGCCTGAAAGGGTTTTCCTGGTTTTGGAAACTGATAAGTGTTAAATGGGAACCTGCAAGCCTGAATTGCAGTGCTCTGGGTGATAGAGATAGTTTGGTCATATGTTACGATTGTCAGTGTGGCGTTCTACCCTCAGTTCTTGGTGTGCTCTTGGCCAAAGAATGGCCAGACACACCAAAGTGTCAAGTCCAGACTATTATCCTGGTCCTCTGATTCCTTACTTGGAAAAGTCACCAATAGGGCCAATGCCACAGAGTAACCTCAGGCAGGAAGCAGTTTCACAGGAGCAGCTCATTACTGTACAACAAAATGGGTGAGTCTCCATGAGTAGAGAGAGACCGACCGATCAAGTCACTGACTCACTCTCCCTGAATTCTCGGATTTTTCCTTTTATTAGCCTAGTCCTGGGGAGGGCTCTCAGGAGGTGTGGGAATGTTATGAAATGATCGACAGGTGTCCTCAAAATTCCATCTGCCTATAAGAGCTCCTTCTCTGAAAGCTCATGGGGGGGGACCATGATGCAGATTGAACCTGATGGCATAATAATTACCCTTAGGTTACTCTAACTCACTTTGGAAACCCTATTATGCCTGGGCTGGGGAATTCCCAGATTGAGAACACAGTCCCTCTATCCCAGGTGTTGCCTGGGCTAGGATTAAGGGTGGGGCAACACCAAAATGGAGTGCCACCCTTATCCTTCTTCCCAAGTGGAGCCATTGCCTAAGACAGCACCAAAACAGGGCACCCTGGTCCCTAGAAGAGCCAGAGATCCTATCTACCTAATATCATGATGAATAGGACAGGACCAATTGTTGATGACTGAGTAGATGCTAGTAATATGTCACTATCTTTTGACTCTTATTTTCCACGTTATGTTTACTACCATACAGGATAACACCTAGCAGCATTAGTGAGATTGTAATACTGATTATAATAATATTGATGATCAATGTATTGGGAAATTGAGTTAAAAGTCTCCTACTCCACACTGGTTCCTCCAAATGTTGGACATATGTTCATTTTTCTGTAAGATAGCTTTGGCCAGAGGTTAGGTGGCAGCCTGTGTAGTAAAAGAATTCAGCCTTTTCTGAAAAGGTTTGGCCTTTGCCCTTGGCTTTTGGTAGGTCATGTATGTCATACCTGATAGGAGTGTCTTTGTTTAGATGGGGATTGGCCATGCCAGAAAAGTCAACCATGTGATTTCAGTGGGGGCTGTGTGTTATGCACTATCAGTCTAGTTGGAGACTGAGTTCATCCACGTGGACAATTAATCAAGCCTATGTAATGAGGCCACAATAAAACTTCTGGACACAGAAACTCAGATGACCTTCACTGATTGGCAATACTCCAAGCATATTGTCACATACCAATGCTGGGAGGGTCACACATCCTGACTCCATGGGAGATGACAACAGAAGATTTGCATTTGGAACTCTCCAGATTTTGCCCCTATACGTTTACTTCCTTGGCTTATTCTGATCTATATTCTTTCCTGTAATAAACTGTAACCACGAATACTCATAACTTTCAGTGAATTCTATGAGTCCTTCCAGTGAATTATCAAACCTGAGGGTGGTTTGGGAACCTCCAAACTTGCACTGGTGTCACAAGTCTTGGGAACTGCCCTCTCAAGTCTTGCAGTTTGGCTTACTCTGGACAGTAAGAAAAGAAATACAGTACAGGATTTCTTTGGGGGTGTGACAAAAATGTTCTAAAAGTTATGGTTGTGATGGCAGCACAACTCTGTAACTATATTAAAACCCATTTATTATGCACTTTAAATCGGTGAATCGTATGGTAGAGTATGTGAATTCGATTTCAATAAAGCTGGTTTGGTTTTGTTTCGTTTTGTTTTGAACCTGCTTTGGTAAAGAAGATGAACACAGAGCTCAATCAACGAAACTGAATCATCTAAGTGATTTTTCAAAACTCCACGTTAAGGCTTTCCGGTCCTCTGAAAAGCGAAAGTGCTGTGACCATTTTCTCAGTACACTAAGAAAACATGAAAGGGAAGCTGGGATTTCAGGGCTTAATCTTCGGGCTTCCACACTGTTTATCACACTCCGACGTACAGCCCGGGCGGCGGTACTCACGAAATGGCGGCGCTCCCCGCGCCGGGGTGCTGCTGATGCAGGAGGTTTGGGGAGGTCTGCAGACCTGCTCTGCGAGGTCCTAAGAGGCACCCTCAAATCAACCCAGGAGCAAGTCACCCAGCCCTTCCCGGGAGCGCTCGCAGGTGGCGCTGCCCGCTGCACGCTCGGGGACGCCCCGGTTCGGCAGCGCAGGTTGCGGGGCCCGTCCCCACGCCGGGGGCTGTGGGGGACACCAGTGCACCCCAGAAGCGGTTCGGTCCGCGAGGCGGCGGCGGCGGCCTCAGAGCGTGCGCGGCAGCCCCTCCCCGCCTGGGCGGCGCCCCCGCCCGGCTCCTCCTCTTCCCCTCCGCGCCACCCCGCCCCGCTGCGAACCCAAACACTGCGCCGCGCTGCGCGAGCCGCGCGTGACGCTCCGCCGCCGCAGAGCCCAGCGCGCCTGAGCCTGCGCGGCCCCCGCCGCCGCGGCCGAGCGATGCTGCTGCTGGCCGCCGCCTTCCTCGTGGCCTTCGTGCTGCTGCTCTACATGGTGTCTCCGCTCATCAGCCCCAAGCCCCTCGCCCTGCCTGGGGCGCATGTGGTGGTGAGTGGCCTCCTGTTGCTGCGCCCCGACATCCCGGCCCGCTCGGCCAGCCGGCCACTGAGGCGGGGCCGCCACCGTCCCTTTCTCCAGGCCAGGGTCCCCAGGAAGGGACGGCCAAATGGGGAGAGTCACCTGCCGCCGTCCACTCCGGCACTGTCACCTCAGGCCGAGCACCCGGCCTTTGGAACCCTCCCGCCGTTGCACCTGGCGCCTCTTGGGGCTGGAGAGCGGTGCGACCGGGGGACAGCGCCAGCCAGCAGGGTTCCCGGGGCTCCGGAGGCACAGTAGCTGCTCGTTAATTCACGAGCATCCCTGGGATGTGGATATTTTGTTCTCCGTTTTCCTGATGAGTCAGCTGAGGAACAGGGGCTGAGAAACTTAGCCAAGGACACAGCGGTCGGTGGTGCGCGGGGTACGGAGCGCGGTGCCAGGGAGGGCGCAGACGCCACTGGGTCGCGAGGGGGAGGGCGGGTCCCACCGCCAGGACCCGCTGAGGCAGCCCCCAAGTGGAAGACGGCCTGTTCGAGTGACAGGAAGAGCAGTTGCCAAAGGATTCCAGGAAGTGACTCTGAACCCAGTGGGCTGGCGGTCCTGGTTAGCGGTGTTAGGACGCTTCTGTCCCGTCTGCACACTTGTCTCTGAGCTCAGTCCAGGGACTGCTGATGGCTGCTTCAAAGTAATCCTTTGCCATTACTTCAGAGTCAAAAGGGGGAGCCTAACGACACGGATGGTGCTTTGGGAGTGAAGGAGATGTGGGTAGGTTTGGTTTGTGTCCTGCCGGAAGCTCGCGTATCCAGCGATCCCTATTCTGCATGTGTGGCACCTTCCTTACTGTGAGAGAGGACGCCTCCCCGCCCGCGCCAGCACTGGACCGTGTGCGGTAGCTTTTTCCTCGGCTTTCTTATTCGGATCTCCTACCCCCAAAGCACACCGAGGCGGGGAGTTAGGAGTAAGGAGAGTTAGTTACTAACTAAGCCGGCAGCACGTACGGTATCTTCCTGGCACATCGGCTCCGCGTCAGCGCTCTGAGCCTCCCCACCGAGCTGTTGTAGAATAAGGTGGTCGTTTCTTCAGTGTGCTTTAAATCTGGACAAGAGTTTGTGAATGAGGCCGTGTATTTTCTTTGATTTCTCCTTTGTAAAAAAAAAAAAAAAAACAACAAAAAACTATATAATCATACTAAACTCTGAAAGTTTCACAGCCACAAGAAAACTTCTGCCACAAAAGGATTCTTTCAGGACTTGTGCTTGCAGAGGGTAATTTGGAAAAAAGTAGTAGCAAAAGCAGAATGAAAAATGTGATTCCTTATTTATAAGACATTTTCACTTAACCCTGACTGTAGTCCTTCCAGCTCCGTGGAGCTGCAGGTCATAGATATGATGAATAAATATCATGTCTGGTTGGGATAGACTAAGGAGAATTTCTTATTATTACCATCCCACTTTAAAACAAAGGATTATTATTTCACACTATAAATAAGGTGAGAATGACTTAATTCATACGGATGTCACCATCTGTCTTCTTTTATAATGTCCTAAGAAGAGTGAAAGTGTAATTATTTTTCCTGAGATTTCTTAAGAAAAAAAGAAAAAAATTTAAAATAAGACTAGACTGGTTGGTTTTAGGAGGGGGAGCTAATCTTTAGGCTGTCTGCTTATGTGGAAGCATGAACAAACTTATAACTATTGTTTATTTTTAGAAAAATTCTTATATATTGGTGTTATCAATCTAATTACAGTAGCAAAACTGCAGCAAGTCTCACACAGTATATAGTTATTTATATATCTTCCCCTTTTTGGGGATGACTGGGAGTAGCTCTCCTGGCAGCAGTCCCTTTGTTGCCGTTAATAACAGCTATGTGATGTGATTAAGATAGTAACACTTAAAAAACATTTGCAATGAATAGTAAGAGGGAATAAAGGAAATTGAACTATTAACTTTAGTGTGTCCTATCAGGGCTCGATTTAGCAGCAGTTGTCTGGCAACTCAATAGACATTTATCACTTTTTTCAGCCCTTGTGGAAATCCCTTGTATTTTCTTATAACATTCAGAATAACATAGCCCAATTGGCATAAATGTATTCTTGGATACCTTCTAAGAATTACCTGACTTGACTAGGTTAGTTTCCCATGAACTACACTCCAAAATGATGTCAGACTCTTCTTGTGGGTTTGGGTTTAAACTTGTTTCTTGCCTTGCAGTAAATTTACACAGCTAGCTTACATATATATATGGTCTAGAAAAAGGAAATGATAGCAATAGCTTAAAATCTACAAAGCACTTCAGAGCATATACATTTTCTCAGTAACCTCATAACTTCCACTAATTCATTGAATAATTAATTCAATTAATTCATTGAATAACAAACAGAGAAATTTTATTTACAAGGGTTTCTTTTGGCATTATACTTTTCAGAAAAATGGCATCATACACCAATTTGCAAATTAACATAGGCAACTATTTATTTAGCAATTGCTTATGTGAGGTGCTGTTCTAGGAATGAGTGAAATCAGTTGGACTTGGTTCTCATCCTTAGAGAACTGATGTCCGGCAAGGGAGCTAAGATATGTAAGCAACTGCACAAGGTAGATGTGACAGCTAAGGTTAGGACTGGGTAGCAAAGTCAGGAAAAGCTTCATGGAGGAGGATATGTTTGAGCTGGGCTCTGTAGGATGGGTAGGGTATGGAAATGTACGTGTGTGTGGCATGTGAGTAGAAGGACATCTAAGCAGCAGGGGCAATGTCATAAAACAGGAACATTTTGGGGGGTCCTGCCAGTTCCTGTGGAATTGCCATATCTGGTGATATTTAATAAGCCAAAACAACCCATGAACTGTCCCTTTAGCAGAGACCTCTTCAGAGTCAACCGTTAGCTTAGGCAATAGGTATATTTTAACAGCAACCTTCTGTAATTAATTGGTTAATTATCCACCAAAGAAATCTCTTCAGTAGTGGCAAGTTGAGGCTAAAGAGTTATAAGAGATGCCTGTGAGTCAAATAGAAGTAGATGCATTTGTGTAGGAGGCACTCCACGATGATTTGAAAATCCTGGGATAGGGTCAGAGCTCTTCCTTACAGCATGATTTATGTATAACAGTAAAATATTAAATAATCTAAATATCTGAGTATAGGGAAATGGTTAAGTTTGGATATAGCTATTTAATGCAATATTGTGAAGCCTTTTAGTTTTTTGACGTAAGACATTATGATATAATTTTTTTAAAAATGGGATACAGTACCATGCAATATTATATAATTTGCATGGGGACAAAATGACTAGAAAGATAATGTTGCAGTTGTCTTACTCAGTGAAATATATATCAAATCCTCCCTGTGCTAAGAGAGAAGTTTATGGGGTGGTGATAGAGAGATGACTGTGAATCAAATAATCACACAAATGAATGTATGGCTGTTTCATTCTGTGTGTGCCATAGAGAGGAAGGAATGCAGTGCTGAAAAGTGAGGCAGGGTGGGGCTGAGAGGCAGCAAAGGCTTTCCTGAGGAAGTGATATTTGAGCTGAGATTTGATGGGTGAGTAGGTGCCAGTTAGATGAAAAGAGGGGAGGAGAGCATTCCTGGCAAGAGAAATAGAATGTGCAAAGGCACTGTGGTTGGAAGGTACATGGAACTATGGAACTGAAAGACAGCTGATATGGCTAAGGTATAGATAATGAGGGGGAAAAAGAAAACCTTTACTTTTCAGATTTTTCTTATGATTATATATTACTTTTATAGAAAGCACTCATTTCAAATATCATAAGATATATACAGATGACCGTTCTTTTAAATCTGTTGTAGTCATACCTATAGATACAGTAAGGAAATAAGATTCATTTGGATTTGGGATCAGAGACAGACTAATGTTTACTAGCTAGACTTATAGATTACTTTTTTGCCAATAAATTCAGTAAAATATCCTAACTGTGTAATTTATGCTTCAGTACTGAAAACTATCAAAGCAGCAAGCCCTACTGACAATCTTTCATGTTTGCAGTTATTCCAGTTGTTAAGTTTGGTATGAAGAAGATACAATAGCTAAACATTTAGGTCTTGTAGATTCATTTTTAGAGCATATCATAGTTACTTTTAAATTAAGATTTTTAAAAATCTTCCTACAGAGGGGAAATTTCAAGTGCTAAGAAGATTTTATGATTTTTGTTTTTAGGTTACAGGAGGTTCCAGTGGCATTGGGAAGTGCATTGCTATCGAGTGCTATAAACAAGGAGCATTTATTACTCTGGTTGCTCGAAATGAGGTAAGTCTTCTAGGTTTGTTATTACTAACTTACTTATTCAACTTTACATTAGTTAAAGAGGCTTGCTGAACTTCTTAGCATTCACATCTGTACTGGAAAATGCTTGGCTTCCTTAATTTGAGATATGATTCCTGAACTACTGGTTCTTTCTCATATGTAGGCCAAATACTTCTCAACTGAAGTCAGGTCAGCTCAACAGAAGTTTATTTATGCCATTAACATATTAGGCAACATCATCATAGATACCGCAGATCTTGAGTTAGAAGAGGCCAAGGAATAGTTAGGTAGCACATCTGGCCATCGGAAGCCAGGCAGGGCCCTCTGTCAGGCCAGAGGTGTTAGAAGCAGTGATTCTGGAGCTGAGACCTGAAGGTGTGTAGGTGTTTCTCTGTATAATTTACTTATGACATGATAGATATCGCTCGTGAAATCTGGACACCACAGAGGAGTCTCATTCTTCCCTAGAAGTTTAGCATAACATGTTTTTCTAAGTCAAGTTGATGCAAGATCTGTTTTTCTTTATGTCATAATTTGTTATTCTTACCAAAGTTGTTTTTGGAGTGCAAAGCAGTGATACTATGTGCACACGAACTGTCTCAAAGTCCTCTTGCTCCCCATATGGGAGCCAGGGGATAGTGTCCATAGCTGCCCTGTCCACTGCTGCTTATTCTGTGTCTGGCACATAGCATATGCTCAAACATATTTGCTGAATGAAGAAATGAAGGGAGGAATGATGAAGAGTGTGAGAATGCCAGAATGGCATCGTTGCGTGGGGATTTGGGATTCATCTACACCAAAGGATGGTAATAGTATGGTAACTGCTCAAGTAGGGCATGGATAGTGGAACAGAGCCCAGTGGGAATGGCAGGTCAGGGAGGGCCTTTGGGGGAAAGTGTTTAAATAATGACACAGAATTAGGCCTGGTCATCCACAATTTCTTTTAAAAACTAAGAAAGGCAGAATTAACTACCTGTCTTTTATTTATAGCTTTACTTCTCAAACAGTGAATTTGCTTTGGCATTGAAGCCATCTTATGTGAGTGAAGACACAAATTTAATAAAATGGCATTTTGTGAGTTTTAAACAATGCCATTATTTGACTCAAGATAAAGAAAAATGGAGGCAGAGCAGCCAAGTGTTTTAAGTGCTCAGGATCTCTTAGAGGGTCCTTGCAGTGTTAGAAAGGAATGAGCTGAAGAGCCTCTGGCATCAAGACATTCTTTCTTTTCTTTTTTTTAAATCTAATTTTACTTTTTCACTGCCATGCCAGTGTTAGGAACCGGGCTGCCCAACAAGAGGTGAGCGGCAGGTGAGCAAGCAAAGCTTCTTCTGTATTTACAGGCGCTCCCCATCGCTTGCATTACTGCATAAGCTCCACCTCCTGTCAGATCAGCAGTGGCATCAGATTCTCCTAGGAGCACAAACCCTACTGTAAACTGCACATGTGAGGGATCTATGTTGTGTGCTCCTTATGAGAATCTAATGCCTGACGATCTGAGGTGGAGCTGAGGTGGTGATGCTAGTGCTGGGGAGATTTATCATTAGCAGAGAGGTTTGACTACAAAATAATGGTAATGCACTTGAATCATCCTGAAACCATCTCGCCCACCATCCCCAGTCCATGGAAAAATTGTCTTCTGTGAAACCAGTCCGTGATGCCCAAAAGGTTGGGAACTGCTGCTTTTTTATTCCAGTCTCAGCAAAGTCAAGTTTTATGTATCTTTAGTAATAGAACAATGTTATTGTATTATAGACATGTTCAGGTTTAGAAACCTTGTATGTCCTTTGGAAGAATTTTCCTCCTCTTTTTTCTTCTTGATATCATACTGTTATTTAACTTACTTTTGTAGCAAATTAAGATACTATAATTCAATATCTGTTTCCTTGAAAGTAAGTAAAACAAACAAAATTGAGACCTTACAAGAATTACTCAGTTACTTGGGTGCTTTGCTTGTCTTCAGAGTATTTTATAAAGTAGCCAGGTAGAGGTTTACCCGTTTCAGCTAGAAAGTGATTTTTACTATATTTGCTTTTATAATAGAGCAGGGAAATTTTGGAAAATATCTTACGAAAGCACTCTTGACATAGGATCATACATACCTTTAAATTTGAAAGCATTGCACATTAATATGTTTGCTCTTGTTTTGGTTCACAACTTAATAATGTCAGATGAAACCATTTATGAGAACTGTACCATAACTATCAGTAGTTAATACTGTTAATTTTATTTTTCTATTATCTTTCTCTGCAGTGAATTTAAAACCCTGTTATCACTTAGTCATATCTGAATATACTTTACAGTTTTTCTCTCCTAGACTGTGGCCCAGTCCACCTTTGCAGTGTAGATACTCTTTTGTGTATTTTCTAGAATTTAACAAATAATACTTAAACAAACACTTAGACAAATAATTGCTTTTTCTTTCATTTTCAACAAACAGACATAGGTATAGACAATCACTAGAACTAATTGTTCCATGTTGCTTTCAGGACAAGCTGCTGCAGGCAAAGAAGGAAATTGAAAAGCACTCTATTAATGATAAACAGGTAAGTCTCTGTCTTTAGTATGCATTCTCTGACATCAGCACACTTCTATAAAGGAGAAAAGGATTACCTTCAACTGTGAATAGTTAACTGAAAGCATATATGCTTTTCTTAATTAAAATTAACACATATTACACTCTTTTTTAAAAATGTAAAATTGTTTGAATTGTCTAGGAACTCAAGTTATACCCCCCCCCAAAAAAGGATTGACTCAACACACATCCACAAATGGTCAAATAACAGAATGTTTTACTAGAAAATGATTTCATTTGAATCATTTATTTAAATGAACTTTATACAAATGCTTAAGAGGAAAGGGGTATTTAAAAGCCTTTTGGATTATGGAATTTTTTGATGAATAAAATGGCATCTATAATATACATTTCAGTATAAAACATAATAACAAATTAATCACCACACACCTATCACCCAGCCTAAGGAATAGAATTTATCAGAGTCTCTGAAGCCCCCTATATGCTCCAAGGCAGCCTCAATCTCCCTTGTCTTGTTCCTAGAGGTACCCCCACCCTGATTTTTGTGTTGTTCCTTCCTTTGGTTTTCTTTACCATTTTATTATATATGCATGTGACCCTGAATTATCTGTTGTTCAGTTGTGTTTTGAACTTTATGGTATCATTCTTATTTATTTACTTATTTTGAGATAGAGTCTTGCTGTCTTGCCCAGTGTACAGTGACATCATCATAGCTCGCTGCACCCTCAAACTGCTAGGCTCAAGCATCCTCCTGCCTCAGCCTCCCCAGTGGCTGGGACTGTAGGCATGCACCACTACAGGCTAATTTTTCTATGTTTTGTAGAGATGAGGTCTTCTCTTACTCAGGCTGATTAACAAACTACTTCATGCTTTCTTGTGCAACTTTATTTCTTTACTTGATATTATTTTAAAAATTCATCTATGTTGCCACATAAACTAGGAGTTCATTTTTTTTAACTGCTGTCTAGTATTGTATGTACAGATTACCTTTTGTTCATCAGTTCCACTATTGGTGGATATTTAGGTTGTTTCCAAAAGTTGTTTCCTTTTTTGTTTGTTTGTTATTGTTTTTTGCTTTCAGAAGAGTTTTCACTGTGTCTCTTTGTATACATGTACAGGAATGGTGCATACCTAGAAATGGAACTGCTGAGTAGTAGTATGATGTGAGTCTTCAGTCTCACCAAGGTGGTCACGGTCCCACCATTTGGATTTCAGTTCCTGTTGCACCACATCCTTGTCAACACTTGGTATTGGCAGACTTTGATTTTTGCCTTTTTGATGAGTTTTAGATAGTATTTCATTGTGGTTTTAATTGCCTTTTCCCCTCTCCAGAATAGGTTAGAGATCTTTCCATGACAATTAAATAAATCTGCCTCATTTTTTAAACTACTGCAGCAGAGTTAAATAAACCAGAGTTTATTTAAATCAGTCCCTTGTTGCTGAGCTGTTCCTGTTCTTTTTTGTTTGTTTTTGCTATTGCAATCTATGCCACGGGTAAAACTCCTCGTCCCTATCTCATGTGTATGTGGGAGTTTTTCTCTATGACTATGGCCTCTGCCTGTAGCCTCTTCTCCAAAACCCACAAGCATTGGAAGAACAGCAACCCCAGCCTCCATTCTTTCCATACTCCTGTAACTTCTGATAGAAAAAGGAGTGTGGTGTAAAACCACACGGATCCTGAATGCTCATGGCCAAGGCCAATCTTGCCTGCTGCCATCACCATCTCTCCCTCTCTTTATCTATTAAAACATGTTAGGGCAGGTAGAAAACTCTTTTCTTTCATATCAAGGAAGGGAGGTTATCAGGCCTGGGGGGCAAAAGTGAGCTTGATCCTTTGTCCTACCAAGCTTATGTGAGCTGTTTTATTTTTTTTGTGCCTTAACTTTTTTTTTTTAATTTTATTTGTCTGTGGTATAGATTTTATTTACAGTAACTGATCTAATACTGTATGAAAAGGCATATTTTAAAAGTAATCATATGATTCCCACTGCCTTTAAAAATGTTTTCTGTGTGAGGATGTCGGGATAGAATCCACTTTCAGCCAAGGGCAACCCCTCTAGACTGGAATACTTCAGGTTATGTTTGTGATCGCGGCATTTACTTTTCTTATAAATTTACATCATTTGGATGGGAGCTCCTTCTTGCATTAAATAAAACTTCCTGCCCTTAAGGCAATGGGTCCCTTTTTATTCAGCCCTTCGGCATAGTTTCTCAGAGCAGGAGAGAATCTTGGACATCGTTAGCTACTGATGGCCTTATTTACAGTGGAGGCCACTGCACCCTTCTCAGGTTCTGCTGGACTAGAAAGTGAAGAGCCAGCATTGTATGTGCACATTGTTTCTGTGTGGATGTGCCGCCTATACACATGTGTTCTCTCTCTGTGTTAGTGTGGCAGCCAGTCTGAAAAAGGAAGAATTAATGGAAAGGCTGAGAAATTGAGAACCCCATTCTGCTTCTTGCGATGACCTCCTTTGGAACTTAGAACGTTCCTCTGTCGGAGATCTAAACTCTGGATCTGAAAACACTACTCGAAAAGGAAAATCAAAAGGGCTCTTGATGTCTTTTTCATAAATTTCTATCAAAGTATGCACCCGAGTCTGTGCTTCCTCCCTTTTTACCTCCTTCCCTTTCTTTTTTTTCTTTTCAAAGTCTAAATGGAATCATTGTCTGTGATAAGAACAGGCTGTGCTCTTCCCCACCATCACTCTGCTACGGCCCCCTGAGCATGGCTGGGTTTGTCCTGGGTTACCCTCTGGGGTCTGTTTGGTGTCTCTTATCCAGATAATTTTGTGAATGGCCTGATCAGCTCCAGAGTCAGGGGTCTCAAGCAAACCTCAGATGCCACTCTGCACCCAACTCAGGTCTGACAGGCCAAGACTGACCCTCAGCCTTCCTCGTCAGATAATGTCCCTCGGTCTACTTGGCTTATCACTGACTCAGTCTTCAGCATGGGCCCAAGCTGAGGTGACTTCTGAAATAGGTGTTTGCTCAACACTTTGTTCTACCTACTGATATTGAATCTCAACAAGGTAGTCATAGCCAGTACTGCTTCAAGGGGAGTATCTTTAAAAACTTATTAGGTTTGTTGTTATTCCTTTTAAAAGTTTCATTGAGATATAATTTATGTATAATAAACCATACCCATCTGAAGCATATAGCTGGATGGCTTTTGACAGATGAAACACCACTGCAATGGGACACAGAGCATTTTCATCATTCCCCAAAGTCTGCCCATGCCCTTTTGAAGTTCTTTCCATCTTCCACTCCTGGCTGCATGGCCCCCAATCTCCCTTTTGTCATTATAGATTAGTGGCATTTCAAGAGGAGCATTTTTACATTTCTTAAACCATTCTTTGGAGTTTGCTTAACTCCAAAAACTGCTAAGAAAATTAGACTCTACTAATTGCATTGTCAGCAGATTTCAAACACTACAATTTGTACATTCAAAATTGGCCTTTATTGAGGAGAATTGCCTTTAATTTTAAAAACATCTTTTTTTTTTTTTTGAGACAAAGTCTCGCTTTGTTGCCCAGGCTAGAGTGAGTGCCGTGGCATCAGCCTAGCTCACAGCAACCTCAAACTCCTGGACTCAAGCAATTCTGCTGCCTCAGCCTCCAAAGTAGCTGGGACTACAGGCATCCACCACCATGCCCAGCTCATTTTTTCTATATATATTAGTTGGCCAATTAATTTCTTTCTGTTTATAGTAGAGATGGGGTCTTGCTCTTGCTCAGGCTGGTTTCGGACTCCTGACCTCAAGCAATCCGCCCGCCTCAGCCTCCTAGAGTGCTAGGATTACAGGCGTGAGCCACCGCGCCCGGCCTAAAAACATCTTTTAAAAATAGTTTTGACGTCTGCATTTTTGATCATTTTTTTTTTCTTTTTTTAACAGGTGGTGCTTTGTATATCAGTTGATGTATGTCAAGACTATAACCAAGTGGAAAATGTCATAAAACAAGTAAGAGGTTGGGCTAATTGGAATGAATGCGCTTGACTTTTGATTGGTTCTTACCATTTGCTGTGTGACTTGGAATTGGTAAATCTTCCCTATAGGTTTAATAGTTTAGATGTTATTTATTAGCATTGATTTGCTGCTGTGGTTTTTCTCTTCTCTTTCATAATGCCTGCTCTAATACTTTTTTCTAGGCGCAGGAGAAACTGGGTCCAGTGGACATGCTTGTAAACTGTGCAGGAATGTCACTGTCAGGAAAATTTGAAGATCTTGAAGTTAGTACTTTTGAAGTAAGTAAAAATGTTCGCTCACTAGGGTGGCCCATGTACTAAAAGTAGAATAAGCCATGGGTAAAGGCTTTAAGACTGAAACCATTGAATGCATTCGGATGTTCATGGAAGTTTGAGAGGACCAGAAGAAGGCTGAACAAGGTTTTGGTCACAGTGCCATGACCATCTAACCTTAAGAATTTAGACGAGTTTCTCAGCCTTGGTTCTCTCAGCTGTGAAATGGGGTTGAAACCTCTAACCTGACACAGATAACTTCAACACCAACTTCAACTTCAACTTCACCGAGGTCATATTTTCAAGAGAGCACTCGATAATCCAAGAGATGTTAGATGTTCAGGTCAAGTTCACATTATTAGCAAGGAGAAACCAAAACATTTGGAGGACAGACTTGCTAGACTTCTCAAATAAAGGTTAAAAAATAACGCATCTATTGATGTTTCTATTTTTAAACAGATTTTCCAGGGAACCTTTCTTAGTAATTTATTTTAGCATCAAAAAATGGACATTAGATTTGAAATATTTTTAAGTGCACAACATTTTTTAGTTGGCAGCACATCAGCCATCTTTTTCCTAATGTTCTCTTGAGTCTTCATTGTAATAATGTTTTTGTTTTTTTTTTTCTTTTTTTGAGTCAGAGTCTTACTCTGTTGCCCAGGCTAGCATGCCATGGCGTCAACTTAGCTCACAGCAACCTCAAACTCCTGGGCTCAAGCAATCCTACTGCCTCAGCCTCCCGAGTAGCTGAGACTACAGGCATGCGCCACTATGCCTGGCTAATTTTTTCTATGTATTTGTAGTTGGCCAATTAATTTCTTTCTATTTTTAGTAGAGATGGGAACTCGCTCTTGCTCAGGCTGGTTTCAAACTCCTGACCTTGAGTGATCTCCCCGCCTCGGCCTCCCAGGTAATAATGGGTTTTGAATGCTTGACCTTGTAAAGTTAAATTACATTCCACTTTGGAGGAAAAGAGACACTGAACCAGTAGCACAGACCTCTTTGTTGCTTCTGGTAGGCTGGGGAAAGCACCCTTAACCCTGTGGTTTACTTAAGTCAGGAGAGTCAAGAGGTAGACACAGGCAGAGTGATGGAACTCAAGCATCATAAGACTCCTTTATCAAGTAGGCATAAAAGAGTGCTGTCTAGGCCTGTGTGCCTTCATCTGTAAGGAGCGGAAGGCAGATTTCCAAGATTATGCCACTATCTATATAAAGGATCAATTAGAGAAAATGGTTTTTATAGTAGTTATAGACATGAAGTGATCAAGCAGAAGACTTGGAAGGTAGCAAGAAAAAGAGGAATAGGTGTGTGAATGTGTGTGTGAGGGTCTGTGCGTGTGTGCACGCAAGTGTGTGAGAGGGTGTGTATGTGCATACGTGTGCAAGATGATAGGAAGGAGAATCGGCAGAGTCATTTGACTAAACGGGGATACAGTGGACTGAGGAATATGGAGGTGCATGATTGTGATAAATAAATGCACAGCTGTAATGTCAGGACCTCAGGAAGTGGGGTGTGTCTGTTGGGGGCAGCAGGAGTGGGGATTGTCTGATGGAAGCGCAGGATAATTGAGAGGTTTTGTGGAGGTGTGTGATTGTGAACAGGAAGAGAAGAAACTGAGGTTTTAATAACAGGTGAATGTGTGTAGGTATCAATGGCAAGGAGAAATGTGAAGCAGGTGAGATGAGGGAAGACATAGAAATAGAGAGAGAGAGACTATAACATGAAGCATGTTGAAATATAAAAACATGCACAATTTTCTTTGTAAAAAACTAACTTTACTCTTAACCTTTAGTCTCCATTCACACTGCTATTTCCTTCTTTCTTTCTTTCTTTTTTAAAAAAAATCACAATTTATTTCTTTTCTATGACCACCATCATCTTTCCACACCTGTGCCCACCCACATGGACTATTTGTTGTGCTATTTCCCAGCAGCAGGGTACAATCAGAAAAAAAAGGTAGGCTTTGGCATCAGGTTAAACCAGTTTCAAATCTTAACCCCAATGGTTCTAAGTCTGACCATGTACTAGCAAAGCATTCTGTTTTCTTCTGGCGTCAGCTTTTTTTCCAGCCTCAGCTTCCATCTCTGTAAAATGGATATAGAGCTCACAGAGCTGTGAGGATTAAGTAGCGTAATGTCTGCCCATGTCAGCTGTTTAGTAAACATTAATCTCCTTCCCCTTTTATTCACTCAATCCACAGATATTCGGCAGAGTGGCTAGTGTGCCAGTGTTGTTCTGGGGGTGGCTTGGTGAGCGAGGAAATAAAGTCGTGGTCTACGTAAGGTAGGGCAGGCCATGATGGGCAAGCAGATAAGCAATAGAATTATTTTTAAGTTTTCTTTTGTCCTTTCACTGTCTGTGCTTTGTGTGTTCATTAGACCTAAGAGGCCAGTGTCTCAGTCTCGTGTTAGAGGCTTCGCTGGGAAGTCTGGTAGCTTTCTGAAGGGTTATTGTCTGGGCCTTATCTCCGGGGGAAGTTTCAGTGTCAGTATCTGTAGACTTTGTCTGCTGGGTTGGTTAGAAGCCGGGAGAAGAGTCTTCCTTCTCCTACCTAGGAAGAACAGGCCCGTCCATGGTGGAGCTGGGGAAGACAGCTGGCCTCTCAGTGTTCAGTGTGTAGACAGACTTTCACTTAAACCTCTCACTTAATCTAGACTTACTCTCTCCAGAAACTAAATCTCCAGTGTCCTCCAGGCCAGAAGAGGGGCACAGATCTCCTCTATGGGGAGGAAAAAGGCATCTAGAATCTGACTGCTTTTTTCTTTTTGTCGTTGTCACACGTCGATTTCTTTAAATTGAGGTGAAATTCATATAAAATTAACCATTTTAAAGTGAACAGTTCAGAGGCATTTTTCAGATTCACAGTGTTATGAGACCTTCTCCTCTATCTAGTTCCAAAACATTTTCATCGCCCCAAAGGGAAACTCTGTACCTACTAAGCAATTATTCCCCATTCCTCGCTCCCGCCCCTGGCCCCTGGGCCCCAACAACCACCAAGCTGTATTCTGTCTCTCCAGATATTTTATATAAATGGAATCATATGATATATGCCCTTTCGTGTCTGGCTTCTTTCACTTAGCGTAATGTTTTGAGGTTCATCCACATTGTAGAATGTATCAGTGCTTCATTCCTTTTTACAGGGTGATAATATTCCATTGTGTGGATATACCACATTTTGTTTATCTTGCTGACATTTTGTTTGTTGATGGACATTTGGGCTGTTTCTAGCTGACTGCTTTTTAAACAGATTCGTAGTATGGACTTTCAGCCCTGTGTCCACCCCCCTACCCTCCATACCAGAGATACTTGGTGTGGCTTGAGCCTGTTGGGCTCTCTGATACAATCCTGTTTCTCAGTTTCTCCCACTTAGCTTTCATTTTCCTGTGGTTGCCTAAGTTAGTTATCACTTGTCATTCTGTTCTTCAGCTTCCTAAAGGTTATTGCTGCTGTTATTTTATTAATTATTATTGATTGATTGACTGGTTGAGGCAGGGTCTCACTTTGTGGTCTGAGCATGAGAGCAGTGGCATCATCGTAGCTCACTGCAACCTCAAACTCCTGGGCTCAAGTGATCCTCCTGCCTCAGCCTCCGAGTTGCTGGGGACTACAGGTACATGCCACCACACCTGGCTAGCTTTTCTATTTTTTGTAGAGATGGGGTCTTGCTATGTTGCCCAGGCTGGTCCTGCCTGAACGCCTAACTTCAATCCACCTGCCTTGGCCTCCCAAAGTGCTAGGATTATAGGCATGAGCCACTGTGCCTAGCCCATTGCTTTTATTTTTATTTCTATATTCATTGTTCTTATGGGATCTTGCCTTAAAAAAAATTTCTTTGTTAAGATTTTAATGGATTCCCTAAAGGGTGCCAATATAAATACATGGATTTAGTGTACCATATTTTTTCAAATACTTTTTAAGAACATTTTTATTATCAACATAATATAATGGTATTAAAACACATGTTGAGTAAAAAAAAGAGAATCCCAACATCCTAACACAATCACGATTTTCTGTATTTCATTGGTTTTGCACCTGAGCTTGTGTACTTTTATTAAATGTTTAAAATAGTTACAGTCACAGTCTGCCTTCTGCTTTTTCTCAACTTAGAGCATAGTTATTTCCCCATCTCTCTCAGTGTTTCTGGTCATCATTTCAAAAAGTTACCTAATATTCTCTTAAGTTAATATATCATGATTGACTTCAAACCCCCAGTTGAAGTGTTTAGTGTTACATGATGATCTAATATTGTTAAAAATATTTGAATATTTGAAACATTTTAATGCAAGTAATAGAGAAACGTTTTAATGCAAGTATTCTTAGATTTTCAAGTTAAGATTTAAGATATTTAAGAGCTCTCAGGATGAGGAAAAAATTTATTATTAGTCTCTATATGAGCTCTTATTCACATAATATAAGAGCCAGTGTTTTGTGAGTTCTTATTTGAGCCAGGGGTTGTGCTAATGCTTAACTTGTGTTTTCTCCTTGAATCCTTGTAAACACCCTGTGAGTTACTACCAATATTAACCTTGTTTTCAGCTCAGAAAATGGGTGGAGTGTCTGACTCTCTTACTCATCATCAAATAGCCAATAAATGGTAGAGCCAAGGCTTGAAACCAAACTCAGTACTGTTAACCACTGTCCTATTCTCTTTGTGGTCTTTTTTAGCTTAGAACTAAGGGCTAGAAATATTTGGAAGCTCTTTCCTAAAATTATCTTTCAAGAAGTATTACCTGCAACATGCTGTATACTTTTTATAAGGAGAAAACTAATATTGACCGGTTTTCAGCAAAGACATAACTGCTGTTATTATGAGAATGCAAGATTAGATTGAAATAGGCTTTACATGGTAGGTCCTGAGGCTTCAGTGGTAGGCTTCATGTCACATCCCATTTGCAGCATCACTTATTCATTCTTTCAACAAATCTAAGCAGAGCAGGTTGGCTCACACCTGTAATCCCAGCAACTCAGAAAGCTGAGGTGAGAGGATCTCTTGATCCAAGGAGTTCAAGGCTGTAGTGAGCTATGATCAGCTGTACTATAGCCTGGGCAAGAGAGTAAGACCCCATCTCTTAAAAAAAACAAAACCCCAGGTCCGTTGAGCTTTCACTGAAGAACTTAAATCTGGAAAGCAGACTAAATTCGAGGTGAGTGCAGCCTTGAGGCTTTTAACCTCATTTACTCCTCATGCAGCCTCTTTGTTCTCTGCAGAGATTAATGAGCATCAATTACCTGGGCAGCGTGTACCCCAGCCGAGCAGTGATCACCACCATGAAGGAGCGCCGGGTGGGCAGGATCGTGTTTGTGTCTTCCCAGGCGGGACAGCTGGGACTATTCGGCTTCACGGCCTACTCTTCATCCAAGTTTGCCTTACGGGGATTGGCTGAAGCTTTGCAGATGGAGGTAAACATATTCGTTTCTGTATTTATTCCTCCCAGCTCAGCCATATACATTCCTCTTTAGTTTTGGAGCTTCTTTACATATTACTGTATTAAATTCGAGATTTGTAGATTTGACATTAGTGAAAGAGAATTGACTCCAACCTGAGTTTTGCAGTTAACATTTTTTCATTGCGTGAAATTATAGTTATGATTTATTGCGTGAAATATAGTTATGATTTTCATTGCGTGAAATTATAGCTATGAATTATAGTTATGACAGATGCAAAATGGTTATAGGGTTTTTGCCCGTTTAATTTGATACACACAGAGTACCAGTAATATCTTCATATTGTATTGGTCCAGTACTATATGAGCATGGGTAAAGTTAACCAGATATTTTATTCTATGGAGATTTTTCTTCAACCAAAAGATCTGTTCTTGTGACTGAATAATAAAATAAGGGAAGAGCTTGAATCAGCTACTGTCTAAATTCTTAGCTTGTAGACAAGTCATTTAACTTGCTTTCAGTTTTCTCATCTGTCAGATGAGAGGGTTGGAATAAAAAAATCATTTGGCTCTCTTACTACTTATATTTTCATATCCTCAGGAAATGTTGAGGAAAGTAGATGCTTTTTATTTTCACAGTTAATAGAACATTTTGTGGAAGAAGGGCATAGTTAGGATTAGTACCAAAGTAAGTGTTTGTCATGATGTATAGAACCTTATACCTGAGCTGCATGAAGTAGACTTCTTAATCATTGTCACATGGGGATGCTTAGAGAGCATCACATATATATCTATATCACATACAGAAAAAGGCAAGGTAAAGTTCTTTGTTATTGCTATACACAGTTCCAAGACCCATAGTGGATGCCTGAAACTGCAGATAGTACCAAACCCTATATATACTATGTTTTTTGCTATATATACATACCTATGATAAAGTTTAATTTATAAATTAGACACAGTAAGAGATTAACAACATAACTAATAATAAAACAGAACAATTATAACAGTAGACTATAATAAAAGTTATGTGGATGTGGTCTCTTTCTCTCAAAATATCTTATTCTACTATAATCACCTATTTTTGGACCTTGGTTGACTGCAGGTAGCTGAAACCACAGAAAGAGAAACCGCAGATAAAGGGGGACTACTGTATGCTGAAATATAACATTACATCATGATGTTCAAAACCTAGAAGAGAATTCGTTGTTTGGCCCTCTTGTACTAAGAGGGGGCTTTTGGGAAACCTGGTTAATGACTTAGATCATGGGTTGGTAAAAGTGAAGGACCAGATTGTAAATATTTTAGGCTTTGAAGGCTAAATGGTGTCTATCACAACTACTCAAGTTTGCTGTGGTAGTAGGAAAGCAGCCATAGTAGATAATATATAAATGAATAGGTGTGGCTGTGTTCCAATAAAACTTTATTTATAAAAACAGGCAGAGGGCCAGATTAGGCATATAGGCCATAGATTGCCAGCCTTATTTAGAAGATCCTCAGAAGGGACCTTTATGGTGTATGATGGAGTGCCACACTGCCTAGATAATAGGTGAGTACTGCAGTACAGATGAGTTGGATCAGCGGCTGAGTCCTGATGCGCTACTTGGGGACTGATAGACTGGGCCATTATCATACCAAAGGAACCAGCCACAGATTCCATCGTTAACAACTGGTTTAATACTCTTAATGAATAATAGACCATTACAATATGCTTAGCCAATAGGGCACACATGGCTATGAACTTTCAAACAAGAATTCTGATTTTTTTTTTTTTTTTGCATTCTTTATTTTGAAAAAGTACCTTTGTGAATAACCATTTTATTTTTATCACAGTTTTGGGGGTTTTTTTTGTTTGTTTGTTTTTTGAGAGAGGTCTCACTATGTTGCCCAGGCTGATCTCAAACTCCTGGCCTCAAACAGTCCTTGCACCTCGGCCTCCCAAGTCTGGGTTTACAGGCGTGAGCCACCACATCCAGATTTATCACAGTTTTGTGAACTATGTGAGGTAGATGTTGTCATGCCACCTTTTAAATGAGAAAACTGAGTTTTCTATAAATTCAGTGAGTTTCTCAAAGGCACATAGTTGCTTAATGACTAATAAAAACAAGGCCCAAGCTCTTGACTGCACATCTCTTTTGCAGCAGGTGATGCAGGTCAGAGCTTGCTTAATTCATCCAGTTAGTTGCCTCAGCCTTTTACTTCGGTCTCAGACTCCATGTAAGTGAAGGTGTGTTTTGGAGATGAAAAATTTGCACATTAGGGCTTTTTGCAGAGTTGTGTCCAGATTCACTAATTTAGAGCAAAACCCAAATCTGGGTCGCCTGGTTTCACTTCAGGTAGAGCGGAGATGCTAATAAAGAAGAGGACAAAGAAAGTGAATTGCTAGTATAGAGAGAGTCCCCTCAGCCTCCCTGTGACACGTGCAATTCCCACGCTGCAGAGAGCTGGCCTGGACTTTCAAGTTGGCTTGACTTCTGTCCATATTTGGACTGCATTAAAAATGTCCTCACTTAGCTATGATCAAGCCACTGCACTCTAGCCTGGTGACAGAGTGAGGCTCTGTCTCAAAAAAAAAAAAAGTTCTCACTTGAACAAAAATTAAAATTAATCTATACCATGAAAAATAGTTTTAGGGGAAAATAAATTTAGTCATCAAAATCTATTTCATTCGTAGTAAGGCTTGCATCAAATAAATTGTTTCCCTACGAATTTATGGTAGTGTTTTTTAGAAACCTGGATAATTTGATCAAGGTGGTTGTGTTTTCTATAAATGAAATCTTATATAATTGCTCAAAGTCTAAGTGCTTTTGATGATCTTTTTTAGTTCAATTAACTTTGGGGTCTTCCTGTCTCCCTCTCATCGCCCCCAAACTAAGGCAGGGCCCTGCCAGTATTGTTGTAGGTACAATGAGTAATTTTGAAAGGATACTTTGTTGGCATTTTTTTTTTTTTTTTTTTTTTTTTTGAGACAGAGTCTCGCTTTGTTGGCATTTTTTTTTTTTGTCTTTTTTCTTACTCAGTCTTTTAGGAGCGAATATATTTTTTAAAGATTTTAAAAGGTTATCTTTTTGGAAAGCAGACTTCTGAGGTGGGTAATAGCTAAAGACATGTTAACAGAGATCAAGCCAAAAAAACAAAAAAAAGTAGCTGTCTCCTTTTTGCGTATCTTACCCCTATCATGCCCCTCCCCTGCCTTTGTCTCTACCTGCTATAATAGGAAAGTAAGCTAAAGCTTAAATTCTGGAGTTTGTGTAAACAGCTATAATCTTCTCCCAGCCACCTGTCTTTGTTCTGATGGAACGAGGAACTACACATTCTAGGTGGATTATTTTGATAATAAATTCATTCTTGAGCCAGTGGTCTGTTGTCTTTCTGTTTAAGGTTGAGGCCAGGCAGAAGGGAGAAAGTGGTGATAGCAGGGTGGGAGTGGGGCACAGCGGGGGGACAGAGAGCAGCCAGGCGACAGGCACAAGGAGAAGCAGTGGCTAGGTCAGCTAGTGAAGACCTGGCTTATCTATTCTTAGAAAAAGTAGTGTCTCAGGGAGTGTCTCACTGTCTTACCATGAGCAAGTGAAGCCAAGCTACCCTCATTTCCTTTTTTTATAGGGTTATGAGATCGGTAGATTGAAGAAAGGTGTAAATATAGATTGGTGTATTCGGCTTTTAGCAAATTATTTGAGCAAGAGTTTCAGGAGACTAGAATCTCCATGAAGGCAGGGATTATGTTTGTTTGTTCACATTCATATGCTTCATTAAGAATGATATTGGCACATAGTAGTGATTGAGTAAGTATACATTGGATGAATAAATGCAAGACTGCATAAATGGTCAAGTGACCAGCCACCAGAGGTATTCAGCCTTAGACTGGCAGTCGTTCGGCTTGTTGGTCATAGAAAGGATACCAGCCCAGAGCAGGGCTGGACTGATTTCTCCTGCCCCCACGACAAAGCTGTTCTGAAAAGCTCTGTATAACCTCTGGCAATTCAGCCAAAATCTTGAGTTTGAGAAGCAGTGCTTTGACATTAGCTTAGGCACCACAATCCTTGCTTCTGAGGAACAGCACAGAAACAACCGCGTCTGAGCAGTCAGGCTCAGTCTCTGTAGAGGCTAATGACCGTGGATGGGCTGTTTTGTGGGGTTTTTCTCTGGTCTGTGCACAGTACAGGGCAAGGCTGTGGGAAACATTTTTTTTTTTAAAGCCACTCTCTCAAAAACAGTGGAAGAGAAGTTGCTTGCTCATCAGGCTCATTGCCTGGCCCCAGTCCAGAGCTATTTCTGAGTGTAGCTGGGCCATGCAGCTGCACGCCTCAGTGATGCCGAGCGGACGGGCTGTCCCACGCCCTAGTTGCATTAGAACAGAACCAACAAAGACACCTCCCTTTTGCTACTGTGCTTTCCAGGGTGGCTGGCCAGGATCTGCTGATATGCTTCTGCAGGCTTCCCCGACCCCTGCAGCTCCTGCCACAAGCCTCGGAACTGTACTTCACTAAGGGGGACCTAGGGAGCAAAGGGATCCATGATCAGACAGGACCCTGGGTGCTCTGTGAAGCTGTTGCGTGAGGCAGCGGTGTTGTTGTCTGTTCTCAGCTCAGGTACCCAGTGCCTCTCCACTTCCAGATCCCCTGGGTGTTTTCATGGGGACCAAAACTGAGCCAGTAGCAAACAGAAATCATGGCAAAGAGATTCTGATGGTATGAGCCGTTGCCCTAATTACCAGGGCAAGATAAGAGTGTGTAGCAGGGCGGTTGCTGAGCAGAGTCTTTGGGAAGGGCGTGTCTGGTATGCCCAGCAGAAGAATCTGTGATTCTGTGGGGGCGTGTTTATGAGTAGGTGTGGAGGCATGGTGGGGAGGGAAACAAGGGTAATAAGCTGTTCCCAGTTTCGAGTATCAGAGGAGTGAGATGGAACTTTAGATAAGACAAAAGAGTTCCTTTATGTAAACGTAGGCTGAGGTGGTTCACAGGGAGGTGGTTGGCTGGTCTGACAGCAGGGGTTGCAACCAGCAGGAGGGTGTTCTCTGTTGGTTCTGTGAAGAAGGAAGCGACTCTTGACCTCTTAATGGTCAGGGGTGGTTGTGCAGGGAATTCTCAAATAAGCAAACTTCTTAGGGACAGATACAGTTCTAGACTGGGCCTGGGGAGCACAGCAAGGCCACAGGGGAAGGGATTTTAATGACTTTAAGCCTACTTTGTAGATATCAACAGAAGCAGCCTGAAGGGAAAACAAATTTGCAGTCTGGGGGAGGAGGGAGGAGCAGGCCAGTCCCACTGCTTTGGCGAAGTGCTTGAATGGTGTGCAGTGTTCAGGGAGAAAGTGAACAGACCTTTTTTTTTTAAATGCTGCCTGGCTCTCCTGGTTAGACAGCTCCCCAGGCCTCTGCTTAGGTGGCCAGAGTGGAGGACACTGAGGAGGAGGTGATTTGCTGTACTTTTCGGATCAGCTGAGATAGGGATGAGTTTTCTGCCTCCATTTCAGAGTCATCTTTGTGGAGCGGAGTTTCTCGATGCAATTGGTGGTACTTCTCCACTCATGGAACAACCCTGTTGGTCTCACCACAGTGTGAGAATCAGGACAGCCAGTGCAGGTTGGCAGTGCAGGGCCTCAGGTTTTGTCCCATTCACTGAAGGTGCATGTGTCGTTTCTGAAATGCAGGTGAAGCCGTACAATGTCTACGTCACAGTTGCCTACCCGCCAGACACAGACACCCCTGGGCTAGCTGAAGAAAACAAAACAAAGGTCAGTATTCCCACATGTCCCATTTTGAATCTTTAATGTCGCAAACCCACTTTTCTAATTTTCTTTCTACTCTTCAGCTCACACTTGTTTTTGTCAGCCAGCAACGTCCATCAAGTGTCTGTCAGGTGCAGGGCACCGAGCTGGTTTCTGACGACCTTCCTGAAGTTCTCCAGGCAAATCTTCCTTCTTTCCTTCCTCTCTTCCCTCACCCCCTTTTCTTAAAGTTTAATTTAAATTTTTTTTCAAATTGTTACCAGAGACATATGTCACACAGTTTTAGAGGTCCAATATCAACCCTTAGCCTCATCTACCCCGTTCCTGATTTCTGCTCCCAAAAGGTAGCTGTTTATTTTAACTAACATGTTTATACTGCTATTTTTTTTAAGATATAGAAATTATTCATTGACTTTCTGGTGTGGAAGATAAAATTTAAGAATCATTTCTGTTCCCCACTCCCTATGTCAGGGGTCCTCAAACTTTTTAAACGGGGCCAGTTCACTGTCCCTCAGACCGTTGGAGAGCTCGCACTGTGGGCCCAGGGCGAGTCAGCTGCTAAGCAGGACAGGCAGCGGTGGCAAAAACAGCCAGCGGGCTGGATAAATGTCCTAGGCGGGCGGCCCTAGAGGGCGGGTGGCCTGTGTTTGAGGACGCCTGCTGTACTCCCTCCATCACTGGTTAATCAGGTTCAGTGTTTAAAGTTTTATAATGGGACTTTATAAACATTCTTCATACCTGAGCCACTCTATAATGGCATTTCCTTTCTTGCCTTTTCATTTGCTTAGCTTTGTGTGTATCTATTAATATAACTAATTCAACCCCAGATTCAGGCAGACTGAGAATCTCCTTTTGATTCATTTGAGCACATGGGTATTCTGTTAATTTCACTCTTTTTTCCTCAAAGACGTTTCTTCTGGGGTCCTCCTGCTTCCTGGTAATTCTAGGTCTGCTGCCTAATGGTGGTCTCAGGACTTGTCTTCACCATCATTCTGCAAGTTCCCCTTGCCTTTTCCTTTGGTGGATCCTGTATGTTTCACTTTTTTGGTTTATCTACTCGTTTGGTGGATCCGTTAACTTCCTGAGAAAAGCACATCAGAGGTAACATTTTTTTTTTTTAGAGTGAAAATACCTTTGTTTTCACTTTATTTTTGATGGATTGTTTTTTTCGGTATAGCATTATAGTTTGGAAGTAATATTTCCTAGATTTTTGTGGGTGTTTATTGATATCTAACTTCCAGAGTTTCCATTGGTAATCTGATGCCATGTGGAGTCCCAACCCTTTGCATAGGACCCATTTATCTTTTGAAAACGTTTTATCCCTTTCTGTCTTTACTTAATGTATTTTGGTGTGGAACCATCTCATTCCATATACTAGATACTCAAATGAGCTCTTTTATTTTGTCAACTCACGAACTTTGTTTCTGGGACTTTTTATTATATTCTTTGATAATTTCTTTCCATCCCAATTATTTTAAGTGTTCATTGTTTCTGGAGCTTCTGTTACTCAGATATTGAACTTTCTAGGCTGATCCTCTAATTTCTTTTCTCTCATTTTCTATCTCTTGGTCTTTTTCTTCTACTTTCTAGTCTTACTAAGTTTATCCTTAAACTTTTCTGTTGAAATTTTTACCTCTGCTGACTTCTGTAAAAATTCTTCCAGATATCATTTCTCTGAATAATTTAGAAAGTTTTTGTTATAGCTTCTTGCCTTGTTTTATGGATTTTATATTTTCTCTTATTTCTAAGGATATTTATTCTGGGCTTTTGGTCTTGTTTTTATTATTGTTTTCTTATTTAAAGTTTTCCACTATAACTTGTTTTTTCTGTTTCCTCTGAGTTCCTTTTTATCTGTTGTTGTTATCTTGGGCTTCCTCAAATGTCCAGTGATCCTTGGTTGTCCACATTTAAGAGTGAGGCTCTGGCTTCTCAACTGTTTATTTTACCATAGGGGGATCAGGAGGAATGCAGCCACTTCTTTAGCATTAGATGATTGCTCTATGTCAGCAGCTGCCCACCTTCCCTCAGGGTTTGAACAATTTCCCTAGTGAGGAATCATGTAGTCTTCAGCCCTGGGGAGAGTAAGACCTGCTGTCTGTGTTGTGAGAGCCAAGCAGGGTCACGGGGGAGAGCTCACCATTTAGTACCAGTTTCCTACAAGGTGTCACAGATCTACTCTTGGTAGTGGCTGCTGTTCTAGCTTGAAGAGCCTCTGATTAGTAAACTTCTGATTTTCTGCCATTGTCAGGGAGATGATTTGGGGTCTGATGATTTGGGTCTCCATAGCACTTTCCACGGCCGGACATACCCATTGCACAAAATGACTGCCAACAATCACCCTGAGCTGAACACAAGTGTCAGGCTTTGTTACAAACACCCTCTTTGCCTTAGTGACACAGTAGTCACTCTCAAAGCAAACCAGTAAGTGAAGTGGGAAGAAAGGAATCAATCAGAACTTACCACCTTGCACTGTGGCCGATTTTAGTTGTAGGTTTTTGTTTTCTTCCCTTTTATAGTAATACTTTGTAAGTGTGAATCTCCATAGCATAAAAAAATGGCACTTATGCTCCATAGACTGTACATTTGCAGAAAGATGTTTATGATTTAAAAGCCATTCTTTTCTCTTTGACTCTGCCTCTTTTAAAATTACTACTATTTCAAAGAAGTAAATTTAAGCCAAATGTGCTGTCTTAGAATAAGCAGAGATCTGTTAAGCAGATTTGCAACATTTGGTATGCAGTCTTTTAGTTTGAAGCCAAAGCTGACAAAGGGTGGTGATTTCTCTCTTAAGACTTGCTTCTGATGTTGATTAAGTTGGGGTTTTTTTCCCCTCCAATAAAATTTTGGGTCAGACTTGTTTGGGTAAATAAAATTTGATGTTGTTCTATGTGCCCCTTAGGGGGCGCCATAGTGCTTTTAAGGCTACATGTTTATGTCAACTTGGTGGTCTGGGAGAATGGGAATAGTGGCACCTTCAAAAGGGCCCTTCTCTTAATTCAGGTTCATCAAGAAATACTTGACTTTTATGGAATGCTTTACTTTTCTATTTTAAGAAAATATATTGTTTTTTATTTTCTTTAATTTTTTCAAGACAATGTAGTAAATACAATTTATAGTCTCATGCAGTTTAAGGCTTTAGTTTGAAACTCCTAATCAAAAGTCTTTTTTAAATAATTTTTGAGCACACATGTTTAAATCACCACAAAGAATAATCAAAGATAAATGGGGAAAAAAAAAAGACCCTGCCCACAAGAAACTTAGGAGGTAAAAATGTAAATACACACATGGCTAATATGTGTGTAATATAAACACAATGTATATTATGGCAGAAATGTTCAAAGAAAAGAGAAAGAGATTACTCCCAGTTAAGAATTCAGGAAAGGCTTTTTGAGCTAGATGAGAGTTGAGATGACCTATTGAAGAAGAAATAGCCATGGTTTGGAGTCTGAAGCACCAACCTAGAGCATGCAACTGAACTGGGGGCCAATCCACGTTGTCTAGTAGGTGGCTCCTTTTATCGTCCTATTGCTTTGCCACCTCTGCAGGTCCTTTAAGAAACAGCTACAGTTGAACAGGGGCTGGGTTGGGGCTCTCATTGTCCAGGGCCTTAGCTCTGTCCCCAGAGCGCAGTCCTCTGCCGGCCTGAGAGTATGGTCAGATGGAGTGCTGGTCACGGGACACAGGGTCTAGCCTTTGCATAAGCACCATCAGTTAGGAGGAGTCAAAGAGGGGGTCCTTCTGAACTTGTATCCAGTGATGTGTTTTCGCTTTAGCTTCCATGGTCCTCATTGGAGCTGAGACTACACATGTCCTAAGAGAATGATTAGGGCCTCCTTGTCTTGCCTCAGCTACTAGGCTAAATTTTACATATTAACCAGGTTGAAACTGATTAGAATCCAGATGGGCCTTATTCTAAAAAATAGGAATCTTATCAGAAGTGGAAGATTGGAATTATGTATAAATCATGGAACTATAAAATAATTTATTTTTTGATGTAATGGGCAATAATGATATTGATATATACATTTTTTTCCACCTTTAGCCTTTAGAGACTCGACTCATTTCAGAGACCTCATCTGTTTGCAAACCAGAACAGGTGGCCAAACAAATTGTTAAAGATGCCATAGTAAGTAAAATCTTTGTTGTGTTTTTTATACTATTTGTAGTTGTAGTACTACACTGCTGGAAAGATATTTGTCCAAAGACTTATTTCAAAACATAAATTATTATAATTTTTTAGTCAGATTCATTGTATCTAATATTGGACTCTACTTTTGTTCACTTTAAGATTTTATTGTTAGTAGGTTCCTGGAAACTAATTATATACTTTAACCTTAGGAACAGATTTACCAGTAAGGATGTCTGGGGACTTTGGTTATTTAAAAAGAAAATGAGGCCAGGTGTGGTGGCTCATGCCTGTAATCCCAGAGCTTTGGGAGGCCGAGGCAGGAAGATTGCTTTAAGCCAGGAGTTTGGGACCAGCCTGGGCAACATAGCAAGACCCCATCTCGACAAAAAATAAAAACATTAGCTAGGCATGGTGGCACGTGCCTGTGGTTCTAGCTACTTGAGAGGCTGAGGTGGAAGGATCACTTGAGCCCAGGACTTCGAGGCTGCAGTGAGCTATGGTTGTGCCACTACACTCCAGCCTGGGTGGGCAGGCTCTCCCACAAGACCTTGTCTCTAAAATAAAAAAAATTTTTTAAAAGAGATTTTTCTATAATATGTAAACACTATATATTTTATACTATATACTATATGTATATTGTTGCCTTCTTTCTTTTTTCCCCACAGTACTTTTAGTTTTAGATTATTTCAGATACCTTATTGCCAGGCTTCTTGTTTAAAGATTTTTCTTTCCACTTCCAGCTTCCCAGTATCATTTTCCAAAAAGTTAACTTATAAGAAAGCACGACCAGCTCACTGGATCCATCACCCGTCCTCCCAGCTGATGTGCTTTTTGGGCTACTAAGTTTACTTACAATCAAAAAGGGTATCTTTAGAAGCCATGTGCTATTTTGTAGAACAGCGTATGTGCCACATTCTTTTTTACAATCATCCTGGCAGTACTCTGTAAATGGTCAAAAAAAAAAAAAAAAAAAGAAATACAATCATCCTGTAACCCACATGCAGAAAAATATATGTTTATGAGGGGTGTCTGTAAACCACATTGAATTTGGAAAATCTTTAGGCCCATTGGAATGAGGGTGTAAGCACATGGCGGGTCAGCCCTGAAGTAGCCTGAGTACTATTGCATCAGGCTGGACTGAGCAGAGTAAAAGAAATACCAAACCCGTCACACAGGTGTGAAGGACTCTTCCCTGAGTACGCTAAAAGGCATAGGAAGATGGCACAAGTGGCTTGCGTGGAACTTTGTTTTTCCTGCTTATCTCAAATAAAAAGAAACACTCAATGTTTTTAATCATCCTCAGTAGCTCGTAGTGTTTTGGCAGGATTCATTTAATCTGGTGGTTTTCAAACCTTTTCTTTTCTTGACCACCGTACACTCTTAAAGGTTGTTGACAATCCCAGAGAACTTTATTTACACAGGTTATATTGATTGGTATTTGCCATATTAGAAATTGAAACTGTAATTTAAAAAAATATATTAATTTATTTAAAATGATAATAAACTGATTGCATTTTAATGTGACCTTTTTTTAAAACAAAAATTACTATTTTTCAAAACAAAAATTCAGTGACAGGAGTGGCATCTTTCACATTTTCACCAGTCTCTTTAAGGTCTGTGTTAATGGGAGACAGCTGGATTCACATAACTGCTTCTGCATTCAATCTGTTGTAATATGTTGTTGTGATTGAAGAATATGAAGGAAATCCAGCCCTACACAGATATGGAGTTGGACAAAGGAGGAGTATTTTACTAGGCTTTGTAGATCATTGTAGACATTCTTTTTTTGATATCAAACCCAAACTCAACAAATGGTAGTTTCTTAAAAGTTAGTTACAATATAGAATTGGAAACCACATCAATGAACTTTTTGTTCTCTGTTACATTAAATTCCATTAGTCTGCCTTGCACTTTGAATGGATCTTTTAACCATTCATGATTTTGTAACATTATGCATTAGTCATTTGGAAAATATGGGTTCACTGAATGACCAAAAAAAATTACATTCGTCAATATCAATGCTGGTTTCATCATAAAAGTCTGTATGTGTTGAGAAGCTGACAGTCTCACAATGGCAGAGTCTAGTTTTCACAAATCTTAATTTTTTCTTGAAAGCTCAGATTTTAACATTGACCACATGTGTGGCCAGTTGTTTTCCTAAAGCAGCAGGCTCACTTTATTATTTTCCACAAGTCTGCTATGTACGCAAGCAAGTCTGGAAAAAGCAGCAGGTTTAGCTCTTGACTTAAACAGTTGCACAAGGGCTTTTCTTCCAGGCGCCCATCATTCTTTGGTATGCAACTTGGCATAAGCGCTTTGTGCCTATTTCTCATTTGTCACACGAGGTATTAGCCTTTGGAACCCATGTCATCAAGGGTTGTGATTTAATAAAGTGACGAATTTTATTGCTTTATCAAGAACATTTTAAAACAAAACTGACACTTTTAATTTTTTAAAGATTTTTAGAAGTTGTATTTTCTTTATATTTTTATTTATTACTGCAAGCACATGTGGCAATAGAGGTGATGGTGACTACTAGTCCATTTTGGCAAGAACACTGAAATTTGTCCTAATGCTCCGCAGTTTTGCCTATCAGTACAATGTCACTCTGGTGAAAAATATCATTACTGTCTTAGGATTATTACGGCAATCATTTTGTCCTCAGGGACCTGCAGGGGCCCGTGGACTCACATTTTGAGAAGCACCTATTTACCAAGCCTGTGTATCCAGTTATGAGTTCTGATACTGTGCTTTGTTTCTGTCTTATTCCACCTAAAGTGAACAAACATACTGCATTATTTCTGATATGCTGAACTGATATCTTTCCATGTTACTGTGATTCCCTCTTTCTTTTTTCTTCCTTCTCTTTCAGCAAGGAAATTTTAACAGTTCCATTGGCTCAGATGGGTACATGCTCTCGGCCCTGACCTGTGGGATGGCTCCAGTAACTTCTATTACTGAAGGGCTTCAGCAGGTAAGTTCTGCCTGGGCCAGCAATCAGACAGACCGACACATGGGTGGACATGACACAAACTGCCTCTCACCAGACTTGATGGGAAAAGGACAAGGGAAGACTAAGTAACTTTACTTGAGAGTGTGAAGAATTTTTATGGAGCTATCAACTTTTCCTCTTTCTCTGCTAGGAATAAATAAATAGGAAATAGGTTAAAGTTATAACTTCAGGAATTTAGACTGGGAAGAAGTCTTCCGTGCTGGGCCTTGCAGATAGAAAGCTAAAATGCCATCTCTGCTGTTGAGGTGTTAATCTGGATTCTCATCTAAAAATCACTTCTCCAGAGTTTTGAAAAATGGAATCCTCCTCTGTCTGAAGTAGTTTAGAGGTGGCCTTGGTTAAAAGTACTGGGGTGTTAAACTGGACAACCTTTCCTAGGGGAGTCGGGTAACAGTACAAATCAAGGATTAAACACAGTTCCTACCCCTGTGGAATTTATTGTTTTATCCAAGACACAAAAGGTAATAGTAGTTCATTGATGGGTGAGGTGCTGAGTTTGCTCCTGGAAAATCAGATGTTAGGCAACCTCAGGGATCTTACGGTGTAGTGGGAAAGACTGACAACAAGGATGATAGTAGTAAAGTGTTATAAGAGTTTCATTAGAGGAATTGTTCTGGAAGGACAAAGCCGTGGGCTAGTTCATGACACCTACTAAATTCTGTGCAGTCGACCGTGATCAGACTAAGGCAAATGACTTAGTTGTTGGTTTTCCTCGGGTCTTTCCGAAGCCCTCTTTCCTTTTCACTCTGTAATATACCCATGATCTTGTCTTTCTCTCTTGGAGGTTGACACTGTATTAGATATAAACTCTTTGGGGACAGGTCCATGTCGCTCTTGTTTGCCATTGTACTTCTAGCAGCCAGCGCCTGGCACTCAGCAGAACTCTAGAACAACTGAGTAGAACAAATGCATGAATTCTTTTTTAAAAAAGTTTTTTATTGCTCTATCATATATTTTTGGGATACATGTGATATTTGATATTTGTATACAATGCATAATGATCAAATCAGGATACTTGGGGAAATCTATCACCTCGAACATTTATCTTTGAGTTGGTAACATTATAATTCTTCTCTTGTAGCTATTTTTAAATATACAATAAATTCCTGATACTATAATTTCCCTATTATACTGCCGAATTCTAAAACTTATTCCTTCTGACTTTATGTTTGTACTCCTAACCAACCTGTCTTTCCTCCCCTCCTGAATGGGTGAATTCTGCACATTCTCCATGGGCGATCCCATCCTTTCTCGTGACTTCCACTTCTACACAAATGATGCCAAGGATAAAACTCCAGCCCATAACTAGTGTCTGAACTCTAATTCTGCATAAACATTTATAGATATTTTAGATATTTTCCCTAGGAAGTGATGAAACATCTTCTATTCAGTGTGCATCCTGCTGCCTGCCTCATGCACCTCCTCCTCCTCCTCTGTCTGTCTCTGGGAACTGTGCTCACGTTCACACAGCGCCCAGCCACAAACTGGGGTATCATCCCCAACTCCCCTGCTTTTGTCCCTTATATCAGGGACCGTACCTCACCCCCATCACTCTATTTCTCCATTCTGTTTTCTACAATCCTGTTGCTGCTCCTGGATCTCAGGCCTGGGTCGCTGTAGTAACTTGCTCAAGTTGTACACTTTGCGAGCCAGAGTTTGTAAATGGGGTCCCAAGGGCCTGTAAAACAAGTTTTGTTTGGTCCATCTGGCATGAGAGTGTGTGTTCAAATAAAATAGTTTTAAAATTAGATTTTACATCAAAAAGTCCAGATTTTAGACTTTTCTTAGAAAACGAGAAGGTCTAGTAGCCCGGGGTCGCATTCTCACGTGGTAGTCATCAGTGGGCACAGGTGGCAGCTGCTCCCATGGGACAAGGCACAGCCCCCTCAATCACTGTGGTCTGTAGCCCCCTGCCCGGGCCCCTGGATGTGCTGGAGTGTGTCATCACGTGTTCCACACTGGTTTTTCTAAACTGCAAATCTACCTTGCTTGAAAGCCTTTCAGTGGCTCCCCAATACCAATACTGGGATGAAGCTTAAATTCTACTGCAGGGCACAAGCCCTCTAATCTCCTACCCACTTACCTTTAGGCCTCTTTTCTTTCTTTCACTACCCTTCCTCTTCTTTCTGGAACTTGATCTGTGGCCTACCAACTTCTAATATTCCTTCAGTTCTCACCTTTAAATGTTGCTTTTTCCAGACAACTCCAGGACTGGTGCTCTGAGGATATGGCGGTGGGGGTGGGGGTGGGGACCAAAGTGGTTTTTCTATTCTCTCACTAGACAATCAACACAGAAGGCTTCTGTGACCTCTGGTCACCAAGAAGTATGTGGGGATTTCTCCCTGACAACAGCCAATCAGTCAGTTCTGCACCAGTTGGATGTCCCATAATTCACTTCAATTCTGACACTGTCTACCTTGAAATAGAGCCAGATCCCACAGCTTAAGGGCCCAGCCCCACAAGACTGCCCTGCACCTGGGACACCAATCACAAGTAATAGGTGTCACCGATAATTCTGTCTGATCAGCTATGAATTGGGGTTTCTACAGTCCCTTCCTTGGGTTTGGTTAATTTGCTAGGATGGCTCACAGAACTCTGAGAAACACTTAATTGCATTCTCTGATTTGTTATAAAGGACATTACAGTGGATACAGATGAAGGGAGAGATGGGCCAGGCACGTAAGGAAGGGTGTGGAGCTTACGTGCCCTCTCTGGGCGTGCCCAGGAGCCTGGTGCAGAGCTGATGCCTTGGGGGACCGTGGCTTCCCCACCACAGTCATGCTGGGGAGTTGCCTCGGCTTCTCTTCAGTATTGGGTTCCCTGGTGCTTCTGTCTCGTGACATTGGCATTCTGTGTTGACCTTCTCATCTTGGTCGTTTACCTCTTCTGCTAGCTTTCTGAAAACAGGGCCTGGGAGGCAAATTTGTTGACCTTGCCTATTTGAAAATTTTTCTGTCTGTAGTTTTATGCCTTTTTAAAGTCCCATTTGGAGTTGTTCTAATGAGAGTCTTTTAGTGGAAAGAGTAAAGGTAAATGGATATGGGTAATTGCTGTCTTACCCCAGAAACCGGAATTGCCTTTTTACTCGATTGTCGTTACAGTCTGAGAATAAGTTCGTTGAAGGCAGGGACTGTGTATTTCTCACCACAGCTTTTCTGCACCTAGTATAGGGTCTCGCTTTTGTGTTCAGAACATACATGTTAAACTGAAAAGCCTTGATTGTAGTTTGGATATTTGGAATGCTGGAGTGGATCTTTCCTAGCTATGATAACCCTAAGACTACTAAGAATATGCATTTTGTTCTGTTTATGGTTTGAATGTACTAATTGGACAAATAGTTTACTATCCATCTGGCAGGCCCTGTGCTATACAGTGGTGCAGGGCACACATATTTTGTTCTTAGGGCTTACTGATGTTTACAAAATTTTTACTATACTTGTCCTTGGAGCAGATTAGAAGATGTCTTGGAAACTATTTATTAGGGACCTAAATACCTTAAAATGAACTATTGTATTGTACTCTTGGATGAGCTAAAATGTCTCTCTCTATCGTGCAGGTGGTCACCATGGGCCTTTTCCGCACCATTGCTTTGTTCTACCTTGGAAGTTTCGATAGCATAGTTCGCCGCTGCATGATGCAGAGAGAAAAATCTGAAATCACAGATAAAACTGCCTAATTCCTCCCCCTTGGAAGAAGACTGTTTCCAAATAATTTGAACATCTTGCTGCTAAATGGGACCCAATTTTTGGCCTATAGACACTTATGTATTGTTTCTGATTATGTGAGATTGGACCGGTGCTCTTCAGAAATATGGCTGCACGCAAGGAGATAGAAGCTCAACTCCAGACAATATCATTAATACTATGCAAATATGGAATAGGAGACCATTTGATCTTCTGGGCTTTGAGATGGAGAGGTGATGGTATGAGAACTAGTAGCATGTGATTAAGGTAAAGAACAGAATTCCAGAATGGTAATTTAACATTTTTTTTCTAATTATTTTTTACCCCCATAGAGATCTAGTCCAGAAAGGTACTTTATGGCAGCATAAGAAGTCTTGAGAATTTTTGTAACCTTCCATAAAAGGCAGTTTATGGGTTTCTGGGACTTTTTTTTTTAAGTTGGTATATTTTATTCAAGATTAGTTTTACTCATTGTCAGTGAGTCTGAATGTCACTGACACCTGTGCTGCTGGTGGCAACTCATGGCTTCTCTCTCTCTTTGATCCCATAAAGCCGCATGGGGGATGGGAGAGGGCGGTGCAGGTGGAAGATAATAAGGAGATAGATATTTTCCAGCAGGAAAAGCAGTATTTTCTTGTCTTCTTTAGGTTCGACTGCATAGGGAACTTTTCATTCTTCTCTCATGGAGAAAGGCAGCCTCCTTAAATGTTTTCTGAAGAGAAATAAAATCTTAGAAGCTTAAAAGTTTACAGTTTCCTCAATAGCCATGATGACCTGAAGTTCACCTATTCCAGTTTAGTGTCTACTTGTTCTTCCCATCTTCCTTTCCAATTTTGCTTACATTGCTTTAATATTTTTATAAAAAAAAAAAAAAAGGACAGAAAAAAGACCAGCTAAAATTTTTGACTTTTTAAATTAATTCATGAATTAATTAAAACAAACAACAAAGAAAAAAGTGTGACATTCTTTTCATAGCGTATATGTAGCTTTTATGAAAGGCTGATGATTGTATATTTAAATTTTACTCATTAAGAAAGATGAGGCTGATTTTGAAGATACTCATTTTTGAAATGAAATAATCACCTGTTCTTTCTGTGACTCTCCTACTGACCCTAACAACGTCATCTTCATACCATATGTTAAGGAAGCCCATGTATCACTCTAACCATATAGCCCTGGAAATCCTCTTGGCCCTGTGAATGTTGTTTCCAGGTTGTAGGATCTGTTGCTTACTTAGTGGATTTCTACAGCAAGTGCCTACGATGAGTTTTAGCAAACATTCCTTGTTTCATCCTGTTCGTTGTACACACTCACACACTCTCCTCTGACTTAAGAATAATTACCTTCGTCTTGATGTTTCTCCTCCACCTTGCATATACAGTAGCACATTCCAGTTCACTTTGGGGAGAAAAGACCTCTGCTTTTGAAGAAGAAACTTTTTTATTGTTTGAAAAAAAAAAACCAAAAAAACTATAACAATAAGATTGAAGACCTAAAAATTATAGCGAATCTTTTTTGCTCTTAAGTTTTTGAAGCTCTTGGTGACTTAATTGTTAAATAATAATTTGTGTAATGGCTTTAATCCATGGTATCCTTTTATCAGGATCTGAGAATGGCATATTTTAAACACTGACAAATACAGAAGAAATTATTATTTAATATATAAATTGCTTGGAATGACTTCATTACAGTCTACAGGGCTGGGTTGATGCCAAAATGGTTTCATGAATCTTTCAGTCTTACATAGCCAAAGTTCTCAAACTATATTGAGTTGCATTCTGCAGCCACTAACACATGATAATGGCTTTTCATAATTTGCAAAAAGCTATTACATTAATGTCTGGACATTTCTCAATTTTATTCTTTTCTCATAAATGTTCCTTGAATGTTGGCACCTTCTGCTGATCTGTATGAAAATCTACTCCTAGATGGGGTCTGATTTAATTAAATTAACTATTTAACCATAGTTATTTCAATATATATATTTTCATATTATCCTTAGAGAGAGTACTGTTCCCTCCAGGTAACCCACTGCCTAAACACATGTAAGAGCCCCTGTTCTGTAGTGGAATATGTTGCCCCTAACCCAGCATGAGAGCAGATTTGTAGAGCTAATGATGTTAGGCAAGGAGCTTCTTTATCAGAGATGTTAAAGGTCTACAGTCCCTTACCTAAAAAACTCAGAAATCTAAGTTGGCTGGTTTGGTTTTTCTAAATTTGATGCCATAATTCATTTGGTAGTAAAACCTGATTTAAATTGATGTGAGATTATTGTACTTTTTTATTTATGCCACTTCATGTGACTATTTGTTAATTTTACCAGAAGAAATATCAGTGGGTTTGATGACAGATATTTGGAGTTTCATAATATTCAAAATATGCTTAGATTACCTTTTTAAAATGCAAAAATTATGAATTCTGAAACACATCTGGCCCATGGGTTTTGGATAAGGGATTGTAGACATTTAAGAAGCATCGCACAATGGTCTGACTTCATTCAAAACATAAAAATATTACAAAGCAAATTATATTTTTAATCTTTTTTGGCTCAATTCTTGTACAACTTGTTTTTTGTGAGGGGAAGAAAACAAAACAAAACCCTGAGTCTGATTGTTAGGGAATCGATTATTATTATTATTTTTTTTAAGGATCACATTGATTCAGGACGTTCTACTGGACCTAGAAATGGATAAGTCTTTCCTGTGGCAGTAGAAGTTCAGTTATAATTCTGTTGGCTTTGTAAATGTGACCCTACAACAGATTATTATGTGAATTTCAGTTCAGAAGTGCCTGCTCTTTGGTTTGGTTGTACTATTTTATTATGTATTTGTAAGCATATTTATTTAGAAATTAACATCATTCAGCCATGGAAATTCTAAAATATGTTCAAGGACCCTTCATAATTAAAACATGTATAGAAAACAATCCTCATTTCTTTTTTAAAAAAACAAAATCATGAGAATTACTCTCTTCTGTATGTTATAAATCTTTATCTGGATCTGTTAAACCATATATTATTGATCCTTGCAAGTGAAACCTAGGGAGACTTTCTAATGTTTATATTATGAAAGAATTTTGGTAACAGTTGCTTCCGTTTGAATAATTATATGTCTTTTTCTTTGTAGAAGAAGGTAATACCATAATATTTTGCTGAATTATATCAACAGATTTAATTTTATTACATCATGTTATAATATAAACGTATTACTCATTTGAGGTCACTTTTAAATATTCGTACTTTTTGACATAAGATGCTTTGTATCTTTCTCATTTCCTTTAGTTCTAAGTAAGTCAGCTTTAAAAAGTACCTGCTAACCATAACTTTCCATGTTTCTGACTAAATTTTTCAGTTCAGATTATAGTTCAGTATGGTGACTATAAATTTGGTATTTTGAGGAGGAGATATAGTAGCTGTTATATTTTACACTTGCTTGATGTGACAACTCTAAAGACATTTTTAAATTGATAAAAGTGTACATGGCTATTTTGATACATATTAGAACTTGTGTTTGCTACTTTAGAAGCTTTTGTGGCAGAATTGTAACCTAACTTTCATATCTTGTATTTCTGAATCACAACAAAAAATAAATGGGGAATAAGCTTTTCAGATTTGAAAATTATTTTTCTGAGAATTTGCATTTTTAAGAGACCATTTAAGCAAAACATAAATGTCTTCTATAATGTTATCCTTACTTTCTATCCTAAGCATTTCACCAGGCCTGATTTTTATCCTTTTTTAGGAATAGGAATTATTATTTTTGGAGTACTTAGTATTCTGAGCTCTTGTTTCAAATATGTTCTGTTCGTGTGAACTATGATGTGGGATTTATGAGTTTAAGAAATGTGGAATTTAGTAAAATTCCTAAGTAATTATGTTTTCCATACAAATAGATTTCTCATACTTTAAATTAAACCTGCGTATTCCAACAATGAAATATCTTCTAGAGCCTGATGGGCAGCAAATGATACAAGACTGATAAGTAAAAGGACATACCTTATTATTTATGAGTTTTTAAATAGAAGCATTTTGGCATGTTGAGAAGAGATTTCTTGAACATCTTGGTTTGCAGGTTAAACTTTCTTTACATTTGAGCAATGAATAGCATGGGATAGTCCTATAATTTTTATGTTTGGATGTTAAAAAGAAAATTATTTTTTTATTTCTGTTCCACTTCTGATTTTATAACCGCCATTTTTCTCATTCAACATGTATTTGTTGAGCAGCAATTTTGAGCTCTGTATTAGGCACTGGAGATATAATTCCATATAAATAATTTGTCCCTTTCTCATGGCAATTAACATTTGTTTCCTCACCCTCCCTCGCCCCACTTTCATCCCTCTGGTGGCTCTTCTGTGTCCTTACAAGTCTTCCTGGAGAAAGAAGAACCACTCCCCCTTCCCTTCTTCAGCTTGGAGCCTCTGAATTTTAGGCCCCAAATATCTGAATGCTAAGCACTGTTCTAAGCTGGGAATTCACCAAGGAAAAATATGGTCTCTGCCCCCAAATAGTTTATAATCTAGTGAGAAAAACATATGCCAGAAATTACACTGTGATCCGAGAATAGCTATAATTAAGATATCATAACTAACACTGAACACTTAACAGGTGCCAGTTGGTCACTGTTGGGAGTGCGTTACATGTTTTAACTCATTGAAATCATACACTAACCCTAAGAGTAGTACTATTTATAGCTCCATGTTATAAATGAAGGAATAGGAACAGAGGGGTTAAATAACTAGCTGAAGGTCACAGCTACTAAGTGATGGAGCCAGGATTCAAACTCCTGCTTTGGTTTTTTAGCTTCTAGGCTCTGTACTAAACATCTTCTAGCTGCACAGATCAAATCCTAAGACTGCCTGGGAAAGTCAGGGATGGTTGCACAGAGGAAGTTCTTGAGCTGTCACTTGAGGAATGAGTATGAATTTGCCAGGTGAAAGGGTTGGGTGCATTTCAGGGAGACCAGCAGAAAGGCAGAAGATGTGAGGAATTGTGGCATTTTCCAGAAACCACAAAAAGTTAATATAGCTGCAAGAAGGGAAAGAGAAGCCTGAGGCTTGGGCCAGATCATGCCCTCAGAAGAGGTGAGATTTTAGCTTTTAAATAACTTTAAGCAGAAATATGAAATAGCTAGAGTCTAGCTTTTGAAAAGTCATGGTACCCCCCGGAATTCAGTTCTAATGTTGCTGAGTCCTTAGTCCTTCGGGTAAAAAGCTCATTAGTTTGAAAAATACCATATTTGATACATATTGTTATGAGTTGAGTCACCCAAATAGATGTTGAAATCCTAACTCCCAGTACCTGTGAATGTGGCCCTATTTGGAAATAGGGTCTGTAAAGATGTAATCAAGTCACGATGAGGTTATTAGGGTGGGCCCTTATCCAATATGACTGGTGACCTTGTAAGAATAGGAGAAGACAGAGCCACACAGGAAGAATGCCATGTCACAGCAGAGGCATAGATTAGAGATGTAACTGCAAGCCAAAGAATATCAAGGATTGCTGGCCACTCCCGAAAGCTAGGAAGAAAGAGACAAGGGAAGGATTCTACCCAGTGCTTCAGAGGGATCATGGCCCTGCTAGCACCTTGATTTTGGATTTCTAGCCTCCAGAACTGTGAGAGAATAAATGTCTTTTGTTTTAAGCCACTCAGTTTGTGGTCCTTTGTCATGGCAGCCCTAGGAAACAAACATATTAACCTTGATTTTTCTAATTGTGTTCATTAGCAATTAATATATGGGAGATACTGTGCTCTGTGGTAAATAGCATAAGAGAATAAAAGTTATTGCACATAATAATGTAAATTCTTCCCATATCCCATTTGATACTATGGTGTTAAACCTCATTTGGTTCTATTAGTGCAGTTTCAATCCAACCAGAGCAGTATGCATTTGAAATATACAAGACAAGTTCCTACGCTTAGTTTATTTCACTTTAAATGCCAAGTTATTAATTTGAAAGGAAGAAAAATCATCACAAGTTAAGTTTCCTATGCTTTCCATTGTAAACCAAAAATAAATGTTATTTACCCACTATTAAACTTTCACAACAGAATGATTTATTTGTGGTCCACTGCCCAGTTTCAAAGGTTGTTGCTTAATTATTCTGAATATTTTTTAAGATTAGTACCCACCATAAATTAGTTAGGTGGGTTTCTAAATTAAATGAAAGCTTTTTGGTTTACATTTGATAAAAAGAGTTTCCTGATTATGACAAGAATGATCTGAGAGCTGACAACTTGGATGTGATCACTTACAGCAGAAGATGGATTCTGAAGCACAAATGAATTGGGAACAGTGCACTTGGGCCTTATATAATGCTTGTCTACATCGTATTCAAACCATTTGAGAGAGCGTGGCACTATTCAACAGAAGAGTCCACCATGTAGAAGGGACTTGAAATTGGAAACTAGCATTTTGGATTGCTTATTTAAGCCTTGTGAGATGTTATTTTTTAAGCAGTTCACATTTTTCTTTTATGTAAGTTATACGGACTACTTGTTTTTACTCTCTGTAGTCAGTTCATTTTGTTTATGGATTTATTTCTGCTTCCATTTGAAGTCATGGTTTATATTTTTAACCTAAAATAAATGGTTTGTGATCATGTTTTATATTTTTAACTCTTTCATCTGCCCTATCCGTTACCAACTCCTTCTCAGTCAATGATCTCTTTGTACCCTCATTTTAAATAAAGATTTTAATAGTTGGAACAATTTGATACATACCTATATTAAACTGTATGCTCAGATTAGAACACTGTTATATAGAATTTCATAAACTTAGGGAACATGCATATTGACGATGGATAAAGAGAACTTTCTGAATAATGCTGTTAAACATCAACCAGTAGGTGGCGAAACTGGCGATAAAAAGCTTTTTGTTTGGCAGACTGGGGAATGAAGGAAAGAAAACACAGGCCTTTCGGACTCTTGATATGATCTCCATTCTCTGCATCTGATCTTTTCTCTTCCTGATGCCACCCTGGTTGTAGAATCCAACCAGGCAAAGCTGCCAAATGGATCATTCACTGGCTCGTAGAAGTGGGAAAGGTCTTGGAAAGTGAAACGTCTGCTGTGTATGTTTGGAAGCTGGTTAGGTTGTTGGAAGGTCTCAGGCACAGATCTGGGGTTCAAATCCAGGAGCCCTGCCTCAGGCTGGTATTCCCTCCACTGCCTCAGCATTACCCAAATATTAATAGTTAATGTTCCATATTTCCTGGGAATGCTTACCCTTAAGCTTTGAAATGGAATCTAATAAACAACGGTTTCACTCTTCACAACTGAAAAGAGTATCCAGAACATTCCCAGGGTATATAACCCTAGTCAATGACTGTAGCAACCTATCCTGAGACTGTCTGGTTGTAGCCAAGGTGTCACATAAGGAACTAGTCTGGGAAAATCCATAAAGCGAGGCTCTCTGGGAGCAAAGCAAGAGAAAAACCAGGAAGCTTTTCTTTCTCCAGGAATAGGAGATCCATCTTCTGGCTGCCCCCTTGGCAGAAGTACAATTTCTTTTCCAGCTCTCTCATTTCCTCACTTGCATGCTCAGCGTAGAGGCATGAAGTCTTTCAATTCCTCTTAAGTAATTTTGGAGGTTTAAGACAAGGTTCTGAGGTTTCTAAGCCAAAATGTAGAATTAGTATGGATTACTATGAGAACATATATGCCAGGTCAATCTATACCCTGTGTCTATCCAGACAAGAACACCTCCCTACCACTGTCCATGGACAAAAGGGGACTCTGTCTCAACCACCAGGAGGGCAGGAAGGAACATCTCCCTTCATTTCCTCATGGCTGCATAAGAGTTTGTACCAAGGCACCAGGAGAAGTTGGCACCTTGGCTGATTGGATGTGATAAATTAAGTAATAAAAATAGCCAGGTGGGTGGAGAGTGCCTGTAGTCCCAGCTATTCAGGGGCTGGGGCAGAAGGATTCTTTGAGCCCAGGAGTTACAGATCAGCCTGGGTAACATAGTGAGATATCATATCTTAAAAAAAAATAAGTAAACAACTAAAAATAATTTGATTTTCTCTCTTTCTCTCTCTTTTTTTTTTTTGCTTAGCAATAAATGCTTTTAGACTAGGAATAAGACAAAGTAAAGAAGGTGTCAGAACGTAATACTCCTTGGTCATGTTTCTATGACCATAATAGTCCAGTGTCCCTCTATATTTGTTGAGCCCTAGTATGTAAGCTGCTGTGCTGCTAGTAAACTTTTTTCCTCTTGGTGCTTTATTTGTCAAAGATTCTTAGAGATAAAAACAGTTAAACACGTGCAACTTGTTTGTCCTCTTGTCCTTTTCTCCCAGGATTTATTCCTGCTGATGAATTTAAAACTGTGTCTGCTCGTGTGTACGGGCGGGCGCACGACTTGGTGTGTATCATTTGAGAAAGTGCGGCCATCTATAGCAGGATTGGCTGCCAGGCAAAGGTGGAGACCTCTCGAAACCCACCCACCCCGGCGTCAGGACCGTGGGCCTGAGGTTGCCATATAGAACTCCTCAGCGTCCCAGCTCTATCCTGGTGCCCAGTGTTAGGAGCAGAGGGAAAACATGGACTTAACTATAGAGCCCAGTGGACCCCACCGGCCCCTTCACCGGCCCGCTGAGTTCTGTCTGGCCTTGGCCACAGATGGGGTGTTCAGGTGGAATCCGGCCGGGGTGCGTGCGCGCGCGCCCGTGTTTTGCGTGGACACCTAGGAATGCAACTTGAAAGTAAACACGACGCTGGGGCGTCCCTCATCACTCCTTAAAGAGTGTGCAGTCGCCTCCCTTCACAGCAGGGCAGCGCTGAGGTCCCACTGCTGGGGGTCGGCATTGGCCTCGGCCCTCTCACCAGCGGCCAAGCGGTGACACGGGGTGTGCGTATGTGTGTGCATACCCGCGCGAGCACACACACTCGGGCAGAAAGGGTCGAAGCGATTCCCGGCGCTTTTCCAGCCCTTGTTTTTTTGGCGCACCCACCCGGCAGCCGCCCCCTCTGCGCCCCGCCACCCGCCCAGCGCGGCCGCGAGCGGCTCCCCAGGCGCCCCCAGCCCACGGCGGGCCCCGGCGGCCCCCGAGCCCGCGCCGCAGGCCCGAGGAGGCCGCTCGCACACCCACCGCGCCGCGGCCGCGCTGGAGGCCTGTGCAGCCCGCGCCACCCACCGGCCGGGCCCGGCGGGCGGAGCGGAGCGGGCGGGTGGCCGGCCCGGGCGCGCCCTCCCCGGCCCCGGCCCTGCGCGCCATGCGTCCCCGGCGGGGCGCGTCGCTCCGGGCCGGCCGCGGCGCCTTTAACCGGGGAAGGGGAGCCGGGCGGAGGGGGCGGTCGGCGGCTCAGAGGAGGGCTCTTTCTTTCTTCTTTTTTTGAATGAACGGTGTGACGTACGTACAGGAAACCAGTCGGTTTGTGCGGAGAATGAAGTAAGAGGCCAGGCCCCCCCGCCCCGCGCCCGCCCCTTTCCTCCCGCCCCCGCCCCCGCCCCCTCCCCGCCCGCCTGCCCGCCCGCCCGCCGCGCTCCCGCCCGCAGCTCTCGGTGTCCCCGCCGAGCCGCCGCCGCCAGCGAAGGTGCCTGGGCGCCGGGCCCTCCCCGCGGCGGCCGTCAGCGCTCGGAGCGGGCTGCTCGGCGGGAGCTCGGGGAGGCGGCCGCCGCTGCCGCCGCCGCGCAGGAGCAGCAGGAGGAGAAAGGGTGCGCAGCCCGGAGGCGGGGTGCGCCGGTGGGGTGCAGCGGAAGAGGGGGTCCAGGGGGGAGAACTTCGTAGCAGTCATCCTTTTTAGGAAAAGAGGGAAAAAATAAAACCCTCCCCCACCACCTCCTCCTCCCCAGCCCTCGCCGCACCACACACAGCGCGCGGGCTCTCGCGCTCGGCACCGGCGGGCCGGGCGCGTCCTGCCTTCATTTATCAAGCAGCTTTTCGGAAAATGCATTTGCTGTTCGGAGTTTAATCAGAAGAGGATTCCTGCCCCCGTCCCCGGCTCTTCCATCGTCCCCCCTCCCCTGTCCCTCTTCGTGGAGGCGTGAAGCGGTCCCGTGGATGGAGGTCCATGTCTGCGCCCGCGCGTGTCTGTGCGTGTGTAAATTGCCGAGAAGGGGAAAAATCACAGGACTTCTGCACATACTGGACTGAAAATTGTAATTCATCTGCCGCCGCCGCTGCCTTCTCTCGTGCTCTTGAGATCTCCGGTTGGGATTCCTACGGACTGACATTTCTGTGAAGCCCAAGTCTGGGAATCAATCTGGAAATCCTCCTAATTTTTACTGCCCCCTACTCCTGATTCATTTGGAAGTTTCAAAGCAGCTATAACCGGAGAGTTCTGAAGATTGATGGGATCGTTGCCTTATGCATTTGTTTTTGGTTTGACAAAAAAGGAAACTTGACAGAGGATCATGCTGTCCTTAAAAAATACAAGTAAGTTCTTTGCACAGGAAGTTGGTTTAATGTAACTTTCAATGGAAACATTTGAGATTTTAACTTTAAGTGCATTCGAGTAAATTTAATTTCCAGGCAGTTTAATACATTTTAGCTGTGTAACTTGTAGTGTGTATGCCCTGCTTTCACCCAGTGTATAAAGGAAAATGCACCTGATTTTGACTTACTAGATTTTTTTTTAACCTTTCAGCATCACGGAGGAAGTAGACTGATACTAACAATCTTATTAATAATAATGTGCCTCATGAAATAAAGATCCGAAAGGAATTTGAATAAAAATTTCCTGCATCTCATGCCAAGGGGAAACACCAGAATCAAGTGTTCCGCGTGACTGAAGACACCCCCTCATCCAAGAATGCAAAGCACATCCAATGAAATAACTGGATTATAACTATTCCTCTTTCTTTGGGGGCCGTGGGGTGGGAACGGGGGCGAGAGGTGCTGTTGGTACCCGGCTGCTCTTCCTCGGTGGAAGGATGGCGCACGCTGGGAGAACAGGGTATGATAACCGGGAGATAGTGATGAAGTACATCCACTATAAGCTGTCGCAGAGGGGCTACGAGTGGGATGCTGGAGAAGCGAGCGCTGCGCCCCCGGGGGCCGTCCCCGCACCTGGCATCTTCTCTTCCCAGCCCGGGGACACCCCCCCTCCCGCTGCGCCTCGGGACCCGGCCGCCAGGACCTCGCCCCCGGCCGCCCACGCCGCTGCCGCGGGGCCTGCGCTCAGCCCAGTGCCACCTGTGGTCCACCTGACCCTCCGCCAGGCGGGCGATGACTTCTCCCGCCGCTACCGCCGCGACTTCGCCGAGATGTCCAGCCAGCTGCACCTGACGCCCTTCACCGCGAGGGGACGCTTTGCCACGGTGGTGGAGGAGCTCTTCAGGGATGGGGTGAACTGGGGGAGGATTGTGGCCTTCTTTGAGTTCGGTGGGGTCATGTGTGTGGAGAGCGTCAACCGGGAGATGTCGCCCCTGGTGGACAACATCGCCCTGTGGATGACTGAGTACCTGAACCGGCACCTGCACACCTGGATCCAGGATAACGGAGGCTGGGTAGGTGCATGTCTGGTTGAATGTGAGTCTGGGCTGAGGTCTCAGGTCTGAGATGCCGCGGTTGGCGTGTGGGTGGACTCCTGGGGCAAGGGCAGGCTGTGCAGCCCGTGAGATGAAATCAGGTTTCCCTCTCTCTTCCTCTGGACCGAGCGCTCCTTGCCAACCCGACTGTGATAACTCCTTCCAGCCAAGTGTTTAACTTGCTTGCCAGCCGTTGAGGTTCAGAGATCCAGCATTTCTGATCCAGTAAGATTTGTGATAAATGATGTCCCTTCAGTGTTAAACTGGGGGTGCAGGGGTCCCCAGCATCACAGTTATGTGGCCTGAGTTGCGTGTTGAAACCGGAGGTTTCTGGGACTGCTTATGAACAAGACCCCTAGGTTGGGTCTTGATAACCTGCGTCCTAAACAAGCTCCTCTTGAACAAGCTCCTTGTGTACTAAAATTTGAGAACTATCCAATTAGAAGAACAGACTCCACCAAAGGACCAAGGATGTGCTTTTTCTGACTCACTTGGTAAAATTTTCCAAAAGAGGGAAACCAATATAGCCTCTCTCCCTGGAAAACAGTTGTGTTTATAAAGAGGTAAATTGACAGTCCAAGGTCCTTGGACTGGAATCTACAGTGTGTGCCATATTCCCACTGGGCGTGATGAGGTGTCTTGAACATTAGGCTAGGGATGCTTTACTTGATCTCATCAGTGCTAGTGTTTGCATTGGCTGCCTACTTTGTGTTCTGTAATTCACGTGTGATTTAAAAGTTTACTTGGATTTTAGTATCTTTTATCTTGCACCACCCTGAATCTACATAATTTTGTGGTCTCCTCAGCTGAAAAAAATATGCATCCAAGGTATCCGTGTAAAGTGTACAAGAATTGATTCTTAGCTGTGGATTCTCTCATGACCTGACTTTAGTTGAAGTGATTGATACCTGTGGCTTTGAAGAACATCTGTGAGATGATTTTTTTTTTCTGGTACTGCACTAGATAGAGCTTCCATCATTTTACCATACAGTTCTACTTTTCTGTGATTATTGGAGGAGGGGTGTAGATCCTAAGACTCGAAGATTGTAAATAATACCTACATCTTATATCTAAAATGATTAATTTTTGAAAAAGTAATAATTCTTCTCTGAAGTTTCTTTTTAGGCTTTGGGTTTTAATCTGAAGAGTTATCTTTGAAAAGGGATGCAAGTTAGTGCTTCCTTTTATAGTGTCTTGGGAGAATGACTAATGTTATTATTTTATAGGACCGAACAGGAGTAAAAAGCCTAGAAATGACTGCAAGTGGATTAGATGTCAAGAAGCACATTACATGTTTTTATTACATTTTACAAAGTATGCTAATATTAAGGGGCCAGAAAGAGAAAAAGCCAAGAAAAGTAGATGATTGATGTGAACATACGATCTTATTTGACCAAAGTTGACAAAATATTTATGCCACTGTTCAGTGTTTAAAAGTAAAATTAACTAAAATATTCCAATTTAAATCTCTAAAAAATGGAATGTTCTTTGTGAATTGTTTGTTTGTTGAGATCACACATTATCAGATCTTTAGTAATTCTGGAAGAATTTGCCAAAGGGTGGAAAGAATATTTTTGTTAAATATTTGGTTAAGTAGGTGGTTTGATTTTTAACCACCATAACCAAAGAGATAGGGACTTCCAGACTCCAAAAGGATCATTTTAAATGCAAAGTAAAACTTATTTAATAGTTTTACTATTTCATATTTTTATGGGGAAAAAATCATCTTTAAAAGTTTTCTTGCTAGTTGAAAGAAATCCAAGGTGGTAATGGTCATCTATCAAGTAAGTTAATAAAAAGGTGGGAAAGAATGACATGTTTATGATAGAAATTAAGATATAACCTTGCTCTTTGTTGTCGAATTGCAGAATGTTAACATCTCATACAACTGAGGTTTCTTTTTAAGTAAAAGGCTCACTTTTTCCTCCTTTCAAAATAGAGTTTTCATAGTAGAGCTTATCTTTGTGGTCAACAGGTATCTGAGGTTGATAAATGTAGAGGCTACATTTTATGATGCCAAACCACAATGACATACTATAGAACAGGATAAAAAATTTTTGAAAAAACTTTTATAGTAAAAATAAATCATATAAAAGCACACATGGCTGTTGGTAAAGTGTGTAATAGTTTTCAGAACAACACATAGGTTGATGATTATATAGGAAAACAAAGGAATTTTGATTCCTTTTGATTGGCAAAAAACAAAAAACAAACAGGAAATACAATCCTATATGTAGACACTGGAATAAAAGTGGTAGCGTTTGAGAGTTATGAATGATTTGCCTATCATTTCACATGCACATTATAAATCTAAATTTTAATTTTAGGTATTTGGCATACAGACAGAGTTTCCTCAAAATTTGTACCCGTCAGGTTTGCATCTCTAATAATATGTTGCATCTTATAGTGTAAAGTGGTCTTAATGGTAAAGTTTCAGAAGAGATCTAGCATATTTTCTTGACATGGGAGAATAATCTGCACTGTTCCAGAGCTCAGTGGATCAGCTTATCCTGGATACTCCAGGCTTTAGACTTCGAGTTGTTTCTTTTTCTTTGCTGCTGCTCCTGCAAAATCAGAACCTTCTGAGGCTGAGGAACACTGTTTGCATTCCTTGTTCCTTAACATGGAGAAATAAGGTCCTTGGAAGGATCAGCCTCAGATAGATTGTCCCAGAAGCCTACAAATTAAAGACTAAAGAAGTAATTGAGTGTAGACTGGGGTGTGGCTTTATTCCTAAGCCTGAATAAGGCTTTGTGTGGCATCCAGAGAAAGGACGGAGGGAGCAGCAAGAGAGCAGCAGTTGTAGAATATGTTGAGGACCTTGGTGCTCAAAGTGACTCACAGACCAGCAACATGTGCATCTTCTGAGAAATTCTTAGAAATGCAGAACCCCAGGTTCCACCCCAGAGCTATTGAGTCAGAATCTGCAGTTTGTGTGTGCATTAGAGATGCTGACTGCTATCCTTGATTCCTGGGACATCTTTTTGGAAGAATCGCAATGTGGGATAGATTCTGCATTGTCCCTTTCCAGTGGCCTCACAGGTCCATAGAATTACCTGGGATACTGAATATTTCCCAGATGTCCACTAGAGTGATCTGACTCTGGGAAGAAATAGATTGGAATGAAGGAGAGATAGGAGGTAATTACTACATGCCCAGTCTTAATGTTTTTCATGGTAGTTACACAATTTGTATTGGCATCACTGGTCCCATTAAAAAGTAAGATAGCTATTCTTCTTCAATTAAAGGCAAGAGAGTTAGCTCTTTTAATAAGCTCTACAAGTTATGATTTTGTCCCCTCATAACACAGTTTAAATTCTGTAAGCAACGTTACTAACCTTGCCACTGCTTTGGGACAAAGGGACTCTTGCAGGCAAAGGGTTGAGATATGGGCAAGTGATGGTGACTGAAAATGGTTAGCATTTTTCAAACTGAGAACTGTGATGACATTCACCTTCAGGTCTTGGGGGGAGTGAGATGGAGACTACTAGAAGAAAGAGATGATTCAACCCAAGATTGGAGGATATCTGCCTCATTTTGTTGATGAGATGGTAGTCTGATGGGTTTTTTTGTTTGTTTGCTTTTATTTATTTATATATATTTTTTGGTGTTACTAGTTTAGGAAGATAGGAACTTCGCCACATTCAGTAGAGGTCAGCCTCATTTTTATTAGTTAGCAAGCAGTTTTTCTTTTCTGAATGCAATCCACATCCAGCAAAACATTTGATTAACTCATGCCAGTGTACAAATTACATGAAAAAGCATCATTTTTCTGGTGGCTTAAGTATCAGTTGCTTATGGCCAATTTTGGCAGCAAAATGATAACAATTAAAAATAGTCTGAAGATGATCCAGTCTTAAATAATATATTTAATGATGAACTTTCCTTGGGAAAGTGTATCTTTCTGTCTGCTAAGAATCATATGACCCCTTTCAATAATTTATTTTGTAGAAAAAAAACATATTATGTCTTCTAGAGTTTTCGGTCATGTGCTGTTGAGTGATTATATTTCTGGACCTTTGTAAAATTTTATACTTCACTCAGTTCTCTTTTCTGTCTTAAGGCCTTAGTTGCTATTTAATATCTGTTGAAAACATGGCTTTACTTTTGTGCATCCTATTACTTTTAGTTGTGCTTTCTAACTCTTTTTAGCAGTCCTTGATTGAACTGGTACATTTCAGATTGCTTAAGTGTCATGAGACTGCACAGCATACCAGGTAACAGAAAGCCACAGATTTAAAAAAAAAAAAAAAAGAAAGAAAGAAGGCCAAATTCTTGTAGTTTTTTTCTTATCTCCGCTTTCAGTCCTATTCTACTTTTTGGAGGGATGAGAACCTCACTCATAACCAAGTATGTGGGTGCTGCACGTGTTAATAATGGGTGTCTCCCACCCCTACCTGTTTCTAAGGTCATTCATCGTGTCTTAGCAGTAGTCTAGCAAAGCAGTATCTCAGCAGAAGTGCATTTGTGCTGGAAAACAACACTGTCTTTGTAATGTACAAGTAGAAAGTTTTCTTTTTCCCCCCAGAGATATATTGTATTTGAGGTTCAAAGGTTGCTAAACCTTTTTAAGGTAATCTAATATTACCTTATTCAAGTATAGCAGTAAACTCTCAGTCTGGGCACCCTTTTCCCCAACTACATGTAGGAGACCACTCAGGGAATTTACTTCACTGTGAGGTTTGTCTTTCATTCTTCTTGGTTTGGTTCAGACATTAGTGCTTGACATCTAAACAAGGTTAATGATGAAAATCATCCAGGGACTGAGACAGTTATTCGACTAGACGTGATTGCAAGTCTTACATGTGTCTGGCCCTGGGGAAGGTTGGGGCATGGGAAGGAGAGCTTTGGCCCTGCCCTGGATGAACTCCGAGGCCAGTGGTGTAGGTGTCTTAATAAACACACAGTTACTACACAGCCCAATAAGCATCATCCTAGACTCTGAGCCTTAGAGGGAGAAAGAAAATTCCTGGGTATATGTTATTTTGCATGCACTTTGATCTTTGCCTAAAAAAGTTATTTCTAACTATACGGCTATTCATGTGTGCATTAGGCCTAATTTAAATAGGGTGCAAAATATAGATTCGTTTTAAAAATACTGTATAACATAGACATATGCTTAACAGAACTGAAAGGGAAGGGGAGTTCCCTTGTTAAACATTAACCCACTAAGCACTCTTTATGCACATTAAGAAGACTTAATAAACACCAGTCTACAGTTTCTAAAGTATTTCATTAATTCTTTTTAAGTAAAGGACAAGCAAGGTTCTGATTAGACCAATTAGAACAGGATAATTTGAAGAACTATCTTTCTTAAATAACTCTTTCTTTTATACAGAAAATTACAAGTAGATTTGGAACCGGAATAGGGTCTCTTGCTTTGGGAGAAAAAAGAGTTTTTGTTTTGCCTTGTTTTTAGGTTATATTACTATTCTATTTATCAACATGCCCCTCTTTCACAATGCTATTTACAGAAATTCACAGTCCACTGTACCATTTATGTTCCTAAAGAGCAGGTGTTTATCTTCTGATGTCTTGCACTCATGGTCCTCTCTCTTTCTTTAAATGGAGATTGTAAAACTTTTAAAATGACAACAAAGCTGTTTTCATTTTAAAGCATATTTTTGTAGGTTGCCACTTGTTCTGATATAGGCCCAATTCTATAGTACCAACACGGTTTCTCTGCTCTTTATTTGCCAGACAAAAGATAAACCCACCTATTCTTTGATGAGAATGAGGATTGAATGATCATTCTCATCTCTTCAAAGCTGATTAGTGTTTCTCATAAGTATCACCACTGTCTTGATTGTCCCTACCTATCTTGTCATTCCACCGAAGGGAGACCTCTTACATGTGGCTCCTTGTTAATATTCCAGTACGTCGAAGGGTGAGATTCATGTGAAGAAAATAGCAATATGCCTAGATACCAGCAAAAAAGTGAAATGATGTCTAACCAAGGTGAGAATATAATCCCTACTCTAGACTTACTACAGACAGTTGGGCAAGTAAAACTTCTGTTAACACGGCCAGGCGTGGTGCTTCACACCTATAAACCTAGCACTCTGGGAGGCTGAGGCAGGAGGATCACTCGAGCCAGGAATTTGAGGTTGCTATGAGCTATGATGATGCCACTGCACTCTAGCCTGGGCAACAGAGTGAGACTGTGTCTCAAAAAACCAAAAAACTTCTGTTTACACAAAATATCCCTTCTGTTAGCAGAAACTGTTCTTTCCCTCCAGAGGTTAAAAATTTCAACTTTGCGCAGTGAAAAGGTAGTATCTGCCGGCAAAATTTTTACTTGCTTCAATCCCTGTACTGCAAGATTATAGTGGGGTTATACTTGAGCCTTAGATAAATTTTGACAAACTAGACTAAAATAGCTTGTAGTTAAGACTACTTCCCCAAACACCCTCTTAAACATGTTAGAAAGGGAATCTCCCTGACGTGCTATGCTGGTGTGGCCATTTGTAGCAATATACTGAGAGCTACTTGGGTGATTTTCTTGGGCAATCGCCACATTCCATGAGCAGGTTAACTATCGGATGCACCTTCTCTTACACGTTGCACCGGTGGCACATGCTTTTAACGGGGACATTTGCGTTTCCATTCTGCTGCTTGTTTTGCCTTCCAAATTTCAGGGATAGAACCATATTCCATTTTTAGTTAATAATCAGCTCTCTGGGGCTTCAGCGTAATGAGTCAGAAGCTTATGACCGACTCCACTCTGTTCGTTCTTATGTCTCCCGAAAACAACACGAGAACCCACCGTGTCAAGTGAAGCTTTAATTTTTCAAAGGAGATTTTTTTTTCCATTGAGACTAATAGATCTTTTCTTGTGACAGTTCCAATTACTGTATTTCTCTATTTTTAACTGTTGAAAAGACAGTTAAGCTGCAGAGGAGTATGGAGAGTTTATGAATTCTAATGCTTAGAACACCAAACAAAGGATCAATGTTGCACGTTGTCTTTTCTTGACTTTTTCCAGCTCTCCATAGCAGATAACTAAGATTCCTTCTGCTTTACGGCACGATAAATGTTATATCTGTGTATTCACCCTGAAATTGAACTGCAGTCAAATATTCCTCTCAGCTTCATTAGAATTTTCTATGAGAATATTGGACAGATACTTAATCCTCTTAATTCAGTGCCTATCTGATATATCTCTATATACATACAGATATCTTTCTTACAGTTATAATAGGAATACAATTAATTACAAATTGTATCATCAGCTTTAAATATTGATTTGTTATCTCTTTTTTTAAAAAAAGCAACTCCATAAGGATAGCTGCGTAGGAACTTCTGGCTCTCAAATTTTAGTGCTGTCTCCTGACCATTTTATTTATGGCTTCTAGCCAGCATATTATATTTTTTAAACACCAAAAACACAGAGAGGAGTTTGGAGGTATTTTATAACAAAATTATAAGTACCGTAAGACAGAACCACTTACTCAACATTAAAGTGACAGCGTAAGAAGAAAATGATTTGAAGAAGTCTTCATTGAAAAAATTAGCAATTATCCATGAAATTTAACCCTGAGTTCTCAGTAACCAGGGCAGTGATGGGAATAGAAAGGATTGTAAGGATCTGGTTATTTTGGAAAGCATGCACACTAACTTTTTCCATTGAGAAAAAGATTTATTGAGGGCCTACTATGTGCAAAGCTCTATGCCAGGTGTTTTAGTTAAGTGAAAAATGGGTAAGATAACTTTCTTCAAGGAACTTGCCAACCAGTAGGAGACTAAGACAAGTATATAAATTGCTGTCATTCTCAACAATCTTTTGTGGATAGAGAGATCCGATCCAGTTAGCAGGGTATCTGAAGAGTTTCTTGCAGGAGGTAATTTTGAGACAACCTTTGGAGAACAGGTAGGAGATGTGGGGAGAAGGCATTTCAGGTAGCAGGAACCAGCAGGAATGTCTGAGGTGTGTTTGGAGAATTGTGAAGAGTCTGCCTTAACTGGGGCATAGAGAACTCTCATGAGATAAGACTGTAGGTGGAGAACTTATCACTGGTTCCTGACTTGAGAGGTTTGTCCATTTGGCCCTCCGCATCTGTGAGTTCCACCAATATAGGGTGAAAAATATTTGGGGCAAGAAAAATGTCTGTACTGAACATGTTCAGACTTTTTTTGGTCATTGTTCCCTAAACAATACAGCATAGCAGCTGTCTATATAGCATTTACATTATATAAGCAGTAGTATAAGTAATTGAGAGATATTAAAAGTATACATGAGGATGTGCATAGGTTATATATGAATACTATACCATTTTATGTCAGGGACTTGCGCATCCCTGGATTTTGTTACCCGAAGGAGGTCCTGAAGCCAATCCCCCAAGGAAACTGAGGTACGATTGTGTTTAACTGTACAGATGAGGACTCAAGTGCCACCCCAGCTGGCTCAAAGAATGATACTGTCTTTCAGAGAGAAAGAAAAGAACAGTTCCCTTTTTGTGCAATAAATGCGATTAATTTAATTGTGGACATTTTCAACTTGAGCTTCCAGTATGATATCTAAGTGGAAATGCCCTGTAAGCAGTTGGACATAAGGATCTGGAGCTCAAAAGACAAACTGAGGTTGGAATATTATGCCTTTCCTCCCAAATCATGTAGATTTCCCTTTTTCTTCTTTCATTTCCAAAAGTGGGCCTAATTGCTACTACTGATTCTGCCTTCTTTGCTGTTTGCATACCACCTTTCCCCAAAAGTCCTCTGTAGACTTGTATGGATGGGATTAATGTAGTTAACTTGAAGCTTTACTGTTCAAAGCTTGGCTTCCTGCCACCAGTTTACCAACTTAACAAATAATGACACTTGAGTCAAATTAGTATTCTTAAAAAATATCCTGATAGTATCCTCCACTTGTGGCTCTCGGCCTCACAAAATCAAGGTGTCCTACTTATCTGGGATTTCCTCATTTAATAAAATATTTCTCCTATTAAATTCAGCCTGGCACCTAGCATAGCAGGTAATAGGCACACTTGATGATTGTTTATTGAATGAATGAATTCATAGACTGATTATGTTAGAGGGACTTTGGGCATCTAATTCACCCAAAACAGCTAATGTTCTCCCACTTCTCTTATTACAGTGTGTGTATATATCCCAAATATCCCATCCTATAGGTTCATTAATATTCAGTAGAAATGAAAAAATAAAAATACCTAGTGTTTTGATTTCATCCTTTTCATTGAATTGAAGAAGTTTGTCATTCATACCTAAAGAGAAATCTTCTGTATTTTACTTTATATCAAACATTCAACAATTTATTAGTTCTTAATGCTAATATTAGACACCAGCCTGCTGGTTGTCATATTGTATCTCTTTATACAAAGGTTGTACACACACAATCTACATATATGTGCCTACTTGCTTTCATTCCTCCTGTTTTACCTCTGAAGCCTAACCCAGACTGAGAAGGTCTTGGAGCCTGAGATTATGTGTCCCCTTTATCATTAAAGAAAGCAGGGCTTGCCCAAGGTCCTCACATTGGGAGCGAGGTGGATTTTAACCCTGATTGGTGGTGCAGCTCAAATATGAAAAGAACTACAGCATAAAACTCAACAAAAATAGAGCATTCCCCAATTCTTCTCCCATAAACACAAGCAGCCAATTGAAGGTGGAAGTCAGTACAGCATTCCCAGAGGTGAGAAAGCCTAAGATTTTATTTCTAAAGACACTGATCATCAAGAAGACCACCAGAGCTGTCTTGGATTTAACTATCGGCCTGGCAGCTTTGGGATAAGTTGTCTGTTCTGGTTCAAGTAAGCATCGCAGCCTATCTGTGATTGTAAGAACTGGTGGAATTTGTGCTTTGGAATTTGTATTCTGTCATCTGTTTGAGAAAGATTGTATGATTTGTTTACTTATAATGAAGCTGGACCACACTTCTCCAGGGGCTTTTTAAAAAGATGAATGTGTCAGCTTGCAGATTTGTCCCCATGAATGAAACCACAAGCAAATTCTCTTCTCTCTCCCATCCTCCCTTCCTCCCTCTTGTTTCTTCAGTGGCCATCTGTGCATTATGTCCCCATTGCCTGCCCCTCTTCAAGTGGCTTATCTATGACTGAATTCAGAAACTTCAAATTATAAAGGACACCCAGATAATTGGCCTGTTCTCCAAAGTATCTGTCCCCTGTGCTGCTGCCAGATTCCTTCTTAATGAATACATCCAGTGACAGTGGGATTCTTGAGCTGGTCTGTATCTGTGAGAAAATGAGCTCCCCTGCTTTGTAACAGCTTGTGGCTTGGGGGAAAAAAAATGACAGCCATTGCACAAGTTTTCTTTGAATGTAGTTTTCTTTCCCATAAATGATACTTCGAGAATACAGTTAAGGGGTTATTAGTTTTCTATTTCATGCTTGGCCTGTGTGTGAGAATAACACAAGCTGTCACTGCAAATCAGTAGCTAAACACACTTTGTCTGGTTAATGTGAGTATTTGATATTTGGCTCAATTAAAAATTAACTGATGAAAGTACATGTCATTGGAATTTGAAAATAACTTTTGTAAGGAATACTTAAAGAGCATGACCAATGAATAAATTAGTGGTTTCAAAATATGAAGAATTTAGGGAAATTTAATATGAGTCGGAACACTTGACTCTTCTTTAAAACCTCTCTATCTGTTTGGCATGTCAGGGTATTAAAGAGGAGTGTCCTCATTGTATTGTTAAGGACCCATTGCATCTCTGCATTTTTTAGTGAATAATTGCTTTTTGCACTGGGTCGTATGATTAAAGCAGACAGAATAGGAGATAAGTTATTCATTTATACCACACATTTTAGTGAGCCAGGCCCTGAAGAAGTGGGAGCCAGAGAGGCACGGCTGACAGTCTAGGGGGGTGGGGACCACGCCACGGCAGCTGCAGGAGGGCATGCTTACAGCCAGGGGAGAAAAAATGCCACAGTACTAAGAGCAGCCACTGGCATCAAGGCAGTCTTCCCAGGAAGGGGACTGAAGCCCAAAGGATGAGCAGGAGTTAACCTGTGAAGTGGGTGGGAAAAGCCAAGTGTGGCCAGCAGACAGAACTTTGAGAACAAAGGCCAGAGGCAGAGACCACGTGGTGGGTTGCAGGGACTGCAGAGTCCAGCCTGGCTGGAATAGTGAGAGCAAGAGGATGGGTCAGAAGGATAATGCTGGAGATGCACTCCCTGGGAGGGTGTACGTAAGATAGGTCACTCTGACTCCCCACCAGACCATTAATGAGCCTGGGGAGAAATCAGTGACCAGATAGGAGGCTGTTTCAGTAAATGAACAAGAGACCAGGTGGTAGTGGGAACGGCAAGAAACTGATAGCTTTGCGCAACGATTAGGACTAGACTGAAGCAATTTTAGGAAGAGGTAACAATCAACTAAATGCTTCAAAACATGGCACATTTCTTCTTCAACTTCAGTGGTCTTTTTCTGTAATTATTTTGAAAAGAATGTGGTCACTGCTCTGATTATATACAAGTATTTATTTTTCTTATTTCTCATTCTCTTAAAATTAACAATGCCTGGTTGAAAACCCTAGTTTGTTAGAATTTACATTGTAATAAATCTTCATTAACAATCAGTTAGCAAAAGTGTATTTGAGGAAATAATTCCATTACAAAAGGCAGTTTTCATAGAATTTTTCCCCACGTGAAAAAATTACAAGGGTCTCATGCCTTTATTTAGGATTTTAAAATTTCCAAATGAATTCCATATCTGTTGGCCCCTTTGATATAATCAACAATCCTGAGCAAGGCAGGTATTATATTCCAACTTCTCCCTGCCTTCCTCTCTTCATACACTTTTTGTTATTTGATTATTCCCACGTGAAGAGAAAAAGTCTGGCTAACAAAGCTACGTGAGAGCCAGTAAGCGAAGGAGGAGCTGGTGTGCACTCCCGGGCTTGGAGTCCAGTGCATACTTCATTATCCTATGCTGCTTCTCTGGGCATGTTTTATGAGGATACGAGGTCACTCAGTAACAACTCAATCACATATATTTAATTTTGAAAACTAGTGTACTCTACTGCTTTCTATCTCAAATATTTTTCAGGAAAATTGCAATGTAGTCTTTTGTTTCTGGTTATCTTTCCTCCTTTGAGTCAGACTTTGAAGTGTTTTCCATGCTTGTAGCAGAGGAGCACCTCGCTGCAGATTTGTTCATAGTGCATTGAGACACCATTTTCCTTTATAAAAAAAAAATAATAAATAAATAAAACCAGCCTCCTCTCTTTAGGTGACCAGTAAAAATCTGGCAAGTGTGTATTTAATTTAAAAAATGGTGGAGCCTTCATAGGGTTTCCACAGTGTTCAAAGGCACGTTCAACTTCATTCATTGAATAAATACTTAATATAAAGAGCCTACTCTGTGCCAAGCAATATTCTAGGGGCTGGAGCTACAATAGAAAACATGGCAGTCAAAAACTCTCCTAATCTCCTGTGAGTCTAAGGTTGTGGAGAAGTCAGAACAGTCAATAGGGAAATAATTAACAATATAACATAAGGCTACAAAGTGAAGTAAACAGGGCAGTGCAATGCAAGGGTGCTGATGGGGGGATGTGAACTTCTTTGTTAGTGTTTGAGTTCCTCCTAGCAGTACGGTAGTTTACACAGAGGAGGTTTAATGCTTTTCCTCATTAACAGCTGAAGACACCATTCTACCTTAAAATCAATATAAGTGTTAGTGTAAAATAGCCCCCATCTCAGCTTAAAATGAGTTACCATCCACGATACAGAATTAAAGAAATTTCTACTGTTTTTGACTAAGATGTTCAGAGCACTCTTTCCCTTACCTACTAATCCTTCTATCCTTCTCCTTGTCCCCACTTCCTTTATCCCATCAATAATCATTGGCCTCAGTCCTGGACAATCAGCAGGAAGGAAGGAAACGAGCATTTATTGAACCCCAGTATATGCTAGACCCCGGGTTTAACACTTTTAGGGAAAGGTTATTTAACCTCAGTGACCTCCCCCTGAGGGTAGGAAGTGGAATTATAGTTGAGGAAACAGTTCTGCAAAGTCAAGTAACTTTGTCTCATAACAGTCAAAAATCAGGGTCCTTTATTTAGGCAGTGCAAGTGATATTAATGTCCTCTGGAACTTAAAAGAAATTTTTAAAAATTTAAAACAGAAACCTATTAAAGATAACAATTTGATGCATGTGACTTTTTGGTTTCTTTAGGAAACCAATTAGTCATCTTTATTTTAATAACCAGAACGGGAACTCTTTCTCACAACATGAATTTTTAAAAGTTTTTTTCGTAGTTAAAATATAAGTGAAACTTTTAAGTGAAACTTGTTTTTCCCTCTCTTTCCCCTTTGACTCCAAGAGTCTGTCTAAATAGCCTTTGAAAAATAAGTTGTAATCACTGCTTCATACCAAGACAGACACCTGATTCAGAAGCTCTCTCTGGGGTCAGAGAGTATGTTGGAATAACAAACCCACGGTGCTTTCCTGGTTTTAGAAAAATGATCTCACTGTCAAATTGTAACCTGCCTAATGCCTTAATAAAAAGGTGGGAAAAGTTTGTGGTTTTACCTCTGGTGCTATCCTCATCCCTTCGCTGTTCTTATTTTAGGCATGACCTTAGTGTTTTTCTCAGAGCCCAGAGGTGGAATGACATGTTCCTCAAAGTTTACAAGATGATGATGTATCTGTTTTTATGTTTAGCCGTAAATTTTACTCTATTTCTAAACAAACCCACCTTCAGCAACCACTGGTGTATCAAGGGAGAGTTATTTCCATCCCCCTCCGTTTAATTTGGATACATCTGGCCTAGAACAGCACAGTGTTTCCATAATAACATTTGAACAGGATGCCGTTGTGTTGATTTGCAGGGCTAAAGGAGTTTCAGCATGGGCCAGGAAACTGTTTTCTTAAAAGAAACTTAAACACTAAGTTTGACAAAATAGGAAACTTACTTCCTTATTAAGCCTATCTTTTTTTCCCCCTGCTTTCTTATTAATTTATATACTGTCTTGTGTTGTTTGACGTGTATAGATAGAATATTTAACAAAGTTCATGTGCAGAATCGGTAACTCAAATTCAGAAGGAAAAAAGCTAATGTTTTAAGTGGTTTAATAAAGCATATATTAAAAAATTTGAATTCAACATTTTTCCAAGGCACAACATGTTATGTCTTTTTTAGAGTAGACCCTCATGGTATTTCATAAGGAAGCAAAAAAGGAAGAGAAATTATTATTCAGGCAGAGGGACAATAGTAACCTTTCATTAAGTAAGACAGAGTTCACCACCAGGCTTCCCAAACCCTGGGCTCTGGGTTAGTTGAACTGAACAAGCCACCAACTATTTCCTCTCTCTTTTATGGACCAGACTGCTTTAAAAATGTTGGTCCAATATAATCTAAAATGTTTCATTTATAAGCTATAACCCAACATTGTAATATTTAAAAGGCTGCTTTATGTATTTTTACAAATCCTTAAAATCCTAATGAATTCAGATAATAGGTATCTTGTTCTTTTAACAGCTTTATATGTGACCTCTTAGCTACAGAGATTGATTTCAGGACAAGGGAAGAATAGACTGGGATTCTGTGTCCTGGAAGAGCTCACTGGTTTCCCCGCCCTTTCTGGCCTCAGTTCTCTTTGGAATTATTCATAGTGTCCACCGAGAAGCAAGGAACGCCTGTGTGTCACCAACACTGTAATTTGTGAGCAAAAGACCTTTATGACTGCAAGTACATTAACACCTTCAGAGATCTCTGTTTAATGTTGATGATCCAAACCCAAGTGGGAACTAGGAAGTCATTTCAACCCCTTCTGTGCAGAAGGATGTCACGGAGTTCACACGCTTAGGTTTGCACCCGTTACTTGTAAGAGTTTGGCCATCATTCTCAACCAGTTTATTTTCTTAAAAAAATACATATATATATATATACATACATACATACATATACATATATATACATATATACATATATATACACAGACACACACGCACACACACACATACACACATGTATGTATGTATATGTGGTGTGTGTTAAAATATACATAAAATAAAATAAAATTGACCATTTTAACCATTTTTTTAAAAGACACAGGATCTCCGTCTTTTGCCCAGGCGGGAGTGCAGTGGTGTGATGATAGCTCACTGTAACCTCGAACTCCTGGCCTCAAGCAATCCTCCCACCTCAGCCTCCCAAAGTGCTAGAGTTACAGCCATGAGCCACTGTGCCTGGCCCATTTTTAAATGTACAATTCAGTGACATTAAGCACATTCACATTGTTATGCAACCGTTACCACCATCCATTTCCAGAACCTTTTCAATCATCCCAAATCGAAACTCTACCTATTAAACAAAAATTTCCCCATTTTTCCCCCCTCCAGTCTTGGATAACCACTATTCTACTTTCTGTCTGTAAGAATTTGATTTTTCTAGGTACCTCATATAAGTAGAGTTATACAGTATTTGTCGTTTTGTGGCCTAGATTATTTTATTTAACTTATTTTCAAGGTTCATCCACGTTACAGCATGTGCCGGAATATATACCTTTTTAAGGCTGAATATTCCATATAGTTTGCTTTTTTCTCACAAGATGGGTTATCATTTTTTTCCCCAGCCGATAGAAACAGCAGATACATTAAATTAGAACTGAGTTGGCAGTGGGGGTAATGGAGGCCTGCAAATTATTTGAAACATTATTTTAGAGTCTGACAGCAAGGAAGAGACAAAAATGCTATTAATACCAGCCCAGGCACCACAAAGCGCAGCCCTCTGAGGCTCTTCTGCGTCGGGCAGACAGTCATGAAGATCTCAACAGCTCTTGAGGGTGTCACTGGGGTGTAGCACAAGACAATCTCAGCTATCCCTAATGCTGCAGCTGAGTCAGCAAGACAGGGTTATGTTCCCAAGGAACAGTTGAAGAGTTCAGGGAAAGTGGGTAATAAGTTGCAGAAATAGCTCCATTCCAAATGGTTAAAATTTTTTAAAAGTTTAGGCTTCAGTCATCTGAAAAATTTACTTATGTGAAATGATACATTCCAGAATACAGTGAGAGGAAGCAAGCAATAGCAATGTAAAAAAAAAAAAAATTAAATAGACTAAGAGACCTAAAATGGCATGGCATTTGCTTACCTCTTATGTTCTTTTTCTCCTCCTGCTTGACTCAAGGAACTTGACTCAAGTGGATGTGGATGTTATTTCTGGGGGATTTCTGGCTGCACTGCTGTATCTAAACCATTCTGCCTGTGCATAAACCAAATCGTGCCCGCATTTAGAGTAGCCGCCTGCCCTGCCGCATGATGCGTAGAGAGCCTCATGGGAGGAGCTGCTCTGCGGCCTTAACTCTGCCTCATGCCTTCATTTTGAAACCACTGTACAATAAAACGTGGTCATCTGTTCACTCAGTAGTCTCTGTGCCTATTAGGTCTCTGGATTGATCTCTGGCCTGGGGAGGGCAAGGTCCTGCGAAACAGATGCACAAACAGATATGTCACCATCCAGTGAGTTTTTTCTTGGGAAAGTTAAGGACGGCATCATGGAGAAGGTGCTGTTTGGCCTGGGTCTTGAGGGATAAGTAAGAGCTTGTTAGAGAAAGAGAGAAAGAGAGAGAGAGAGAGAGACAGAGAGAGAGAGAGAGAAAGCAAGCTTGCTCTGCAGACAATATGAAAACGTACCACATACAAATAAACAGGGTAACTGAGGAGCCTGACAAGCTTGGGAATGGCAAAAGGTCAGGGGGACCAGAATATAGGGGTTTGGGGGTGGAATGGAAGGAGATGAAGCTGGGAGGGTAGTTGAGGCTCACTTACCAAGGCACTGGGTGCCACACTGAGGAGTTTAGATCTGGTCTTCGCTGCAGTGGAAAGCCAGCAAAGGTTTCTAGCAGGTTACTGAGTAGCATGACCATATTTTTTGTTGAGGAAGATACTGCTGGCAGCAGCGTGTTGGCGGTGAGAGGGCGGCAGGGAGGCCAGTTGGGAAGGTGGGGGCAGGTGTCCCAGAAAAGGTGCTGAGCAGCTGCCCCAAGGCCTGGCAGTAGGAATAGCCAGGATGGGACGAGCTGAACAGGCATATCTAAGGTAGAACCAACAAGGCTGTGGACAGGAGCTGAGGAACATGGATATAATTCGATCATCACATAGGAGGCTCTCAGTAAATACCCACTGAATGAATGAATGAATGGATGGATGGACAGCAGGCTGGGTTGACGTCACCACCAGTACTAGCAAGTATTAAAAGGACACCGTGGTTATGCTCATGACAATGACAAGGCCAAGGTTTATACAGTGTATACCCTGTGCTTGAATGCACACCTTTCTTACAACCGTCTGGGGAGGTTGGTGTGATTTGCATCCTTGTCTTGCAGATGAGGGCACTGAGGCTTGGAGAGGTGAATGATTGTAGCTGCTTTGGTGGTCAAGCTGGGATTTGAACCCGGGCAGTCACAGAGCACGTGGTGCTCTTACTTACCTTGCTCTGCTGCTGCTCTGCTCTTAGAGCTGCCAGGAAGCTGCTTCTATCAAGGCCCCAGAAGTGATGACTCGGGGCAAACATAAGCAGTGGCCGGATGCAGAGAAGCCTGTTTAGGAAACCATTTATCTCACGTAGACATGCCATCTGAGATGACCTTAGCAGAAATAACAATGGCAGTGATAACAGTGCCACAGCCTTTTTCCCTGGCATGAGAAACCAGTTTTGTAATGAAAATGGAATTTGTCTGGGGAATAGTCCTAGAAAGAGATAGGCAGTTGAAATACAAATAACAAAATGTAAAATAGCATCAAAGTGTCTTCTCTGTGTTTTCTCTTCCACCCTTGGCCTTCTCCGTTGTGTGATGCACCTTGTTCTCTCACCATCGTAGCTTGGGCCTCACTGTAATTTGACTCACTTGTCCCTTGGTCTGCGGGAAGAGAGATGACAGGCAATTATTTGCACACTACCTGGAGTTTGCACTCCACATTCCTGACCAAAAGGAGGAGAGACCCTTCAGGGTAAACGTGACTGTGGGAATGGAAGCCCATGGCTTTCTGGAATGAAGGCTGTTGAGTTTGGTTTCCCAGATGGCCCATGGGCCGGAATCTGAGCTCCTTGGCACTCAGGTGTGTGTGCCGTCATGGGTCATTACAACCTCGACTGAAGCTGTGTTTTCATGCCATAGGTCAGAGTCACGTAAAATAAACTGTTGTCATAACAAAGGATGCAGCAGCCAGATTATGTCTCAGAGTTCCTTCACTGGTTTACCCTAGAGGCCCCTGATTTTCATGTCAGTATAGACAAGAGATTCCATTTTTAAGCTGGTTTTAATTGGAGGGTGTACCTTGCTCGACCACCCTGATAAACGGTGATAAACAGTGGTGGCCATAGCAGCGCAGAGAGAGAGCACAGCTTGGAAACCCAGCCAAGCTCTCTTGGCTCCAATTTTATGCAAATTTGCCTAACAGAATGCAAATGATTTCACAGTAATACGGATCCCAGGGACACGTGCTCATCTGTTTTCAGCAGTGTCCCTGGGCTTTTAGAAGCAGCCACGTTAGAGGCAGGGCAAGTCTGCAGCGAGGCAGGTTAAAGACGGCTTGCGAAGGAACAGCTCACGCCATCAATAGACACCACGCCTGGAATTTCATCACTGGTGGCAGCTTTCCCTTAGGCAGCCCACAAGCCAAGACTTCCGTGTTCTGGAAACAGGAAAAGGTCAACACAGACTAATGCTTTTGCAGAGTCCTTTATTCCTGCTCTTATCCCATAGATTTTTCATGAGCACATGATGTATCCAAACATTTATTCATACCACACATACACATTGCATATTTAATCATTACAGAGCACTGTGCTGGGCACTGAATAAAGGCCACTATGTCCCACCAAAGAGGGACACCATAACACTGTGTCTGAAATCTACTCCTGCACTCCCCAGGATGGTAGCCACTTGCCACCTGTGGCTATTGGGAAATGTTTGGCTAATCTGAGTTGAGATATGATTGGAGGATAATATATACATCAGATTTCAAAGACTTACTATGAAAAAATGAATGCAAAATATTTCTTCAGTAATTTTTATATTAATTATGTGTTGAAATGATAGTTGAAATAAAATAAGTTACATGTAACCACTAGAATATTTAAAATTACATACATGGCTCCCATCATATTGCTGTTGGACAGCACCCATTTAAGGTGCTAACCATTTATTGCACAATGTGGTCACCTTTGTGTTCCCATATTTGGATGTTGTTATATAGGAGGGTAGAAAGACCTTTCCTTTTTGCCACAGGTAGGGTACAGTTGTATAACCCTTTTCAAAGTGCACCCATGTCCCGGTTGTTGTGGCTTCCATTGTCAGTCTGCTGAGGTGGGTGGGGGAGGCCTCACCATACCTTTACCGGTAACTGTAAGGAAGTATAAGAGGTCACTCTTGCCAGCCTGCTCTAAGAGCAAGAGCTGGGAGCAGAACATCAGTAGTCTGCAATTCTTGCCAGCCTGCACAGTTAGAGCTGGGTTGGGAATCAGACTTCAGCCTTTCAACTTCTGTTCCAAGGCCTGTTGGAAATATAGTGAAACTTACCCATGGAAATACTTTTATTTCTATGCCAGAGATAGTAGAACACAGCCCATTTAGAAATGGTTATGTGTGCATGTGTGTGTATAGATTTGCACAAACATGTCCTGGAGCTGGCTAATAACACATTAGTCAAAAGTTATAGCCAATATTTAATCTAAACGTACCACTCCTGTTGAGTTTTTAGGCCCATCAAGGGAAGGGCAGGGTCCGAGTAGCAGGCATATCATCACGACAAGAGGGTGTTTTCTTCTGTTGGGAGTCAGCTACCATCATATCAAATTCCAGGCAGTTTGAATCAAGGTTGGGTGGGTCCCACCTTGTCAGCAAGTCCTGAGACTGAGTTTCAGTCTTTGATGGCATGGAAGAATGAGGCAGGTACCCTGGACCAAAGAGGCAAAAAGTCAGATCCGGGAAGTCACCAGTATTGGGCATGGCTTAGGACAAAGGACGGGAAGGTGCATTTCCAGGGAAGAAGAGAGAAACAATCAAGGCCAAGAATCGGAGGTCGATAAGGCAGTGGAGATCTGTGTAGGGGTTGAGGGCACTCAGGATAAGGACCTGGGGGTGTACCTCCAGGCCTTGTCAGGAACTTACCATTGGGCACACCACATTCTTTTCTGAGACTCTGTTTCTTCGTCTGCAAACAAGGGAGTTGAATTGAAGAGTCTCTCGCGAACATTTTATGAACCTATGCGTTTTGAAGGCCAGAGAATCAGCACAAATAATACTAATAAGCTATCAGTTACCATGCAGAGGTTTTGGTTCTTACCGCTGCTCTTTGTGTTGTCTCTTGTTCTTGGGGGCACTGAGATCTACAGCAAATGAGACCATTGGCCTGGACCGTTCGCTGGGCCAGACTGAGACCCAGGTTGGGTCTAGGATTTCTTTACAACTAGTGTCAATACACACATATTATAGTGTAATATTTAAAAACATTTATACTCACTTGTCTTTCTCGGTTCTCTCTATTCTTATCCCTACACTGTCTGTGAATTAACTCCCATCTCAGAGTCTAGTGTACACAGGCAGTAATGCCCACACTGATCATATGCCTCAGCGAATCCCTGCTCGCTCTCTGTTGTGAACTGTTTTCTCTGCCTATACTTCCTATGAATTAAAAAAAAAATGCTTTGGGGCCATAGATGAATAATATAAGACTCTAACCAATTTTACTTTTTAAAAGATTTTATTTTAATTGGTTTTCCTAAACGCAGGGAGACAAAAACCGTTGGATCTTGGAATAGCTTTGTATTTTGTAGAGAAGCGTCCCAGGAGCACATTCCCTCACGGAGGGTTCCAGCCACGTCTTCCGCCTCATTATACTTTGCTTAGCGCTGAGAAGTCTGCCATCGTTTCTGTTGGAATGAAAAGATTGGCAGAGCTGCCCTGGACAACAGCACCGCGAAACACTGTGGCAGAAGGTTTGGTCTACATACCAAGGCAGCCAAAGTATTAATTGCATTCTCTGTGATCACAAAAAAGGCGCTGAATTATTCTCGTCGTGTTTTAAGAATGACAGGCTCTGGCTCTGCCAGCTCCGAGCATAGTGCATCGCTTAGAAAGGAGATGCTAGATTTGAAAGAAAAAAAGAAAAAGCCTGGAAGTGAAGATCTCTGGTAGCCAGCTGGTTCTTAAATAGATCTGAAGCCGAACTGTTGCATGATTGGTACCTGTAAAAAGGTTACGAGTAGGGTGAGGAAGCATTTCCATAAATTTCCATAGTCTAGGAAGCCATTTTCCATTTTGAAATCTTACTTTAAATTTTGAAATGGGACTCTTCAAGCTGATCCCATTTCTCTTTGTGTTGGTGTGAATACTGGTATTTCTGTATGTCCTTATCTTCCCCCAGCCCCTGAACAACACACACTGGTGAATATTCCAGATTCCCGGGTCCTCTGCACATGCCATGCTCTTTCATGAAGCTTCGTTTCCTTGGAGCCTGTTGTTCCCTCTTCCAGGAGTCGACCCCCTTCCCAACCCTTCCCGCCCCCCACACCCCAACACTCCACAGTTTCTTGCTGGTCACTCCTTTAATGTCTGTGAACCTGCAGAGGGTATTTCATAAAGAGCTGTTTGTGATTATTTAACTTGGTTGGGAGGAGAGCAGATAAAGCAGGTGTCAGCCTGTGTATTGGGGATTTTCCTATGCTGAAAATTGTTATTCTGTGCAGCACCCCACCCTCCCTTCACAACCCCCAAAAAAGAGAAGTACGAGCACTGCTGATGTTCAGGGTTTGAGTATGTTTTAGTTTAAAATGTTCAGTGGATCAGAGAGAATTTCATTCTGGGCAATGCAGAGGCTGGAGGAGTATTTCAATTTCATATTAAATCTCCTTTCTGTGTCCCTGTTGCTATGTGCTCTCTTGGGGTGGGGTGGCGTGGCCGCTGAGAACCTGGATGGTCCCTGCTGGGCGGGAGTACTATATGGGGGGCTGGGGCCAGCTAAGGGTGAGGGCATCTCTGTGCGCATCTTGCATGTCGCATGAGCCCAGCTTGACTCTTCTGAACTTCCCCTGTCAGAGCACACCCTGCAACCAAAGTGAGGGGCCAGCAGCCGCCAGGTTGGGTATGAGAGCCATCGTCACCATTACTTGTCGCCTGTAGCAGAAGGAAGAGTGCCCAGAAAAGTCTTGTCTTCTGGCCCGTTTGCCTCCCGCATCCAGGAGAGAGCTCCTAAGCGCCTTTCCTAAAGCCGGGTGTGTGAAAATGCTTTTATTCAACGAGTTTTCTGCAGCAGAAACCTTTTCTGACACTTTCTGCTCCCCATAATTACTTCACCCACAGAACCAGGGAGAACTTGAAGCTATTCCTCAGAATTATATCTCATGGCTGAAGAACCATTCACTCACGACATTGATGAAAAGGGTTCTTAGTGGCCTTCCTTCAAAGACCATTCAGTTGCTTCCCATTTACCGAGCACCTGGTTGGTGCCACACACTAGCCCTTTTCCTTTTGTGCACACGCCCAGCTCTTTGGTGTCAGAGCGCAACTCCCGGACTAGAATTGCATGTGAAATGTGGTATATAAAGTTGGGGATCACAATTCAGAAGGAAAACCCTTCTGAAAGCATTTTGTTTTGATGTTCACCTTAACCTATCAGGTTGCAATTCTTTCATATCTAGGATGAGCAGATGTATCATCCAAGCTGAGATACTTGTGAGAGGGAAAAGAGGTGTTGTTAATCATTATACTGGGACATCAGAGTAAACCAGGATGGTCCCACTATTCTGGCAGCTCAAATTAAACATATAATCGACATATTTTTAAGACTTGGACATGATTTTTTTTCCTGGGGGTGTTGATGGTTGTGATGAGTCCTTCTAGTATTTTCCTGAAACCCAGTAAACCCTTTTGTAAGTTTCTTTGCCATTATCAATGTGCAAACATATCCACTAGAACCGCTCTAGTTGATCTATTGTCATTAGGTCTTATCTGGACACTCTTCATTGGTGTCCTCGTGATCTGTCCACATTGTTGGCCCTTTTCCCTATGACATAGCTCTCCTGTGAGCCCAGCACTGCTTTTAAATGGTTTCTAGCCTTCTTGGACTCTAATTGAACTGCCTTCCCATGGGACTCTTCTAACTGCTTCCCCAAACCACCTTCTAGACATTCATTTCTTTGTGTAGGATTTCAAGAATAGGAAGAAGAGACATATGCTAGAGTCATTGTCTAACTGTTTCAGTAAGGTGGTTTTCCACCTTTCTGCCATAAGAAAGGAATATATCTGAAGATTTCTTTCAGCAATTTTTTCCATTTCATTGATGGGGAAAAAGAGAATACTCATGAGTACTCCAGGGCCTTGTTTGATAGTGCGACAAATATAGTTCCAGCTGAACTAAGTAACTGAAGGCTATTTGTTTGCTTTACCTTTGTCCTCTTTAATGTGCTCTTGTGTGTGCTTTTACAGATTGGGATAGAACCTGCTGGTTTAAATTGCAAACTCTAAGAGGGTGGGAGCTCTGTTTGTTTAACTTTCTCTGAAAGATCCCTGGTGCGGGGCTGCGGACTAGTTGACACTCAAGGAGTGTTGGTTTCCAGCGCTAATGATGCTCTGTTGAAGAACAGAAGGCGTATGTGAAGGTCTCCATCCAACTAGGCAATGGTCCCATCAACACCGTATTGTGAATCTTTGGTAAGAAGAGTGATAACTTTTTGAAAAATGTAGTTTTTTTTTTCTTTTTTAATAACCATGAACTTGATTTTATCCAGTCAAAATAATAATCCATTTGGGGAACAATTTAGAGATTCAACAAATACAGAAGAGTGAACACCAAGCCTATGTGCCTTAAGAATTTGATATTGGAAGAAAATCAGCTTCATCTTGCTAAGTGTCTCTTGTGAAAACTTTATCCTTTTTTTTGCTTTTTTTGCACTTTTCTATGTACAGCTAAATTAGGCCACAGGAAAAGGATGGTGTACCTTCAAAGAGCCACTTGGGTTGGCTGTGTTCTTTCTCTTAGTGGAAAACAGCTGTGGGTGCCGAGTGTCGAAGTCAGGCTTTTGTTCCATGCAAAGGTGGAAAGGTTCGTCTTGAGACGATGGCTGTGGAGGAGGAGCGCGCAGATGTTGAGCTGCTTTATCAACATCTCAGAGGCTTTTGAAATGTGTTGATAACGACCTGGGAAAGAGAGCCATGAGGGTGGGAGTAGGAAAGAAACATTCATCCCACACAGTGCTCATATCGGCTCTTGTTTTTGTGTCTGTGGCGAATGCAGATTAAATGAATTAGGCTATTCTTTTCCATTGCCTTCTACCAAATAGAAGTACTGATTGAAGCCTGGGTTGTTTTTTCCTACAGAGTGAAGCATGAACTCAGTCCACGAAAGGCGATCTGTACAACGCACGGGGTTCTATTTCCCTCCTTCCATCCCCTTCCGTCCCGTCCTGCTCTCTCGCAAGTGAAATTCCTGCAGTGGCATTTGTCCTTAGCTTTGTCCTGAAGGATTCCTGCTGTTGCCCTTATTACCAATGAGGTGCTGAGGCATTTTCTTTATTTCAAGTTGAAAAACACATTTAGGAATTCTCTTTTGCTATAAAAAAAACGTGTTCTGAAGGAATTAAACTTACCCTCATTTCCATTTTTGTGCTGAGTATATGGTTTGCAAGTTCCTTCAATACTGCTTACCTTGACTCATTCTCACCCTTTGTTTTTTTCTGACTCTATCTTGCAGGAACCTTCTCTGTCCCACAGCTTCGGTGTCACCTATATGCAGCTGATTCTCAAATGGGCATTTTTGCAAATTCCAGTTTTGCTTTTATACTATTTCCCTAGGACCCTTTCTATCTGGATTTCCTGTTGGTGGCTCAAATTAAACATATAATCAAAATAGTTAATTCAGGGCTAAACTTGTCTTCAAAACCTGCCCCAAAGCACTAATGTTCTTGCTCCTTCCTAAGACTCCCCATTTTTGTAGCCACCCTCCTCAGCTCTTGAAGAAACAATAGGCAGTTATTTTAAACGCAACTCACTTTCTGTTTTGTTATTCTGTGATTAAACTTTGCTGCCAAGAACATTATGCTTTTTCAGTAGTTTGCATCTTTAAGGTTCTGGTTCTGAAAATGGGTTGTGTATCCCAGTGGTTGTGAGGGGGTTGAAATCTCTAATCCTTTTCCTTCCCTGACTACTAAGTCGAGTCATTTTCCAGATTGCTTTGAAATATGGACAGAAGCCTCCTTAGTCTCTGCCCTTTATGCAGTATGGAAATTTTCACTAGGCTGGTGCCTGTTGACTGATAGCAAGTCAATGTCCGTCTTCGCCGGGTTATTTGCCACAGGTTATAAAATGAAAACAAAACAGCAGTGAGTTATAACCTGACATCGATAAGAATGGAAAACAACTGTTTATCATAGTTTGGCTTGTATTATTATTAATAAGGAAGAAAAAGCTTTGTGGTATAGATATGTGGAACTATGGTAGTGTCAATGGCAAATGCATTACTGAAGAATGTGCCTAAAATCTTTATTTAATCAGTATCATTCCTTCTTTGTGATGTTAAAGGCAGTCGCAAAACAAAAACAACTCAGAATAATCTCACGTGTCATCTTCACGTAGGAATCTTATCGTCACAAGTTCTTTTTTACTGTAGCTGCAAGGAAACAGTATTTGTGGAAAGATAGTGCTTTCAGTGCCAAAACCCAACAATTTTGTTTTCAAATTCCTAAAAACTAAAAAAAGAAATTTTGATGAGATAAATGTTCCAAAATCAAGATGTCCAAAAGTGAACTCATCAGCTTCCTCCTTCAGCCTGTTCTTCAATGTCTGTTCTGTCTGGTTGGTGACATCACCGTCCACCCAGACAAAACCCCAAACTCTTAAATCATTTCAACTCAGTTTTCTCATCTGTGAGATAGAACTTTCCTGGATGGTCTCTTAAGGTCCTTTCCAGTCCTGAAAATCTGTGCGTCTGTGTTTCTTCACCCTTACTCCCCACATATCTGAATCCCACTTCTGAAATCTCCCCTGCATCCCTGATTACGATTATTTTTTTATCCTGCTGCTGCTCTAACTCAACCTTTCATTACTTCTTGCCTATTCCGTAACCTCCCAGCTGGTCTCCATGTCACTTTTTAAAATTTATTTTAAAATTTACATACAGTAACATTAATTTTTTTGTATAGTTTTGTTGAGTTTTGATAGATGCATAGAGAAATCACCACCACCATAATCAGGTTATAGAACAGGTCCCTCACCCCTAAAAATATTCCATCATTCTGCCCCCTTTGTATGCGGACTTTTAGCCCCAACAACTGCTTTTGTTTTCTCTAGCCCTAGAGTTTTGTATTTTCAAGTTGTCATAAACTGGTCTCTCTCTTGTTGAGCACCTGTTCCCAGCCCATCCATGCTCTTATTCAATGCCAGGCTACCTTCCTAAAACACATCTGTGTTGTAGACTTTGAGAAATACTTATTTTCTCTGAACTTCAGTTTCCTTGTTAGTATGTGCCTCAGCAGGTGTATAAAATGATGAATATAAGGAATTCTAATATTTTCTAATGAGGTTGGCTCCTGATGAAGACTCTTTACCTTGCTAATTGATGGGGAAGCAGGAAGCCACTCTGCGTATGAAATGGTGGCTTGGAGCTATTGTGAAGAAAAGAGATCCAGGAATGGGGTATTATAGAAAGGAGACAGAGAAAGAGAGGGAGAAATGAGATCAATTATGACAAGGAGTGAAAAGTGGAGGAGAGGGACAGACATCTGCAGAAGATGTTTTGGGGGAGTTTGGCAATGGAATGTCCCCGTCATCCTTCCTCAGTGGCCTCAGGAAACCTGCGGTAGCAACCTCTGTTGGGGAGTGTCTTTCGAATGGGTCTTCACATTGAGAAGGGAGGCAGGAGACCCAGATCTACAATGGGGATAACTCATCTTCTCCGTGAGGCAGCAGGCTGGTCCCGCCCCAGCCCCCAATTCCGCCCAAATCTCACGTTCCAGCTGCATTCAACTCCTTTGTTGAGCCCTCCGCTCTCCCTTTCAACCAAAACTAACCTCTTCTTCGTCTGCGTTCATTTTGTGTCATATAAAACACGATAGGTTTTGTATCATGGCTATTCACATATGTCTCTATCCCTGCGTCCCCTGCACTGTGTGAAAGTTGTGAGCGCATAAGGCAGTCTGTTTCCCAACAACTGTCACATGGTCAGAGCTCCTCAGGTGATCCTCTTATGTGCCCAAGACTAGGACACAGTCCAGAAATACCCAGGAGAAGGAAGGGCATTGAATACCTGGCCAGCTACTCTTGCAGAAAGGAGGGAGAGAATGCCACCTTCTGGAAGTGGGGTCACCGTTTGTTCCCTCCATCCCCATCCAAGAGTTTGTGTGCTGTCAAGTTTCAGTTGCCAACAGAAGGCACAGAACACAAAGACATACTTGCTAAATCAGGTTGAGTGAGCTGCACTTCCAGTACCTTCCAAACCCCGCCAAGATGCAGGTCCCCACTCCCACACAGACACTTTTGCCCTGCACATAAATCTGGGCCACCGTCACACAACCATCTCTCTCTGTACGTGCTCAGAGAGGAGAGGAGATGAGCCTGTTTGTGAAACCCAAGCTCAGGATTCCGCTCTTGTGTAAGAGCACTACCACATGGCTGACATATGTTCCGTCTGTGGCCCGCACGAGCCTCCGAACACTTCTCCCATCCAGTACCTCACCGGCAATCACCCGTCTTGCATTTGCGTATGTTCCCCCTTCACGAGACTGTGGGGAGGATGCAGTCTGCAGAGACAGCTCCAGCTAAGGCCGTGCATCCTTGCTCGGAGATGGCAGGAGAATCACAAGGGCCCCTAACATCCCCTGGAACTCAATTCCAAAGGTCAGCCAGAGAGAGAAGGCAGCAAGGACAGAGCCCCCCCTGACATTTTTCTTCCCACCCGTTCCATCTCCAGGGCAATGTCTTCCACAGGGAACAACAAGCCCTCACTCCCTGCCAGGGGAGCAGAGTACACACAACTGCTGGACGAGTGAGCAGTTCCCCCATGATCTTTATTTTTCCATTTACAAAGGACCCCTGTTCCAGCCCCTCGCTCCAGCTGCTGCTGTCCCAGTCCCTCGGGTGGCGCAGCTGCAGGCGAGCAGGCAGGCCCTGGGCTGCCCTGAAGATGAGGAGAAAGGCGGTGATGTGGGGGGTCCCGACTAGAGACCTCCGCTCCCTGGGGGTGCTCTGCAGCCTGTTGCCAGCAGCAAGTCTGAAACCTTCCCTGCCTGACTCCCCCTTTGCCTTTTTTCCTGGCGTCTACACTGGCTGGAGTGGAGCCTGCCCGGAGCCAGCCCCTGTGGCCTTCCAGAATTCTCCTAGTCTGGAGCCAGAGCTTCATGGGCCTGGGCCTGGGGGGAGGGTGGCTTTGAGGAAAAACCCACAGTTTCTCTCCCTCGCAGGTCCTAGAATACACTGTGACCAAAGATTGCTCAAGTTGCCCCGCACCAATTTAAAATAAGGTACGCCACCTACCAGTGCAGCCTGGAGTTCTCTGCTCTGAAGCTTTATGCTCTTGAGTCATGGCGAAGGTATTTTTTTCTTTTATTGGATTTAAAATTTCAAAATAATGAACTTGTTTAAATTTCTCGGTCAACCTCTGGGAGCTGCTTAAGTACCTACTGCCATCTGGGCCCGGTGGGGGTCTGTATCTGGTGCTCGTGGACTAGCTGGGCCCGGCCTGCCCAGGAAAAGCCCGCCTTGTTGTCAGCGACCCTCAATTAGACTCTGTCTACCTTTGGTGCATCTCAGATCCTGGGAATACGGACTTCCGGGGTCCCCAAATAGGGGAGACTTTGCTCAATACAAATTGGGTCAATACACTTGGGTCAATACACTTGGGTCCTTCCACAAGAGAAGCAAGACTATTTGTGACCTTCCTGCTCTGGTTCGAGGAATTCTGAAGCTTCTTAGTGGGGACAGAGGAGTGACTGATTGGGAGCTCCAACTCAGTCCTGTCTTTGTTCTTCTACCTTGCAGAGCTTCTGTTAAAATTGCCCAGGCCACATCTCAGACCAATGTAATCAGAATATCTGGGGGTGGAGGGTGGGACCCAGGAATCAGGATTTGGGGAGGTTCCCAGAAGCTCTTCCAGGCTAAGGCTGCCCACAGCAGCTCAGAGCTTTCAGGGCACTTCAGTACCCTCGTGCTGACCTCCTACAGTGGGGGGTGACAAAAGCCACGTTCTGATTGCCCAGAAAGGTAAGGCTTCTTTGCTGTCGCTGTAGAGTCTGAAGTCACATTTTCCATTGGAGTAGGAAACAAACGCCAAGTTTATTTTAAAAGTACTCTTGATCTACGTAAAACTAGGAAGTATAAAGAATCCTCTGGGAGCAGTTTATTCCCACATTTGAATGCCTCTTTGCTTCCTTTGCACCAAACCTTATGGTTTTATCCATCACCGAAGGGGCCATGTGACTTACAAAGAATAGAATTGAACTGAAAATTCTGGGGTCACTGGGAGAGTGACTTAACCAGTTTTTCACCAACACACTGAAAAGTGATTTTAGTTGAGACACTGATCTCCATAAACTACAAGGTGGTTCTGCGTTGGCATAGGTATCTCCTGGCAGAGGATCATTCCCAGCTGATTATGTCAGTGATTATTTGTTTAAAACTTTAAAAGAAGGAGAGCAGATACAGTACATTTGTACTCAGTTAACCACGCAAATGTTTTTAGGCTAAGAAAATAAACAACTAAATTGGTGGTTTATTTTATTACCAAACTGATGGAGTTTCACAGGCTAGAAAGAGTCTACCTTCCAGACTGGAAAAGGTTAAATGTTTTTCTCCAGGAAGATTAAAGACTCTAAAAACATTACTATTGGTTGAATTTTACTGAAATCAGAAAGTGATCCATTTGATAGCCAGTGACCAAAGACCCTTAGAGGTGACACGGAATGTTTTGAATTCTGAGTGATGGGCTTTTTAGAGCTCTGCAAATGACATTTGTTTTGGCATTTGGCATTTTTGTTGCCATACTTACTGCTTTTAGTTCCTAGTGGGAGTAGTTTTCTGCTCCTAATTATCCAAAAGGCAAGGAAAAATAACTAAGATTTTTTTAAAAAGTGAGGAAATATGTCTTGAAAGTTTCATTAATTGCAAAATGAAGTTAAATGGAGCGGTCAATAAAAGTACTTCTCAGAACCGATGTAGGATTTCTCAGAAAGGAGCCCATTAAAGCTGGATTCTCTAAAGCAGTGGAAATCCCAGGAATAAAAGCCAAATGCCTGGGAATTGAGTTCAAAATTTTTGAATTGGTACAGCTCAATAATTTACAAAATGGAGTGGAATCATTGAATGCTCTAAAATCTGTTCAGCTAAAATGGGATAATAAATTTAGCCTACATAGACCATGCTTATTCAACTCGTGATATTATTATATTTTTTTTACTATCATTTATTAAGCATTTTCCATGAGCTGGGGTCTGTGTTTTGACATTCACAATCTTACTTTGGATGACTACAAAGATTCAGTACCTTTTACAGAAGTCATTAGTAAATTTTGGAAGGGTCATAATACTGACTCTTTGGTGTTCTTAGTAAGTAAAATCTGTAATGGCCTTTGAAATATTCTTTAGATGTATGTTAAAGCTAACCTCGAAAATAAAATTTGCATTCCATTGACATGCTTTACAAATCGGACTGCCATTTAGGAGGAAAAAAAGAAAAATAAATGAAGTCAACTTTCTTTATTGCTTAAACCATGGGATAAACCGGGTATTTGGGCAGATCGTTTTCAAGGCCACTGTAGGCTGTTGCATGCAAATAAGACTTTTTGAAACTTGAAAGCAATTCTGATAAACTTCCAGGGTAAATTCTGATCCTTTGGCACAGGAGAGAATAACTACTAGTTACAACTCATGGATTGGAATTACAGTTTAAACATCATCTAAGGGTGACTTGTAGCTTAACTTTCTTAATTACACATGTCAAGATCTTAAGATAACAGCCCTAATTGAAATGAGTTATCGAGTCAGGTAATATTAATTCTCTTTTAATCAACTGTAATCCTTAATTAACCTGATCAGCATTAGCTCACTTTAACAAGTGCAATGGGCTATAGTCAAGCTACAAATAGAATACTTAGTAAGACTATTTGATATTTATTAGTATTAATTACTGCTCTGGACTAATTTTAATTTGATCTTTACCATAAGAAATTCTTGTTTGTATTTATCCTGAAGGATGAAATAACTTAGGAAAATTGTTAATGGAGTATTGGATAGGGCAATAGGAAAAAAAAAACCTGCCAACAGCAAAACAAATAAACCATCAGCCTATAGTGGTGGTGTTGGCTTCTTTCTATTCTAAACATGTTAACATTAACTTCTCTGGTTTGTGGAGGCATCTTACAATCACAGTTGCTACCATTTCTTCTTTTCATGGTTAAGCATTTTAAAAAATTGGAGTAAAATGTATATTACATAAAATTTACTATTTTAACCATTTTTAAGTATACAGTTTAGTGGCATTAAGTTCATTTGCATTGTTCATTAAACCATCACCACCACTTATCTGCAGATTTTTTTGTCTTCCCAGACAGAAACTCGGTACCCATGAAACAATAACTCCTCATCCCCCACCCCTGTCCCTGTTCCCCAGTCCCTGGAAACTACCATTTTACTGTCTGTCTCCATGAATTTGACTATTCCAGGTACCTCATGTAAATGGAATCATGCTTGTGACTGGCTGTTTCACTTAACATAAGGTCTTCGAGGTTCATCCATATTGTGGCATGTGCCAGAATTTCCTTCCTTTTTAAGCCTGGACAATATTCCATTGTATGTATACACCACGTATTGTTTATCCATTCATTCATCTGTTGACACTTGAGTTGCTTCCCTGCTTTTGGCTATTGTGAATAACGCTGCTGTGAACAGTGTACAAATAACAGTTTGAGTCCTTCTTTCCATTCCTTTGAGTATGTACCCAAAAGTGGAATTTCTGGATTGTATGGTAATTTTATTTTTAATTTTTTTTAGAAACCCCACTGTACTGTTTTCCATAGCAGCTGCACCATTTTACATTCCTACCAGCAGTTACTAGTGTTTCAGTTTCTCTACTTCCTGGCCAACCAATGCTTGTTATTTTCTTTCTTTTTTTTTTGATAATAGCCATTTTAATGGGTATGAAATGGTACCTTGCTGTGGTTTTGATTTGCATTTCCCTACTGATTAGTGATATTGAGCATCTTTTTTATGTGCTTATTTGCCATTTGTTTATCTTTTTTGGAGAAATGTCTAGTCAAGTTCTTTGCTCATTTTTTAATCAGGTTGTTGTTGTTGAGTTGTAGGAGTTCTTTACATATTCTGAATATTAATCCCTTATCAGATATACGATTTGTAAATGCTACCATTTTTCGAGACTTATAGTGCCAGATGTTCTGCTAAGTGCTTTATATATAGGACCTTAATCCATTCTGTAACCCTGAGACATAGGTAGTATCATCCTCATTTCATAGATGTGGAAACTGAGGCTTTGGGGTTTAAATACTTATTCAAGATCATACAGTTTGTAAGCAGCAGAGCTAGGTTTGGAACCCAGGTATGTCTTACTCCAAAGCCTGTGATCTTATGTAATTTGGGGTGCATACTCTGCTATCTTTTAGATTTATGATTTTATTTCCTTAAATTTGTTTTAATTTAGAAGTATAATATATTTACCAAAATGTACATAGAATACAAATGTATAGCCCTTTGGATTATTTGAAAGTAAATACCTGTAACCATCGTCCAGATAAAAGAGTCAGAGCATTGCTAGCACCTGGAAGCCATCCTTGTGTCCCCTGATAACTACAGCCTTGTACCTCCCACCAAAGGCAGAAATTATGTTAACTTTTTTGGTAGTCAATTCTTTGCCTTATACTTTTACCACCTACGTATGTAACCCTAAATGATATAAATTGGTTGTGTGTGTTAACTTTGCCGAGCTGAAATTATATATTATTTATATGTTTGTAGATTTAGTGAAGCTGAAGTTTGCTCATTTTCCTTGTTGTATTCTGTTGTAAAAATCCATCCACTGTTTTTATCCATCCTGTTGTTTTGGCTATCATATATAATGCTGCTGTGAACATTATTATACCTGTCTTTCAGTGCATAATGCATATATTTCTGTTGGGTACATACCAAATAGTGAAGTGGTGGAAGATGTGATACCATGTGTGAGAATTCCTGTTGTTTTGCATACTTTCCAAGCTTAGAATTGTCAGTCTCTTTAATTTTAGCCACTCTGGTGTGTTCATCACAGTGTAACAGTGTGGGCTTACTTTGCATTTCCCTGATATTAATTACTGATTACTAATAATCTTTTCATGTGCTTATTGATCATCTTCTCTTTTGACATGCCTATTCAAGTTTCTCGCCCATTCTTCAACTGTGTCGTCTTTTTCTTGTGGATCTGTAGAAGTTCTCTGCAGCTTCTGGCTGTGGACCCTTCATTAGTTTTCTTTATTGCACATACCTTCCCCTGCTCCATGATGAGCCTTTTTACTTTCTTAACAGGATCTTTTGATGAAAAGAATTTCTTACCTTTAATGTATTCTTATTTATCACTCTTTTCCTTTATGGTTAGTGCTTGGTGTGTCTTGTCTGAGAACATTTCCTATCCCAAGGTCGTGCAGATTTTCTCTTGTGTGAAATTCTACAAGTTGGGTCATTTGCCTTTACATTTTCATGTATCTAATGAACCTGGAATTGAGTCACATAAATGGTGTGAGTTTGGGAAGGGTGGTGTCAAGTTTCCCTTCTCCCACACGGATATTCAGTTGACTAAGCCACATTTATTGGGGGAAAACGTCTTTTTCCTAATCCTCTGCAGTGTTAGATTTTTTAAAAATTAGGTGTCTATATCTATGTATGGGCTGTATTCCATTACATTAGTCTGTTTACTTAAGCTTGTGCCAATGCCACACTGTCTTTCTATCTTACAGCTTTATAATAAGTCTTGATAGTGTTAAAGGAAAAATTACTTTCCACACTTGCTGAAGACAACAAAGGAAACTTTATTCCAGAAGGGACCATCACGATAGGTACGGGGACCACTGCCATGGGGTCCTGCAGTGGGGAGAGGGATTGGGCTCGACTCTAACTTCTAAAGGAACAAGTGGGGAGTCATAGCCAAGAAGCAAGGGGGATCAGTGGATGGAAAACTACTATGAGGAAACATTAGGGGTGAGGGGAATTCTTGCTAGACCAACTTTCCAAACTCTCACTGAAGGTGGGCCAGCATGATGAGTCACTGAGGATGGGGGATGAGGACTAATACAAGAATGGAAGAATTTTGCTAAATTGACTTAGTGGGATTCTTGCTTAAGTGGATTCTACAAGGACAGAGAAGGATGCCCAAGGTCGGGGTCTAAGTCGAAAAGAAGATTCAGAGGAGCATGACTTGAGTTTGGTCAGAGGAGAGAGTCTTTGTCAATTTCCAGCAGAGTAACTTTTTCACCTCATTTTCTTTTCCTCAAGTGTGTTAGTATTTGGCCATTCAGGCTTTCACATGACTTTTAGAGTAAGTTTATCAAGATCCACAAATATACCTATTGGGATTTTGATTTTAATAGCATTTATTCCTGATCATTTCTGAATAAAATTCATCTCAAGGAAGCATGTGGGTCAGTGGCACGATAAAAAAAAGCAAAAATGAAAAAAAGAATAAGGAACTTTTGCCATCACAAGCCAATATTTTATCATCTTAAAATATCTGTTTTTGCTTTTGAGTGGCATTTTGTCTTGAGTTGGATATGGAATTGCAGAAGTTGATTATTTCTTGAGGGACTTTGCCTTCAAGAATCAAATATTTGCCTCCAGAGTGTGTTTCTGTATAGGGAGCAGAGAGGACAGGAAGGTTGTCCTGATGGAGACCCCATGTTAGAGTGTATCCCACACAGAGCTTGTCTCGGAAATATGCTGATTTAAAATATTACATGTCCCTCCCTTTCATGGGCCTTTTCCCTTTAACTGCTCTTTTATCTGGGAAAGGGTGGGCAAGAACAAGCACAGTGGAAGAAAAAGCATATTTGGCAATAGCAGTTATGGGGGTGGGGGTAGAATGTGCTGGTTCCCAGGGAAGCTGAGCTCTTTTGCAGGGCCAGACTTCCATTTGCTTGTGTGTCTCTTTTTTTCTTCATCCACTGATGTTAATAAGTGTCTTTTATGTGTCGGGCCTTGTTCCTGGTGCTGGAGAACAAGACAGACAAAGCCCTTGGTCTCATAGAGCTTAATTGTACTAAAATAGACAAAGTTGGTAAATGGTTAAGTACAAAATTTCGTGTTGGGCAGTGATAAATTCTGTAGAAAGAAAAAGGAAGATCAGGGGGGAGGGGAAGGGAAGCAAGGAAGGAGCCGTGCAGGTATCTGAGAGCGTTGCCTTCCAGACAAGGGCAGGAGCACTTGGCCTGGTGACACAGAAGAAAAAGATGTCACAGGGTGATGGCGGGGAAGTGGTGGGAAATGAGGTGGAGGGAAGCAGCGCTGGCCAGACCCAAACCTCACTTTTTATGATAGATATTTAGTAGCACTCCTTTTATTCTTCTGCGATGAAATTTGTAGGAAATATAACCTACCTACCCACGTAATTCAACATAATACCTTAACTGCAATATAAAGGAAGTACAAAAGAAGAGAAATTTGTAACGAAATAAGAAGTATTTCAGCACATCAGCATAGGTGTGGCTACACTGGAAGGCTTAACGGTGTGGTCATATGTTTTGCACCCACTTGTAGGGCTCACCATGAACGTGGCAGCTATAAATGCAGATGGCTACAGATGTGTTACATGGGCGACTCAAATGACATCATCGGTGTTGACTTCAGTGATGTGATATTTCTGAAACGGTGAATACTTCTTAGTAAAGCTAGAACAAAGCAAAGTACATCATCCCTATTGCATTCCCAGAAATTCAGCATTTAATAATAGAGCGGAAGGAACCCTTGTGTTGACATGGAAAATGGCGCCAGGCTGTTCAGCCGCATCCTGTGGATGCTGGAAAATCCTAGGGGACATTTCTGAGTTGTGTCGGACCATGACCATTCATGTATTTCAGGTTGTCCCCCACCCTGTAAATGCCACTAATAAACTCTGATTATCAGGTGACTACCAAACAGCCCCCACGGGTTTCCAGAACGCCCTCCCAAGGGTTCGGGATTTTGTTTGTGGGTCAAGAGAAGCTGGCAGACGGTTGGGAGCTGGGAGGTGAAGTGATCTGCTTAGGTTTTAAAGGGATCTGCTGTCCATAAAAGGAATGATGTGGAGACTGAGGTTTCTGTGTCCCTCAGCAAGGACCTGGCCCCAAATCTGAGATGTAGAGGTGCCAAGCAGACCTCCATCTTCCCTGTCTGTCTCAAGCTTAGACTCACCCAAAAGTCTGTCCGCCTGCCCAGAGCCATCTGAATCACCCGCCCAAGACCTCCCTCTGATGCAGAGCGCAGTGGGGCACCCCGTGGTGCCCTCTGACCGTGCCCCAAGCCTTTTACAAATACAGGTGTGGGCTGTCAGCTCAAGCAGTTTTCAGCCATCACTCCTTTCCCTCCAAACACACTCCCAATCCACTTTCACTCCCCTTCCTGCAGTAAATAACAGATCCTCGCAAAGTGGTTAGAAGAAGTTTTGTGGTTAAACTTCACACTCGGCTTATTTTGCCTGGGGATCTCTCCCTCCCATAGGACCCTCCCCAACACGCAGGCACCACTGTAGGGTCTGCTGCCATCTGGCCAGGGTTTGATTTGGGCCAGCAGCGCCTGCCATGGCGAAAGCATTTCCTGTAACTGGGGTCCCTTGTGCCCAGCCTTCCAGACAGTAGATAGATAATTGTACAAACCCTGAACTGGAAACTACAACAATAAACTACTCTGAGCTAGTTTACGTATGAACGATGAAGCTCATTATTTGTGACACTCAGAGGCACTCTCAAAATATGCTTAATAAAAGGGTCAGGACTTTATAGCATTTAGCACCAGAATGGAAACGCCTGTTCCAAGTTCTCTTCTACCTTTTGGCCACCAACAGGTTTAGGGGTGCTGAGGAGGACAGTAAGGGTAGAGCCACTGTGACTCATTGTGCTTGGTGAAGGAGTGACAGGAGTGATGGGCATTGTTATTGCTGTGTGTGTGTGTTAATGAAATCTAGCTTTATTTAACATGGCCTCAGTAACTCGCTATTCAAGTCACACAAACTTCAGTGATCAAATATTATTTCCCAGTGTTTCTAAATAAAAGGATAATGGAGCAAAATAGTGCATATGTATACCATAGTGGTCAAATAAATACTTCCTCAGGGACCACACGCAAAATTATGAAGGCAGAATCTACTTTTGTCCTTAGATGTGTTGGAGAATGAAAGTTTGGGTCCGAGAATTTAGCAGTGGTATACACCACAGCATGTGCATAGCTGGATTTAGAATTTTCTGTTTAAAAAATTAAGCTTTTATTTATATTTATCAATTCACTCAACAAATACCTGGATTCAGCCTAATGCCTGAACGTTTCTTCTTTGGGGGCAGGTGGGATTGGAGGCGGAAATAATCACTGCAGACTCCACACTGAGGGCTTCATTAGCTCCCAAGTGGCAGGTCGAAGGAGATCTTGTTGCCCTGTCATTCCATGTGCTTCAAAAATATGGGTGGGAAGACCTTGGTGCATATCCAGTGTGGGAAAAGTGTTACTTGGAAAATGTTTATAAAAAGTCAGCTCTCACGGTAGATGGGCCTAATTAAAGTTTACCAGCAAGTCTCAGAAATTGGCGTATGAAATTACCATAGAGGCATGCAGGACAGTGATTCAGATTTGGCCAAATCAGAGGTAAAGAGAAAAATATCTTAAAGGAGACAGGAAATCAGAAGAATCAGAGCCTCAAGAATGAGGGTTGAGCAAGTAGAATGTAAAAATGGCTTTTTTAGATCCCTTCTTGGAAAAAAGAAGGGATCCAGAGAGTTTCCAAAAGTGGCTTTTTCCTCCTTTTTTGGAGGAATATGTGTTTTTCTTCCTTTGTGAAGAATATCATCTCAATCGTCTTAGTTCATCTTAGTATTCCCCCCTTTACTGTTCATTTGCTCTGAGATGCTTATGCAAACCAAGGAACAGGAAGCATCTTGATGAAAAAGGTCTCGTGTCTCCACCTATGAGGTCCAGAAAACACAGTGTAGACAGAGCCTTAGAAGAGACACGTCAGGTGCAAGGGCTCAGAGTCAGGGGTAGCCACAGCCTCTTTGTTTGATCATAAACCATGGACAGTTAGTGCTAAAAGGAACATTAGAAACTGCCGAGGGTTGTACAGCTCATGGGTGGCTGAGCTAGCAATGGAAGGGCAGATTTTTGATGAGGAACTTTCTGAAGTTTTTCAGATAGGCTCACATAACTGACAGGGAGAGAGTATAAAGGACTTGAATATATATATATATTTTAAAGCACAGGCTGTTTTAATTCTTTATCAGTGTCAGTTTACTTGGGTTTGCCTTTGACCTTCACCACCCCAGCTGGGAAACATAAATTGTCATTTTTAATTTGCTTCCCTTGACCTGTTTTTGAAGGACTCTCCTCTAAAGGAGTCAGTAGGGTTGAGAAGGGAGGAGTGTTTGTTGCACATTACATACCCCTACTCTGAGATTCCATCCAGAACGGCCTTGGAAGTTCTTAGTCGGCTGACACAAGGCAAAGCCCAGGCTCTGATCTGAAAAAGTTTGCAGGGTGCATTTTCCATGTGCATTGATTGATTGGTTTTGCTGGAAAACCTAACCAAGAGAAAGCATTCTGACCCTGCCATTAGCCTCCCTCTTCATGCGTCCATTTTATACTTTCTGCATTTTTGTCTATACAATTTTCCACTTAAGAACTATCCTTTCATAGAAAATGGACTTGAGATATCTATATCTATATCTGTATCTATATCATTATGGAAATCTTGCTGCATTACCAAATCTTCCTAAAAGGTTAGGAAGCTTTTTTTCTCTTTTAAATCTCTATCTTTCCTGAGATTTCAGACTAGGTTATAAACAAGCCGTAATGCAAAGGGACGACCAAGAAATGCACAACAGAAACAGGCTCAGAAATAGAAATTGAATTTATAGGCAGTGAGATAGGATAATTAGTTTTTATATTTCAAAATATCCTCAAACCAGAGGAGTCTGCTGTCTCAGATAGAGGATGAAATTGAGTTTGAATCCCAATACCTCAAACAATTTAGTGGAAATCGCCTGTTTTGTGTAAAATATATCCATAAATCTGCTGTGTGTGTATATTTATGATATATATGTATATATTCCTCCCTAACACGTGAATTCAAGTGTCAGTTTAAGTCCAAAGATTCAGATTGCACGTACCATTTGTACTTACAGTTCTCAGCCGTAAATGTTGTTGATAGAGCTAAAGATAATCTGATTGGCCGACTGTCTACCCTTTCTCTTTGAGCAGCTTAGAGTTCAGAAATCAAACAAACAAGAAACCTTTTCTGCTTTTTATGTGTAAAGCAAAAACTGTCTCTGTTGTTTACCAAAAGTTTTGTTTTATATCTGTTATTGACTACGAAATTTACAATGTAAAACTTTATATATATATTAACATATGTATGTTAAACAATAAAAGACAAAGGAATATTAAGTGTCTACTATTGTTAAATATGTGTAAATTCAGCATACTTTCTAGAATGGCCAGTGTCTTAGCCACCAATCCCTATTGCTCTGAATTGGTGGAAACCAGATCCTGGTTTTGGATCTGGAACAGACTTTTTTTGTTGTTCAAGGTTGCATCATGACTCTTGGGAGGGCATCCTGTCTGAAATGTGCTGTATCCCCAGCTTGGGTCAGTGGGGACAGAGAGAAGTAGTATCTGTCAGCTGGATTGAAGTCCCCCACATGTGAAATCCATCACTGGTTCTTTGCTGAGGGTTTGGCTAATGAAACTGAACTGCTTACAGCACCCTAGTTTCCACAGAGAAGACCCTAAGAGCTTGATGAACTTGAAAACAAGAGGTACCAGTGCCATTCCTCCTCACAGCTTTAGCTCTATTTTGCCTTTAAGCAGGGAGGAGCCAGAAGCACGAAGCTCTTGCTACCTGCACTGTGGATCTTAGGAGGGTTTCATCAATCCTGGGATCGTTGCCCCTTTCTCTGCCTCCTGTCATAAATCTCTGCTTCAAAGGAAAGAAAAGGGATGGTTGTTAAAGCATAAACCTCCCGGTCAGCTCTTGTTACATCAAACTCAAGATGATGTCCAAAACCTTTTGTTGAACTGAAATGCTAGATTGGTTTGAAATAACTGAGCCATTCATTGCCTGGGGATAGGAAATCTTTCTGTTGTAAAAAGGTGGTTGGTTGGTTGGTTGGTTGGTTGGTTGGTTGACGTGTGGGTGTGTTTGCAAATGTAGGAAGTGGGATGGGGTTCAGAGTAGTATTTGCATTGTGGGGACTGAACACAAAAAAACAGCAAAACCTGACGTTCCTTAAAACTAGAGAAGATTGAATAAGTGAATTCATCCATATTTTAGAGCCATTTTCATTCAGGTATAATTTTTTTCAGTTGCTTGAAGTTTTCAGTGTCGGATCAAGTTTTCTTTCTTGCTCCTCAGTAACTCTTACGCATGTTTGCCATCTGTTCATTTCCACTGCAAACTGCTCTTTGCACAATGTTACTCGGTGTTAATTAGAACATGTGTCTCTTTGTCATTCATCTGGGGAAGGGGTTAATGATGATTTATGTCCCTTTAATTGGTTTTCCTCCAAACTATTATATTTAATTCATTATTTTATAAGAACTCCAAGAGACTGGAAAAGAGGAAGAGTACCTCATTTTTATTCTTCATAACTTTAATTGTATGTTTTTTTTTTCTTTTAAAAAAACCCAAGCTTGGCCTAAATGTTTTGGTGTTTAAAAGATATAGTCCTTCAAGTTCTTATTAAATGGTAATACATGTAAGTATGTGTTTACTTTTTACCAGTGACAACTTATTAGTCACATTTTAAAATTTATTTCTGAATAAGTAATGTGTTCACATGGTTCAAAATTCAAAAGGTCCCCAAAGGTATACAGTGAAGTCTTCCCCAACTACTGTCCCCAGACAATTGGTTTCCTTTCCTAGAATCTGTCAGAGTCTTGTGTGTAGGTATACTCGTACTTATGTATAATACACATATGTATATAGATGGGTATATGCATATGTACATATATATGTGTGTATACTTACTTTCTCCCTTTTTATGCAGAGAGTGGCAAACATATATGCTGTTCTGCATATGCATTTTAAATACATTTTGGAATTTAGTGCATATCAGTAAGTTAAGAGCTTCATTTTTCTTTGTTAAGGCTGCATTGTGTTACCATATTGTGACTAACTAGTCCGTGACTGATAAACATTTAGGCTGTTTCCAGTTTTTGCTGGGACAAACAGTGAGGCAGTGAATAGCTTTGTATCACATTATTTTGTAAATCTCTGTATATATGTGTGTATATATAAATATATATACACACACACACATCTATCTATAAAAATTTATCTCTTTAGAGTGTTCATTAAGCTCAATATCACTCAAAATAAGAAAAAGGACAAATTAAACTAAATTAAACTATAAGCTGGAATAGTTATTTTACCTGTTATTTTCACAAACATGAAAAAGGCTGGTGACTATTCATACTGCTGGCCTGACTGTAAACCGTTACGTTCTATGGAGGACAATTTGACAGAATCAATCAAAATGATAAACATACTCACTTTTCAGCTGCAGCTAAAGAGGTAAATTTTTATAGATAGATGTGTGTGTATACACACACACACACACACACACACACACATATGAAAGATGGAAACCCATTTGTACATTTTTCCCTTTACCCCTCAAAACACTAGTAAATTATATCTGGTTCTAGTAAATTAGACAGATAATTTCTATATTGCTGTGTTATTAACATCGAATACACTACAAATGTTAGAAGACACCTAATATTCTTCTTCATATGGTTACCAAAACGTATTGCTGAAATCTGATTTCAGCTGAAATTATTTTTCAGAATAATGCCTTTCAAACTAATCTAATCAGGTTTTGATTTATAAGGGTACATTACATGCTATCTTTCAAGATACAATATTTTAAGTCAATTAAACTCTGACATATGCTGCTTTTTACTGAAAGCACACAGATTATAGGGAAATCATGGTTTGACTGACATGATGAAACAAAAATATTCTTATACATAAAAATGGCCACCTTCTTCTCAGTATTGTTCTTTGTGTTGAGCTTTAGATGAAAATCCCTTGTGGGGATTTTTAATGACTTGCTTTGCTATAATAACTGAATTCGTCTCGATGGCCCCATCAGGAGGGAAGTCAGAGGGTCTGTCATTCGTGTTATTTCCTTGTCCATATTCTTTGCTTGCTGTCACAAAAGTCACATAAATCTCTACAAGTGGAAAAATAGGTTGTCCATTTCTTGGTACATTGAACTATCTAATATTTTAAAACTGTAAGCCCATCCTTTGCCTGGCTAAAGACTGAGTACTGATTCCACAGCTTGGATGCCATGTTTTCTCCACTGGGAGTCCACACCTGTGGTTTCCTCAGGCCGTGAAGAAATGGCTTCTTTGGAAAATACAAAATTTGAAAATTGAGTATCTGCTGAATTATAACAGTAGGGATTTCCCTTTGGGATAAATATAGTTGTCATTGCAACCAAGTTTTTGTGAGCAATAAAAGATAATATTTCTATTGCCCAGTCAGGAAATCAACCAGTCTCCAAAATGAAATTGCCTTGAATATGTAAGAGTGGTTTTGAATTGTCGAAATATTCCTTACTGTCATGAAACCAAATCAAATCAAATTAAACGGGATCTAGACTCACAAAGTTTTAGAGCCAGAAGGGGATTTGAAGATGGTCAAGCTGTTAATCTCCATTTTATAGGTGAGAAAACTGAAGGTGAGAAAAGGTTGTGATCATTTGAGTGAGTGACTGAGTCACAAAGCTGGCACCCTGGAATCCTGCCCCCAGCCCCCGCCTGGTGAAATTGTTCCAGAAATCTTGCTTAAACATTTTTTTCTAATAGAAAATGTATGCTCTTTTAGAAATAAGTTGTGAGGTCTCTTAGTCAAACACTTTGGTAGGTCATCCTTTAGTGAGGGTTGGTTTTGCTGAAGAGAAGAAGAGAAAACCACAGAATGCTCTTTCTAAGAAACACCTAGACAGCACACATGAGGCAAGCACATGGTGTTCCTTCTCTCTCTTTGTAATTGGTAGTCTGTAAAATACTCCCCTATTGGAAAAATAAAGTCTTCAGGCTGCTCATGGTGGTGTGGAGATGTGCCTACACAACTGTGTCAACTTTCTAGTGGTTTCTGCTACGCACGAGGAGAGACACAAAAGGAATGCAGGAATAATGGTGGGGGGGAGGCATCGCCACTAATTAGCTGGGACTAGTCAGAAATGGGTTATTTCATGTGAAGCATCTAAGGAAACTTCTTGTAAGGACTTTTATTGTATTTTTAGAAAAGAAGGAAGAGACGGGGAGGAGAGAAAAAGAAATAGATAAAGAGAAGGAAGAAGGGAGAGAGGTGAGAAGAGAAGAGAGAGGAGGAGGGAGGGAGTGGGATTTACCCGCATGACAAGTAATATATGTTCTCCAAAGTGTATTGCTTGGACCAAAGGGACCATTGGTGGCAGCTACCTTAACCATATTCCAGGACTTTAGTGCTAAAAACTTGTCTGATACCTTCCATAGCCCAAATATCCATCTCAGGTCTGCCATCTGAAATTTAGCTACCTACAGCTAACTACAGATGACCTGTGAGATGTTTGAACCTCAACAGATTCAGGACTTAACTCCCCCTCCCCCTATCCAGTTCCTTTCTCTGAACTCGTCATCTCAGTGAGCTGCATCACAGTCCCCCAAATGGTCCAGGTCAGAACCTTGGGGATTATCCTTGATGGCATCTTCTGTTGCTCCCATCGGGTCCCATCAAGGTCAGCAAGCCTGGGTGACTCCAGCTCCTATGTGCCTTCTGAATCCTTCCTCTCATACTGGCCACTGCCACCACTTTAGTTCACAGCCTCATGATTTCTTCCTTGAGTTGCTGCAGCAGTCCCCAGCTGGCCTCTCTGCCACCCCGTTTTTGCCTCTCTCCAACCTCTCCTCCAGGCTGTTGCCAGCGAAATCGTTCTAGGAAAGCCTGTGCAGTCACGGAATTCCCCTGTTTAAAATGCTCCACTGACTGCCCACCACCCACAGAGACCCTGCTGAGACCGATCTGTGCTCACTTGTTAGCCATGTCTCTGCTGTCCCCACCCTCACAGGCTCTTTGTTTGGAGGAACATATTCTGTCTCCCTACTTCCCTCTTCCTTGACTGATTCCTACTTATCCTTCTGATCTGACCTGCGATGGCACTTTTCAGAGATGTTGTCCTTGACCAACCAAACAAACTTATTTAGCAAACACTTGCATAGGTTTACTGTGTGCCAGGCACTGACCTAAGGGCATTACATATATTCATTCTTTACTCCTCAAAACTTTAAGAAGAAAGAAGGATTATAATCCCCATTTTATGGATGAGGAAACTGAGACCTCGTTTGGGTGGGGAAGCAACTTCTGCAGGATCACACAGCTTTGTGTGCCAGAAGCCACTTTTGCCACAGTTTGGCACTTGATTTTTATTTGTATGTGATACAGAATATATATATACACACATACATTTACATATATCTTCTATATATATATGTTATTTTTTGAATAGGTAATAGAATCACATACTGTAAAATTCAAAAGATACAAAGAATATACAGTGACAAGAAAGTCTCTCTCCTAAACTTGCATCTCTCTTCTCCTCGGAAGCAGCTACTGTTACCAGTTTATTGAGTATCTTTCCAGAGTATATACAAATATATATATGTAGACACTGTGTAATTTTGTTTTTACATTTGTGATAGCATATTCTGCTTGCTGTTTTTAATTTGTTTTGTTTGCTTAACAGTATACCTTGGGGCTTGTTCCATATCAACTTATTAATATTAAGAACTTCCTCTTCTCTTTTATGTCTAAACAATAGGCCATTATGGGGATGTACTGTAGTTTATTTAATTGGTCTCCTTTTGTTGGCTATTTAGGTAGTTCTGAAACTTTTGGCAGTACAAACCATGCTGCAAAAACTGGCTTCCTCCAGACATTATTTTGCATTCATATGAGTTTATGTGTAGGGTAAAATCCTGGAATTGGAATTTTAGGTCAAAGGGTAAGCACATTTGTAATTTTGATAGATAGTGCCAGCTTGTCCTTCCTAGCGGATGTATCCACTTATTCTCTCATTAGTAATTTATGAATGCCTGTCTCCTCATAACCTCACCATTGCGTGGATAATAAAACGTTTTGATGTTCATCATCCTAATATGTTCAATCTGCATTTCTCTTACTATGAGTAAAGTTAAGTGTCTTTCAATGTGTTTATGAACTATTTTTGATTTTCTTTTCTATTAGCTGTTTATTAGGCTTTGTTGGCTCTTTTAGTATTGATTTATTGGCATTTCTTATATATTAAAGAAATTTAGTCTTTTGTCTGTGATTTATGTTCCAAATAGGTCTCCGGATTGTCATTTGTTTATGGTGTTTTTTTCCCCTTGCAGAAAATTTTTATTTTCATGCAATCAAATTTATCAGTTTTTTTCTTTTATAGCCTCTGGGGTTTGAGTCATAGTTAGACTGACTTTCCCCACGCCTAGATTATAAAATTCTCTTCTCTGTGCTTGCATGCCTGTGCGAAGTTGTTTCAAATAGAGAATTAGTGGAACATAATAGCTTAGAAAATAGATTCTGGAGTCAGACTGACCTAACTGCCCTGGCCTCATCTCTCATTCTCTAATCTTGGATGACATTTTTTAATGAGTTAGTAATAACTACATCCTAGGGTTATGGGGTACTACAAAGATCAAATGCCACAATATGGGAAAGTGTCCCATATTCAATTACAGATAGCCATTTTTATGGCGTTATTATTTTCTCCAAATTCAGTGATACTTCCACGAGAACAGAAGCCCTTCCTTCTCTTTCTTTTGGGTTACTCTAGCCACCTTGGCTCTTCCCTGACCCAACCCAAGTCCCGACGTTACCATCTTGTGGTGCTCTGCTGCTTGCTTAAGTGCTCATTGTGATCGCTTCACTATTTTGATCGGAGGCGGAAAGGCCTGGAGTTCTGTCTGGAATCACCTGGAGAGCCGGAGGTGCTTCTCCACTTGCCATGTGGCTGCTCCCCCAGCCTTCGAGGACCCTGGTACCTTGGCGGATCTTGACCCCACTAGCCATGGGGCATCAGTAAGAGTCCGTGTCCTTCCCTTGAGCCACCCTGTGGCCCCTTGCCCTGGAAGTCCCCTTGTCCTTGTGCCTTCTGCTCTGTGGACATTACTGCTGTGGTCTTGGAAACCGTCACGTCTTCTCCCATTGCTGTAGCTCCACGGGCTGGTGCCTTACCTCGTTCTCCTTCACATCCTGAGAAGACTTGAGACAGTGTGCACCACTCAGAGGTGCCCCCAAAATATCTTTGACCAAATGGGTTGGGAGAAGTCAGAGGTTCAGTATGTAGTATTGATTGGAAGAGCCCCAAATCACTTGGTTCTCCCTTCATTCCCACCGGCCATAAAGGAAGGAATTACCCAAAGTATTATGTTTTTTAGAGTTTCTAGTATGTCAGCTTCTGTTACTATTTACTAAAAGTTTCAGTTGCTGTAGATGGTAACTCACTTAAAAATGTTTAATATCATGCAAGCTGTTCAAAGACACCAGTCATTTAGAGACTGGGCTGAGAATTAGGCTTTAATTTCCTGACTGTTATTTCTGTTTCTCCCTTCTATTCTCCTTTGCCTCTTTAAGTGTTTCCTTTGTATACTTAATTTTCACAAAGGCCCCTTGAAATTCCAGGGGTAGGAGAAGCAGTGGAGCAGTAAGTAAGGTCATCTCATATTTAATTTTACCACTAGCCTGGCCATTAATTAAAATAATGCTTGAGCATAAGTGTCAAGTTTTACAGGAGGTATATAAAATTCTAATCATGACTAATCCGCAGCATGCTAGTGCAGTTCCGGGGAGGGAGTTTGGGGGCAAAGGCAGAGGACATGTTATCAGAAGGAGGAAAAAATAAGGGAAATAGAACATTTTACTATTTTGTTGAATGTAGCATAAGCCCCTACTATGGGCGAGTATGACAGAACATGCAGTGAAGGGTAAGGCATAGTCCCTGAACTCAAAGGCAGGACCTACTGCATGCTGAGCGTTTTATTTATACAGTTACATGAAAGATTCACAACAGTTCTAAGAGTTGGTCATGTTGACTCCAATCTTATGGGTGGTAAGGTTGAGTTTTGAAGAGAAGTTGAGTCCAAGAGTGTAGCAGAGCCAGGATTAGTGGGGTGGACCTGACTCTGAAGCCCCAGGTCTTCAGCCACATTGCATCACCCTCCAGAAACTTACAGTCCAGTAAAGGGGAGAAGGCAATAATACAGGGATGTGACTGTTGTCAGTGGAAAAGAAAAAAATAATGAACTAAACACAGGAGAAACATCTTAGTACCCTTGAGTTTTCTTTCTGGCTGGGGATTTTGACTCTACGTTCTATGATGCAGTTGAAAATGGTGGACATTCACAAGAGGGAAGCCACCCATCAGCAATCATGCTCCCACAGCCCCATCTTGACACAAGAAGTCTCCTTATGATCTGACGCAGCTGCAGGTAACAAAACAGGTGCTTAAGGAGCGCTGCAGCACTGCTTGTTCCTTTCTGGCCATAATCCCTGTGGTAGTAAAACTACATTGGACTGCCTGGGACCGTGGGCCCAAGGGGTTAATTTTTTTTAAATGCTTGAAGTTATTGGGTTCCTCTCATATGTTACTAGAATGTTCTGTAGCTTTAAGAACTCTCAGCCTTCATTTCCCCCACTCTCTCTATACCTATCGCACGTATTCGGGGATTGATCAGCTCACCATCCGCACTGGCTGCCCACGTATGCTGAAGCTCACTTATGAGCGTGGAGCTTTTTTGGAAGGATTTCAGCCCTTCTGTGAAAGATTTCAGTTATCTCCTCTCTTGTTTCCAGAAGTAGCTTCTTTACCCCAACTTAAAATCTTGCTGTATTCCTTAGTGTTTTGGAAACAAAATGTGCAGTAGGAGAATTCTGGCTTTGTGGATATTGGATCACTTTGTTCCCTGGCACAACAATCTCTCCTTTGTATTAAACATCTGAGAACAGAAGTTCTAAATAACATTTTTATATTCCCTGTTGATATGAGTTCTTTATTTGGGGACAACAGTTTGGTGCTTGTTCCTCTGTCAAATTCTGATGTCCTTTCCCCTTCCCCTGTGAGGAGGATGCCACAGACCCATCGCCTGGAATTGTACTTTATGTAGTAGTGGTTCGTGTGTTCCTTACCCCCTGGGACTCTCTTGTTGGGTTGTTCCAGTCTGCAGTGAGTGGCGTGTGTCACAGTGGGATGACTGACTAACTGGTCAGAGCAAACGTACCTAATCCACTGGCCCTAACCATGGGCTGAGTGGCTAAACCAGCTAGCCACAAAGAGACCAGATGGGCAGACAGACCAAAATAGCCACTTCTCCACCTCCTTCCTGGAAACGCAGAAGGGCTGCTCCGGCGGTCCAAGAAGACCTAATTTGGTCAGTGACCTGGCACTTACTCTGGACAGGAGGTTGAGTTGGGACCCTGGTCTGAGTTTCTACCTCCAGTTTTATTTCCATCAACGACGTTTACACATCCTAAAGTGTTTGATCACCTACATCAGCCACAACTAATTGGTAATGAATACCCTTAACATTAAAGTATTCCTGATTTATTTTCCTTTATTTTGTACTTGTACAAAGTACTTGTACTTTTATTCCAAAGAAAATAAGTATACGTTCTCTCATCTTTAGGCAAACCCAGTAGTATGCAAGTCCAGTTTTGTAAGACAAAGTAGGACGTTTTTATTTATTTTTCAGAAAATTTATCACCATATTCCTTAAATGGAATAGGTAGTATAATAAAAATAAGATTTATCTCCTAAGAATGTTTTTATTTCTCTGTAAGTTTCAAAGCTATGTCTTTTTCTTATTCATTCAACAAATACATGATATAAGTTGTCCTAGAGGAGGGAAGGCTGCCCTACATGGCTATCTTGTGGCTAATGACAGGAGCATGTCAGCTCTGGTGTTTAATCACTTTGGGTCAGACAGAGATGTACTTTTTGCTCCGCCTTTCTTTATTATTTATTTCCTGCTTCCTATGGGCCTAGCATTGTGCTGGTTTTCTCCCTGTCTGCCTTGTTCCCAGTGGGAGCAGTTGGGATGGTGGTGCTGTTTTCTCCCCTGGAGGAAGCGGCAATGTTTTGTTGCACTCGTACCCAGGAGCCGGGACGCTGCTCTTGGCAAACTGGTGCACCAAAGGGAGGCGCGGTCAGCCTGAGGCCCTGGGATGGACTGGATTATTTTCTAAGTGGAATAACATTCTACTCCTCCTGTTTAACCTTTCCTTGCAAACTAAAACGGGAAAGTCACTCTACGGACAGACAAGCTCAAGTGGTAATAAAAAATACCCTCCACGAGGCTGCCTGACAGTACCTGCTTGAGTCAGCCCGTGTTTGGATAAGAAGAAGCCCCTCAAGGAGAAATGGGGCCCTTCTCCGGAACTTAATTGATTTTTGTGTTCATTCTGCTCCTTTTAATTCTTTTTGGAAAAATGATTTGTAGTGCAAAGTGGCTTTACATGTTATGGGTGCTGTATTATGTAATACTGTTCTTATCAAAAGATCATTTCTGCTTGTTTTGACGTATTTTTTTTTCTGATCCAACTCATGTTTGTTTTCTTTTTCATTTTATTTCTTCTTGTTTAGGCAGTTGTTGTTCCTCTTATTTTTTTCCCACTACATCAACCTCCATCCTCTGCCAGGAGAATGGGAGAAGAAATGGAGCACTCTTTTCTTTTCTTTTCTTTTCTTTTCTTTTCTTTTCTTTTCTTTTCTTTTCTTTTTAAAACCAATTGAGTAGACTTCTTCAGAAATAGTCACCTTTTCCCTAGTGAGTGTGTTTCAGAATGCAGAGCCTCATTAGTTATAAATCTGACTCTGAAGAAGTTGGATTATATTCCTAGGGATTAAGGAACTGTCCTGGCCTGATTGTTTCTTTGTGGTCTGTGCCATGACCAGGTTGAGCCAGGCTCATGACATGGGTACCTCCTCACAGAGGTACCCTGCTATGTGACAAAGTTCTGTAGACTAGTAGCTAGGAAAATCTTTTTTGGTAAAATGAGGTCTTGAAGCCTTCATTCATATGCCCCAAACAATTGACATAATAAATCCAGAACTTGGAGATCCAAAGGGTATTGACATGTTTTCGGTTATGTTGCTATGGGAACTCCATCTCTGACCTCAAATAATACATCGCTCTGTGTGTGCGTGTCATGCGTGCACGTGTGCGTATATATGGAATGAGAAAAATGAGATATTTCATGTTTAGGCGCTATGGTGAAATCGTTGTTAGGCTTATGTGATGGATATCATAACTAAAAATACAGAATTTGTTTATAGCAGTGTTCATGTGACCAAGAAAAAAAAGCAGACGAGAAGTAGCCAGGCACATTCAAGGCACAACTAATACATCAGGTTTCTGGAACATCTGAGTCGAAGGGTTTGGTCTTTTTCACGATGTGTTGAGAGGTGATGTTTTAAAAGCAAGAAAGGAGAAAAGGCCAGCTGTGGGGAGTGGCAGCTGAGACGATTAGAAAGCAGAAGTGTGCAACTGAGTCTAGTCGGCCTTAAATGGATCCATGCTCTCTTCTGTATGAGGGACCAGAAGGGAGAGTTCACAGGATAAAAATTGAGTCATTTTATTCTTTCTGTTCAATATAGATTTGCACATGCAGTGGGTACTAGAATTGTGACTTGCTTTCTCATTGGCATAATTCCCACCTGCCTTTGGAAGTCCATTCCAGGGTGACCTTGCCACCTGCAACATGGAATGGGAAAACACTGGCTGAGTCTAGACGTCTGATAACCAAGTAGGCAGGTAAGGTAATCACCTGGGTCGCTGGAAGGTATTACCCAGGGAAACCAAAGGCTAGGATGAAAATAAAAGCAAACGGTTTCCCCTTGGGCAATGACTGCAATCAGGATTCTGCTGCTGATAAAATGCCGCCCCTTTGTTCTGCTTCCTGCGTGTTCATCCATATGATAGCTGTTCGGCATTTCATTCAGCTTTCACCCACCTGGCACTGCTTCAGCGCCAACAAATGGCAAGGTGCTCCCCAGCTGCCACGGGGAGCTGTGTACAAACAGACCTCGGCAAAGCCCTTTGTGCACACAAACTGTGTTTGTCCTTTGCATCCTGTTTCTCTCTCCGGGCCGTGCTGGGGTCACTGACATGCTCCCCTGCGCTCTCTCTGTGCTGGGGGCTGGTGCCTTTGCACTAGGTCCCCACAGTCATCAATAGGCCTGTTCACGTGGGAGGTGACAACAACATTTTGCCACATTACAGGCTGCTGGGCTCAATGTGCACATTCTTCTTAGAATGAGCAAAGGGCATGGGACTTCTGATGGCTGGGAGGGTCACCGCCTGTACCACAGGGCGAAGATGCTTGATACAGACCATGGGGACACTTAGAATTTCTTTTTGTGGGTGCAGTAATATGCGATGAGCAAACGTTTGGGATGAAGCTCTATTGTGAGGTTTTCTGATAACATATAACCTAATTACAGAAATCTTTGTGGGGCATTGTTTTGCATTTTTAATCTACAAAGGAAGCCATTGACAAGCTTTCTGCTGTTCTCTGTTTTCAGTGTAGTCGACACTTAATCATCTAAGTCAATAGAGAAAATCACCATCATCGATGTTTCAAACCCACAAAAAAAATCTAAAAATAATTTGTGTTTGATTTTGAGATGGAGATAGGAGGCATGTGAGCAGCCACATGCCCAGACACTTAGTTACTTTGAGGTCCAGGTGAGGCCCTCCTGGCTCAGTTCCACTCGCCCTGAAGAGGGGGCGGGGGTGGGAGTGGGGCGGGGCAGCATCCAGTGGTCTGGCAGCCACAGGGGAGAAGTCAGGGGGACGAGAGGAGGAGGAGGGGCCATCAGTCCTCGGAGCACATCCTCCACTATGGAGAAAGCTGACCAGGGTTTGCTCTGATCACATCACATGGATATTTTATTTACCCTTTTTAAAAAGATCAAAGTAACATACGTGTGTGGTTAAAAAGCCAAATAGCATGTAAGCCTTTTAATGAAAAAATAACAGCTCTGCCTGGATCCTCTCCTCCCTTTGCTCCAATTCCCGGAGGCAACACCTTTAACCCTCCCACGCTTGTTTAAAGTTCTTTGGGTGGTTACTTTCATATCTTTAAATAATATATGTATGCCATTCGTGCTGGTCTTCTAGGACTGCTGTGACAAAGTACCATAAACGGAGCGGCTTAAAACAACAGAAATTTATTCTCTCGCAGCTCTGGAGGGCGGAAGTCTGGGTGTCGGCAGGGCATGCTCCTCTGACGGCTACAGGGATGGACCCTTCTTTGCCTCTTCCCTCTGTTGGTGGCAGCCTGCGATCCTTGGTGTTCCTTGGCTTGCTCTGTGTGTCCCTGCGTGTCTCTGGCTTTACGGGGTGTTTTCTCTTCCTATAAGGACACTGTCGTATTGGATAGGAGCTCACCCTAATGACTTCTTAACTTACGTTTGCAAAGACCTTGTTTCTGACTAAAGCCAGACTCATGGATACCAGGGACTTGAACATAACTTTTGAAGGGACACAAGTCAACCCGTAACACCATCGTTTCTCAGTTTATAAACATTTGACTTTGTTGGCTTCCTTTTGTAGAAATGAGCTTTCTCTCCCTTGTTCGGCCCCCTCTCTTCTCCCAAGCCTCTTCCCTCCATGGTATGTCCCTCCACTTAAAGGACATTGCTTAAATCCCAAACAGATTCTTGTAACCTCATTTCTCATTGTATTAACCATAGACCACATCATTTAATTACCTGTAAGAAATGAGAACATTAGCTCTTTCAGCTCCCTTCTTCCGCCTGGAAGCCTCTGTCAACCAGTGCCAAGGTTGACAAGACCTGTGTTCATTCTGGTTCCCCGAATGGTTAGGTCCTCTGTCGTTTGTCCTCAGATGGAGAATCGATATTTGACTATAGCTTCTCTGGATAGGATCTAAAAGTTGAAAACCAATAAACAGTGTTTTCTCTTTCCTTGTTGTTACGACTGTGTATACTGGATTACATTGCCTTTGCATGCTCTCTGGGTTTTAATTAAAATACTCTATACCATTTGAAAAATGGCAATGTAATTTGTTTGTGTAGTACTTTAGAATCTGTATTGCATTTGATTTTAGATGACAGGATACTTTTCTAGCTCTGAATTCGGAAACTCCTTTTATTAGTATATCTTTAAATTCTTTTGCATTGCATATTGACATGAAGCTTGTGCTTGTGTCTTATTATGAAATGTTTGATCACACAAAAGGCAGCCACATGGGTCTCTTTATGAGTTTTTAGCAACAAGTAACCCATTATAAGATAGTGGTAGCCAAACCTTTGGATTTCAAAGCTCTTTTTTCCACCTAATTAAAACACCAATACAATGAAGCTAACTTCTTGTTTTGCTAAAATGGGATATCAATAAATCATCTACTATTTACCCTCATTGGTAAAATAAAGAACATTTAACACCAAAAAAAAAAAAAAAAAAAAGCCAAATAGGAAGGACATGATCTCAGAATAATTTATACAGTTTTAAAATTGAATGAATTTAACTTTCACAAAAACTCACTACTTGCTCTAATTTTTCCCATTTGGTGTAGATTGGTGAAAACAGTCTGGATGGAGTTTGTCCTAGATTAACCTTGTTTAGTGATCATGTATTTGGTTTAATCTAGAACTGTTAATTACTCCACGTACTCTGGGGATGGTTAAGTTGACCCGTTAGAACCACTACCTCTACATCCCTGAGAGGTAGGGAGACATTGCCTTCCCACCATTTTTCACACAGGGAAATCCAAGACAGACCAGGGTTAAGAAGTGAGTAGCCCAAGTTTACTCAGCTGGTCAGTCGCAAAGTGAGAAAAGGAAGTCCAGGATCTTAAAACCACATTACCTATCCTGGCTAGGGAAGGGCATCCTTCTGAGTCCATATTCTTGACTTTTAGGATTTCATTTGAGGGAGGCCACTTTGGTTTGTGAAGACCTCAACATTTGACTAAATCAGATGTGGCTTTCTAACTAGAAGCTTAGACAGTCATGTCTCTGGAAGGTTCAGTGTGCCCAGAAATGAAGGTAGAGACGGCTGCCAAGACCCTGGGACACAGGCCAGTCCCCATAGACAAGGAATCAGGCTCTGAACTGGTAGCATCACCAAGTTTAGTCTGTGATCAGAAGTAATGGTTTAGATGGCGCTGTCCACACTGTCATCCCATTTTATTGGTGACCAATGGCATATACTACAGAAAAAGTCAGGTTATAATTTATGGAGCCAGAGAAGGTGACAAGTGCTAGCCTTGTGCTGCTCTAGCTCTGTGCTTCTTAGCTCTTTTGTACCTCAGCTGTGCCATCAGTAAAATGGGGATAATGTTAGCTGCCAGACCCTTCCCATTGTACTTGATTCTTTGATTCTTCCAAATGCCATTAATAGGAATCGAACCATATGTTCTTTAGATCTATGCACTCAACAGTTGGACTTCACAACCCAAGGGCCAGGTCCAATCTAGGACAGGGCCCATGTTTTGCCACTTTGCATTCTGTCTCCTCTACATTTCTTCTCTGCCTGCATCCCACCTGACCTTTGGAAGACTTCGTGCCTCACTGTCTTTAGTTCTCATCAAATGGTTTTTGCTGAGATCCAGGGAGTCCACTGCCTGTGTGCCGCCAGGATGGTGCCTCTGGTGATCCCACTTGAAGATAATGGTCTTCATTTTATTTGAAATCTAATACTTCAGCGTGAAGAATAAGGGCAGTACAACTCAAAGGTTTGGACCACTACATATAGTACCTTTTCTATAACCCATAGTTTGAGTATGTGTATTCATTTGTAACACAAACATCAGGAGGTTTCAAATAACATTGGACCATAATCATGACTACATTGAGAAGTACTCATCAAAGGAAGATGGAGTTCAGTCTAAGCACATTTTAGTTTTTGTCCAGTCATGTTATACGTGGTCATTATTCTAAAGCTGAAAAACCACCAGGTATCTTTTTATCTCCTGAGCAAACATTCTAAGTAGTTGGGAGTTTGCTGTACATAAAAGGAAGCTTTTTGTCACACCAAGTTTTCCAAACAAAATTGTGACTCCTGAAAGCAAAGACCAAAGAAAGAATAACTTGAATAAGCTTTCAGTGGCTAGAAAATAAACACTAACTTTATATGTATTTCAAGGACGTAAAAGACACAGGTGGGAAATGAATCCTCCTTGATAAAAGAGAAATGCTTAGTAGGGTGGAAAAAAAAAAACATTCAGCAGTTTTTTTTGAACTGTACAAGTCCAGAGAGTTTTTTTTCTTTTCTTTTTTTTTTTTAATTCTGGTTAGCTGCTCATAGCCACAAATATGTCTATTATTTCCTTCTTGCCCACAATTTACTGAGAATCATCTTTCTAATATACTGGGGAATCCCAAATAAAAATCTCATTTTCCTAAACACAGACAAGTCTTTTAACTCTGGCAATTAAATGATTGAATTATTCATACATAGACTGCAAAAGAAATAAATTGTTTTAATAGAAGTCTCCAATGTCCATCTCAAATAGTTTCTTCCCCAAATTTATGCTGTGAATGGCTTAGGTTCTTAAGGAGGGGTTTTTGCCCTCGTCACTGATGTTTTGGAATCAGACTCAGAAGCCTCTTTTGTGAAGTTTCTTTGGTGATTAGGCTGCCCTAGAATATGTGATATAGTGGTAGGATCATAGAATATTGTAGCCCTGTTTTTAGTGTTGCCGTATATTCTTATGTGAGAAATGATTATTAGCTACTTTGAATATGCTTCTTATCTAAGTATGTCAGAAGAGTGGGCACAGCTAACTTTGTAGATGGTCAGGGTGGTGTCAGGTGTGAGCAGCGTGGACTCTAGCTGGCATGCCTAGAGCCAAGCCTGAGCTCTGTTCTTTCCTACCCAAGGTTTTCGTGGCTCCTTTTCCTCATCTGCAAAGTGCCAAGTATAATAGCATCTTCCCCATAGGGTTGTTGTGAGCTCTAAATGCCTTCACATGAGCCAAGTGCTTAGAACAATGCCAGGTACATAATAAACACTGTGTAAATGGCAGCTGCATGGTGAGCAAACAAACCCAAACTGTGTGCATCCCAGGAATAATTTTAGTTACCAGTAAAATATGTTTTTTGTTTATAAGAGTTGGTGTCTGTTGTCTGTGCATTCACTTTAAAAAAGATCAAGAAATAGCAGATGCTAGGAAGCTATTTATTTTGCTTGTTCTTCCTCCTTACTTTCTGTGTGCTATCTATATCTATTCCAGTTCTAGATCTGAGATATGTCTCTGTGCGGAATTTCTCCCATGCAGAACTAACCCTATCAGATTTTCTTGGGTACAGGAGGAAGAAAAATACTATTTAAAAAAAAAAAAAAAAAAAACAAGAGCTCTCCCACTAAGACATTAGGACATATGCAGAAAGTGAGGAAATAAAGGGAGTTGGGAATGTTAAAAAAAAAAAAAAAAAAAAAGCAAGTGGCAAAGCCAAGTAGGTGCCGACTTTCAATTTGCTGTCGGTTAACTTGAAAGCAAATTTTCTATCAATGAGCCGTGATGAGTTCTGTGTCCTAGTAAACATTCACTTCTTCATTGTACCTAAAAATCTTAGTGCATGAAGATCTCATTGACACCTTTTTTGATATATTAGGAAAATTCGCATTACTTGTATTTAAGGAGTAAAAGATTGGTAGAGACGTAAATTCATCCTTGTGACTCGTGTTTTTGTTTTTATTTTCAGATGGTCAGTCTAAAGCTAAAGTTCACTAAAGACTGACTAAAAATTTTGCCTTGATAACTAAATATAAAATACCCTTCTTTGTGTTAGGCACTCCTTTTCTTAAGGTTACATCGTGGTGGTTGACTTTCCTGGAGCTCAGAACATACTATCCCAGACAGACTATCACCTACTCTTCCAAGGGCCGCTCCGACATAACTTCTATTACCTGAGAGACTTCATTTGCCTAACAAGACAACCTTTATTCACTGTACATTTCCTCCTCTCAAAGTCCCATAACTTGGGTCCCCACCATCCCCAGAAGCCCCCAACCCTGTTTCCTTTCAGGAGCTCAGGATACTGTGTAAGCTTCAATCATCTGACCCTTCTTCAAGTCTCATATTTTGTGAAACTCCCATAAGTACCTACATAATCCAATATGGGTTTTCTCCTATTAATCTGTCTTATATCAGTTTAATTCATAACCCAGCTGAAGAAGCTGGAAGGGTGGAGGGAAGCCACTTTTCTCTCCTCTACAACTTTTAAGTACTAAAATTAAAACTTTTCCCTTCCATCAATTGAAACTCCATGGTATTCATAAGCTGGGTTGCATATTAATTGTTGTAATGAGCAATATAAATCCTTCCATGCCAGTATTTTATTTGATTATTCATGGATCTGTGACCATTATTTGATATTTATTGGTTTGTGTTGTTGTTGTGAATATTTTACTTGCACTTATAGACCATGTGTTTACTTCAGAAATTCTCTAAAAGACAGAAATTCCACTAGTAAGTGGAAAAAATCACTTAGTATTCAGAGTACTTCAAAAGATGCCATAAAGAAGCTTGACTTGAACTATGGAAAAGATGAATATTAAAAAGAATGTTCTTATAATTTATCAATTGATTATCCCTGGGGAAAGTTTTTGTTCCCATTAGGACTTTAGGAGTTTTGAAGGTACGTTTTTGTGTATAAAATGGAAATATACCACCACCACCACCACCACCACCACCATCATCTTATTAACTGTGCCCGTTATAGATTTCATGAAAAATAACCAACCATCGATAATAACCTGACAGGAGAAGCCAATAAACTCTAACATTAAATGGTCCTGTAAAACTTCCCAGGTATATTATTTGTGATATTCAATAATATCATAAATTAGTTTTCATTACTTCATTAACTTGATTCATGTTTCATTAATAGTAAAAATTCACTACCTTCCCCACATTCACAAATGATAGGCTATTTTGACAGAAAAACAAAGGCTTGCTTTGTGTTCTTCTTTGAAGTCATGGTGGTAGTCGCTGCCAGCAACCTCAGATATGCAATTCCTAGTTGTAATATGTAATTCCGCATGCTTTTATCGGGGGCCTCTTTGTTGAGAGGGAGTATAATACACTAGCAGGAGTATATGTTTTAGAGTCAGACTGTTCTTGGCTCAAATCCTGGCACAGCTACTTGCTTGCTATGTGGTCTCGAGCTTCCTGGTCTGTGAAACCCCTGACCTACAGAGTTGTTGAGAAGGTTAAGTGGGAAGATGTATGTGCGAGTGTGGGGGGGCGGCATTTAGGGGGTGCTCCATAGCACGGTTTCCCTCTCCTTTCCCGCTGGGGCCCACTGTGCTAATTCCTGTCCACAGAGTAGACGGGGAGGCAGGGAGAGGAAGCACTTGAAACCACCCTGATCTTAGGTGAGCCAAACATGTCACATTGTGACATCTTGGGCCATTTGCTTCACCTTGGGGGGCCTTGGTTAACTCCTCCTTTTACATTCGGGGTTGACCTTTATTTTGTGATTATTTCTAAGAGCACATCCAGATCCGACCTTCTGTGAATCTTCAACACTGTGAAGCAATAAGTTTAAGACTAGGAGATTAACAATAGGATGTGAAATGGGCGGTACCGATCACAATAATAAATCATGAAGGAAGAACCACTTGGACTTGGTAACACGTGAGCTGTGATTAGAAGTGCATTAGAAACTTTTCTAAGGTCATGTTCTTCAGTGTGCCTTCTACAAAACACTAGCTCCTGAGGATGGTAATAGGTATTCATTTTGAAAAGGTTTCTGAAAATCACTTGGGAAATGTTGACTTAAACAGGTTTCTTTCCTGCAGGACTTCTCAGACTCTTTAATATGCTCACATGCATTATGATTCTGAATTTGGGGAATGTAGTGATTGTATGAAGCATTTCTAAAACTTATTTCATTATGGAATCAGAATTATTTTACACCCAAGTAGCATATTATAGGACCAGTATTTCATGAGAAATATTCTATAAAGGCTGCTGTACGGTTTTAAAACCAGGAACGAGTATGCATGCCACGACTCAACCCACTGAATAGGCTGAGCATCAGTCACTCGAGAGGTCCCGTGGAGGCCAGAGACAAGTAAGATCCCATTTTTGCAACAAGTCTGGCAACAAGACCTCAAGGGTGGTCTTGTCTGCATGGCAAATAGCAGCGATGCTGGGGAGAAACAACATCCCACGGGATTATTGATTCAGGATCAGCTGGGGCAGTGTCCTATGGGTTCAGAGCCCAGGTTTCTGCCTTGGATGGGTTTATTCCCTGTCTCTCTACACAGCTCCTAGAATGGTATTAGCATCCTATTTACCTTGGAGAAATTCTGCAGATAAAATGAACATGCAGTGCCCAACATCGGTGGCTGAAATTAAACCAGTTGCAAGTTTCATTCAGGAGAAGATTTTACAAAATGGACCCTCTGGACTTTGCGTGCATAGTCATTGACCATTTTTATACTCGACCTTAGTGTCAAAATATGCTCCAGGGAGAGGAACCTGAAAAAACAAACTGTATGCATAGGTAACCTCCTTCTTCATGACGGACGTGGTAAGTCAATGATGGTTGAACCTGACAGCATAATCTTTATTTTTATTTCTCATCGATAAATTAGGAACTAGAGGCCTGATGGCGCATTTTACTGGGAAGGACCTTTTTTTTTCCCTCACTGGTCAGATCTGTGGACTATTTCACCATGGACTTTTCTGCCTGTTAGGCCTTTGGAAACGTTTTGGCAGGTTGAGCAGTTATTTTGCTCATGTTGTGAGTAGCATTTCTCTGACCTTTTGTTATTTACTGAAACAGTCCAGCCTGTTTTCTTTTAAGAGAAGCGTGAAATGAAGGGGAGTCAGTCAGCACATGCTGACTTTGGTATCAGAAGGCTAACTTTTGGGCTGCTTGGCACCATGTATACTTTTAAAGTTACAGGGTCATTGGCCTCCTTGTTTCTTATTCCCGTGATTTTTAAGGAGTCTTCTGGGGAATTTTTTTTTCCCTGCTAAAGCAGATGTGTGTAAGGTTAGTAATTTGTTTAAAACATTTCACCACATCTAAAAACACAACCCTCTAAGAGTTTTCTTATGACTTCTTGGGCATGGTGGGTTATCTGAAGCCTCACCTGTTTTGAGCACTGATGTGACATGTTCCAAGGGCTGGTGACTTGGTGACAGGGCAGCCCTCACTCCCAGCCTCCCATGACCTTGTGAGTCCAGACCACTGAAGTGATGACATCATTTAGGACACCCTCTGTCAGCCATAACAGCATCCCTGGAGCTGCTTCTCCCCCCCTTCTCTGCCTACCTGTGCCTAGAATACCTGTCTCCTTGGTGCTTTTGTACCTCTCTCCATGAGAGAGGATTTTCATTCACTGCAGACTGACTTACAAGGGTAAAATACATATCAGGATCTTACTGTATCTTTGACAAAGAAAACTGTGTGTGTGTGTATTTAGATGTATGTTTCTTCCTACCTCCCCATATATCTACTTACCTACTAATCTCATTCTATCCCAGTCCAAAAATTCAACAGAAATCATGTCTTTTCCTTGGGATCCCCATAGCATTTGAACTCGGCTGCTGGTATCAAAGACATCACTCAAATTTGTCATGTTCATTCTCTTAGCCAAACATAAAGTGATCATTACATACATAAACTAGCCTAGATGTATCATTTAATAATGATCTCTGTGTTTGAGAATTATTGAAATCTAATAATGGGCTGTTTCTTCATTCAGTCAATAGATACAGACAATAAATAAGTTAAACCAAAAAATAAGGTATTGGTAGACAACAAAAAGGATAATGTAGGGAATAAGCGGGGAGGTGGGAGACTAGTTTAAATCTAGTTTAAGACTAGTTTAAAAGAGTTTCACAGGACATGGTGCTTTGCTTTGAGATCTGTAAGATGAGGATCCAGCCATGAGAAGTCCTGGGGAAAATGTCAAGACAGAAGAAAGAACAAAGTCATGGACTAAGTTAGACTATTCATTCCTTCCTGTTCTTACTGAATGACCTCATGTATATGTTTGCCACTGGGGGTTGCAGCCTGATTACTCTTTAAACCTCTTGGTCATTGGGAACTCATGAAACAACAGAAAGATAGAGTGTTGGTTGTAATGCAGGACACTGGTGAACCTAGTATGAACCTTTCAGAAACCTGGTTATCCCTTTCCATCCCCTCTCTACAGCTCTTATATTGAGAGAAACTACCTTTTACAGATCAGAAAGTAGGTCAACTTCATTTCTTAGGGGAAGATTGTAGGAAATACTTAAAAATACTGTGAGTATAAGACAAGAAGTAGTGTAGAGCTCCAAATACAATCAAGATAAATTGTGTAAGCTACTTCCAGTCTGGGAGTAACTTTCTCCTAGAACTTGAAAAATAACAAAAAACTTTTAACTTTTTATTTTGAAATAATTATAGATTCACAGGAATTTGCAAAAATAGTACAGAAAAGTCCCACGTACTCATCATCCAGCTTCCCCCTGTGGTAACATGTTGTGTAACAATAGGGTATAGTATCACATACAAAGCATACCATTATCAAGACAAGGAAATTGACATTTGCATAATCTCCAGACTTTATTCAGATTCTGCTGGTTTTTATATGCACTCATCCATGTCTGTGTGTGAGTGTGTGTGTGTGTGTGTGTGTGTAGTCTACCCCATATCTAGAACTCTGTAGTCACCACTGCCATCGGGACCCAGAGCTATTCCATCACCACCCAGAAACTCCCTTGTCTTACCATACTTTTGTGTACGAGAAGTAGCAGCAGATGTTATGCTACTTCTGGCCTGGATCCTATTCTGGATGAATCTATAGTGAGAGAGGTTGGACACGTCTCTGAAATCTATTGCTTGGTTTGGCCACCATGAATCTGCTTCCCTGGCATACACGTGGGAAGTTCCTTGGTCTGTCCTACATGAAGACCATCCACAAGCCCAGAACAGAAACATCCAGTTTGAGTCAGTAACCCTGACCACATCACGGGAGCCTATCCGTGGACACCCAGCTGGGTTAAGAAGCTAATACCAGTCATGTGGCCTCAGTGGTTTACTTCTAAGAAGAACAAAACCCTTTCTGATGTGACATAACGTAAGGGATTAATCATTTATATGGGGTGTTTACTGCATTTCTTGAAGATGGCTGAGGAAGCAAACACACCAGCAATGGGTTAACGCGTTACCTGAAGAGTGGGGGAGTCCCTTGTGGAAAACAGAACAAATGATAGAAAAATAGCCCTTTGTGTGTGGAAGCAGGACGTGCAGTTAGCAGTGAGAACTTAAGTAAGGTGCAGGCTGAAATGGAAACACGCTATAAACAGATTGAGAGAGAGACAACAGATTTAAGGGAAAACATCTGTCTGCTGGATCTGACATCCAAAAGCTGCATCTGTGGCCTAGGACCAATCTTGTAATGCTTAAAAAAGGAATGCAAAGGGGCCCAACATGGGCTCTGAAAGATTCTTTTTTTCCTCGAGATTTTCTGTTTGCTGTGCCCAGAATGCTGCCAGGGACTAAAGAAATGAACTCATCTGGTCCTATTTCTCAATGCTGAAGTAGCATGCCTTAGAAGTTAACTTTAGAGTGATTGGTTGAAAAGATCTTTTGCCTGTATTGTTGTTCTAGACACACTGATCAGCGGAGTCCATTTACTTTGCCTACTGAAATTTCTGGAAATCTTTGGGTAGACTCTTCAGGTATTTTGTATTCCAAGTAGAACTTTTCAGTAATAATGAAGTTAGGAACCAGAAGAAAGCAGTAGGTGATGCTTTCACGAAGGTTCAGAGGAGATGAAAACATCTATCCCAATCCTGCAGTAAACTTAAAATGCGTCACATTAGTACCTGGACTTAGTCATATATTTTTTTTCTCTTGAGCCATTTGTTTGTGTTCTGTAGACAAAGCCTAAGAGGCTTATTTATGGGAAATAGAGATCAGGTGTTCTCCGTAGACAGGCTAGTTCTCGATTTCTCAGTGGGAGCAAAAGAGGATTATGAGAAGACTCATCGTCACCCCAGCACATCATCCCTTCTCCTTGCACAGTCTTCACAGTGGGATGCTGATGAATTTACACTTCACTTTCAGTGATTTTCCCCTTGAAGAACTTAAATGACCCAATCCGTGTTACCTGAAGACTACCATATCTTGAGATGGACGAAGTTGTTCTGATTATCATAAACAATTTTGGGGGGATTTCATAATAATCTCAACCTTCTTAGTCCCTCTCGCTGTCCTCCCCACATGATCCCTCTTTTTAACTTTTTTCTTTTTTCTTTTTTTCTTTTGGAGATAGTCTCGCTCTGCCACCCCAACTAGAGTGCAGTGGCATCATCATAGCTCACTGCAGCCTGGAACTCCTGGGCTCAAGGCATCCTCTTGCCTCAGTCTCCCGAGTAGCTGGGATTACACGTGCCCACCATGCCAGGCTAATTTTTCTATTTTTTGTAGAGATGGGAGTCTTGCTCTTGCTCAGGCTGGTCTCAAACTCCTGACCTCAAGCAATCCTCCCACCTTGGCCTCCCAGAGTGCTGAGATTATAGGAGTGAGCCTCCACGCCTGGTATGTTTTATTTTTATACATCTTACCCCAAACCAAGATTGCAGTAAGATCCCTATGTACCATTGCCACATGTGATTTAAGCAAGTGGAAATATTACCTAATGAACGAAGCTTGTATAAATAGTATTGCTTCATGTGCATGATGTTGTTTGCTAGAGCCTTGTTGTGAGTACAGTGGGAATGCCTTCCTTGTTTTGTGGCAGGGAGGAGGAGGAGATGTTTTTAATGAGAAGTGACTGGTAATTAGACATCGTGTAAACTGGAAGGGGAGAAAATTTAATAAGCAGAATAGAGGAACCCAGGATAGTTGGGCACTGGAATGCTACAAAAAAAGCACTATGTGATGCTCCGACGACACAGTGCCTACCTGTTTTCTGTGCTGGGAGTCTGTGAAATTCATTTTCCACTATCCAACACAAGAACATGATGCATTCTCGGCATTTGTTGAAATAAATTGGGCCATATTTTATGCGCCCGCTGTCTCCCTGATCTCCCTGATTTCTTCTCAATAATATGTATATTCTAGCCCTGCATTGAAAATTAGCACGTCAATTTACATTAAAGTCAGATAATTTGCCTCCAGGCGCATAGGTTGAAAGTGGTAGATGGGAACAGGGGTCTTTTGCCTCCCGTCATGACACCTCTTATCTCTAAGCTGCTGGTAGCTCATTTGCTTAAGGCACAGAATCCTAAGTTTCTTAACCTGGTCTAGTGTTCTGGAGAAACATAGCATAATGGAAGGGCTCAAATGTCATTTTTTTCTTTCTTAAAAGAACTCTCTAGAACTATCTCATCATAACTTGGGGATGGCTGATGCCATTTGAAGATCCCCACCTTAGAGTAGCTCATCTCAGGAATTGTCACTGGGGTGCTTGGTGGGACAATGTTTACTGTACGTTTTCTCATTCCTCGGAAAGGACTAGTTGAATTTTTCTGCATCCGTTCAGCGTCAGCCACAATTCAAATCCAGCTTCTTTTTTAAATTGTATGTTACATGACCTGATAGCGGGGCAAAGAGTAATGACGGCGAGGCGTCCTCCAATCAGGCCGGGGTGGCAGGCCGGGACATCTTGTTTTCATCAAATTCTCATAGTTACCCTTTACTTCTCTGTGTGTTTGCTGAGCTTTTGAGATTCTGTTGTGCTCTTTGTAGCTGGATGTTTTCCAGAGGGTCATCAAGAAAAAGGAGTATCTTCTGCATTAATAACCTTGGGAAGGATTTTAGCAGTAAAATCAGAGACCATATGATCTGGTGGAGAGCAGGATGGGGAAACATTTATTCCCCCTTTCCCAGAAGAGTGTCAAGTTCAGCATGACCTAGCACCAGACCCTTCACTCAGTAACTCCGAGATCTTATCATATCAAGTTAGCTCAGTAGGATGATGTAAATGGCAAAACTACTACCCTTATTTCTGGGGATACGAATTTTAAAGGCATATAATATACAAAATAAGTAACCATGAAATATGCTTGGTGGAACAGCTAATTTCTGTGTGTGCTTTCCTGTTGTTGTTTTTTTAAGTGAATTTATTACTGTAAGTTAAAAAACAGCTCTTTAGCATTTATGTTTTCTATTCTTTATCTAATTTTTGAAAAACAAAGATGCCTAATGAAAATTTGAAGAATATGCCAAGGTTTATGGCAAGATTAGGGGTCAGAAAACTGTGTCCTATGGGCCAAATCTTTCTCACCATCTGCTTTTGTACATAAAGTTTTATTGGAACATGCCCATTTGTTTATATATTGTCTATCTCTGCTTTTGTACTACAACAGCAGAGCTGAGTAATTATGATAGAGATCATATGGCTTAAAATATTTACTATCTGGTCCTTCACTGAGAAAGTTTTCCAAGTTTTCAAGACATTTTCATGATATTTATTTACTCATTGATTTATTCATTCTTTCAGTGGGCACCAACTCTGTTAATGGGTAATATAAAAAGGAATAAAACGGGGGATGGTCATGCTGGAAACTCAGACTTGGGGGGGAGGGGGGAAAGGGCATTTATTGAGACCTTAAAATTTGTACCCCCATAATATGCCGAAAAAAAATAAAATAATTAAAAAAATAAAGAAATAAAAAAGACTGGAAAAAAAGGAATAAAACAGTCTCTGATGTCCAAGAACTTACTTGGACATTACTGCTATAATGTAACAGAGACAAGAAATGTTCTCCAATAGCTGTCTGATGAGGCAGAGTGCCACATGTAGAGAAGAAATGATGACATTGCTGTGGCAGCTCAGAGATGGTGAGGGTCACCGACAATGGGAGAGAATTGGGACGTGCACAAAGATATTGCCTCCATAACTGTGGCTCTCTGTGATTTCCCAGTAGGAACTTCATGAGAAATAAGAGTCATTTCCTTCATAGATTTTATACATTGTAGTATCCAAAGGGTGGACATGATTTAGGATATTAGTTTTTGTCCAAATTCCTTTATCTGGAAGCATATTTCCCCTGTAACTATGGGGATAATCATATTTATAGAAAAATTTTGAAGATTTGAAGGAAGGCTTCCTTCTTCAGGGTGGGAAGACAGAATTCTTTTTTCTTTTTTTACTAACTGTTCACAGAACAAAGTAATATTAAATGCTACGAGTCTTAAAGAAAAGATCTCTAGGGGGAATCCCTCAAATATCAAATGGATTATAAAAACAAGATAAAATTATAGAACATCAGCCAGGAAATAACATGACTCAGTGACAGCTATATCTCTTTCTTCTCCAGAATGCCATAGTGCATAAGCAAGAACTGAACTTTTGGTAAGTTCCCATTGGCTTGTTGAAACCTTTTAAGGGTTCGGCTCCCTAACCCCGGGAGGATTCCATGCATGAAGCCCACCTGAATCCTCTCTGTTGGGATTATTGTCTGCCCCTTCATTTGTGATGTGCCTGAAGGTTCATGCCTTTTTGATTTTTGTATCACCAGTAGTGCCTAGTCCAGTATTTGTGTTTTCCAAATATTGAATTAACTTGAACTGGATGCAGACAGACATCTTGCATTCAAAATCTAGGTGGCTGATTTGGTGAAGAATTAAAGAATTCCAGGTTAAAGGAGTGATACTTAGTGAGACTCCTTCCATTTTGCTTCCAGCAGGGTAGCAAAATTATTGGCTAAATTCCAGACACCTATTCTTTAGAGTCATAACAATGATGGTACCAGAGCTAATGCAGCGTAGTTTTAGAATATGGCCCTGTGCTGTTTTACCCACTGAAAGCATAATATTTTGATGGATAAAGTGTGAATGTGTTTGGCAAGAAAGCTACCGAAAGAAAATAATACTGGACCCCTCATCAGGTAATTTAAATGTGCTAGCAAGCACCAAACCCAAATGTTTCATATTTGCTCCCTCTGAGTGGGAGACCCCTGCAGGTAGCCATCCGACAGTGTCCCCTAGGGCTCTCCCTTTCCCAGGAAGGACACACCAGCCTGGCTCCCAGTGTTCCCTGGGACTTTCACTGTAGACAGACAGGAGGATGCCCCAGATACAGACAAAGGAGGGAGACACAGTCTGTAAGCTCATCTTGCTGGCCCCCTTCCACTCCCAGAAGAGGAAAATCCAACCCTCTGTGTGTGAAGAACACATTTCAGGGCATTTACTGACAGTAGGTATATTACTGCATACCCATGTGAGGGCTGTATTATATCAAAACTGTCTAAATAATCATAGACTCTGCTCACTCCTTCAAGCCCCACTGTGTATTTATGAATGAGATTGCTTCATCGTTTTATTTTAATGTCAGTAGCAGGCAGGGAAGTCAGAAAGCATTACCTCTAAAATGGGGAAGGAACACTGCAAATACATATATTTCCCACCAGCTGCGCAACCAGAAAACAAAATTACTTCCTCCCCCCACCCCCGTCATCATCATGGGCCGGGTCCCTGCAGGATTTTCCTAAGTTTCTGATTTATAGTGATCACTTTTGAAGGCCTAGAAATGCTTAAGGTGAGATTAAATTACTGATTGTCCTAAAGTTCTGTTTTCACTGGAGTCTTTCTGGACGGTTGCTGATTCGGTCCCATTTAAAGCATTCGGTGGCATGAACACACTCGGTTTCTGCCCACATCACTGCATTCCTGAAATGCCGTTCACAGGCCTTAGCAAGATCATCTGACAGCCGCCTGTGAGGTCAACGAACTTTATACATAATTAAACACTCGCAGTTAGGAGAATTCTTTTTTTCTCTCCCAGAGAAGTGGAGAAAGAATACATGTTATGTTGCCTTCCATTACTGAGTAAAAGTTACGTGGAGTAATCAGGCTAGTTTCATATGATTTAATGCTGAACCGAATAAGAAAGTGATTGCATCCTCTACTGGGCCTCACAGAACAGTCACCACCCACACTGTTTATTCAGACTGGGATCTTGGCCATTTGGGGTTTAAGCCAGAAGAAAGGGGGGGAAAAATCCAACCCTGGAATGAACGCTTTTGAAACTCTGTATTCTCGATGAAATGCAGCCAAGGATTCTTTTAAAAAATCTATTTAAAATCAATTACTGGGATCATATTTTCATTTACAATGGATTGTTAGCAACAGCTAATTCTCTGTTTCCATCCAGATTTGAAGTTTAGGCTTTGATAGGCTGGCACTGGAACTGTCTCTGTTTTGCCTGGGTATCCGATGCCACCACCAAACTATTTGGGGATAGTTGGGCAACTCTGACCTCTGACCAGCTTTCCATAAAATAACAAGGAAAGGTGCAAGGAGGCAGGGATTGAATGAAAACAAGCCGAAGCGAAGGCAGTAAGCGTTCTCCACCAGGGGCAAAGGCACAGAGAAGACTGCCAAAGGCAGGAGAAAGCAAAAGTCAGGATCATGTGCCCGGGGAAGAGGGTCAGCAAGGCACCGAGTCCATCTGTCTCTAGTCAGGACTGCAAAAAAAATCAGCTCAGATGTGAGATTGTATCGTGTTTTTAAAGATCTCTAGAGGAGATTCCGGAACCTCCCTTGGTTATCCACCCTATTATTTAGCAATGCCTACAGCCAGGAAATTCTTCCTTATTTCCAGCCTAAAATGTGCACGTGGTGCTGCTGCGGGGCAAGTTACCGACGCAGACCACGCCCCCTGCCCACGTCTGCTCCTTCGCTGGGACGGAGCATACTCCTCGCTTCTTCCTTGCAGCGACGGTCCCGTGGCCCTCGGTGGCCGAGAGTCCCCGGGCGCCGGGCGCGGGGTGGGCGCGGGGTGGGCGCGGCCGAGCGGTGGCGTTCGCGGGGACTGGCAGCCGCCGGGAACTGTTGCTCGGCATTTTCCGTCTTCACCAGCGGCCGGAGAACGCGGCTGACACTGCGGGGCCAGCCTCGAACCGCCCGCACACGTTCAGTGCGCAAGCTCCTGTTTCAGACTTTAAAATAAAAAATAAAAAAAAGTCCTGAAAAATCAGAAAGGACAGCCTGGCGTCTCACTGGCCTGGAGACGGCAGTGTCCTCCGAGGTCTTAGCCAAGAAGAGGCCAACGCTGGAGAAGGAAGGAGACCAGTCCGGGACGCGGGCTCGGGTCTGGGCCCCCAGGGCGGCAGGCTCCGGGGCCAGAGGAGGCTGGGGCCGCGGCCTCCGCTCTCACTTCCTCCGGCCTCTTCCTCCTCGGCAGACGCGCAGTGGACGGCCGGCCAGCGCCTCCTCCCGCGGATGTCACATTCATCGAGGAGCCGTCAGATGACCGGAGCAGCCTAGCTCCTTCCCTTTTCAAGGAGTTATGTCATTGCCCGGCCTCGGGCTGCGGTTTGGTCCAGAGAGGAAGAGGCCGTGCTCTCCTTCCCGCGCCTGCCCGAGCGGCGTCCAGTTCCCGTCCCCGCGTTAGGTGACCCACTCCCTGAGCGGAGCGAGCGCCCCAATGCGAGGAGTCCGGCTTTCGAGTCCTGGGACGACCGTCACGGGCCTCGCCCGGCTCTGTCGTCTACCTAATGATGACGGTAACGCTCGCCTACCTGCGATCGGGGCCTCCCCAGAACAAACGATAGTGTTTATTGACGTCTTACAAACGTGCAAAACACAGTGCTTGTTACCATGAAATGGCTCCAGCGAGCAGGAAACACAGAGAGTCAGATCTTGAACCCATGCATCCTCCGCTATTTTGTCATGTCCTTGTCCGTGGTAGCTTGAGATCTTCCAACTTAGCTTATTTTTTATTTTTTTCAGACAGGGTCTTGCTCTGTCGCTCAGGTTGGAGTGTAGTGGCCTGATCATAGCTCACTGTAACCTCCAACCCCTGAGCTCAAGCGATCCTCCCCCCTCAGCCTCCTCAGTAGCTAGGACTACAGGTGCATAGTCTAACTTTTAAACATGCCTGGCTACTTTGTTTTTCATTTTTTATTTTTGTAGAGATGGGGTCTTGCTATGTTGCCCAGCTGATCTTGAACTCCTGGCTTCAGTGGTCCTCTTGCCTTGGCCTACCAAAGTGTTAGGTCTGTTTGTCTTTCTTTCTTCTCTCTCTCTCTCTCTCTCTCTCTCTCTCTCTCTCTCTCTCTCTCTCTCTCTCTCTCTCTCTCTCTCTCTCTCCCTCTCTTTTTATTTTTGGTAAAAAAGAGCTAAAGCCCTCCTTCATTCCCACCTCCTTCTTCCTTCCCCAGCTTCCCACAGCATCAATTTAAGTGTGATGCTCATTATCTCCATGCGTGGTTTCATCTTTTACACATGTATATCCATGTGTAAAACATATCCATGCATATCCACGTGTAAAACAATATGTATTTTTAAAAATGTCTTTAAACTTTATCTAAGTGGTATCATGGAGTTTGTTCTACATTGTATTTGTAAGATTTGTGTGTTGCAAAACACCTGCTTCCACTTCATTTGTTTTCCGTGCTGTGTGGTATTATATCCTAGGAAGGATATTAACGTCATTTCTAACTTTTAAACTGTCCTTTGAAAGGATGTTATAGTTGTTTCTAGCTTTTTGATAATAGAGGCAGTGCTACCGCATGCACATGTTCTTTGCGCACTATGTGTGACAGTTTCTCTTGGATATGTAGCCAATAGCAAAGTGATACAGTTAGCACATCTTCAGTTTTCCTGGATGTTGCTGAATTGCTCTCCAAAATGAAAGTATCAATTCACCTTCTCACCAGCAGGGTTTGAGAATTCCTGTTGTTCCGTATTTTGTCCAATACTTATTATAGTCATCTTTTAAACTTTTTCTTTTGCCAACCTGATAGTTGTTTAATGCTTAGATTGCAATTTCCTGAATACCAGTGCTTTTGAGCATCTTTTCATTTGCTTACTGAATAGTCAGGAGTCTTTCTCCATGATCTGTTTATCCTTTGCCCGTTTTTCTATTGGTTTGTTGATTTTTTAATTGACTTATTGCACTGTGTCAATATACTTGATACCAACCTTTTATCCATTTGTATGCATGGCAAATATCTTCCCTTGGTTTTGTAATTTTATTTTTTTAATGGTGATATGCTAAGAGTTTTTCATTCTTCATTTTGTTTTGTTCTCATAACAAGTCTGTGAACTAGATATTATCTCTGTTCCCATTTTATAGATGAGGATAGGACATCTTAGAAAGTTTAAATAAATTGGCTAAGGTCTCACAGCTGGTAAGGAGGGGGCCAGGGATCAAGTCCATATCTAATTCCAGAGCCCATGCTCTTAAATACTGCTCTCTAAGACATAAGCTCTGTGACTATCCCAATTTTACAGGTGAGCACACTGACGCCCAGAGAGGTTCAGTGATTTGCTCAGGGTCACATTGAAACCAGGACTATTTCCTAAGGTCCTCAGACTGCTAACACAACTGTATACCTAGATTGAAAGATGGGAGAAATGAGCAGATAAATATCACATACAACCACATTAAAAATGCAACTTTAAAAAATTATGAACTATTTAAAATACACAAAAATTTACAGAGAATAATATAGCAAACAATCAGGCACCCACAACTCAGATTTGATAAATATTGACATTTAGTCACACTTTAAAACGATTTTTAAACAGAAAATATTATAGTCAAAGCCTCTTTTGTATCCATGATGACCCTATTCTTCATAAACAATAACTAGTAGTATTTTTTAAATTTACAGTAATATTCTGTCTTAGTCATCCATTTTTCTGCAACACACTTTGTTGCTTGAAATTATGTTTTTGAGACTTGTCCCAAATAATTTCTGTAGAACTAGTTCCTTTAACTGCTTTATTGCTGTAGACTGAATGTGTCTCCCCAAAATTCTGACCAGGCTAGCTAGTGTGCAATGGTATGATCATAGCTCACTATGGCCTCAAACTCCTGGGCTGAAGTGATCCTCCTGCCTCAGCCTCCTGAGTAGCTGGGACCATCGGCATGCACCACCGTACCTGGCTGATTTATTTTTTAATTTTTTCTTGAGACGAGGTCTTGCTATGTTGCCCAGGCTGGTCTTGAACTCCTGGCCTCAAGCAATCCTCCACCTCAGCCTCCCAAAGTGCTGAGATTTCAGGTATGAGCCACCATGGCCAGCCTCCCCAAAATTTATATGCTGTAATCCTAACCTCCAATGTGATACTCTTAGAAGGTGGGACTTTGGGAGGTGATTAGGTCATGAGAGTTGAGCCTCCATGAGTGGGATTAGTGCCGTTATAAAAGAGACCTCAGAGAGGTCTCTCACCCCTTTCACTGTGTGAGAACACAGTAAGAAGGCCATCTATGAACCAGAAAGCGGGTCTTGTGTCTTGATCTTGGATTCTCAGCCTCCAGAACTGAGAGATAAATGTTACATAAGTCACCCAGCCTATAGTATTTTTGTTATAGCAGCCTGAACAGACTTAAGACATATATCAATTCCCTTCTGTGAATATATCTTAATATATCCACTCCCTAATTGATGGGGTTTGGATTGCTTCCAGTTTTTCATTTTATAAACTGTTGTGAACTTCTCTGGATATGTTTCCATGTGGACATGTGGAGCTTCTCAAAGATATAGAAGCAGAAGTGGAATTACTGGGTCTCTGTGTACAGACATTATAAACTTTGGTAGGTATTGCCAAATTGTTCTCAATTTACACTTTCGGCATCAATGTATGTGAGTTCTTATTGTTTGGCATCTTCTCCAATTCTTGGCATTGTCAGGCTTTTAAGACTTGCTGATCTGATGAATTGAAAAAGCATTTGATTATGGTATTGATTTATATTTCTCTAATTACTCATGAGGTTATATGTTTGGAGTTTATGGTTTGTGTGTTTATGTCATTTCCTAGCCTGAGATCATAACCATGTCTAAAAATCATTTTTCTCTAAATGTTTTAAAATTAACTGTAATTCTCTTGGAATTCGTTTTTGGATACAGTGTGAGTTAGAGATATATTTTTTCTCCCATATGGATAACTGTTGTCCCAGAACCACCTATTAAATAATTCAGTCTCTGTCACATACTAAGTTCCCACACATTGCAGGGCTCTTTCTCTGGCACTGGTCTGTCTAGTTATCTATATCTGCACCAATACTCTACTGTCTTAATTATATGGCTTTTATAGATATTACTGTATTGATATCTAGTAGGGCAAGTCCCTATCTTATTCTTTTCAAATATTTTGGCTGGTTTTGGACCTTAATTCTGTATGAATTTTTCAAACCAGCTAAAAATGTTTATAAATAAACCTTTATGGGATTTTGATATGAATTTCATTCAATTTATCTATTAACTTAGGGGGAATTGATGTTGATGTTGACTCTTCTAATCTCTGAGCATGATATATATACATCTCTGTTTATTTAGGTCTTATCTTGTGACTTTCAATGTTGTTTTATCATTTTTTTTCATGTAGTCTTGCACCTCTTTATTTAGATTTATTCTTAGGTACCTCACAGTTTATTGCTGTTGCTAATGGGATGATCTAAAAATTACATTTTCTAATTGCTTGTTACCGATGTATAGGACGCCATGGATGTTTGCATATTAATCCTGGCTCTGGCATCTTTACCAGACTCTCTAATTACTTGTAATTATTCGTAGTTTCTCGTGGATTCTCTAGTAGACAATCTTATTGCTTGCAAATTATGCCGCCTTTCCCCCTTCACTTCTAATCCTGATTCTCTTACTCCTTTTTCTTGTTTTATTGCATCAGGTAGATATCTCACACAATAATGAATGGAGTGTGAGAGACAAAGCATGTTTGTTTGGTTCCTGACTTGAAAGGAAACATTCCTCAAGTTTATTGTAGGTTCTTAGGATAAACTGCTTCTTGGTAAAAACTTTCTTCTGCTCCCATTTGGCTAGGCATTTTATTGTATTTCCAAATTGTGCATGAGGGTTAAATTTTATTAAATGCTTTTTCTTCATCTATTGAGATGATTATTATGACTTTTCCTTCCTAATCTGTCAATGTGGTGAATTACATTAATATTTCCTAATGTTGAAACTTCTTTAAGCTTCTGGATGAACCTTACTGGGTCATCGCACACACATCCCATATATTTATCATGTGATAAATATGATATATATCGTCTCAAACATATATATATATATTAAAGAAATTGTGTATATTTATGCACACACTGCATGGCTGGAATGTTTTCTGACATTTTATTTAGGATTTTTGCATTGATTTTTAAACTGAGATTGATCTATTGCTTTCTTTTAAAATCTAGGTTTAGACTGGACTCATAAAAATACATTCAGGAGTCTGGGTTTTTTTCTCTTTTTTGTGTGTCAAGTTTGGTAACATACTTTTCCAAGAGACTTTTCATTTCATCTGTGTTTAGATTGTATTGCATTAAAGCAGAGAATAGAATTCTCATACTTTACAATCTTTACTATATTTAATTATAGCCCCTTTTCATACCTAATAGTGTTGATGTGTTTCTTCTTTCCTTTTTCTTGCTCAATCTTGTCAAATATTTACCTACTTTATTAGTCTTTTTACAGAATTACTATATTTTATTTCTACTCTTTATTATTTCTTTGTTTCAATTGTATTGATTTGTTATCTTTATTATTGCCTTCCTACTACTTTGGCTTTATGTGTGGAAAAAGAATTTTCTTCTGTTGTTTTTGAGTTTACATTTTTGCTCTTTCTCTTTTTTTTTTTTTTTTTTTTTTTTGAGACAGAGTCTCACTTTGTTGTCCAGGCTAGAGTGAGTGCCGTGGCGTCAGCCTAGCTCACAGCAACCTCAAACTCCTGGGCTCAAGCGATCCTCCTGCCTCAGCCTCCCGAGTAGCTGGGACTACAGGCATGCGCCACAATGCCCAGCTAATTTTTTATATATATATCAGTTGGCCAATTAATTTCTTTCTATTTATAGTAGAGACGGGGTCTCGCTCTTGCTCAGGCTGGTTTTGAACTCCTGACCTTGAGCAATCCGCCCGCCTCGGCCTCCCAAGAGCTAGGATTACAGGCGTGAGCCACAGCGCCCGGCCTCTTTCTCTTATTAATTTTAAATTTTTCTTGTTTACTGATATTGCATTCAATGCTAAACATTTTCTTCTACTGAAATTTAGAGCTTCAACTGTTGTTCAGTTCTAAATATTTTTTACTTTCATTTTGATTTCATATTAATAATTTAGCAGTGTGTTTCTGAAATTTCAAAATGCACAGTTTGAGGGCTGTGGTTTTGTTATTGATTTCAAATTTTATTGCATTTTGGTTGGGGAATGTGGTCTATATGATAGCAGTTTTTCTAAATTTGTTGAAATTTGTTCTGTGACCTAGAACCTGGTCAGTTTTTATAAACATTTTATGTGTATTCTCTTTAGGTTGGAGCATTTCTCTTTCCATGTCCATTAAATGAAACTTATAAAATACATTATTTAAATCTTCAATTGTTTTCTTTTTTTTGACTTGATCTATCAGTTTCATAGAGATGTATGCTAAAATCTCTCACTATAATTTTGAATTTGTTACCTTCTTAAAGTTAAATAAATTTTTTACTATATAAATTTGACATTGTATGGTGAAGTATACAAAAGGATTTTGCTTAATGTACCTTTTTGTCATTAAGCAATGATCCTCTTTATCCCCCAAAATGCTTTTAGCTGCAAAGTCTATTTTATCAGATTCACTCATTTATTCATTCCCTTATTCCATTAAGACAAATAGTTATTGAATACTTAGTTATTTGTAGACTGTTCTAAACACCGGTGTTACAGTAGTGAGCAAAATGAGAAAGCCCCTACTCTCTTGGATCTGACAGATCTTATATTTTATTTAGAGATCACAGATAATAAACAAACATAAAATTTGTCAGATGGTATAGCACTATAAAGAAAAATAAGGCAAGTTGAGGTAGAGTTATGCTGGGAGTTATTGCCATTTTATGTTATGTGGTCATGGGGCAACTCTTGGATTAGATGACATTTGGGCAGAAACCTAAAGGAAGTGAGCCACCTGATGTTTATATTGGTGTTGTGGACTGAATGTTTATGTCCCCCCGAAATTTATATGAAGAAGCTCCAACCCCCAGTATGATGGTATTTGGAGATGAGGCCTTTGAGAGGTAGAGTTAGATTAGGTCATGAGCATGGGCCCTTATAAAGTCATTAGTGGCCTTTTGAGAAAAAGAGAGAGATTTCTCTCTTCACATGCACTGAGGAAAGACCATGTGAGGACACAGCAAGAAGATGGCCATCTCCAAGCCAAGAAGAGAGCCCTCACCTGAAACCAAATCAGCTGGCACCCTGATTTTGGACTTCCCAGCCTCCAGAAGTGTGAGAAATAAATTTCTGTTGTTTGAGCCACCAAGTCCATGGTATTTTGATATGGTAACCTGAGATGACTAGTGCAATTACTATATCAGGTTCTTCTGGGCATTTCCCCGAGATATTTCTTTCTCTGCCTTTACATTTATCCTTGTTGTTACATTATGTTTTAGGCTTCATTCTCGAAAACATCATAGTTTTAAAAAATTCAATCTGGATGGGGCACAGTGGCTCATACCTATAATCCCAGCACCTTTGAGGCCAAGGTGGGAGGATTGCTTTAGCCCAGGTGTTTGAGGCCAGCCTGGGCAACATAGCAAGCCCCCATCTCTAAAAAAAAAAAAAAAAAATCAGCCAGGTGTGGTGGCACATGGCTATAGTCCCAGTTACTCAGAAGGTTGAGGTAGGAGGATCACTTAAGCGCAGGAGGTGGAGGTTGCAGTGAACTATAATTGTGCCTTTGCGCTCCAGCCTAGGTGAACAGAGCAAGACCCTATCTCTAAAAATAAATAAATAAATAAATAATCTTAGAATTTCTTTTAGTAGATTATTTTTCTCTTAATATACGTTAAGAATATCCTTCCAGATAAGTGGATACAAATTTAACTCATTTTAAAAAATAGCTAAGTAAATTTCATGGTATGTCTGTACTACAATTTATTCAACCTTTTCACTATTAATGAGCATCTAGGTTGTTTTCAGTTTTATGTCGCCACAAACATCATAGCCCAAAATGTCCTTATGCATATTTCCATATGTCCTGGGTCCTTAGTGTTTGTGGAAGCCAGTTCTGTGCCACCCTACACCCCCCAGTGCCCCTTCTCAAAGAACATCGCTTTCTATATTTTAGCTTTTTCTTCTTCTTATATACATATCCACATTTCTAGATAATGTATATATTGTTCTCTTTTTTAAAATCAATTTTTTATTGTCTTAATCTCTTACTATATTAAATAAAAATTTAGCCCCCTTACACAACCATGTCCCCTGCTTTTCCTCCCTCTTCCTCCCAGTATAGTTATGTTATAATTTTGGGGTAAACTAGTCATCAGAGTTTTTACTATTTTGCCAATGTAAATAGGATTAACATCTAAACCTTTTTTTGAAAAAAATGAAGTTAATATCTGTCCTTTTTATTTTTCATTTCCTTGGTGTTCTCCATACCTGGTACAGATTTTTCCTGTACCTTCCATAGTCTCTCAATACATTTTCCACAGGGCTGAGCACATAAGGAATCTGTTAGTTCTACTTCTTCTGTGGTGACATCTCCCCTGGAGACTTACATTTTTCCTTATGTCTGGACCTCTCTCCAGGCCTGCTACACAGCTGTCATCCTAGGATTTGTCTTCCATGTTATTCTGGAAATTTCCATTGCTTTTCCTCTGAGTCGGATCCCCTTTCTTGATTTACTCCATTGTTTGGGAGAGCACGCCCTCCAGCAGCCCATCAGAATAGAACCCAGTGCAGTGGTGACACCCCCAATATGCCTTTCTCTGAGTCCCCTGGTTGGGTCTGGGTGACTGCTCTCTGTGCCTGGGCCCAGTTGTCACCCTGGGACATCTCACTTCATCGCCACCATCTCTATGTCAGTCCTGTGTTGGAACTCATCAAATTCCCTTCTTTCCCTCTCTCACTTTTGTGGCTCCCAGCCTACAGTAAGTAGCCTGTAGAAAATGTATCCATGAGACACACATTCACACTTTGAATGTCTGAAAATGTCATTATTCTACTATCTTACTTGATGGCTTGTCTGTCTTGTGCAAGAAAATCTGGATCAAAAATCATTTTCCTTTAGAATTTTGAAGATATTGCTGTCTTGCATGCTATCTCCCACTATTGCTGTTAGAAGGCTAAAATAGTTCTGATTCTAGATGTTTTTTTACCTGACCTTTTCCCCCCCCTAGAACCTGTAGAATATTTCCTTTCCCCTTGTATTCTAAATTTCACAATAATTGTCCTAATGGTGGGTCTGTTTTCACCTGTTGTACTGAGCAATTGATGTGTTCTTTCAATCTGAAAAATATTTGATTCTCTCTGCAAGCTCCAGTCTTTCTTTCCAGAACTTCTATTATTTGGGTGCTGTACTTCCTGGACAATCTTCTAATTTTCTTCCCTATTTTCCTTTTTTTTTTTTTTTTTTTTGCGCTCTTTTTGGACAATTTCTTTAACTTCAATTTTCACCCCATCTATTGGGGTCATTTCTGTTATTGTTTAAATTTCCTCTTTTCATCTATAAATAGGTTTTTTTTAAGCATTCTGTTCTGTTTTCAGGATGCATGACATTCTCTTAGCTTTCTGCAAAATATTTTTTCTTTTTTGAAATTTTCTTCATCCTCCATCATCTCTGTCTCCTCCATGTCACCTGTTTCTGTCTGTCTGCTGTGAACTCTTTCACATAGAGAGAAGCTTTGCATGTCTGGAAGTCCTGGCTATCTGACCTTATTTGGGAATGAAGAACTAATAAACTTACTAGAAGCTCTGAGGATGTGTGTTGTCAACTCTGAGCATCTCTGGAATGATATGTTGATGCCATTTGTTGAGGGAATTCCTAATGTCAACCCCCAAAGTCTCCTAATGGGCAATCCAGGGGATGGTCAAACTCTCCAGAGAATATTCTTCCAAATTCCCACTTTAGGGTGAAGACCTGCCTGTCCCAGGGCTGAGAGCTGAGATAAGGAATAAGACTGGAAGGTTCAACCTTCGGTATGCATATTTCCTATTTTATTGGATGTATGGCACCTCCTGGTCCAGGAACACTGTCTCCAGAAACCAGCCTTCAGGTATTAGTGGTTGGGATAGAGGCTGCTGCCCAGCAGGTAGAAGAGGGGATTTAGGGATCTAACTGGTTCTTAAACAGCTTCTATCCCGTTCTCCTTACTTTAATGACTCTCTCCTCCCCATCCCCAGTCTCAGAGGTCACCGGTTCTATGTTCCTGAACCCTTTAAGTATCTGCTGGTTGTTCCTCACATTCCCTACTCCTAACTTGGGATTCACCTTCCTTTCATGTACTCAGTCTATTCTCATTTGTCCATCTGCTCTCCGTCTTCTATAATCTGGTTACTATTATCTCCTCACCCATTCTTCTTGTCCTCATGGGTTTCTGTATTTTAAAAGGTCACCTTCCCTAGTTTTAGTGAAGTTTCAGGGGAAACTAATATTAGATATGGTGTGTTCAATTCTCCATTTTTGCTTGCAAGTCCTACATTATATTTTGATTTAATTTCCTCACATCTGTCTTCCAGGTCACTGGTTGCCTATTTTGTGTTACTCTACTATCTAACCTTTCCATTGAGTTATTTCTGGGAGTTCTGTTCTGTTCTGTTCTTTTTTAAAATCTTACTCTTTTTTGTGTTTCATCTAATCCAATTTTTTATCATGGTTTTTGGTCTCCCCTTTATCACTTTCATAATTTTAAGCAATCTTATTGTCCATTTCAGATTGTTGTATTTTTCCAGTTCTTAGGATTTAATTTTTAAATATTTCCCTCTATGACTGTCCCTCATGGTAGTTTATTCCCATGTGTGTGTGTTTTGCCAAGCTCATCTTCAAAGATCTTTCTTTTCTATGGGACTCTTGTGACTCCTAAGTTGTGAAATTGTCCCTACATAGTGGCCACATGTTTGATTTTTCTGGAGATCTAAAAATTTTCAGCAGCCCTGGAATGGTGTTTATGTTAATTTCTTGTCATGGGATTTCCATACCCAGGTACACAAGTAGTGTAAATTCTCATCCTACAACTGAACATGGTTCATGCCTGGGGCTTTGATATCTCAAAGGTGTCCTGAGCTATGAATATCAGAGAATTTTCTACTCTCTATGTCTGGGCCAGTGGACAGTGTTTTGTCCCCTTTTCATGGATAGGGTGACTTTTTGAGGTTTTTAGATTTATGAAGAAAGCTCAATTCTGGCCCTCTTACCTCATGCAGGAACAAGGTCATGTCCCTGTGTGGGTATTAGAATCTAACCACTATCCCCAGACCCCTAGGGGCATTCATGTGGGTCTGAAACTCCCTTGGGCACCGTGGAGTCAACTTTTATTTAAAGCTCTGGCTTCAATTTTTATCTTTATTTCTGGGGCCTATGCTTTTCTCTCTCCCTCCCTCCCTCCCTTCCTTCCTTCCTTGTTTCCCTCCTCCCTTCTTTTTTCCCAAGTTCAGCTCTGTGACATTTTCTTGGGAATTTCACATCTTTGTAGTAGAACCATAGGATCATCCCAGTGTTTGCCATTTTGCTGGAAATGAATGCTCATGTCTACTTTTGAGCTAAACCTACAACATACTAAACAAATTCTGGCATTGATTGTAGAGGGTCGTGGATTGCCAGAGATGAAAAGGTTTGTAAAGATCACTTTGTCCCACCCTAGCATTTAATTTAAGGAAACTGAGGCTCAAAACTGATACAGTCACTTGCCCAAAGACACATGGCCAGTTAGTGGAGAAGCTGGGATAGAACGCAAAGGGTAGTCACTTTTTTCTCACCACATCACAACGAGGAGGAAATGCTGTCATCTAGCAGTTAGCACTTGTCCCTTGTTTGGTTGTCAAAACACCTAGATTCAATGATTGTTGAGCTTCAAAATCACTGTGATATTTTGGGAAAGCCCCACAGACCATTTATATTGGGGGGGGAGGTTTCTTCTGGAATATAGAGTAAAAATGCTTGTAGAATTATTCAAGTTGGTTATTTCTGTCCTAATTTCATTTGTTTTCTATTTTTAAAGAAAAATGCCTTTTCCTCCCCTTTCTGGGTTTTCCTTCCTCTAAGGGCCTAGTTCATGATCCATCACCTTCCAGAAACCTACCCTGAAGTCTGAAGCCATAGGCAGTTTTTTCCCTTCTCTTAACTCCTTTTGAAATTGTCATTTGAACTGCATAATTAAGTACCATATTTTGAATTTATCTGATTCTCTTTAATTATTGAACAAGATTATAAGTGCAAGTTTGTAGAAACCATGGCTAAAAAATATCTTTACCATTTTATAAAGTGTTTTTCTGTTGATTACTTGATGAAGAAACAACCTAGAGGAGATATATTCTTTTGGATAGAGCCAGGGCTTGGCATCGGAAAGCTTGCATTGTGCCCAGTTTCTCTGCTCCTAGAGTACCTGAGCAAACCATCAAACCTTGGATGGAGAGACCACTGATGTCTGACAGCAGCACTGATAGGTGGTCTCATAATTTATCATGCAAACTGGGACAGTTTAAAGAGTAAAAGGGGGTGCTATTAATAATTTTTGAGGGATGACAGGTGTCAACTGGGAATTTCCCTGACGAACTGGGACATATGGTGGGTCACCTTATGTTATAGATCACCTTGAGCTCTTCTGAAGAATTTGCACAGCTGCTCTTGATACTAGTTTTTCAAACAGAAAGTTATCATTCCTTATAAAAGTTTTCATCCACCAGCCCAACTTTACAGGTAATAAAATTTTTAGTTTCTCAAGACATTTTTGTTTTCTCAGCTACTTTCATGTCTTGCATTGTTCATTAAAACTGAAGTTAAAGTAGATTATGGATTTAAGGATTAGTACTGCTGAGTGACAAGTGCCTTCATTTTTCTGTATCAACCACTCTCTCTCCTGGAAGGAAAGAGAAGCTCTGATTTCTAGAGTTCTGAGTCTGCTTTTCTTGAGTGTATTTCGAACCATAAAGATCTTACCCCTCGTATATTCAGTGAGGAGGGAAGGTTTGTGAATGATTGGTGATCCACAAGACTGGGTTATATCTCCATAATGGTACATTAGGTGCACAGTGAGGTGAGGTAGGTCATTAAACAGATGCGATATAAATGCCATTGTTTCCAAGCTCCCTGGATGCTACTCTTGCCAGAGTGCTTCATGCATAGTAGGCACTTCATAAATGCTTATTATCTTTAAATTCCAAGGCACACTTGAAAGACTGTGGTGGCTGTTGAATTCATCATCAGTGCTAGTAACTTCATTTCTGCCTATGCTTATGGAGTATGACCATGGCTGAGGCCTGGTGTTGGAATGCAAAGAAAAATAGAGACTATCTCTGTTCTCCAGCATTTTATGATCTAGAGGCAGCTTCGGAGCTGTAAACCACTAAAATTTAAAAAGTGTAGGAGAAAGATGTCAATTTTGATTTGGGGGAGTTTGGTGGCATTTGAGCTAGGATTGAAAAGTAGGATTTTTCTCTAGGACAGAGGTGGGAGAAGGTCATTCCACATGGTGAGAATGGCTTGAACAAAAACCCACAACAACAGAATTGTACTGTGTGTTTGGGGAATCAGAAGAAGTCTTGTGTGTTTGGAAGATATGATTGAATAGATGGTGGGATGGGGAAGGTCAACTGAAGGAACTCGCCTTATATTATGTAGACAGTGGGACTCGAATAAAGTTTCGGATGGGTGCAGTGATATCAACCAACTCGTGTGTTAGAATGATAACTTGGCTGCAGGGAGACCAGTTATGAAAAGGCTTTGGTGTTCAGGAGAGATATAAAGGCAGGAGAATAAAAAGGAGGAGGTAGAAATGAGATTCAGAATTGGCAGTTGACGGGATGGAGGGCAAGGCGGAGAGAAGTGCCAAACACGACACCAGGGGCAGAGTGCATGGGGCTGAGTAGAGGCTGGTTCCGGGAGACGCGGAGAGGAGCAGAATTCCAACTGCCCAGAACGCTGGGTTTCCAGGGAGGCTTGTGGAGAGGTGAAAGGAAGGCTGGGCACCGTGGCTCCCGCCTATAATCCCAGCACCTTGGAAAGCTGAGGCTGGAAGATCTCTTGAGCCCAGGAGTTCCAGGCTGCAGTGAGCTATGATCACACCACTGCACGCCAGCCTGGGAGACAGAGGCAAACCCTATCTGTTTCAAAAAAAAAAAAAAACTATATGAAATGGTATGTGATGGAACCTTGAACAGTGCTTTGCATAAAGTAAGTGTTCAATAAACATTAAAGGAAATAAAGAGGGAGGAAGGAGCTTTCCCCTCTCCCCGCCGTGCCACTCAGGGGGGGGAAGCACTGAGGGTTCTAGGAGGTCCAGTGGGAGTCGTGCACTGGGGCGGTTCCTGCCCACAGACTTGCTGATGACTTCATGCTCATTAAGTGTACAAACCAGGAGAGGACTCAGACAGAATGAAAGATCAGAACTTGCTGGTGTCAGACAGAGAAGTGGGGAGCTTTGAGCCAAGTCTGAAGGAAGAGAACTGGGTTGAAGAAGAGGCCGTGCGGAGACTGCCAGAGACGCAGCAGGAAGGCAAGAGGCAGGAGCGTCCCCAGTACACGAGAACAGGATGAGAAGGACGCCAAGTGACCTTGGAGGTTGGCTCCGCATGTGGAGAAATGTCCTGGGTGAATGACGGGGTCACCTAAAGGAGGGCGTTGCTTGCTTTCTGATCAGCCTGTCCTGAAACTCTACCAGGAAAACCCCATTTCTCTACAAAAACCAACCCAATTGCTCCTCATTTTTTCCTGACCATTGGGAATAATAACAGGACAATCCTTTTTGTGATTAGAAACCAAGTCACGTTGAATTTTTCTGATGAGGCACTTTGGGACAACCTTCAATAAATTCTCTTGTTGGAAGTGCTGGCCAATACTTTGACTTACAAAATGCCTTTTGGTTTCTTTGTCTCAGTCTTTGATTATTTGGTAAACATTTTAGTTTCGTGATTACATGGTGTTTAGATGGCGATGCATGAATTGTATTACTAAAATTGTTTGCCTTCAGTTATATTACATCTCCTTCAGGAATGCTAGAAAACATAAACACTGTTTATTGAGTAAGTTACCTCTATTGGATCATCTTGGATCAGAGGATCTTGAAGCTGGGCAGTTCCCTGGTGCCCTGGGCAGTGCCACCTTTGACAGCACCGTGCACCATCCTCCCCCAAATGCGTCAACGAAGGGGAGTTCTCAGAACCTGCAGACTGGTGGAGAAAGACAAACACAGACTTTAAAATTAATTTCTCCTAACACTGACCATAAATGTGTTATGTGGACTACAGTAGAAAAAGAATCAAGCCAGAATTATGTTGGAATATTTTTATTTAATCTACAGGATACCAGTGTACCTTTGAAGCAAAGCTTCCAAAGATGCGTGTCTTTTCTGCCTGGAGGAAGCCTTTTTACATCAACTGAGCACATAGTTCACCTGTATCTTCTAGGGCTTCTAACATTTATTTTGTCTTTTCCCTTAGGTATTATAACTTTCCTTGATATGGGTTCCAAAATGTAGCTGTATTTAGAGGTTTGATATTTAAAATGGGCCAGTCTCTAAAACATTTAAAGTTCTTTGTAATTTTTGGATCAAATCAACCAGCTTTGACATTTGGCTAAGTGTGTTTTTGTAGGCATCCGTATACTCTTTGCATTTCTTCCTTAGCAATGTCTCTCTCATCCATTCCTTTATTCATTTACTTATTTATTTATTTATTCATTTACTTATTTATTTATTGTTTTCTTTAGAGATAGGGTCTGTCTCTGTTGCCCAGGCTGGAATGCATGGCACAGTCACAGCTCACTGTAGCCCTGAACTCTTGGGCTCCAGCAGGCCTCCCACCTCAGCCTCCTAAGTAGCTAGAACTATAGGCCCGTGCCACAATGCCAGCTACTTTAATTTTTTTTTTTTTTTTTTTTTTTTTTGTAGAGACAGAATCTTGCTATGTTGCCCAGGCTGATCTTGAACTCTTGGCCTCAAGCCATCATCCTGGCTCGGCCTCTCCAAGCGCTGGAATTATAGACGTGAGCACCCAGCCTGTATTTAAAAAAGCATTTAAGGCCTACTATGTTCTTTTCTACTTCCACTCTTTCTTCTTTATTTGGGTCCCTTATGGACTCACACTGCCACCACTGCTTCATAAATGGGGTTTTCTCTCTTTCTCTGGAGGTCACTGCAGATTAACATCCCCAAACATCACTTTGATGATCATCCACTTCCACTTAAAAACGTTCACTGCATTACTTTTTACGTAATACTTTTGTTCTGGTTACAAAAGCAAGATTGGTTTTTGCCAAAAATCTGGAAAATAGAGAAAAGCAAAAAGAAGAAAAAGAAGTCACTCATAATCCACCACCCCCCCCCCCGAAAGAAATAAAAACACAACCCTCTTGTTAATATGTTGATATGCATCTTCCAGGCTGATCTTCCCTGTCTCTGCCTAGTTAGAACCTTCCCAGTCTGGTTCTAACCTGACTTTACAGCCTCACCTGCCTGCTTGCTTCTTCTGCTCTGTGTACCTGTGTTGCCTTGCGTAGGACTTTTCATATTTTCTTCTCAATGAATTTTTTCTGATTGTATAAATAATGCATGTGGTTGCACACATTAACAAAATACATCTAAGGATAAGGAATAAAATAAAAATTATTTTTAAAACATCTCACCGTCCTGAAATGAAAACCATTGACATTTTGGGGGACCATCCCATCATCGTCTGTCTATGTATGTGTGCGTGTAAGTCTACGCACACATGATATCCTATAAACGAGATCTAAGCATCCATGTGGTTTTAATGGTCAGCACCTTCTTCCATTTTTCACTTGTTTTTCTTCCCTCCTTCCACCTTAATCCCTCTCCCCTGGGTTGTCAGTGTATATCCTTCCACACTTCACTCCATGCTCCTACAATTACACCAAGCATTTTTAGACAGAGAGAAAGAGAGACATATAAAGATACATATTCACACATATATGTCGTGATTTTTGTCACTGTTTTATAAAAATCAGATCCTTTCATATGTCCCTTTCTGCAGCTTTCTTCTCACTTAACAATGATACATTGTTGAAATCCCTCTACTGTTTTTTTCCTGACTGAATACTATTCCGTGGTTGGCTGTGGCATGATTTACTGAACTAGTCTACCCCAAGCAATGCCAGCCAGAGTAAACATGCCTGTGCTTATGTGGGCATGAGATGACTTGATTAAGAACAGAATATATTTTTAAATTGGGATAGATATTTCCAGATTGCTTTTTAAATGGTATGGCAGTTAGTATTGCTAACCGCAGTGTATGCAAGGAATCTTTGTACATCCTGCCAAGGGACAGTGCCTCTAAATTGCAAGAGAGGATGGGATTCCTTGTCTCTTTGAAATCCAAAACATCAAGACAAATACGGGGCCATAATAAGACCATTGCAATAATATATATAAGAGAATTCATTAAGATGATTATGGTTTACTAGAATTGGGTTCTGGGGAAGTATTATTTATAGAAATGAGCACTAGGGCCTGAAGTATAATTTTATTTTTAGGATGACTTTTTTTTTAACTACCCGGCATTATTTGGTTAGTGTGCCAGCTAGAAATTTCCCTCTTGGCTTTAATTTGTTTCTTTACAGTTTTTGTCAAAAACTCGAAAGGTAAAACACGTCACACTCGACTTTTGAACATTTGAGTCAATGTTGAAAATACACAGATGGATGAATGTCAAGGTGAGAGCTGACTGCAAGTTCCCGTGAACATGGTTTATATTTTAAATGCTTTGAAAATAACCATCTGTGTGGTGGCATTAGGGGTCTGGAAGCAGGTGGAAAAGCTGGGTCTCGCAGGTCTTCTCCTGAGCTGTGTGGACATGTTTGTCTCACCCTTCTCCTGCGGCAGTGTAGACCTGTTCTTTCCTCGCTGCGTGTCTTCCTCTAGGTGATGCTTTCTACCCTCATCCTCGCCGCCTGTATCTGTCACCACGTCTGGCGACCCTCTCGCTTCCCTTCTCCTTGTCTCTTCTACCCTTGTCCCTTCTGTTTCTCCCAGACATCTCTGCCTTCCCGACGAGAGACTCGGCTTTCACGGCCACTGTCTGCCGTGGCGATGCCATTTGTTGTCCAGCAGACCCCCCGACCTGCCTCCTTCTGGCTGCAGCCTCAAGGTCATTGGCTTGTCTTAGCTCTTTTCATCCATAGTTTTTCTGCTGGTGGGCTTTCTTTCTGACCGAAATGCATCTCCCAGCCCCCTTTTGATATTTTTTTTATCTGATGCCATTTCGGGACCTTGAGGTCTGAGGCTCCTTGTACCTGGGGTAGGCCAGGTAGATCCTGCCACTGGGAGAACTCCAGCCAGCCTGTAAGAGCCACTGGTTTATAATGAGTCCATAGAACAGTCAGGACAACAGACGGAATAATCTGGAATGTGACTTCATCATCCGTCAATATGTTCTTGGTGTTGGGGAAAGTCATGAGTAGGATTCTGTTCTTAACTCCTTAATTCTGAATTTGCTCACATTTTTGGTTTAGATAAGGCCTCGATGTCATTTTGGTAGAGAAAAAGAGAGAGAGAGAGAGAGTGTGTGTATGGGTATGTGTGTGTGTGTGTGTGTGTGTGTGTGTGTGTGTGTGTGTATGTGTGTGTGTGTGTGGTTTAATGTGTACAACTCATCTGAACGCCGAGGCTCTGTGGTTGTCTTTTACCGAGAACTGGTTTCTTTCCCTTCCTTTTCTAAGAAAATGCTAGTTTCCTAAACTAAAGTATTTATTGCGAGTTCATCAGCAGTAGGGAGGGGTGTTGTGTGAGGACTTGTCAGTGATAATGAGATCAAGCAATCAGCCAATTCGGGTGACTATAACACAAATCATATTGACTAAAATAGTATTGAGCACGTGATGCTGGCATGTGACATTTGAATATTTGCCAAGAAAAACACCTACGTGGTAACAGTTGGCTGCAAGTGTAAGATATTTGCCTGTTTTATTGTTTTTACAGTTTTTACATACATTTTTATGAGAGAATCTGAAACCAACCTTTGTAGTTAAGGGAGGGAAAGTAACATATACATCCAGCATGGATCTGTTCACCTGCTTTTCTCTTCCTCTGCTTATAAGAACTCAAGTCTCTCTGGCTTCAGCACTTAGTCCAAGTCAAGAGCAACACTCAAACTGGGGGATAGGTGTCTTAACAAATGTGGAATTTCTCTATGTTCTTTCTCTTTCACACCCGCTTCCTGAATCTTTTTCCTACTTTTCCATCCTTCATGTAAAGGTAGCAATCTCTGTTTGAAAAAGCCTGGACTTAAGACAGTTGGGTCCCCATTGTGGCTTGTGGCCACTCATTACCATGAAAGTCACTCCCTACCTTTGGTTTTCTAATCTCTAAAATGGGACACTCTATTTCATGTGGCTATTAAAAACATCATAACTTCCTTTCCTGCTTTCCTTTGGAGAAACTTAGAATTTTTCAAAACTATTAATGCAAAAAAACAAACAAAAAAAAAAACAGCCACTTGGAAAATTGCCCCTAACAATAGAGGGCAACTAGAAATGTCATATTCTATTACTGCATTCATTAAAACCATCCCCCCACCACATAGAGAAAGGAGTCACACGATTACATTTCTGATAAAATCTGATTGCATTCTGATAAAACCTGTGCAGGGACCAGGACGATCAGCAGTGACGTGTTCCCTGATTTTCATGATTCAAGATCACTCTGGTGGGGCCTTTGCACAGCGTGGCTCCTTGTGTGTTGGCAAATGCGTCATTACCTGTGTAGAAACAGAGATTGCAGCCAAGTTGGAACGATGCCAAATGCCATGCTATTTGTCATTCAGGAGAAAAAGAACTGTCATCAGCAACATAGATTATTGGCAAGTACTGATTTCACGGCACATGTCTGAAGGACTAACCTGAAGCCAGGTCTCCCCTATACACACCAAATGTATGCAGAAAGTAAGGGGTTACCCTAACTTTGCTGCTTCGCCGAAAGGAACTTAGTTGAGGTTTAAAGGTGAAGACTTTAAAAATATAGACGGCTTAAAACTGGAAATAAAGGATGCCACGCAGAGACTTTTGTGGGCTCAGAAAACCAGGAGAAGATTTAGGTCAAGAGAAAATAAGACCAGCGTCTCTCAAGTGGCAGTTTTCTGCAGGCTTTGGAAAGATGTGTAGAAATAAAAGCTGCAAAAGGACCAATGAACAGATTCGGGCCGGAAAGTGAGAACAGAGCTGTGTCTGAGCATGAGGCTTGCTATTTGGGATTAAGCGAGATGAAGTGAAGAGAAGGGCTGGAGAACTCGGAAGTGGGTCAGAGAACAATGAGACCGGGGCAGAGGTGAAAGCGCGGGTCGCAGGGCCACCCCGAGACCCGTCCTCAGGGCAGGGCTACCCCGAGACCCGTCCTCAGGGCAGGGCCAAGCACCAAGTGAGCAGAGTTAGTTCCCAGAGTCCTGCAGAAGTGAATGGAAAGAAATTTCTTATAAAAAAACCTATGAATGGCAGGAGGGAAAAAAAAAAAAAAAGAAGAACTGAAAGGAAAGCAGAAGGCTTCTGGATAAGATAAGCTCGTTCTTCGACATATGACTGAACTGAAACTCAGATAAAATATTATCTTCTAATTCAGTGTCTTTCATTAGCAAGAAGTTCAGTTTCTTTATATTTCATTCATAAAAGAGCAATGTCAATTTCAACTAATATATTTGCTCGTAGAAATGTGGATAGAAACTCATTGCTGATTAGAATATTATGAATTAAGGGAGTTTCAACAAAATATACATGGAAAGTATAATATGGGAATGAAATTTAAGCCAACGATAAGATCATGAAGACTCAGTACTAATCTTATGTGCACTGTTTTGTAAAGAATTAAAGATAATTCTTTCTTGGGCCTGAAGTCCACACTCCCCAAATAACCACAGGGAAGACCCCAAGGTGTCCCACTCCCCAAGACCTTCACAAGTCTTCTGTATGTTTGGTTCTGTCCCCTCTGCCTCCTGTCTCCATCTGAAAAGTCCAGACCCTTCCAGAAGCTCCTCTGCCCACACATCCTGGGAGAAGGTTGCCTCGAATGCAATGATGCTCCTTTGGGCTGTCGTGGCCTCTCCCTGTGTTTTTAGCTTCTTTAGGCTGCATTGTTTCTTTCTGACTCCATGTCTCCATGTCCTATGCCCCCTGCCACTACCCTCTGGCACGCCAGGGGTCTCCTGTCCCCAGCGTTCTACAGAAACGCTGTCTTGGGGGGGTTACACACCAATGTCAGCTGGCATCCAGAGCCATGCCGCTTTGCTTTTCTGTAGCCACGTTGTTTTACTTTTTCTGTCTCTCTTTAAATGCTGGACCCTCTTGCTCCTGTCACATGGTCTGATTCCTCTCCGGTCTTGCTGCCCTGCCCACCTCCACCCAGCACGCCAGCTCTTCTCTCTTCTCCAGACATTGGCCCAAGCCCAGGCCTTCTGTTCATCTCTGTGTTCACTCTCCCAGAGACCCTGTTTCCATCCCATGTTTCCACATCACCCTGGACGCCCACCACCACTCCAAACCAAGTTCTTCCTCTTCCTCCCCCATATTACCCCCCCCCAAGTTGCCTGTGGGGCCACCTGGTGATGGGAGCCCCCAGTCCTAGTCCCCACCCCTCAGTCATCTTTGGTTCCATTGTCCCTCTTTCTCCTATATAGAAATGCTCACTAACACCCTATAGTCCCCATTTCAAACTCTGTCCTTATGGTGTCCCTAGAAGTGGCTTAGATGGGCAGTTTACTGAATCCTTACTTGATCTCTGTAGTGGAAGAGGGCTAACACAAGGGAACAAAAGTTCAACGTGAACCACAAAAATAAAGAGTTATGGCCCTGAGGTCAATCCCCAAACTTGAGCCAGTTTACCAGAACCCCTTGAATGAAGGGGAGGCCAGGTCCCCTTGAGGAAGGACCCTGCCACACTGCCAAAAATGTACTCTTGCTCTTTCTCCCAGCCTTCCCCAACGGGAGCTGCAGTCTTTCCAGGGTGTCTACATCAAGGAAAAGGAAACAATCAGCCCTCTAGGGACTGTGGCCACTGGCTCTGAGCTGACACTGAAGCCAGGAGACCCAAAACATCACCGTGGTCCCCCCGTCAGAGCAGGAGCTCACGGAGGTCAGGTGGTGCCACAGCACCGTGTGCAGGTGGCATGGCTGGGCAGCTCCCTGCGGCCTTGCCCTCCCCTTCCTCAGTGCCAAAGCACCTCGGTGACATTTATAGCCCCTGGCTCAAAACTTGCAACTTGCACTGGTGCCCAGTTAGCAGTGCCTTAGCCTGACGGTTAAAACCTTTCACAAATCCTTCCAGCCTCCTTGGCTATGAATCCTCCGCTCCCCTCACCCCTCAGCATAACACGCTTACCTTCTTCTCATGTTTGCTTTTATTCACGCTCTTCCCTGCGCCTGGTATTTCTTTTTGGCCCCTTTCTCTGGATTAGTGTTGTGCCTGTTTTTAGCACAAATATACCATGTCCCCTTGTAAAACTTCTTTTCTTCACTTTCACCTATAATAGCCAGGAAAGTGAGCAAAAATGTGTGGATGGATTAATTCTCCAGTGTTGGGGAAGTGGGGGTGGGCGGGCATGTCTTTCTATGGGTAGGTCGTTAACAGTTTTCGTCAACAAAAGATTGCCTTGTTTATACCTGTTCAACAGAGTCAACATTTCTTAAATCTGCTTAAGGTGGAAAGTGAGTGCTTTGTGTTTAAAAAATCATATGGGAAGCAAAGAAATATGAAATATTCACTTTGTTTAATGTGTAAGTATATTGCACAACAGGTGGCCTCTCAACTGGCACAAATAAAACAAAATTGGTTGGCTAAAACCTACCAGGGAAGAAGAAGGAATAATGGCCAGGTGGTGGGACCAGGAGCAGATGGGGAATATTTACTAAGATCTTCAATACTCCTTGTTAAGTGTCCCTCCAATTAAGTACCACACCTTAAATGTTAAATAAACTTCCAGTATCTTTGAATAGGCTTTTTTCAAAAAAGCATATTCCTATGCCAGTTTCTCCTTTTTCCAAAGTCAAGGGTAGAATAACCGTACATTGTTGGTGGAGTCTATGCAAGCATGAGTATTCCAAGTTTCCTTTCAGACTTTTATTTGAAGTTTGCAAATTTCACAGCCAAAATAAAAACAGCACAGAATTTAAATTGAAAACACAATATATCCTGGGTTTTTTTTTCCATACCAAATAAGGCAGTGTCAGCCCTGGGGGTCCACGTCGACTCAGTACAGTTGAGGCAGAATTTCCAGGTGAGCTAGCTCATGCTCCCCACCCCACCTCCACTGCTTCTACCCTCTGGTGCACCCAGGCAGTCCAGAGCCCGGCGCTGCCTTGGTCTTCAGGGATACTGTACTTTCGATGCAGAGTTAGCCCTTAGTCATCTCTGGACTCTTATTCTGTGACTTACGCAGCATAAGTCTGCTACTCTGACTATTGCATTTCCACTGCCTTCAGCAAACATTTATGAAACATTTGTCCAGAACCTGCTGGGGGTCAGGGCTGTGCTGAGTTCCATGGATCTGAACAAAGACAAGTGAGACAAGCCCACGCCCATCTAACGAGGGGCTTGAAGTCCAAGGCTCTCTCCTGCCACCTCCACCTGTGACTCTGAGCGGCCCCCACACTCCTCTCTCGTTCTCTGCTTCCCTGTGCTCCTTCTGAAAAACTTGTTGTTTTCATGGCTTCACCCACAAAACTATGTTCCCAATCCTAATTTCTCATCTGAGGTCAAGTATGAAATCTCCTCTTGTTTTCCCCAAAGTCAACCAGCTCTCCACAAGCCCTCTCTGCCAGACCCCCTCATCTGAAAGCCATCTTTGAGTCATCCTGCCCCTTTTCCCCTATGTCCAGGAATCAGCTTTTGAGCTTTTCCTCTGACCTGCCTGTTCATTCTTTCTGTCTTCCCAGTTCCCACTGCCTTCATCCTACCCTGATCTTGAGGCCTTGCCCTGCCTCACCCTGTCCAACACGCCCTTCATACCCAAGCCAGATTCTCTTCTTTGAATCCCGTCTGATCAGTGCCACTCAACATAAGTGGCAGAGATGAAGTCTTAACTTTTTATATCTCCAGCAGCATCTGACCTAGCACCTGCCACTTAGGAGGCGAGTCAGTAGCACTGGTAGGGCTGTCGCGGCCAAAGCATGCCTGGGCTTTAGATCCATCTCTGCTTCCATCTTATTGCCACCTCCCAGAGCCTCCAAATGGTGATCTCCACAATGACAGTCTCCTCCACCTTAGTTGTGGAGGAGATGCAGCATCACAGAAAATAGTGCAACTGGTGAGAACATTGGGAAATGGAATCTAGGAGGGAAGTTAAGGACTTGGAATTGTTTGACCTGGGAAAGGGAGACAAAGACGACGAGAGATAGTAAGAAGGTGAAGTGCCCTGTCTTTCTTGAGACAAGTGTAGGCACATCCTTAGTTTCATGCGTCAGGCATGCATATCCTTGGCACGTCCTTTAATACTTAGTGCTTTGCTGTCTCCCTAGTCCCTGCACACGGTGCTTATCTTCTGCTGTGTTGATCCAGACCTGGTACCAAGGCTACGTGATGCTGCCCAAGGGTGCAGTCCAGGACGCACAGGGCTGAGAGGGCTCTGCACGTCCTTGAGGAAGTGATGTGGACACAGCTGTGAAAGTGACCCAGACTTCCTCCTCCGGGAGCTTGCACTTGCGTGGGGGCCAGACATGGAGAGGGAGAGGCTTTGAGGCAGCGTAGGAAAGGTACAGGTTCAGGGTTAGTGAAGATTGCCAGCCAGAGTTGTCAACCCCTTGAAATGGGTTTTGGAGAAAGCTTGTGGTCTCCTTCCCAGAAATGCTAAAGTCATGACCGATGAGCTCTCCACGGTGGCTTGAGTGCCGACTTCTCCGGAGGCCTGAGGATGGGCGGGGAGCCTCTGGCTCTGCATTCCCAGGGTCCACTTTCCTGGGTTGCGCGTTTGCTTTGTAGAGGAGCCGCATGTTCCAACCACAGAAGTCAAATTTGTTACTTATGAGAACTATCAGAGATATTCCTTTCTTTCTTTTTTTAAGACTCCTAGTCAAATGTTTTTTTAAGTACATGAGCTTGTTTGGCATTTTTCCTTTTGTAGCATTCAAATTTAGCTTTTGTATATACTTTCCCCAGTAGTTCAGGGTACATTCATGAGCCTCAAGTTGTAATGAATGTTCCCCCTTTTCCTGAAAGTTGGCGTGTGGCGTGTGTGTACAGACAGAAATTAGGCAGTTGAAGATTTTATAGAGCTCACCAGCATTAACAATGCACACTTTTAGTGATGTCAGAATGCTTTTACTTATTTCTCTGACTCAACAAGCATGTACTGAGCACTTCTCTGTGCCTGGCACTACGCTTGCCAGTCACTAAAGAAACAAAGATACATGAGATGTGGTCCCTGCTTTTAAGGCACTTACAATCTAGTAGGGTAGATAAATATGTGTATGTGCAAAAATAACCATGCGTATTACAAAGAAAGGATTGTTGTGGTTCGAAGGAGGGCCATTTGCTGTGAAGGATGGCTTCATAGTAGAATTATAATCATCAGCTTGAAATTCAGCTTTTTCAAGCTTTGTCATTTCTATCTTGTATCAGCCTTGTTTTTCACTTTTTAGAAATTATTATTTCTGAACAGGTACTATATTCACATGATCTGCGCACCGAAACAATTTAGAAAGGTGTTTCTTGATGAGTTTTACTCCTACCCTTGTCCTCTGGGCCCAACTCACTACCCTCCCTCATTGGGACAGGTAACCAAGTCTGCTAATTTCTTCAGTGTATGTCACTGTGTCTTCATACAAAGTGAAAAGTATGTATTTTTTTTAAATTATCTCTCTTTCTTACACAAAAGGTAGTCCTCTGTTTGCCATGTTAATGTAACAGTATATTTTGAGATCTTACCACTGTGTCAGTTTATAGAATGCATCTTTTTCCTTGCTTCACAGGTAGTATACTAGTATGGCATTGTTTTGGAGATATCGGGGTGTATCTGTTACCTGTTGCTGTGTAACAAACTACTCTATAACATAGTGGCTTAAAACCACAACCATTTTATTAGTCACAATGCCATAGGTGAACTATTTGGCCTGGGATCAGCTGGGTGGTTTTTCTGCTGGTGTTGCCTGAATTCGGTCCCATAGATGCTGTCGTCTGGGGCTAGATGGGCTAAGATTGCCTCACTCACAGGTCAGCGGGAGGTTCTGACCCCCGCTGCAATATGTGGCTCCGGAAGGCTTGCCCCCGGCGGCTCTACATGGCACCTGGGTCCCCAAAGCCAAGAGGGGTTATGCCCCATGGTGGAGGCAGTTATTAGGCTTCTGCTTGCATCATGTTTGCTAATGTTCCTTGGCAAAAGCAGGTCACAGGGCCAAGCCAGAGTCTACGTGGGAAGGAACACTGGGATAATGTCGTGATGAGCAATCTATTGGAGGCCATTATGTAACTACTACACATGGTGTAATTAACCAGCCCCCGCTGACGGACATCTGTTTATTTCCAATCTTTCAGTATTAGAAATAATACTCTTGTCCATAAGTCAGTTCATATGTGAGCAGGATAAACGACCAGAAGTGGGTGGCTGGGTCAAAGGGCAAACGCTTCCTAAATTATCTATCTATTCTATTTCTGTGGTACTGTTCCTCTGGTTATTTTAAGCTTGTGTTTTTATGTCACTTGCACAGGAGCTTTGCAAATGTGAAAAGAGTTTAGATAGGAAACGCATATAACCTGAATTAATTAGAAACTCATTCCTAAAATAACAAAAAAGGATGAAGGCTAGACTAGAAATAAAGTAGTTTGGAATAAAGTAACATGTGTATATTATTTGAAAAAATATGTCTATTATTATTACAATGTTTTATGTTTCTATTGTGTCTACAGCATAGAAAAACAGTTTGTTTATAGCATCTCACTTAATTCTCAGAACAATTCTACGAGTTGAAGGTATAATTGGCCTCATTTTATATATTATAAATATATGTATCTATACGTATGTATTTTAAAGCTTACAGAAGGTACATGACTTCCCCAGCTAGCAAGTTATACCCAAGCCTGTGACAACACATTTAACTTCTTCCCATTTACTGCATCTCATTTGTAGTGACCTGCGTCTTGTATCTGGCTTAGTTTCAAATGACATAAATTTTCTCAACTTGCTCATCACCACACTAATCCAATCATGACCACATGTAATCTCTTCTCAGGAGACTCTTTATTAGAAAATTATTTCTAATTTCTGAATACCGGGAACATCCCTAAAGTTTTCTCTTGTTTTGCACGTGACATTGTCATCCAAGGTGGGAGCTCCATCTTCCGATCTTACTCACTAGTAAATCTCAACAGACGAATTCGCTGTAAGCTCATAGGCTTGCTTTCAGCCTCCATGAATTTCAGCCTTCATGAAAGAAGAGTTATTTTTAAATAAAACCTTGTCTTGGCCTTCCTGCAGTGGACACGGAAAGTAGACTGTTTTCTTTCTTTTAATTCACACTCAGACGTTTTCACAGGGGCTTGGTCACGGCGAAGTGGGCCCCACATACAAACCACCCACTTCCCTGAAGTGTGATTGATTAGCAAAGCTGTTCTGCTCAAGGGCAGCCTGTTTTCCCGAGCTGGGATGTTGACAGGTCCGACATGCACAGATTTTAAAACAGGTCGCTAGTCCTCGGGCTGCAGGCTGTGGGCCAGGACGCTTGTGCTTGAAGGAGAAAAGAGGAGAAGAGATCCACTTGGGGAACAGGAATTACCCCACATGCTAGAATACTGGGACGTGGCATCTCAGGCCAATGTAGTCCCTGTTGAGAGAGCTCCTGATGGTTTAAGGCGCCAAGAAAACTTTGGCTGCAGGAGACACACAGAGGGAAGGTGAATGTAAGGATGTTTAGGCAAAGCCTGTGCAAATAGGAGTGAGAATATCTAAACATCAAAGAGAGGCATAAATTTAAAGAAAGATGGAAATCTGATGCCTAATCAAAGTAGCCTATGATGGAAGTCTGGAAATACAGCCAAGCAATGACACTATAAACAGGATGAGGTATGGATCGTGTCTTTGCATGTTTGTCTCCTTCGTGGCATCTAACAGGGTGTCTTTTACAGACCAGAATCTACATAAACATATAGTCACAAAATGTTACGGCTGGAAGTAACCTTAGGAGCCATCTTGTCCAGGCCTCACCTTTTTAGAAATAAGTAAACTGAGGCACAGGCAGGTGAGATCAGTGGCCTCAGATTGTTTTCCTAGGCTGAACCAGGTCTTCTGAATCTAATCTCAAATTAGTTGTCATAAAATCGTGCTGCTAATATTCTAATCAGTGTTATTATGTAAATGAATTAGTTAATTTCCTTTTAGAGAAACTTATTTAAAAGCCACTAATTCAGTAAAATCCCATATAATCATGTACTTAATTTACTTCCGTCTTAATGCTAGGAGATCACCCTGGGTACATTCTGTTGGGGGTGGTAGAAAAAGGGAGGGCTTATAGGATGAATTGACTAGTGTCTTTTGAAAGACTTTCAGGAATCTGGGTCTGAAGATATTTGGCCATCTTACAGGAAGTCTTAAATGTCAGAGTTGGATGAAAAAATCAGACTTTGAGCATATAACAATGACTTGTTATATGCTCAAGGTGCAGATAGCCTGGTAGGGGAAATTCAGCCCGAGGCTAAGAGTGATCTTTATGTACCAACTGGGTGTCAGTGTCACCCGGTAGGAGCAGAAATCATGAAGAAAGAGGGCCCCAGCCTTTCACTTGACTTCTCCCCCTTAGGGCTGTCTGCTCATTGTTCGGGTAACTCAGGAGGTGCCGGACTCCTTCCTGATATACCCTGCTGGGTGGAGCTTCGAGCTGCAGACCCAGTGGCCTCATTTGAATGCCGCCCCTTTCATTCAAAGCTTGACTTGTTCCCATCCCACAGGCCACTGTCAGTTCTCTGTCATCTTGATCCTTGACTGTCTTCCTGCCCGGAAGGGTAGGTTTTGCCAGTCTCTTCCAAGATGCATTTGATAAAATCTATTGTCATAAATAAATGCTGATACCTGGCCTAAGACTTTCTAGAATCTTACTTTCCTCTATAAGGCATAAAGGCTCAGATGTATGGCCCCTTTGGGGATATAAATCAATTATTTTTCTGCCAGTCACTGAGAACATTTTAGAAGCCCATTTATCAGAATCTACAGCAGTGCCTCATATTTGGTTTCCTGTGTCATCAAGAAAAACCTGCAAATACCTAAAAGTAAGGATTCCAGTGAAATGTGGGTTCTACTTCACTGTGTTTGGTGTGGGAGGCTGTGCAGCTCTAACTCTAAGAATACCGGTAGTGGTATCTATCTTCATTCTAAGAATTTAGGGAGGCGAGGTTTGTACAGAATTAAATCACCCAGTCGTATCTGTGAGGCTTCCTGCAGAATGAAGGCAAAAATAAACCCAAACAAACAAGACAGGAATATGTCTGAAAACTGCACGATGTGTGCTTCTGGAGCAGTAAAGATTATGAACTGATCCTCAAAGCCTTCCTTAGAAACCGAGTTGCTTGAAAAGATCCTTTTTTTTTTTTTTTTTTTTTGGTGTTTTTGCTTTGTTTTGTTTGTTATGGTTTTGGTTTTGGTCCTTACTACCATATTTGCCCCGTGTGTGGTTGGAAATGTCAGGGTTTTCTTGATAAAAAGTGGGGAGGAGATAAGAGATTCTGCTACTCACAGGACAGGAGAAGTGGGATAAGCCTAAGCATTATAATGTGCACACGTGTGTGTGTCTGTGTCTCTGTGTGTATATCCGTGTGTGTGTATCTGTGCATGTGTTGTGTGTGTTTGTGTGTATGTCTCTGTGTCTTTATATCTGTGTGTGTGCATGTGTTTGTCTATGTGTGTCTCTGTCTATGCCTGTCTGTATGTGTGTTATGTCTCTGTGCACATGTGTCTGTGTGTCCGTGCATGTCTTGTGTATATGTCTGTGCACATGTGTCTGTGTGTCGTGCATGTCTTGTGTATATGTCTGTGCACGTGTGTCTATGTGTCTGTGCGTGTCTTGTGTATGTCTGTGCACATGTGTCTGCGTCTGTGCATGTCTTGTGTATATGTCTTCGCATGTGTGTCTGTGCGTGTCTTGTGTATATGTCTGTGCATGTGTGTCTGTGTGTCTGTGCATGTCTTGTGTATGTCTGTGCACATGTGTCTGTGTGTCCGTGCATGTCTTGTGTATATGTCTGTGCACGTGTGTCTGTGTGTCTGTGCGTGTCTTGTGTATGTCTGTGCACATGTGTCTGCGTCTGTGCATGTCTTGTGTATATGTCTTCGCATGTGTGTCTGTGCGTGTCTTGTGTATATGTGTGTCTTGTGTATGTCTTTGCATGTGTGTCTGTGCGTGTCTTGTGTAAATGTCTGTGCATGTGTATCTGTGCGTGTCTTGTGTAAATGTCTGTGCATGTGTGTCTGTGTCTGTGCAAGTGTCTCTACATGTGTTGTCTGTCCCTTTGTCTCTGTCTGTGCCTGCCCGTGTGTGTTCCTGTGTGTCCCTGTGCCTGTGTGTCCAGTGTGTGTCTGTATCTGTATGTTTATACATGTGTCTGTGTGTGTGTTTGTGAGCACCTGTGCATGTCTCTACATGCATTGCATGTGTTGTGCATATCCCTGTGTGTGTGCGTACACGCACACGTGTGCAATACACACAGCACAATCACACTGAACTGTCTTCATTCAGCATCATAGTTCTCTCCTTCCTTAACCTGAAGCCACTGTATTTTGTAAGAAAGTAGTTATTCTATATTTGTTTTACAACAAAGCAAAGACCAAATAACCTGAAAAGCTCGAATAAAACCCACCTTATGACACAATATTAAAAAACATAGAAATTTTCCATGGAGAAGATCCCACAGCAGACTGAGGAAGACAGGCCAATTTCGTTTGAGTTTTTGCTTGTTTTGCATTTCTTTTCTACCCTTCACCCCCATTTGCCAACAAAAGAATGCTCTCTCTCAGGCCACACATTTCAGCATCTGACTCAACATCTGACTGATAATGGTTTTCATTTGGACTTAAAATATTTGGTGATGATTGGAGAAGGATGAGGATGGGGGACAGAATATTGTACTTTCCTGTGAAAACTTTTTCCTTCCTTCCCTCCTCCTTATCTTCCTTTTCTCCCTCCCTCCTTCCCTCTCTTCCTCCCTTCTTCTCTGTTCCTGCTTGTGATCTTTCCCTTGATGGACCAGATGTGAACATGCAGAAGCCAACTGTGAGGGTGACCGGCACCTCCCAGTACTATTCTGAGGTAGCTGCCGCCGGGGCACGTCACTGAGAATGCAGGGATGGTTGGCATTGGATTGTGTCCTGCGCTTCTCAAGCAGGACAGATTATGGCAGAAGATGACAACAGACATAGCCACGGTGTAGTGAGCTCTCATCACACGACAGACACGGGGCTAATCTCTTGAATTGCTCTGAGTCTGGAAAACTTCTAGCAGGTATGAGCGTTTTCCCTATTTTCAGATGAGGCCATAGAAGCTCAGAGAAAGTGAATGACCTGTCAGGGGTCACGCAGCTAGGAAGTGGCAGGTCAGGGCTTGAGCCGGGTTGGACTCTGAAGGCCACAATTTGTGACTTCAGCATCCTTACAAAGACCCAAGCCCTTAGGGACACATTAAAATCCATTTCAACCCATATGTATTTGGCAGCCATGTGTCAACAAGAGCTAACTTTCTTACCTAGTTCAGGAAAACGTTTATTTTCTCTCGCTTGTGTTCATAATCCTCCTATTTTCTCTTTCACCAAATCAAAGCGTGTGAAGACGATAGAGTTGAAGAAGAGGCAGTTTTGGGGCCACTTCTGGTGGTGACATGCAGTCAGGGAAATGGAATTTAGATGGCTATTCATGGTTAGAGAGAAAGTTAAGTTGTAATGTGGAATTAAGAAATCCAAGAAATTCAGGAAATCTAAGCCGAGAGAAACCCGTAACTATCACGCTGCCAGGTGTGGGAAACTTCAGGTCGCTCTCTAACCCCAGCCTTCCTGGAAGGCTTTTTTCTTTAATTATATTGATTTTTAAATTATTTATTTATTTATTTGTAATTGACAAATTAAAAATTATATATAAAGGCTTTTGTGTTTTATCCCGTGTGATAAAGGGCCTTGCAGTTCTTTTTTGCTGCCTGAGTTAACTAAGCATATTAACTGCGTGCAGTGTTCAGCTCTCATTAATTTTCCATAGGCTTATTTGCCTTTGATCTTTCTATTTCAAAGCCAAAAAAGACCATAGAGAGAGAGAGAGAGAAAATGATCACGTTTTATCTTCTCCTCCAGTATGGGCAGCTCAACCCCTAACAGTGTCTTTCAATCGAGAAGAAGGTTTTAGTAACCAAGTGACTAAATTATACAACTAAACTTTCCCCTCTTTCTTTATCAATACTTAATTAGTATTGACTCTTTTCTTGGCTAAATCTCATTTTGCAACCTGCACAATTGAACTTTTTCCATAAATGAACCTTTTAAAGTATATATTTGAAGTATCTTTAAGCCTAAGAAAAAAATAGTTTTTAAACAAGCTATGCATTGATTTTCTTTTTACTCTAAAATATTTCTCAAGCGATTTTCCTGAAAGATTCTTTGTGGTTCATTGAACACAAAAAACAAACCATGTACCAGGTTTGGTAGAGGTTACGGGGATATAGGTAACACACATTTGTTCTCAAGGAGTTTATGTCGATTAGAGAAAATAAGACACATAGCCATAACGTAAAATAGAAAATTGTCCAGTGCTGTAATTTTATTACTGATTACTATATAGCTAAAAGCTGGTTAAATTATAGTTTTATTGAATGCTAACAAACTCTTATACCCCTCCTGTGTAGAATTTTCAAACCCCTTTATTTTCTCTGGGTTATAATTATGGTGACCGCATTTTCCATACCAAAAATTAAGACACATGGTCTGACAAAGGATTCTTGTGCCACTTCTAGGTGTGAGGCCACCCAGAGTTAGAATTTTTTTAAAGCAGCCTTTTTTAGGCAGGCCCTATAAAAATAGGTGTTTTTCTAGACTTTTTAAAGGTTAAATAGGTGTGTTTCTAGACTTTTCATTAAAAGCCTACAATACAAACAGTATTTTATTTTGTATCTGAATCAACATGTTAGATCCTAAGCACTATTTTACAGCCTAAGCCGTGTTAGCCTATTCACAAAAACATACCGCTGCATAGAGTAATAATACCTGCCATTATCCAGGTGTAATAAAAAGGTCCCAAGTGGTCTTCTCCAGGACTTTAATTTTCCTTTTGGAGATAAAGCTCCTTATTTCATTTTCAAGGTTCAAGGTTTTCGAACCTTGCAAATGACTGCCATTGAGGTGTGCCAGATGTGAGCAATTGTGAGCAGTTCTTGAAAAGAGGGTAATGAAGTGACTTTTTCTTCCTTATTTTCTCCCCCTACTATCATCTGTGGTTTCTACACATGTAATTTTTCAAAACAGCAAGGCATGGGAAGAGACAGCAGGCAGGGCTGCCACCGTCCGGGCATGGGACTTCGGAACTGAGGGGACCCTAGAGATAAAACAGGCCAGTATTGAGAACTTAACAGATGATAAAACCAAGGCCCGCTGAACCCACAGTTAAATGACTTGCCCAAGGCCACACAGCTTGCCAGTGGCAGAGCGAGCTCCTCCTCCCCAGCTTTGTGACCAAGGTAGGCTTCTATTCCCTGGCCATGATGTTTTATTCTGTTCTGGGCTCACACTGGGCGATTCCCTACCACTCTCTGTTGGGTGCAGCCCCCAAATGTGATTGTATCATTCTAGAATCATATTGGCTATATGGACCACCATACTATTAAGGAAAAAATAAGCTGGAAAACCTGGAGAGGTAATGCTTGCCACTGATGACTCCTTGGTAGAGGTGACTTAGTAGGTACCAGGGCTTCCCACAGCTGACTCTGAGCTATTCTGGGGCTGAGTTCAAAGCAAGTCATACGTACCATGGTTCCTGCTCTCCTGGGGGTTGCTGACTCAAACTGCTGATTCAGGAGCCCTTGGAACCAGACTTTTCCCATGAATGCTTTATTTGTGGTTGGAGTATCGCAGCGTATGGTTGGACCACTGCTCTCTTTAGTAGATGGTTTTGATACTTAATTATTTGAGAAGATGGCTATATTTTTAGGTTGATTCTCTGAATGCCCTGTCAGAATGTGTCTCTCCCATTAAAAACATCTGCGAGCAAGGCATAGTGGTGTGCACCTATAATCCATCTACTCAGGAGGCTGAGACAGGAGGATTGCTTGAGACTGGGAGTTCAAGATCAGCCTGGGAAACATAGTGAGATGCTGTCTGAAAAAAATATAGTCATCTGACAGTTAATTCAGCAAAGATAGTTGACCGACCTTTGAATTCAACCACATTTTACTATAACTTCCCGTTCATTCATTCAATGACTGTTCATTGAGCACCTATGATATGGAAGACACTTTTCTGCTTGCTCAAGATACAGCAGTGAACAAACAGACAAAAATTCCAGTTCTTTTGTGGCTTGTACACCATTGGATAGTAGTAATAACTATATCCAAAAAAAATAAAAACTATTAGCTTCCCCAAAACTTGGACTAGCATAGAAGCAGAGAGCTAAAGGAAAAGGGAACTTATATTCATTGAGTATCTGTGACTTTGTCATGTGCTGTGTTGGGTGCTTGATAAAGATATCATTTGAGATATCATTTAATCATTGCAACAAGCCTATGAAAGATGAATATGATTATCTTTATTTTTTATAGATGAGGAACCAAGGTTTAGGAATGTTAATACATCTTGCTTAGGGTTACACTAGTAAGGAAATAAAAATCTATATCAGTGTTTTCAATACCTTGCTAGATGTGATTCTATTATTTTAGAGCCACGTATTTGATGTATGGACTACCATGCTATCGTGGTGAGAAACCTCAAGGCACATTTTTGCCCATTAATAATATATCTCAAGAAATGTCTTTTCATAGATGAATGGATAAAGAAAATGTGGTATATACATGCAGTGGAATATCATTCAACCTTAAAAAGGAAGGAAATCCTGCTAATATGCAACAACTTGGATGGATCTTGAGGACATTATGCTGGGTGAAATACCCAGTCACAGAAATACAAATACTGCACGATTCTACTTATGTGAGCTGTCTACAATCACCGACTCACAGAAGGGGAGAGCAGAATGGTGGTTGCCAGGAGTTGAAGGGAGGGGGAAGTGGGGAGTTGCTATTTCAGTGGGTGTAAAGAAAGTAGATCTCATGTTAAGTGTGCTTCCTATACACACACAAAAATGTTATTTCATACATCATTTGAAATTTAGTTGCTAAGTCCATGTTCCACTTACCATTTATTTAGAATTATATAAATTTCTGAATAGCAGGAATCACTATACTATATACTATACTATACTATACTATACTATACTATACTATACTATACTATACTGTAGTTTCATAGCAAGCATCTTCCATAGAACACCTCACCCCAGATTAGCTATTTGGTGACCACAATAACATGTGCTTCTCAGATAACACATGACCTTTCATTTGGCTCAGAACTTAGTGGTTGGCTTTGCTAAAAATAGGTCTTTAATGGTCGAGTATGACATTCATCACAGGCTGTTACTTGAGAGTTTTTGTCTTCATACGTGAAACAAGTATGGCTGTAGGGTTAATTACCCTCGTCTCTTTAATGAAATTCATCAAGAATTTCAAAGATATTAGAAATTTTTGTTCCCAAAATTAGTTACACAGGAGAACTGTGGAATCTGCCAGTGCTTGGGGACCCAAACACTTCCGTGTATCCAAAACACAAAAAGTAGACCAGGGCAGCATTTCTGGAAAGGAGTTAGAGGCTGGATCAAGTCTGGGTGCGAGGAAAGGGGTGAGGAAGAACATCTTGCAGACTCAGGTCTTGACCAAGTGGATTCTCATGTAATGGCATGTGCTGTGGCTGTGGGGTCACCTGATGATGTCATTCCAAGAACCCAGCTGTCTTCAGCTCTCCCCAGAGCCACGCTCCCTGGGTGAGAGGTCCCAAGAGATACATGTGAACCTCAGCTACACCTTCTACACCTTCTCTTCAGCTATCTCGCTTGTCTGGGGTCTTTGTAGAAGAGTTGTGTGAACCACACTTTTCCGTTTGTCTTATCACCCCTAATACTTCCTATCACCCTCAGAATAACATCCAAACTCTCCATGTGATTTCCAAAATCGCACATGGCTTTCACACGAGTTCTCAAGCCTCATCTCTCACCACTTGTGCACGGACCACTCAGGCTGAATTCCTGGTCCGGTGGCTCCTTCCTTGAAGCCTTCTGCTACTTGTGACCTCTGCTTGCATTTCTTACCCCTAATTTTCCCAGGGCTGGGTCCTCCTTGCCTTTCAAAACTCAGCTCAAGTGTCATTTCCTCTCGAGAGGCTCTTTCTGACCACCTAGTCACTCCCTCTTCTGTCACCCCTCATTAATTCTCTACCTATTTTCCTCATATGCATCCGATGCTTTGCTTGTTTATTCTTTCAGCTCCATGAAAGGAGGGACCTGCCTGTCTTATTCTTCACAATGCCCCACCACCTAGATGCGCACCAAGCCCATAGCAGCTGAATGATTAGGTGTCAAGTGTAGGAAGGAGGCACTCAAGTTGTAGGTGATTTAAATGTAACAAATATATGCATGGGTCATTTTTTTAACAATACAAAAAAAACAAAAAAAAAATGAGGACCAGGCCAATTTTGTTTTTTAATTTTATATTTCACCTCAACATTTAGCTGCTTCTGATTGGTCAGAGATTAATTAATCATATTCAACAACTGTCCTAAGGGGATCCAATTGTTCTTTGCAACGATTTGCAAATGTACCGGCCTAAAACCTTACTTTCTGGCACCGATTTCATAATCTCCACTTAATGCATCAGAAACCTTTAGGGCTTATCCTGAACTCCAAGGCTAGCTTAACTTCTTTAGCGAGCAGCTGCTCGTGCAGGGATACCCACAGTGCGTGACCACGCCAGAAACCCACCTCAGCTACTTAAATGGAGTTTGATGTATTTCACACACATAAAAATCACTTTTTCATTTGAGTAGCTTAGTGACACTCTTGAATACAAATGACCTGTTCTTAAATATACTGGAAACTCACAAAAAATTTTTCTGACTAGAAAGTGGAATTCAGTTGAAGATATGCCTGTCATAGAAAACCAAGTTATTTCAGTAACTATTTTATTTATTTTATTTTGTAGTTACTAAAATAAAGACTCTTACTTGCTGGGGCATCCCCCGTGGTCTCTGGGGTTTGAGAACCATCTCTGAGGCTTCACATGCAGAAAGGGAGAAGAACCCCCTTCCCTTGCAGGGAGCATGGGGTGGGGGGTGGTTGTGCTCCTGCTGTCTGCAAATGAGTCGTGGGCTTTGATAAATCTTGACTTGAATCCCACAACCTGGTTGGTGTCCAGCTTCTGATACTTTATGAAACATACCTTTGTACTTGCGGATCTAATGTTGTTAATTGGGAGGGGAAAGATGTAGATTGAGTTTCAAAACCCTGATTTTAGAAAAGTGTTTTTCTGTTTTGTTTTGTTTTTACTAAATTTGAGGCTTTGTATTTAGCAAATCGCAGAGGATATCCTGTGGCGTAGAATCATTTCGTCAAGCTTTGCATTCCAGACCGATTATTTGCTCTAATCTCAGTGATGTAACTGTTAACTTGGAGATTATGATTAAGGGTGGATTTCACAGTCTTCCATTGGATTTTTTCTAGGGAGGAGGATGGGAAAGGACTCTTTTTCAAATGTTTTACCTGGGAGGAGGGCACCCACTCTTTTGTTCAGTGTGCTAGTGAGAGTGAAGTCTTCGTGGTGAGATCGGGGCTGAGTAATATGGTAAATCCCAGTTTATCTTAAGTACAGTAAATTCTCAGTTAGCTAGAAGAAGAGTGAAGTGTTCCTGTTAATTCAACATTCTGTTTAATCTAGAGGTTGACCAAACTTCTCTATGACTGATTTTTTAAAGAATTCGAATACAACAAAATATACTTGACACCAAAACTATGCTGAACACACGTTTATCTCTTTTGATGATTTAGAAGACATCTAAAGATCTCCCCAAGCCTCAGAGTCATCGCAAAGAACCCCGGTTATCTCAGAAATGGCTGTTAGTAGGGACTTTTGGCTGGTCGTGGCCTGGCCCCCTATTGCTGACTGAAAGCAGCACTTTACTGGGTACAGCCACACCAGTTCTTATTTTCTCAGGTGTCATCAGGCAATCTGGGAGGCTTGCTCAAATTACACAGACCCTAAAATGAGCTAATACATGTAAAGCCCCCAGTGCTGAGTCTCACACAGAGAGGCGCGGTCAGCCAATGCAAGGGAACTTTAATATGTTCATCTGTCATTAGTTTGGGTTACTTTTGCTTTTTTCTTTTTGGGGGCAGGGGGGCTTTTTCTACACAAGTCCAGGCTCCTCAGCTGGAGAAACTGGCTATGCCTACCACAGAACAAGGAGAAACTGCACGACCCCCAACATTGTTTCAGTTTTAAACTAAGCAACCACAGAGGACAACTGCAAGGAACTACCGTTAATTAAGAGTAAATGCTGAAGGGTGAAATACTGAGATCAGTTATTATTATGAATTCAGATCATACCTTCTCTGGGACGATTCTGGAGAGAGTTAGGAGAAGCAAGTGTGAAAAAAGCCCAGGTTGTTTGTCTTTTTCTTTCTTTCTTTCTTAATATGCTGTTCATGAGAGGGTAAATTCTTGTAAATTGTTTGGAGGGCAATTTGACCTTAATTGTGAAAATGCAAAGTTTACATACTCAGTTATTTCACTTCTCAGAGGTTTTTTTTGTGTGTGTAAGGACATCCATGGCAGCATTATTTGTTTTGATTCTGCAACAGAAACAAAAAACAAACTGGGGGGAAAAAAATGTCTGTGTAGGAGACTGGCTAAATTGGTAAATTGATATTATGAAATAAAATGCTGCTATTAACAAGGTGATAGATACATATGAATTCACATTTAAAAATGCCCGAGATCTATTGGAGAGGGAAAAAGTTGAAGTCTGTATGGACAATATGATCTCATTAATGAGGAAAAAATTAGGTACACATATAAATGCATGTATATGCATACCATTTTCTGGAAGGATATATAGTGTACTGTTCAGTTAATATATACTATGTAAGTATTATGAATATTATAAATTAAAATTGATAATTATTACAAATGAATAAAAATTAAGATGAGTTGATATAAACATATTCTTTATGATAAAATGGGTATGGTTAAATTATTTAAAAGTTTGCTTTCTTATATTTGTTAGATATTTTCTAGTTTACATTCTCTTTTGCTTATTCAAATCTTTATTCCTATCACCCATATAATTAAACTTCAATCCAGCTTAGGGTCATTCATAATTTCCAAATTGATGATTTTACTGTTTCTCCAGTGGTGTTGAAGATAGCGGTGATCACACTAGTCATTACTTATTGAACCTCTGTGGTGTCCTAAATACTTGTGCATATATTTTCTCTAAACCTCACAAAGTCCTGAAAGATGATGTGGTAACAGAGGTTCTACCATCTTTAGGATCTTGCTAAAGTCATGTAGCCAGGAAATTTCGGAGCTCACACTGAAACTCGGCTCCAGCTCCAAAAGGCCATACTGTTTCCATATGATATTCTGCCTTAGATACAGTGCAGGCAAATTAATCATTTCTCACAGAGTCTGTTTTGAGGTTAAAACAGATAATTAAAAAAAAAAAGTAGATATAACAGAAAACATGCTTTGGATTATTGCTTTCTAGCATTTTCCACTCACCGTTGTTATTAATTATTCCGTGCTTCACCTTTGTCCAGACTTTGATCGCATACATAGAAAAGTTTATGGAAACTTCCCAAGCCCACTCGATTGCACTAACATTTCCACGGCGTGAACGCCAGCCCCACGAGCAGAGGCCAAGTGGAGCGTGCCATCTGAACACCAACTGCTCCAGCTTTCAGGGTTGGACTTGATTCAGATGAGAACGCCATACCATTGTTTATTTTCTTGAGATAAAGAACCAAGAAAAATAAAAGAGCTAAGTAATGTACTTTTTATTAGTTGAACTAATTCAAGGTTTGGCCTGGTTTCGATTTAAGAGATTTCCACAGTTCCAACGGGTACCCCCAGGGTGGCCACATAGAAGTAACGATAACAATATTAGGAAGACCCTTCCAAGTCCCTCTCTTCTTTCCTGGTTTTTGGATATCCTTCATCTGTTCTTTCATTCTGCTGTTTACTGAGGTGTGGTCTGTATATGAAGCTGTTCCCAGTATTTTCAACTCATTAACATAAATGGGGTGAGTTGGGGAGCCTATTCCCACAAAATAAGCGTCCAAAATAAGGAAAGGCTTTTTAGAGGAAATGATGGCTATACTGAGTCCTGAAAGAGAAAGAATAGAATTGCCTGCTTATCTAGAAAGAGAGAACAGTGTGTGCAGAAGCCTGAGATAAAAGTACAGGGCACCTCTGTATAAGCTGCGAGTCCCCAAATATCTGACCTCTCTTGAATGAGGATATTGACTACACATTAGTTACTTGACCTTGTCAAAGGCTCATCATATCAGTATTACCAGAGTACAAAAACATTCCTCAAATAAATTCCTTTTTTCTTAACACTCCGCCCCCCAGCACCAGTAGTGACACTGTGGGTATTTATGACTTCTTTCTATCTCCTGTATCTGGTCATACCTGTCTCATCTTCCTAAATTCATACTGGCAAATGATATGTCTGGGCAAGAGGAGAGCTTCAGGGACTCATGCAGAATGAAATGGTAACTGCCCATTCTTAAAAAGAGACCGTTGGTAAAATATCCTTTTTGCAAAAACAGGGAAGTGCTTGAGACTGGAGTTTCTGTTTTCAATAATGAAGAGGATGAGAAGAGGACACATGAGAAGAGGACAAAAGAAAACAATGCCCCAGCCACAGGAACAAAAACATCAAATGACAGTTCTTTCTTCAGTCTCTTAATGCATCCTGTACTGAGGCGTGCTACCAAATTTTAAGTTCTGTTAATTCCTGACAATGCATAAACTTAGTGTTCCAGGGCACATATGCCATAGTTTGGGATCTGTTCTCCAGCTAGTCAGGGAAAGCTTTGTTTAGAGTTCTTTTCTTTCTTCTGATTACTATTTCATCATCTAAACATATTCTTTCCCAGTAATACCTATAGATTAAAGGCAGCCAGTAATACCTATAGATTATAAAAACTAGTTGAAAACTGAGAGTCCTGCAGTAAATATTAAGCATTGTGGGGTATATTAGTCACATGCGTATAATAAAGACAATAAATCTACATAGGTATAACTGTGATGAAATGTATATAAAGCAGTTTGAACTCCAGAGAAGTAAGCAAAGTATAAATAGATAGCATGCTCAGGCACAGAGAAAATCAAGTGCTCTTTTAGCACTTGGGCTAGTGATAATTTATGGTTCGAGCTCTCCAGTTGAGTCAATGTTTATACGGTGCTGTATATTAACTGAGACAAAAATAGTCTGTGCACATCACTGTCTTGGATAAATTACTGAGTGATCAACAGAAACTGTATCAAACAACCACTCCCCTATGAGTGAGGGATTTATAATATTTAAAATATTCATCCTCCAACTCCAAGTTGTTTTGACAATTTTATCTGTTAATAAATATGGTTCCAGGAGAGGCAGTGTGGCATATGCAAGGGAAAAAGATAGTAAAGTGGTTTACATTTCAAACTGAGGGCCCAGATTGCCCAGGGTTCAAATCCAGGCTCTGTTGCTTACTAGCTGTGTTGACTTTAGGCAAGTCACTTAACTTTTCTGTGCCTTTGTTTTCCTCATAGGGGTTAAGGATAGTACTTACCTCATCGAGTTGTTGTGAAGCTGAAACAGCCAATACAAATAAAGTATTTAGAATAGTTCCTGACACAGAGTGAGGGTTAACTACCTAGAGTCTGCCACGGACCAGCAGAGTGACTTTAGACAAGTTACTGAACCTTCTTGATCTTTGGTTTCGTCTTTGTAAAATGCAAAGAAGAATAAAACACCTCACAGTATGACTATGAGAATCAAATGAGACACACCATATGGAAAGCAGCTGCCCTGAAGGAAGCATTGAAGGTTTTCTTCTAAGTGTCTCCCTTCATCCATAAAAATATGCAGGGATATTTTTAATGACTATTTTTTGTGCACTTTTGTGTGCCAGGCACTTCGCTTCCACCCTGCTTAGCCCTGTGAAGTCACAAAGAGTCAGGCATTGCAACCCAAGTCCATTTGACTTCAAGACCTGGCCTTTTATCATGACACTAAGTGGCTCTTCCTTAGAAAATAACGTCTTTCAGGAAGCCTCTTGAGATTAACACCATCCAATCCTGGCTCCCTCACTTCTTTCTCAGTTTGGGCTATATTTTTATTTGTGACATTGGATATGTTTGATATACCATTTCGTGTACATATGTATATATTATGTCTCCCCAAGCATCTCTTATAACTCCTTCTGGTTAACCTTTTCCACTGATTTTCAGTCTGATGAGGTCAGGATTGGGCGTGGCTGAAGGATTCCATGGGTCAGAAGGGATATCAACGGTGAAGATGGCTAAGGAGTGGAACAGAGGTGTCCACCACTCCTGGGGCCACACCAATCATGCTCAGACATCCAGACTCTGCAAAACCCAGGTCGATTCTGAGTCTAGGGTCTTCATTCAAGAAGATGGTAGAAATTCTGGAATTAGCCATGGAAACCTGTCAACAATGCACTGAGGTGTCCCAGGGGGAGACTAAGAGTACGGCCTCCAAGAGCCTCCAAGGATGGCATTACTTGCTGAGTTCACTATGGTCTGGGATCCGAGCTTCATTCTGGCATGCTCCAAGATCTGATCTGTTCGACCTCTCAAAGGACAGATCTGTCTGCTATTAAAAGCCCACTGCACAGATGTTCAAACCAGATGCCAGTATATTAATTTCTAAGAACATGCCAGATGAGTATGTGTGCTTACCTGCCCAGCCCATGCTCTCTCTGCAGACAGGTTGTCCGGGGAAGCCAGATGTGCTGCAGAGGTAGCTTGGGGAGCACAGGATCTGATTACAGAAAGGAGACTGGGCAGGTGTCAAGCTGATGTCACACATGAGTTCCTAAGTTTGCTGAGATGGTTGAACAAAGCTCCCTTTCCATGACCAAGGCCAGCGTTGGCCTCCCCAGCTCACTGGCCAGCAAGGCCCCTATTCTGATGGGCACAGTCCTCCTCTGAATGCATCCAGTCGAGTTATCATCAAACATTTCAGGACTGGGATCCGATCTGTTTCTTGGAAGTGCCTTTTTCTTTTCTGCCCTGTCATGTCTCTGTGCCTGTGTGGTCCTGGAGACAGCGAGTGTGGGAGGCCAGGGCCACAGCACAGGCGTCGTACGCAGAGGAATGGAGTGCCAGTGCTCTGTGGCAAGAAGCTCAAAGAAAAGCAGTAAGAGAGGAGCACAGTTATTCTTGCTAAAATAAATTACACCGCTTAATGTACACAAGAGATAGGAAAAAGAAGAGAGCACAGGAATGCTCCCCAGGCCAGTGTTTACTATTGAAACTATGTGGTTACAGATGTCCACATACAGTTCTCAGGCACGGCCGTCCCCACCCCCGCTCCCTTGTCCCACGCAGATGGCGATGTCGTGATTTCCCTTTCTTCTGAACGCCTGCCACACACGTCATGATCCCACTGCCACCTCTCGTCTGCAGTCACCTTTCTCAGAGTGCGTTTGCTTCTTGATGTCTTTGAACCTTCTGTCATCTAGAAGCTGCCTCCACTCTCCGAGGTGCCCACGGGCACAGCTGAGCTGGTGGCCAAGTGTGCGGGCCCCATCTGCAGCTGTCTCTCACGAGGAACAGCTGTCCCGAACTCGGCAAGCGAGCAAGCGCGTCAGGCCTGTGTCCCAAGTAGCTCTACGCGCCCCCTCCCCATCCGTGCGGTGGTGGCTCAGCCCCCGTGGAGCCTGTGTGACTCGGGGCATGCCCCACGACACCAGTTCCTCCAGGACACCCCTTTTCCTCACCTGGGGCAGTGGAGGAGCAGACACCAGCCTCTGCCTTTCTTCTTTCTCTCCCTTGCTCCTGGCTCCAGGTGGGGGGTGGGGTGTCCAGAGGGGCCATTGCCTGCCATCTGTGCCAGCTGACCTGGCTCCGTGTAAAAGCTTCGTGTTCACCACCCTCCCCAGCATCTCCTTGTCTGTGGCAGGTGGTGGGCCTAAGCCCCGCCTTCAGCGTGACTCTCCTCTGCTCTTTTATACACTGACGGGAGATTTGCTGGTGACCTACAGGTGCCAGCTGGGTGCCAAGCGCTCCAGGCAGTCCCGTCACTCCTTGCAGAAGCCGCTCGCTCTCCTCGACAGGAATCCTCTTGCAAGGAGTTGCACTTGTCTTCAGGCAAGTTTCCCAGGTAGGGACGTGAGGTTTTGTTACAGTCTGCAATATTTCCTTAAGGAGGCTGGTGCAAAGCAATTTGCGGGATGTCTTGTCCTCCACGCAGTGTGTGTGTTTGTGTGTGTAATAAACTGGGGGTCTGATTTGCAGAATGGGCCAATGAAGCCGGTTTTATGGTCTCCTTTATGGCACGGATCTCACTAGGAGAAGGGCGTTTGCACAGCCGCTCCTTGTTTCAGGCTGTTTAATATGCAGAGAGGCTGGGGTAGCTGCTGCTCTTCCTGTCACCCACCCTGTGGTCACCCCCTGGTTTCAAGGGCACAGCATATGTTTTTCCAGGGGGTCTCTGCAGAGGCCAGCCAAGGACGCTGGTTGCCCACCAGGTGCTGGGATTCCTCGCTCCATGCGGTCAGCTGGTGGCAGCCAGGTGTTTTCTCAGCACGCAGCTGGTGTGGCAGGGCTGGCACTGGGCCCGCCTGGTGCTCCCTCATGGTGCCCTGTTTAAAGCAGTGGCCAGTGGCCTGCATGTCCAGGTGAGCCTCCTGATTCTGCAGCTGTGGCTCACAGGTCTCTGCAGGGCGTGGCTCTCAACCTGGGCTGCACATGAAACTCACTCAGGAGTATTTAAAATTCCTGATGCCCAGGCCACACCCCAAACCAATTCTGCCACACTTCCGGGGGCTGGGACCCAGAACCTCGCAAGTGATTTCAGGACTGGGCTGAGGGAAAAGAGAAAGGGTGAAAGCAAAGCAAGGTGGGAGGAGAGGAATGGAACCAGGAAGAAGAGCAGAAACAAGGGCCGCCTGGGGATGCTGGAGTGGGGCGAGGGGGGGGCCCAGCAGGTGCCGGCGCTCTCCCCAGCACAAGGGCCACGTGCTCGCCCTTCTCCTTGGACTTGCATGTGAGGAACAGGCTGTGCTGAAAGAGGGCAGGGTTCCTGTTGTGGAATCTGTGTGTGTCTGATCTTCCCATCGGCTGAGCTGCTTCCCAGCTGTGGATCTCCTCAGGGCTCACCTGAACCCCTCCGACCTCTGTTCCGTCATCAACAGAATAGAGGGGTCACTTGAGGGTGGTCGTGTGGATTGGGCAGGATGATGGTGAAGTGGGCAAGTGCCAGGCATTCTGCGCATGGAAGTCGATAGTCATAAGACTAGAAGTATTTTCCATCTTTATTTCAAAAATTTTACCACTCTTCCCACCTGTTGGTTCTCTCTGCTGTCCTGAAAGGCAATGGCTCTGAAAAGGTTGGTTTAGGAAAACGAATAAAAAACACAGAGGCCCAGGATCATGGAAAGGCCCGGGCATCTGTGCTTTTCTCAGGCTTCGCAGGTGATACTGGGATGCTTGGGACCCTCTCCGCAGGTGAGGACCTGGAGGGGCCAAACGGTGTGATCGCAGAACCGAGCGAGGGATTCTGCGCCACTGACCCGGCTTTGAGACCTTCCGATGCTCACCTGACACCTCCTGGTTTCTCTTTCTGGTGACCTCAGTGCACTCCTGTCCCTCCTCAGCTAGAGAGCAGGGTCTGAGAGGCGTGCTGGGGCGGCAGCCGCACAGCGGGGCAATTTTGGCTAGGTTCCACCTTTCATTTGCAAGTCAAACTGAGAGCAGCTCTAAAACGGGCATCCCCCAAATTAGTAACCCCTCGTAGAACGAGGCAAACAGGAGTTGTCTCTGTAGCCTTTTGCATTTGGTTTGCCTTGAAAGCTTTTCATCTGGAGCCTCCATCCTCAGCCATGAGAGTGCATGGTGAAACAAAGCACCCTCTCTGCGCTAATATTTATTTTTAAAGGCATGAAAAGCCCCTCGGATCACAATGAATCAGAGGGTCTGTGCATGGACACGTTTCCACTGGGCATTGTGAGAATGTTGGTCCGTGGGAGCCCGCAAGGCCCCTCGGTGGATTTACTGCTTATTGTTTGTGTTGTAACTATAATAGGAAAAAGGATGTGTCTGCCCAGAGGAGCAGCTACCGTAGGGGCTCTGCTCGAAAAGCACAGGAGCTGGAGGGCCAAGGGACCTTGACATTGGAGGTCTGAGAGCCTCAATGCTAGCAGAAGGGCTGGGAATCCTGGCCGGACACCTGCGTACCCTATCATGCGGCTCCAGTCCCTCGTGCCTCTGCGAGGCAGAGTTCTCCCCGCGAGCAGTCGGCTGGCTGGCAGCGAAGCGTTCACGTTGCCGTGGCCGGCCTGGGAAAGTGGAAAACGCCATGGAGATTAAGCCTGGGGTGGGCTGGGCGGCCACCCGCCTCCCCCTTCTCTCTCCCTGGGGAGCAGTGCTGCCCCAGGAGCCCCCACAGAGCAAGGGAGCCGGGCGAGCCGTTTGTTTTCCATTGCACAAAGGGCAAGAGGGGATTCCGGCTGCGATTTTTACTGAAGAACAAGAATTCCTAGCAACACCAAGGGCTTCTGCTTTATCACGGGATTTTAATCTCTCTTCCCTGCGCTTCACGATTTGGCTGGGGAACTGGCGTCTGATTCACAAAAGCGACTTTACTAAATGACATTTATCTTCATACTACTAAAACTTGTTTTTCATAACCTGCCAGGGGTTAATAAAATATTGGCTATGAATCCTTAGCGGATTTCGACGGGATAAGGGGGGAGAAAAAGGAAAGAAGGAATGTGGCAGAAAGTTAAGTGTTTTTTTAGTCATGTGAAGCATGGTACTTAATTGACTGCGTAGGTTGCCATATGCCTGAGGACCCCAGGGCATCTCAGGGATGAAGGGGCACGTACAGACAGACATTCATCACAATATTGTAGAAATAGCACTGAGGACACAGGAAGCCAAATGAATGATCAGAGACACTTTCAACAGTAATGAAATCTAACATCTATTGAGCACCTACTGTGTGCCCTGTGCACTCTAAGTGCTATGCCTGTCAACTCACTTAATCTTCACAAGAACCCTAACCTGTGAGGCAGGTACTGTTATTACCCCCACCCTAGAAGTGAGGGTGAATTGGCTTGATGAGAACCACTCGACGTACTCAAAGAGTATTTCTTCAATGTGAGTCTCCATTCCAAAGACCGCTGGGAATATGCAGACCGGGTAAAGACCCAGCCCCTTGCCAAGAGGCGATTTCTCCCTAAGGCGAAGCTAGAGGCCCGTCACCTCCTTACCTGCCTCCCACACCCCAGCACAGGGCTCTGCGGCACCATGCCCGTGGGATTAGAGCAGCGTTGGTGTCACCACCTTTCCTTGCCTTTGCAAACAGCATGAGGAGAAAGTGTGGAGGGCCCCTGTGTATAGCAGGCTTGGCCAGTTCCAAAGATTTGGAACCAGATGGGAGACCCCGGGGGCCCTTTTCAAAAGCTAGGGTGCACCGTGTGTCCAAGAATCTGACCACACCACCAAACCAGGGCAGGTTTTTCACAGCCTGCTTCAAACTCTTCAGCCTTTTCTGCCCCATGCCTTGAGAACTTGTACACCTTTTCTCTCACCTTTAACCCAGCGGCTTTGCTAAGCACCAACCCACCTCTCAGGAAATGTCCAGGGCAGGGTGGGCCATTCATTCCCACTCTCTGTTACAGAATCTTTGTGTGTGAAGGGCAGGAAAGTAGGTAAAAAACAGCCACTGGGCACCCATGCTGTGTTCCAGGAAGTCTGCTCCGAGGTTCCCAAGCAGGCTCAAGAATGGAACCAGAGAACGAGCCAGAATAGCCTTGCCACGTTATTTTATTATTATGTTTAAATTGTGTGTTGGTGCTTTTCCATTAATTTTAATTGAGTCAGGTCCCATGACTTTTGCGATCCCCAAATCCTCCATAAATTCATTGCAACTGACTTTTTCCCCCTCGAGTCCCCTTTCGCTTCCCCGCCTGGGAACCTGCCCTTTAAATTGGACATGGCTGCGGTTTTAATCGCTCCTCAAAGGCCCAGTGACAATTTCACAACAAAGCAGGGAGGTTGGGTGGGGGAAAGAGGGGGAGAGAGTTTTGTTTTGTGCTCCGATTAAGAGAGCAACTGTTCCCTCTTTGTCCCTGGGGGCGGCTCTTGGCACCAGACTGGGGAGACCTCAAACTTGGTGTTGCAACATACATCGGACCCAAGTGAGTCTGGGGCTCCTCAAAGGTGAACTGCAGCTGTTTGGACAAAATTCTAGAATCTTGTTTGGGAGATTCTCAGCCCTTGTTTTACAATCGCTCTTCCTGGCAGAGAAACCAGGAAGTTTTACTTTCCCAGGATCTCAGGCAGGTAATTGTTTTCCCAAACTGCATTTTAATCTGATGGAAATGGACATTCTTCACCCTGAGAACCTTCGCCCGCATCTATAAAGTGCTCGCATCCGCCTGGCGCCCCCGTTCAGAATGGCCCGCCCTCCCCCTCGACCCGTTCCCATCTCTGGCTATGATTTAGGGCCGTTTTCACTTTTAAACAACAGCTATGAGCCTTTTTAGTCTTTTGGCATCTCGGAGTCCTTTCCTGTCCCGGCCCACGGGACCTTCTGTTACTCGTGGGGTCAAGGGGGACCGTGCCTGAAAGAGATGGGCGAGAGAAGGAACAAGACCAAGCAAAGGGTTGTCAAGGTCTACTATACTTAGATTCTTAGTAGGTTTTATAAGCATACAGAAACAAGGAAGTAGAAACAGAAAAATAGAGTGGGGTGATGATGAGGCTTGGGTCTGGGTTAATCAGCCCCAATCAGCGTCTTATCGGTATCGAAGCTGTTTTTGACTGGTTACTCAACCCCAACCTGGCAGGTGGTCGGGAACAATTGCAGTCAGCACTCCCTGGAGCATTCCGTGGTCAGCACGTCATGGAATGCATTCTTCTCGGAGCTATAGCTGGAATTTTCCAGGGCGAAGCCCGTGCATAGGACGAGTCATAGGGGAGTTGAGGGTCTTTGAGGGTCCTTGCCTCTAACATCTCCCCGTCTCTTTATTAATATGAGGGAGATTTATATAGGTGGGTGGAGAGCCTGTCTTAGGCTACGCGATGGGCTTCCTCGACCAGCACCCCAAATATAAGATTGGGCGATTAACGTGAAGGTGAGGCCTCTGTCTTAGGCTATGTAGGTGGCATCCAGCTCCGGCACTTCTGATTATGAAGTGTGCCCCCGGGCATAGACCTACAATATTCCCGTCATGGAGTCACCTCACCGTCGGCAGGGTGTGCCTCTGGTACACGGCATCGTGATAATCCCGTCATGGGCGTCTCCACAGCTTTTGGAACCAACTGCGTTCCATGTCTGAGGCAAGGTCTGAGAAATTTAGACCTTCAGTGGGTGTATTGGGAGACTCTTCATGGAGGTCTTCTCTGGAGCCTCTTTGTTCTAGCTGTTGGTAAAACACGGAGACTGATTTTTGTGTGGCTGCGTCTACCTGTGACTTGACAAAATTAGTTAGTTTCTTAAATGCCCAAGGCCCAAAGGTGAGGAGCAACAGAAAACCTACAAGCGGCCCTAAGACACTGGGAAGCAATGTGGATAGCCAGGGGGATGTGGAAAACCAATTTTGATACCACGCTTCACTCTGTTCTCTCCGTTTTTTTTCTATCTTCTAGGCTCTGTCTAACCCTTTCAATGCTATCTTCTACCAGGCCTGTTTTGTCTGCGTAGAAGCAACATTCTTCTTTAAGTGCTGCGCACAAACCTCCCTCTTGGAGGAACACTAAGTCTAGGCCTCTTTCTATTTTGTAACACTATCTCAGAAAGTGAAGCAAGGGATTCTTTGAGATATTTTAGGCCCTGCTGTAGCTCTCGGAGATCATTATCGATGGCAGCAGAGAGCTGCAGGTACTGCTGGTTGGAGGTGACTAGAGAGGCTATGCCTGTTCCAGCCCCTGTGGCACCAAGGCCTAGAACAACTGTGAGTGTTATGGCCGTGATGGGCTCCCTCTTTTCTCAGGGCATTATGGTGCCACGTTCCCAAAATTTGAGCAATTCGTCAGCAGGACGTATAGTGAGTCTGGGGAAGAGCATGACTAACACACAATATTCTCTATGCTCAAGAAACGTTGCAGTGACTACATACGGGGTAAGGCCGGAAGAACAAGCAAAATAAGAGGTGTTAGATGCCTGAATATACTGAAAGGTGGAGTCGACAGTAATTGACTAATTGCATATTTTCTCTAAGGGTGCGGGGGGAAGCATTCTTGAGCTAAGAAGGCAAAGGCCTAGGCCTGTGATTTGGCTGAGTGTCAGGCCATCATGGGTCTCCAGGCCCCATCTGAGTTTGCTGGTGTCGTTAGTAAATAATGGTTTACCAAATGTAGCGACACCTTCATAGAAGGGAGGCCGGGGGAGTAGCATACCCAACACTCCTGATATTCTGAATTGTTGGCCTCTCGGATGGTCCTGACAGAGGCGTTGACTAGGGTGAGAATTAGTTCTGCAGAGGAGGGGGGCAGAGCTGAATTTTTTCAGGGGACAAGCGGAGGCCTCGAGCCTGTAAGGCCGAGACAACCTGCATGGTAACTTGATGTAAGGTTGCCTCGTCGGCCCCAGCGAGAAGAATGTCATCCATATAATGAATTATATATAGCTGAGGATGTTGAATTCTAAAAGAATCAATTGTCTGAGCTACATATTTTTGGCAAAGGGTAGGGCTGTTGGCCATGCCTTGAGGCAATACTCGCCATTGGAAGCGCGGAGAGGGTCCTACAGAGTACTACCAGAAGACTGAACGCGAAGCGTTCGCAGTCATCTGGGTGCAATGGTATGGAGAAGAAGCAGTCTTTTAGGTCAATGACTATTTTATAGTAGCCTTTGGGGATAGCTACGGGAGAAGGCAAACCAGGCTGGAGTGCCCCCATGGGGACCATTGTTTGGTTAACAGCCCCTAAGTCTTGTAGCAGCCGCCACTTGCCAGTCTTTTTTTGAATGACGAAAATGGGGGTGTTCCATGGTGAAGTAGAGGGCTCTATGTGTCCGGCAGCTAATTGTTCCTGCACCAACGCTGCAGCTGCGGCTAGCTTGTTAGATGGGAGGGGCCACTGATCGATCCACATAGGTGAGTCACTCTTCCAAGTGACACACTTTCCTGTTCAGCAGCGAGCCGTGTCCAGGTGGTGCGTGATCTCCAGAGGATGAGAATGAACAAAAAATCCTTCCTCGGTGTCATTTCGAGGCAAAGTAGCATAAACTGTGACTAGCTGGTAGTTTCTGCCACAGCCAACACTCGGTGGCCTCTGGTCTCCAGTCAGTTTATCATGAGGCCTCTTGCTCAGGGGACTTGGCTCACGGCTAACACTGGAGCCTGTTCCCTGAGCTCATGTCGGGACTGCGCACCCCAAGAGCGGCAGGGGACCAGGTGCTCTCCCGAGGTGTGCTCAGGGACATGCCCCTCCCCCCATGCAGGGCTGGGCTAATTCTCCACCACTGCCTCTTCCAGAAGGTGGGGACCCCGTACTGCAGGGAGGCTGGCCCAGCCATCCCGAGTCAACTAAGTGACTCTGCAGAGTCAACTTGGAAACCTCCCACAGGGTCCCGTCACCCTCTGAGAGGCCACCGTCACTTCCTTCTTACCCCAGACTTCAGGCCTCTGATTTCCTGACTGTCACCAAAATGTAAAAGCCAAACCATTTGAAGGGAAAAGTCTAACTTGCCAAAATGTCTTCGTTGTTCATCCACCAATATTGATCTGTCGCATCTTGTGCTAGGTTCCACAGCACTGGAGAAGTAGCTGTCCCATTTAAAATGTGAGCAGAAATTGCAGTCCCAGGCAGTTCCCTCCACTGGCCAGGAGAGGGGCACAAGGGTCAGTGGTCTTGGCTGCCAGGGACAGGGCCTCCCCGGCAGGAATGGACCTGGCTGCAGTCGGAAAGCACGTGGTGGATATTTAGAGGACTGCAACAGGCCCTTCTGGGAGAGCATCACGTAGGGGGCCTGTCCCCAGAACCAGAGGCCCTGGGTTAGGTTTGGTGTTTTGTGTTCTCTGTGCTGCTCTTCATGTTGTGGAGAGGCACCCTTAGTGGAGGGGAGTTAGGTCAACTGTGTGAAGGTGGCTGAATATTCACCCTTGCCCGCCCTTAGGAAAGGGCATCCTGCCCACGGGCTCCCGGCAATCAGTGAAAGACTATTTTTTTAAATTTATATTTTACTCTTCAAAAACGTCAAGTTCTTTGGGAAAGGGGCATGAAGAGAGGTTGGTTAATGGTACAAACATACAGTCAGATAGAAAGAATAAGGTCTGATGTCTGTAGCACAGTAGGGCGACAGCAGTAAACAATAACATTGTATATTTCACAACAGCTGGAAGATTGGAATGTTCCCGACACACAGAAATGATAGATGTTTGAGGTGATAGAGATCCTAAATCCCCCGATGTGATCATTACGCATTATATGCGTGTATGAAACTATCACATGTACCCCATAATCACGTGCAATTATTATGTGGCAACTTAAAAAAGGGAAAAAAGACTGAGTATTCCTGCCCTTGCCCATTTACCCACATACCTACCACTCACTCATTCATCATTCACTCACTTATTCACGAACTCGGTCATTTCGTACTCTCATCCACTCACTCACTCAATCAGCAAACATTTCCTGAACGGGCGCTGACTGCACTGAACACTGTGCCAGGCACACAAACACCCTGTCATAAGGCGAAAGCAAAACGGTTGTGGAATCTGGTCCCCAGGTGCCAGGCCACCTGCGTCAGTCTCGTGGGCTTCCCTGCTCAGGCCCAGTGGATCTCTAGTGTCAGAAAAGTGTGGAGAGAGGACAAGAGAAAGACCAATTTCTTAGGCTGGTTCTCATCATTATATTAATAGAAAAGTACTGAATAGTCGGCAAGTGATTTTGTCTTGAGGGTTCTCAAAACACTCCTTTTCGTCCTGCCTCTGCTCTCGTGTTAATAAAGTACCATCCTGTCAGTGGGCCGTGCGGAATGCTGATGGGAGCAGACGGCACGGCTTGTCTGGGAACAGACGTCGCCAAAGGACAACGGCAGGAGTTCCAGCTGAGATCACGTTTTAGATTTACCTTTGCTTGAGAATGCCGTCCAGTTTTCAGCTCCCGTCCCATCATCCCAAGTCAAATTTCATTCCACCATCCCCAGTCACATCTGCAGGGCGAGTGCCTCCCACACTGCAGGCAGCAGAAATGACAGTGACACGGTTCTGAGAGCTGCAAGCCCGGCAGAAAGCTGGAGGTCGATGGCACTTGTCCCGCGGGCCCCTGGCACTCTTCGGAAGGCGTCTAAATGGATCCCCTCCGGAGTCATTCCAGTAGCTTCACTGTCCTGTGTGGCGCGGGGCTCCAGACGAGCTTGTCTGCCTCAGGACGTTTTAGGGCACCTGTGTAGTGGGAGGAGCATAGAGCAGGGCTCAGAAAATCTTGAATTTCGTCTCTACTGTTCACCAGCTGATTGGCCACCTCTTACCTTCCTCAAGCCTTGGCTTCCTTTTTAAATCCATTGGCAAAACAATTTTAGCACCAATAGGGACCTTGAACTACCCAGGGCTGGAATTCACCTGGGATGCCCCAGCACACCTGTGCCAGCTGTTTGCAGCCGGCTGAAGTGTAGTCTGATTGGGCTGGGTGCTCACCACACTGGTTGTTAAATATTTTGGAGATGACTCTTGGAAATGATATATGTGCAAGAGTCTGGAGCAGCACAGCACCCTGTTAGCTAACTTGACTATGGCATTTAGGTAAGTCACCACATCCAAGTCTAACTTAAATTATGTTTCCAATGCACATTTTTTGAATCAACAGACAAATTAATAAGTCTTCAAATTTGCCTGTATCCTTTGAGGCTTAACAAAGGAGAAGTCCTGCAACCTTTAGGTCCAAACCTTCTTTTCCAGGATTTTTTCATACCTACAGATTGGTGATTTGGCCCTTGAGGGTCCAGGGAACGAACTGTATCTGAGCCTTGGAAGGTAATTGGAGGCAGCCTTATGACTAAAGATATTTGAGGAAGGTGACTTTCGACAAAATGTGGTAGACTTCTGTAGCGTGTCAAGACAGATACCCCTCAACTTTGACTTGTGCGTCACTGTGACATCTTACTTGAAAATGGCAGACAAGAAACGTTTTTAAAAGGAAGTATGCTATGTGGTTCTTAATGGAATGCCATGAAATTCAGTTTTGGGGGAGATGTGATTAGATTGAGGAAGGGCATTAGAACCTCTTTAGGATGGTAATAATGGAAATGAGTGTCCCATTCTTTCATTGGGTCTCAGAAAAGTATGACTCGGCATTTAACTTTAGACTGTGATGTGAATTGAGCAGAGACCCATCAGCACGTGTGAGAAAAAGAAAAGTAGAGTCACAAAACCAAAAAGCAACCCCAAACATCCACACATCCACCCATGTCCACACATGCTGATGTACCAACTGGGAATTCTAAGTTGTAATTTTGTTTTGCAGTGAATAACATTTTGGGTTCACAGTCTTGATGGAGTCCCTTAAGCATCAAGTGAAACAACTGCTAACCTAGAAAAGAGGTGATCTGTGTTCTGGAATGGACCATGCTACAAACTGACATATGACGCAGGACAAATTGTTTTCTAGGCCTCAGTTTATTATCTGTAAAATGGGTATCAAAATGGTTCTTATTTCATAGAGTTTTTAAGAATTAAATGATAAAATATATATACATGTGTATATATGTATATTTATAGAGTCATATATATGTATATTATAGATGTATGTGTGTGTGTATCCTTCGAAAATTAAATTAAAGCTATTTACCTTCTCCTCAGAAAAGTTCAGAAACACAAGAAACTTAGCCTAATATTGTCCAGGAATTTATGGGTTCCCCAAAGCCATAGGTCTCCTGATAGAGGAGTCTATTATCTAGGGGGAGGGGGAGCCCTTTCTAAGCTGAAATTATTATGTTTTTCTCACTTAAAAGGAAACTTCAAGTCAAATTCGATTATAGTCAGTATTCTATAATAAATATTTCTTTATGATTGCTACCCCCTAAGATTTCTAAGTTCAGTCATGTCAAGAATATACCAAATGATAAAAAGTCTGGAACAAATAAGAGATCTTATACAATTATTACAGCTTATAGTAACAGGGTTTGGCCTATAATAACAGGAAAAATCATTATATGGACATATATCAATTTGTTTCTGAGCTTAATTCCATATGAGGAATAAATTTTCATTTCCATTTGTACAGGGTGGAGATGTACTTTTTTCTTGCAATTTGTTTTTCCACATCTATTTAGAGCAACCAAAATAGGAAAACTACTACACAGATCCTAAAATTCACTTCCTCCATCCATTTTCTGTACTTTGCTCCAGGTCTGATGACTGTAACTTTTTAAACATGTCATTTATTTTTATTTCTATTTTAGTCTAACAGTCCCTTCAGAAACACCAGGGAAAAACATTTTTAGCTTAACTAAGAAAACAAACAGGTTTAAACAAATAACACCCAAAATATGCAGGTAGAGTTGGTGTTTGGGGCTTGTGTGTATTTTAACAATGAGCCTGGTAAAATATATCCTGAAAACAGAATTTTTTTTTCTTCATCTTTGATGTGCGAATTTCTTTGTGGAATAAAACAAAAAGGATAATTGGTCACAATTTTTATGTTATAGCTAAGCTTTTTGTTGTTTTGAAAGAGTATTTCAATTTCAAGTTAAACAGTAGGATGCTTTTTTTTTTTAGTTTTTAATTACTATTTATAGACATCCTGTGTAGAGTCAGTAGAAATGCAGAGAATCATGCAAGTGAATAAAAAGGTAATCTGGAAGAGGAATGAACACTGAGTTGAGACCTGTTAGTACACTAGGACTTTTCTGCCCTCGTGACTTCATAGGAAGCTTTTTACATTTTCAAGCAGAATTGCTAGTTTAAATGGGAGCCCTTTGCTCATCATTTTGATTCCTACTCTCAGAGCATGATTCTTGACTTCCCAAAGATCCAAGTAGGAAAATAGTAATATTTCGATTAAAAAAGCAAGATACATCTTGCCAGTTCATCAGGACCAGGCAGTCCCAGGAATGTTTAATGTTTGCATTGTTCCTGCTCAAAAAAGCCCAGATAAGTGAGGAGTAATACTCATGAGTGAGTAAATAATACTCATTCAGCAAGTGAGTGAATGAATGAAAGTATGTGTGGACTATGTGTTACCTAGTAAAGTGTTCCATCCATCTTTAGAAAGTGTTCATTGGAAGCCCAACGTGCTCTGCACCATGGAAGCCAGTTAGAATAATCTGTGCCTGGTAGGTAACAACCCAACTATATGTCAAAGTTAAAATCTAACTCTGAAATACAACAAACACATTTGATATTCTATCTAATATACATATTACTTTTATCTCCTATAACTTGAAACATACTAACTCTATATAGTTGACTCTACTTCTTCTAGAGTTTCACTTTACCTGTTGCATCGTATGCTGTTTTGTGAGAGCACTTAACGAGACTCTTGCAAGAATAAATGACGTGATCAATCTGTTGGCTATTGTCAGTAACTTCTCTTCCCATCTCATGATTATAAGTGCTTTGCTCTCGGAAGCCTTTTGAACCCTGCTGGGCCACCAGTTGCTAAGCATTTTCTTTTATACTTTATCTGAATTTATCAGGATCTCCTAACCTCCCCAACTCCAGCTGTGAATCAGGCTCATTCACACAGTGCTAGTAAAATTGCAAGGTAGACACTATGAGATGTATCAGCAGGCTATTTAAACCCTTTCATTTCCTAAAAGGTTAAAAGGCCAGATCTTAGAAATTAGGGTGGGTTTTTCCCCCCTTAAATCCATTAAGCTGACAGAGGGACTGAAACTTGAAAAGTAAGCAGTGAACTCTGACCATTGTCAGATGATGGATACACATCGCACATGGCTTAAGAATGCTTAGAGCATGGCTTTTAGACTTCTATAAAACAGCTCACTTTGAATTCAGAACAGAAGAAAACATTAACATTATAATGGTGAGAAAATTTCATAGACACTCAATTTATAATATTTTGCTAGTGTTATTTCAAAAATAAATCAATCTCCTCAAAAAAGTCTATTTGCTAAGAATGCCTAATTAAAAGATTGGCTTCCACCTGTTCTAAGGACTTTGGAGGAAGGCACGCAGTTGGTATAATCTCTTTGTACCAATGCACAGCCAACCAGCAACAGCAGCCCATGTGAGACCTGCATATTTGTTAGCACAGTGATCATCCATGACTAGCCTGATTAATTTCATACCCCCCCATGATTAAGTTCATGTTGTCATTTGTGCATATGTTTCCTGATGTGAAAAATAGAAGTACTAGTGAATGAAGGTTTTAAAGGGTGTAAGTGGCCCCAAAGTTTGAAGACTCAAGGACATATAAAGAGGAATGTGTGGGAAAATTTGTAGAAGGGCAATAAAATGGGAGAAGAACTCCAAAATGAGACTTGACTTACTGGTCTTATATCAGAATGTGACTCTGCCTCTCACGTGGTTAGAAGAGGATTCCCTCTGACCTGGGTTGGGGGCTTGGCCTTTTCCCCCTGAGCACCAAAGATGAGAGAAAGGAAGCAAAATGTAATGTAGTACCACTGAGCTTTGAGCAGGATTAAGTCAAGGTTATAAAAAACAGTTCAAAGTAAAAAGGGGACCCAGGTACCCCAAGTTATCAGTTGCTAACATTGAACACTTACTAGGCACTAGGCACCATTCCAAGCTCTTTGCTGTATTATTTTACTCCATTTAAAACCCAGGTTCCTAGATGCTGTCTCATCTGCTTGGTGTTGATCCATTCAATGATTTATTCATTCATCATTATAAGAGTACTTACCAGGTGCCAGTTTCTGTTTTAAGCATGTTATATGTAACAACTCATTTTATCCTCCCAAGAACCTAATGAGGTAGGTACTGTCATTAGCCCCATTTTGCAGATGAAGAAACTGAAGCACAGAGATGGTTAGCAGCTTGCTCAAGATCACACAATAAGTGGCTGAGCTGGGATTAACCCATGCTGGTCCTCTTAGCTGCCATGTGGGGCTTCCTCTTGTATACCGATCAGTGATTACAGAAAGCATGTAGGTATTGATTACATTAGCTCAGTTGTTATAATTACAAAGAAAACATCAAAAAATGTCTACAAGAATATAAGTGGATCATCTCTGTTCTTCCCAACAGATAAAAATTTAAAATTGCTTTGAGGGTGGCCATTGGTATCTATCCAGTAAAGAAAATGCAAAAGGGAAAAAACTATTCTGTTTGCATTTAGTTTAGAAAATGAGGCCTGGCTTTTTCTGACAGCCCAAAAGAAGCCCTCCATGGAATCAGTTAAGGAATGAATGTCACCAGGGATTATCAGGTGCCTACCTGTACCTGTGAAGCCCTTGTTGGACTTTAAGAATCAGAAGATACTTCAGGAGAGTAAACCAGAGCCTCCTAAAGGTCTATTTATTCAGTGCTGTTAGGCCAATAAACAGTTCTTATCAAAGACAGATAAGACCCCAAGATAAAGACTGATGACCGCTGAGCCTGCTAAATGCATAGCATCCAGGTTGTTGCTGAGGGTGGCTAACCCTTTGGTTTGGGCTCCAGCAGGGAAAGTGCAGTAACTGTTGTTAAGCAATGTTTCCAGATACCACCCTCGGATTACCTTTCCTCTCCCACAACACGCAGCCCTTCTAGAGAGCCCTAGCATTCCGGGAGGACTTCATACCTTACAGAAGATAGGGAACCTTTGGAAATTTATTGCTGCAAAGGCCAAATTTAACAATAAATGGAGTAGTCCTCATCTCCCTCCAATTGGAAACAGATCAGAAGCTTTAGAGCATTAGAAAACGCTAGCTATGGAACGAAATTCGGAGTTCAAGCACCTCATGGGTTTTTGGCACTTGATGTCAGTTATGGATGACTGTAGCCTGGTGTGACTGTCAGTGCCGAGTGGGCAGTCCCTAGTAGAACCGCAGCCAGCAGCAGTGGTGACCTCTGAGACTACAGAAATGCAGTCCAGAAATGTGCCCTCCAGGGCCACTGTTTCTCACCTCAGTGTTTGTCCCACACAAATCTGCGTGGGACAAACACTGAGGCGAGAAATACAGTATTATTACAGTATCAATACAGTATTGAGGGTAGCAGCTACTCATGGTCCAAGGAAACTTACAGGCTCTCAGGAATGGAGGATACAAGGATGAATGAAAACTCGTGAGAGGTTCTCTAGTAGGCCCCTCTGCCTTTAGGCAGGACCACCCAACCGTCCCAGCCAGAGGAGAACAATCCTGTTTTCAAAGGCCTCCAGAGGAGGAACCCTAAATCTCCCTTATCAGCTTTCACTTTGGCAAAACGATCTTGGATAGCCAGCCTTCCCCTGGAGCAAGAAGAGAAACCTGTCTCAAGAAGGCTATGTGTTCACAATGTTTTTAGATAGATAGATGCTGGGTGGATGTATGGATGGAGAGAGGTGGGGAGGTAGGTGATAGGTGATGGAGGGAAAAAGAGAGCGAGGAGGTAGCTGTGAGAAACAGTTGAACCCTGAGACATATTTATTATAGAATTATACGCAGAGGAAGCCTCTAGAACCAGTTCAAAACAAAAGCCACCTTTTGTTTTATGGTGCTCCCGTGGCATTTTCCACATTCTGCTGCTATAGCACCTTGTGATTTGCAACATTAGAACCCATTAGCTGTTGGTCTCCGGGCTGGAGCGTGAGCGCCCTAGAGCAGGGATTGCGTCTTACCCTTCTGTGTGGTCACAGCATCTAGCCTGATGCCCAGCACCTGGGAAATGCTCTGTGGATGGAAGGATAGAAGGAAAAAAGGAGGGAGGAAGGGAGGTAAGTCAGTCAACCAGCGTGAGAATAAAACTCATATAAGGTGATACTGTCCCTTTTCAGGAGCACGCCATTCCTAACACTGCAGTCATTGGTGTTTTCCTACCCAAACTTAATCTATATGATTCCCCATTTCCCCTCGGTAAGCTGTCATACGCAAAGCCAGTATAATTATATAATCTGCACGGTGTTGGAGGAATTTGTTAATACTTGCTTCTATTTAACATCATGCTAAGGAACACACCAATTCATCATCATACCATTTGTCTCCAAAAAATGTCTTTCCCTGGGTTCATTGTTAGCACACAGAGAGTGTCACTGTGTGGTCTGGGCCAGTGAGAGCTAGTGTGGCAAACTGCCCAGCATCCTCCCTGCCGGTGACATCGTGCACCTTGTGTTCATGCCCTCGTTTGCCAATCAGGCTGTGCGTGGTCCTCTCTGCCCCTCGAGGGCTCCTGGCAGCTCACATCATCTGGAATGGCCCCTCTCTGACCTCCCCCATCCAAATCCTCATCCTCCCAAGCCCACCCTAAGGCTAGTCCAGTTTCTCCTCTTCCATGGCATGTCCTTCTCCCTCCCTTGGTGCTGTCTGGTCTTTCTCCTTAGCACCTGCTGCTTTCCCTGTTTTCCCTGCTAACTGCCTCTCTCTGGGCACAGGACTGGGCAATCTATAACACTCCTTCTGCTGCGAGGCCAGGCTTTGCGTCCCAGCTTTGTGTCCCCTGGGCTCTGCAACCCTGCCTGTGACTGATACTGGATTGAGGACCCCGGTTGAACAAAAAGACAACGGACTTGCTCTAAGGCGGGCAGCACAGCTTCAACGTGATTTGGCACAAGAACTGCCCATCTAAGGCAGAGTTCAGCAATAACTGTTTGCTTGAAATGGACCCTACCCCGGAGTTATCTCTGTTTCTAACATTGTCATATTGCTTGTTTATTATCGGGACGTTCCCTTGGCTTAGATCTTTCTTTTCCCTTTTCTGCAGCTCATCAGGTCCTTGAGGACGGAGTCTTGCCTGATCTTCTTTGTCTCCCTCTCCGTACCTGGACCCTTTGCGTTCGGTAACTGTTAGTTGCTCAGGTGAATGTAAAACACCAGCGTCCGATGCCTTAACCCAGAGGAGTCAACTTCTCCTTGGCTCCCTTCCAGGTCGTGCAGCCAGTTAGCATGAGAGAGATTTGGGGTCAGAGATGTCTCTCCAGCACCCCCGACAAGCGCGGTCAGGCCGCCGGGCAGGGCAGTGGAGGCAGCACAGCTGTTGGCCAAGGATGTGGTTGGAGGATAAACACAGAAGATGCCTGCGGCAACCCAGGCCGGGGAGGTCTGCGGCTAGGGGCCTGGGAGAAGGGGACAAACAGTCCGGGAACAATGAAGATGGAGCCAGAGACATGAAAAGGGACAGCAACAAGCCCAGGGAGAAGGACAGACACCCAGAGACTGACGGTTACACTAGGTGGTGTTCATCCAAACCAAACACTTCTCCCTGAGCTGGTTAGCCCTCCCTCGGGTTGTAAATTCCTCCTGAGCAGGGGTTGTGTTTGTTCCTCTCGGTGTCCCCAGGGCCTTGCAGGGCACCATATAGGGGCTGGCACGTAGTAGGCTCCCAGTCATGGTTTCTAACCTGACCTGAATTAACAGAAGAGGATTTCTCAGCCTTTCTGGACAATCTATTCACAGGGCTAGCAAGGTTTCAATCACCTTGAACACTATGAAGTTCTTTCCCTTAAATCTAACTGTGCTTTCTTGACACGGCTTAAGTCCGTTTCTCCTTGAGTGGTTTCAAATGCATGGGATGATTTTTTAGCCATTCAGGAAGAAGGAATGCTGTGTATAAAGCCTGGATTCAATAAAACCAGATTTTTGAAAAACAGCTCTTAGCATCTTCTACTACAGACATCGGTCTGGGCAGGGCTTTTTATTTTATTGAATCCAGCTGAATAGCTTGACTACATTAATAATGGGGCTTCATTTCCAACCACTACCTCCCAGTGTTTTCCCCTAAAAGCCTTATGGTACTTAAGCAACTGCTAATACATGAATAATTGTCGGTGGCATCATTTCCTGCCGTGATTTGACCACCAGGATGAGGTTTTCTTCTTGTACATAATCTGGAGTTCTCAAGCGTACCATGTGTGGGTCTCAAGATCATATTTAAAACATAGTAAACAAATCTAATGGCAGCTATGATTTGGGTTTTATTGAGTTTATGTTGAGAAATGCAGGATTTGGGAAGATTATGTTTTGTGTGTAGTAATATTTGTCTGCAGCGAGCCTACCTGAAGATTGTCCAGAAGTTCAAATCTGGTGTTTCTACAGAGAGTGGATGGGTGGTACCATTTTGCAGGGTCCTGAGAGTAGACTGGCAGATTTTACCCCCTTACAGTTCAAAGAAAACTCTATTTATTTAGGTCCCATATTGCCATTCTTCTTTTTGAAGTGTCCCTGGAAGATTACGTCTCACCACCAGTTTTCTTTACAATGGACCTGCATGGTGACGGGTTTAGTATATACAACTGCGACAAGGTGTTCGTGTTGAAGACAGGCTCCTTTTTGCTGCAGTGAAAGAAGCCATGTAAAAACACACCCCCGTTAACAGGGATATAGCACAGCCACCAAGAGCACAGACCCTTGGAGCTAGATTGCCTGAGTTTAGATCCAGCTCAACCACTTTCTATATGTGTGACTTTGGACAAGTTACCTTCTATACTTCAATCTTCTCGTGTGTAAAGTGGGGATAATAATAGTGCCTATGTTTTTGTGTCAATGTGAAGTTTAGAAGAATTGTTATTTGTTAGGTGCTTAGATCAATGTTTACACATAGTGCTACGTAAATGCCTATCAGTGCCTGCATTGGTCACTTTGTTGAATATTCAATGCATTTATTCCTCTCCATGTAGCCTCCTCCTAGGATAAAAAGTAAAGCTTATCTTCCAGGTGACATGCAGTCAAAATTAACACAGGGCCAAAAGTTTGGTAAGAACTTGCATATTATACCTTTTGGGCAAAAATAAAAGGTTATTTCTCTTAATCTGAAGCTCAGTTTGCCTGTTGCTGTGGAGCTAGGCACGGTGGGGCCACATGGGAGTGAAATGTGTGATACCTGTCCTGAAAGAACTTGCAACCAAACCATATTGCAGGCAAAAAGCATTGGAGAATATAAAGAGTCATGTAGTAGGTAGCAGATAAAACTGGAGGGCAGAGGCCATGAAGTATGCGGGGAATTTAGGAGCTGTAGGCAGTAGAGACAGCGTGAATGGGCAGGTAAGGAAGGTTTCCTGGAATGTTTTCAGGTGGGATGAGCTAAGCTGGAAGAATGGGAGTAAGAGTTGGGTGATGATGACAAGAGGGCTCCGGGAAGGTAGAGGTAGGGCAAGGGTGGAAGAAAGGTGGAAGAAAGGCATGGGTTGGGAGGGTGAAGGCTCTGGTGTCTTCCTCAGAGGGGCCACCCTGGTGGCAGCCAAGGATAAATTGTGCCAACGACATAGACAGTGCTAGCAAATAAGACGAGGGGCCAGATTATGAAGGTCTTCACGAAGCAGGCAAATGAGTTCAGCTTTGGTTTAATAAAAATAGGAAGTGAGAAAGAGGTAGGAAGCACTCTCTAGAATGCCTGCCAGCTGTGTCACCCGCGTGCCTTCCTGCAACAGCAGTGTCGCCGGGCAGGGCCTGACACCACTCTCTGGTGATGGAGGAATAAAGACAAGTTGGAGAAATAAAAACATTTTCATGTCTGTGAGTTACCAAGACAAAGCACAAGCAGATCCCAGGGACGTTTTTCTGATTTAGAAATAAAGACACATAGGTGGGGTTTCAGTCGGTGTGGGTGTCATTGCTACTTCATTAGGTCTAAATTTCTACTGGGGCAGAAAGAGACAGAACTTAGAGTAGTTTTTTGTTTCTATGGATCCTCATCGAATTAGATTTTTGTGGGTTTTTCTCAGAACTTCCTGATGGTCTACTGATATCGAAATAAGTATACTGGGCCTTTTGCCTGTCTCTTTTATTTTCTGTCACTGAGTGCTGTCCTTGGTTTCCCCTGAGGGGCACATCCCAGGTTTGAGCGCAGAGCGGGCAGCCCCGGCCACTCCTCTCAGCCGTGGCTGCCTCCCTGTGAAGCGAGGGATATAAACAGCACGTGGGAGGGGGAATCTGTGTTCTAAGAACTGCTTTGGTTTACACATCTATAGATACACTCAGGCAGCACTGCAGGTCACATGTCCCGGCTGGTGAGGCTGAGGATGAGTCATTTTTAAATTACTCATAGAGAAAGAAATATGTTTCTGAAAGCTGCACGATCGGCTTACACACAGAGGTGGGAGAGTGAGCAGGCGGCTTCTGAAAGCCCTCAGGCCGCCCATGACAGCTGAGATGCACAGTGCTTTAGGCGGCACGAAGGGGCCCTGGGGCCTGAGCACTGTTCGTTGGGCAACATGTCTGCAGGTGAGGCTCTCCCTGAGTGGGAGAGCCTCCCCCTGCACTGCGGCTGTGGCTGCTTGGGACAAATTTCCCATCTGGCAAGTGTTTCTCTTCCAGTGCCACTTTGTAAATGGCAGCAGAACTCTTAAGACCTTCAATAACACAGTCTAGCGGTGGGTACCAAACCCACCTGTGACGGGACTATGGAGAACTCTGTCAGTTCAGCAGCAGGTCAGAGGGGCAGGAGCTGAGGGACAGAGGGCTCTCACAGCATCTTAGAGCACGAGGACTTCAACAGAGCCTGAAGGTCTTAGTTCAGGGCAAAGGAGGAGGAATTCCATCCCAAGCGAGATGGAAAGCATAAATGACAAAGGCCATGACTTCATTTCATTGGTTGGGAGTCTAAACTTTTTGACACACAAAAAAAATACCTAAAAGCTAAGAGAACAATCAGCTAGGAAGCCCAAGGCACTGCTTACTAAATTGGTCCAAAGGGGGGATTTCACCAAATGCAAATGAACAAAGAACAATACATGTGACTCAAAATATCCGTTATGCTCTTAATACATGAGGGTGTGAGGCAGGGAGGTGACCTTTTCAAGGGTTGAAAGTTGTAAACTTTTCAACCGCATTGTTTTGATTGCTGGGAGATTTAAGAAAGGATCACCTCAGGGTACCATTTTGGAAAAGTGATTTAAAAAAAAAAGAAAAACTACTTCCTGCATAACATTTTGGGACATGTTTTATTTTGTTTTTGCTTTGAAGACACAGTTCAGACGTCTGTGAAGTATCTTAATCTTTTATGGGAAACTAATGCCCAGAAGTTGAGAGGTGCCTGGCACCTGCTCTGCAGCAGGTCTTTCACTACTGGTCCCATTGCAAAAATGTTGGCAGAAGGGACAGTGAGGAGTGCAGACTCACTGGAGCAGGGGTACCCTCTCCCCACCCTGCAGGAGCATATATGGCCTTGGGATTCCTCCCAGCCCTGCCTGCCTCCCCTTTGGCAGGCCACGAGGCCAACACAGCGCCCAGGTGGCGACTTGGGGAATGTGGTGATGATGGTGGGGACCCAAAAGTAACCATTTTCCTTCATCCTGAACGTGCCACCCTCTGCCAGACATTCCCTGAAGGGCTTCTCTGAAATCTGGGAAACAGGAAATGCCAAGAGAATTTTTAATTTGCCTGGTCATGTGAACTCTTTTCTCAGTGTCGCAACAGAATTTTGGAAGCGAGGACTCTGAGCTGTGGTCGAACCCTCCTAATCAGAGAGCACTGGAGCATTTGCTCCTACGAGAATATGGTAGATTTGACTATGCAGCCTCAACTTCCTTCTTTCTAAACATATAAATCCTGATGCCTAAAGAAAAAAAAAAAAAAACAGAAAAGAAACCCACTCAGTTACATGATCAAATGCCAGCAGGACTGCAGAGAGGGACCCACGTGCCAGTCCCTAAGAAGCCCCTTTGGTGTTTCCCAACAGGACCCATCCCCGCAGACAGGTCTGCGCAGGCTCACGCACCATCTTCAAAACCTTTCCTACCTGTGTTTGCAGACGATTAATGATTCGGCTTGCTTCCCACACATTCGGCTTGATAGTCTCCACTCAGAACATTCAGATGCAAATAATTTAAAAACAAAGTGGCTTCGAGGGATCTTTCTGGGAGGGTGGAAGCGCTCCCTGTCTTGATGGGGAGAGCGGGTACAGCAGTGTGTGCGTTTGTCAGTATTCATCAGCCTGTACACGTAAGATGGATTCATTTTACCGTTATGTAAATGATACCAAAATGAATAATTTTAAGACATGAAAGTGGGTTGAGTTGGGAAAATATAAAAAGTGGATATGATGTCAATGGCCCCAAAGGAATTCAGAAACATCAGAGCTGGCCACCAGAAACTAAGAAATGTGCACGTGTGGGCCGCCCCCACTGTACGGAGAATCTTTGCAAGGTGAGCAGATTTGGCTCAGCTGATAGAAACTGCAGCCAGTGATGTACATTCATCTGTGTTTGTGTGGGTGGTTTTGTTTTTTTTTTTTGTATCTATATGTCCATTTTTGTTTGGCTCATTTCCCTATTCTGTTGGATTTTGACTTCTATGTCCTTAATGCAACTCTCCCACACCACCTAATGTCTCAGGCCAGTCAAAAGTGAATGCCCCATAAATGTTCACTCACCCGCCAGGGTGGAGGGTGTCTCCTCTCCAAAACACTCTATCGAAATTAACCAGCACCTTTGGCCTTACATGCATACATAAAAATGGAAAGTGAAAGGAGAAACATCCACTCTTGTACTAGTTTAGAGAAAATTCCCAGCTATCTCTGCTTCTAAAAAATCCATCTCAGAACTTGTACTTTGGAAAAACTATTTGGGCCCAACAGGAAAAAAATAAAGCAGGTACTCCCTATGCAGGGATGTTCATTTTAAAGTAAGAAAGCAGAGATGGTGCATAAGTGTTCACGGGGGCAGATGCAGGCGAAGGTCCCTTCCTATCTCCTCTCTCTCCTTCTCTGATGTGAGGCACATCAGAAGAGCAGGTGTGGAAATTCCCACAAGTTGTTCTATGTCGGTTTGCACGTTTCTAGATGGAGTTTCGTGTTGTTTCTGACAAGTCAGTCTTTTTGTCATCATCTCATCTTGAAACCAGAGAGGAAGGGAATGGAGGGGCAAATTGCTAATATCAGAGGCTTCTGGAATTCCCCTTTTATGGTACATGAGTCTTTCAGAATAGTTCTCTTTCGGTTGTGTTTTTGTGATGTTTGGTGACACTCAGCACACCCGGCCCCACCTCTGGCCGGGCTGCAGCGTACTTTGCACTCTCCGAGCTCTCTGCAGGGCATGCGGTGGCGGCGGTGGGTGGGAGGGCGGCGGAATGGTAGCGCTTTGGGGAGAACAGCCCAATAAAAATGCTTTTCACGGTAGATAACCAGAGCATAAATCTATACTCACATGATTCTAAATAATTAATTTATCTGGGATCTTTTGTAAACTGATAAATCTCACATGAATTAATGACTCATCGCTGCCTAGAATGGTGAGTAGACAAGCAGCCCTGTACATTTCTATTGACATTTTAGGTGTTATTATATATGATCAGTTCCAGTAATAGCCTGGCTTCATTGAAGATTATTTTAAAGGAAAAGGCTTTTTTTCCCCACGTGGTTTCGGGAGATGCGGTATTGAAGATGAATTGGATTCTGGGGCTAGCATGGGTTTGTGTCCACTGTGGGCAGTGGCCCCTGGGGACTGCTCACTGGCTGGCAGGCTACCTGGGGTTCTCTGAGGGCCCAGTGTAGACTGACACTGGAGTGTAGGAGAGTCGTGTGTGACTGCCAGTCCCAAGGCTGGGCCGTGAGGGACTATGCTAATTAGCAAAGTCCATGCAGGGGTCAGGTCGCTGGGCGGCCAGGTGAAGAGTATCAGGTTATCTCTGCACTGGCAGCGGGAGTCGGGGGCTGAATGTCTTCGCTGCAGACTTGCTCTGTGCAGTTACTTATTAATTGCACCTCAAGGCACCACTAAGTTAGACAAGAAAAATTCCTTCTCCATCAACTTTCCCTATGACTTCCTCACGCCCCCAACAGTTTGGGCAACCAGGAGGAACTTTCTAAGGAGCCAGTGGCTTCCCAGGCCCCTGGGGTGCACCCTCTTCCCCTCCCCAGTCAAAGGAATCCCAAGGTTCTAGGCCAGGTGAGTTTCATCCTACTCAGTGGTTTTCTTACGAAATGTCTTAACTTTTGAATTTCTTTTTCCTGCGCCATTGAGCCCTGTGTATGTTTGTTTTTGTTCTAATTTTGGCTTGTGGGGGGAGAAGAAAAGAAAAAAGAATGTTTGGGTACAGTGTAAAAGTGTTCTCATTTCCAGATTGGAAACTCCCTAGTCACCCTGAAACCGGACAGGTGCTGAGCCGTGTTTGTTTCTCCGTCAATAAAACAGCACGCACCCGCCCAGGCGGGCAGCCCGGAGGCGGCAGCCGTGCTCGGGGCGGCGCGGAGTTTGGGAAAGACCGAATGGCCCTGCTTTAGGAGGAAGGCCTGCTTCTCGCCTCTCCTCTTTTGATCTTCTGATAGAGACCACATAGTGTTCTCTTCATGGTATTTTGACGGCGTATGGCGTGTAAACACAGGTGTGACCTTTACACGGTGCACTGCGATACAATGATAATAAGTGAGAGAAGATAAAGCCAGCTGGAGTTTAAGGTTAAAGCTGAAAACAGCTAATGCTAATTTTCACTGAAAACAATGTCACGGGAGCAAGCACGGGTGCCCTTTAGGGGATTCTTTTCAGCTGCCTCGAGCGCGTGGTTTTACGAACAGCCCCAGGTGAAGGGTTTCCATGAAATAAGTCATCTCTTCAGGTACAGAAATAGTCAGTGACTCAGGCTCCGAGGACACCCTTCCATACCGCCCTCCCGGGTACCAGCACATCCCTGATCCTTGTCTGGGTGTGGGGGACGGAGCGTCAGGTAACTTCCCTCAGAACAAGGAATCATGTGTCTGGTCCTGGCTTCAGCGCTGGCTGGAATTTCACCTCCAGGACGCACTGTCCTTGATTTAAAAATAAGGGACTTTGACAACATTCACCATATTCCATCAGCTTCTTGCAGTCTTGTTTTTCAGACAGAGGCTCAGCGTGGAGGCCTAACCCTAAATGGGTACTTAATTCCTCAGGAAAAAAATATTTGTCAGACCCACAATTAACTTAATTGTGTATTTGTGTGAAGGCTTTCTTGTTTATCTCCAGGACTTGCTGTTGAAATTTGAGGGAGGGTGGACCCAGATTCCTGCTCACATGAGTAGTACTGTGGCTTCTACTCACTCTGTGCAAGCTCAGGGGAGAGCAAAAGGAGGAGAAAACGAGGGGGGAAAAACAGACAGCAAAGGAAAACAAGATCTCCAAGGTTTACCTAAGATCTGCTTCTGGGCAAGCACTTCAACCTGGATCTCTGGTTGCCCAGGAAGTTGGGGGATCAGGGCTTTGGGTGTGGAGCCCCCTGGGCAGTCGTGAAGTCCACTGGGTTGCAGTTTCTGAGCACGGCAAGAGACAGACCCCCTCCCCTCACAGGTCTGGACTTGGAAAGAGATTCCTGGGCTTCTGAAAGAAGCTTCTCTTGCTGTTTCTGGGAACATCAAGTGGATGGGGAGGTGGACGCCAGCTTGTGGCGTTCTCGTACTGCCCAGGTGGGGGTGAGGTTGGCGGGGGAAGTACAGGGTGGGGCGTCTGGGTAGCCCCTAACAATAATGTAAGGCAGTGGTTCTCAACAGGGCGATTTTGCCTCCCAGGGGACATTTGGTCAAAAGGTCTGGGGACATTTTTGGTTGTCACAACTAGACAAGGTTTTCTCCTGGCATTTAGTGGGTAGAGGCCAGGGATGCTGTTCAACATTCTGCAGTGAACAGGACAGCCCTCCCCCCACCCGACAAAGGATTATCTGACCCAACATGTCAATGGATCTAAGTCTTAACGCTTAATAACACTTCGTAAGTTGAAAGCACTGGGCTGACGCAAATGGGAAAAGTTATGTGCAACTTTTTTTCCCAAGGGATAATTGGCCACCACTGTCTTCCAGTCTATTGCTGGACAAGATTTCTGTTAGCACTTGCTTCCTTCACCCCTTTGCCCCTCCCTGTCTGATGCCCCTTCAGCCGTTTTGGTTTTGGTTTTTTGTTTTCTGCATCTCCACAAACCTCATCATATTAATGGAGGTATTTAGAGCTAAAATAGTTTCTGGCCTTAAGAAATGCTTGGGTACCAAGAGTCCCAAGAATGCCAAGTGCCCCTCACATTGGTCACACCAGTGGTTCACGCTGGCCGGGGAGGGGGTCTTGGGAGACAGAGAATAAGCCTCTGACCAACAAAGGAAAATAGGTGGAGGACAGGGTGTGACTGGTATTCCAGGGAAAGAAAAGAGAGGAGGTTTCAAGGTGACCCACAGCTCAGCACAAGACCTCTGGCCAAGCAGCCCTCCTCCTCTTCTCTCCCCACCTGCAGCACCTGCTCCCAGTTGCTACATTTCTCCCTCCTTCCTGGGCCTCTTCTCACCTGCACCCTCCTCCCGCCCTCCTCCTCTTCCTGCTCCACACCAACAGGGGGCAGCAGAGAGCAACAGACGAGTCTAAAGGCAACAAACCCAGTTTCTTCACTGCGGCATCCCTTGCAACCCCAGGCCCCATAGCCTGTGTCCCCAGGTGGGCCCTCCTTCTCCCCCAGGCTCACCCCCCGCCCCTGCCCTCCCCACCCAGTGCACGGCACGTCCCGCGCCAACCTGGCATCGAGCCTGTTCTGCCTCATGACTCATCCAATATCGTTGACTTGCTGTACGTTTCTCACCTTTCCCAGTGAAGATACGCTGCCTCTTCAAGTTGACTGTCCGCCCCTTGAGGCCAGGAGTGCCGCTGTGCCCCTCCTGTCTCCCGGCCAGTGCCTTTCCTTTCCCAGAGTCTATGTTTGGTTCAGTCCTGTTAACTGAGGAAGGAGGACACTGTGCCAACCTCGCCGGACACTTGGCACATTCCCTCCTAGCCCTTGTGCGGATGCTGTATCCTCCTCTTATTTGCATGGATGAATAAGCTGCGGCTCGGAGACGTTAGATACCTTGGCTGAGGTAAAGCTGTGATACCGTAAACTTGGGGACCTAACTCGACATCCTAGACTCTGCCCCACACTAGTTGCCATCCCAGTCCCAGAAAGTCCTGAGGTTCCTTTAAAATATGTAATGAGTCCCTCTTCCTTGAGCATAACACCACCTTTATGGACCTGTTTAAAGAGTTTTAATTTCCATCCGCTCATTCATTCATTCCACAAACACTTACACAGCCTGCGCTGTGTTAGAACCTGGACCGAGAGTGATGAATAAAATGCAGGCGCTGCCCTCGGGGAGGAGACAGAGGACAGGTAGCAGGGAGTTCAACAGCAGAGTAAGAAAAGGGCATGCTGCGGAGGTGGGGCTTGGTCAGGAAAGGCTTCTCAGAGGAGGTGATGTTTGAGCTGAGTCTGAGAGCAAAAGGCAGAGTGGCTTCCCAGCTCAAGGACACGCGTGCTCAGCCGGAGGTGCGAGGTGTCAGGCTGACAGTAGTCACGTGAGTTTAAGGCACACGAGGCAGGTGTGGGGAGAGGGGAGGCTGGGGCCTGGGTCCAGGCCAGCTCGCCGGGGATAACGGGAGCCACTGGGGCATTTGAAGGAGAGGGGGGACCCAATCGCTTTGTGGCTTAAGGGGAGTAGTGCAGAGGGGGTTGGATGCGGCAAGATGACAGAAGGTGACTTCGGAGCTTCTTGCCATTGTCTGGGTGAGCGATGCAGTGGGGTGGACAGAGGAGACCTCTGTAAGCGATGTCCAGGATGACGGTGGTGGTGTGGCAGTGTGGCAGTGGGAAGAGAAGAGTGTCCAGCCAGGCTGTACGCTGCTGTCAGGGGGGCTGGGTGGACCCTTAGGGGCAGATTTTGAGAAAGCTCAGAAAGTTCCCTCTGGGGTACGCTGAGTTTTCTGTGCCTGATGTGTATGCAGATCTAATTGGTAGCAAACGAGGGTTTGAGGCTCTTGAGAAATTGGAGAAGCATCAGCCTCAAGGCCCCATAACAAGGTTATAACTGAGGTCAAGGGAGGGCATGAGGTCTCTACCTTGAATGGGGTAGCAGTTTCCATAAATCTAAATGGAGAACAGTATTGCCTGTGTCTTTTCCCCCAAACTACCTACTTCAGGTTGATAGAAGTAGCTCAGAGTCGAACGATTTAGGTATGTGATGGAATAGGTGGTTTTAATACTTTCCATAACATTACGAGTCCATGGATATACCCACCATTCACATCCAGGTCTCTCCTTTCCAGGGTGATGCCTCATTTTTAAATATTATTGTCTCGTGAAAGGCTCCCTCCTCGATTTTAGCTGTCTGCCCTCCTCTGGAGCCAGCACGGGCTTTTTGGAGTGGCCAGCTCTGCGCAGAGCATTCTTCATAGAGCATTCCAGGTGGGAGCCGCGTGGCTGAGGACAAGGTCTGAGGCTCTTGCTGTTGGGTTGGAAACCAACCCTGATTAGGCCCAAAATTTAGCTGCCCTTTCTGCACTGATGTCTTTAAGAAATCACTTCTGTTGACTCCAGAACTCTTCCCCAGGCAGAAAGCTCACAGGTATTGAGTCTAGTTGAATGCTTGTCTTTAAGAACTTACCTGGACTAACGATGTTAGGAAATAAGATCCTAAAATTTAAAATTACAAACTCTGCACAAAGAGCTTTACCAGCTTTCAGATGTTTTACACTACTCCCTTCATATATGCATTCCCTGTAATCTCCTTTTAAATAAAGAGCATCCCCAGGAAAGGGAAATTGAGATCTCTGATAGTTCAGTGAAAAAATAAGAAGGGGACGAGAGAGAGTCACCACGACTGAATGCCACTCCCTGTGCCGGGCCCTTCCCCAGAGTCATTTCATCCTCTGCGACTCTACAGCTAGAGTTTTTTATTTTCCCTGTAACATGAATTAAGAAATGGAGGCTCAGAGAGGTTGAAGAACGCCTCTAACATGAGTTAGATTTTAGCAACGCAGGGAAGGAGAGAACAGATAGTTCCTCCAGGGCTCTGACACAGCTAGTAGTGTTCCTTCCCGGCACCACTAGCTGGAGTTAGACTTGAGCATTCCGGGGAGGTGACAGGTGGAGGTGCAGAGTCAACAGCTGAGTCAAACAGTTCCTCAGGTGAGAGAGAGTGGGCTGGGGGTGGGTATTTGTGAAGCGAATTGGATACCACCTGAAATCAGAGTGAAAGTTGCGTGGGTATACCAGCCTCTCGTAATCTCTGCTGAAGGAGCAGTTACCAAATAGGTAGAAAATACTAAAATTGAAGAAATGGTGAAGTGTTATATTACCTGACCAATTCACCATGCTGTTACAACGGCTATCGTACAATTGCACCAAACCCGAGTGATTCCATCTTCTAGAAAGAAAGGAACCTCTAGTAAGTGCTGAGGACAAGCACCGTACATATTACTGTTTTGCCTCTTGGAGATACTTGGCACTTTATCATTCAGTAGTGAGAACATTTAGGAGTTGCAGTCTTAGGTATGTTGGTTGGCTAGTTTGTGCACCAATATTACAAAAATTCAAGAATATATTTGGTTGATGTAATGTCTTTTTGCCTTTCCTTGACTTAGGAATGGTCCTGGCAAATCTCAGGCACTTTGAGACTAACTTTGGGGAAGCTTGTTACGAATTAATGAAAAAAATCTTTCATTTTAGAATTTTCTTCAAATAGGTATGTTTTTAAAATTGTTGAGTACCTAGAATTGGGCAAACAAGGTGTTACCAAACAGAGGCTCTGCTGAGCGAATAATGACCACATCAAAACACCAGCCTGGCTGGGGTGAGCTCGGGTTCTGCTCCCAGAGCAGTTTCATTGGTGTGGTGTCAAATGCGTGTTTCTAAAGAACTCGAACGTTGTTTTCTCTTAGTTAGGTAAACAAACTCCTTGATGTCTATTTATAACTAGTTGTTAGTGAGTCTCTTGTAAGCTGTACAGAGCAGTAAGAACATGAAGGAGATGTTCTGCAGGTTGGCTGTTGAGTAAAGACCTTCTGTTTTGATCGGTGTTTCCGCGTCCCCTACCCAAGCCCCTACTTGAAGTTCTGAATTAGTGTTTCTCTGATTGCCATCCAAAACTGTCCTGCCAACCACTGCAGATTATATATGTCCGGAGCAGCAACTAAGTTTGCTTCTTCCTGTGAAGGAGCCTGGCCTTGAGAATTAGCCAACGAGCCCTTTTAACTCTCTGTTTTCTAGCTTATGTATCCAAGAGCTCAATGGAAAACGTTCATCTAACTGAAAGCCAGTGTTTAGGGGGCAGGCATTTGGTTTCAACTTGCTTGTGTTTGAACATTTATATTTATAATAGTGCTAATCTCTAAGGGACTCAAATCACATTAAGAGCTTTATTTTAGGCTGCCAAGGAAATTAGCATATATCCACATTACTGGGAACTATGAGAAATTGGGTTGGGCCTGCAGAAATTTAATAAGCTCCGATTTTAATTTCAATTATCTTTTCCATGAGATTTTGTTTGGAAGCCCACGAAGTCAGGCCGGGCCATGAGTGTTTCCCTGTGCACACATTCGTCCCTTCCTTCCAGCTTGTGCTGTCCCTTTGCTGTCTACCCTCCTTGCCCCCAGCCCCTCACCTGCTATCCCTGAACTGGCCCTTCTCTGAACCCTCAGGGCTCCTCCTCCTGCCAGTGGGACACTCCTTCTCCTGTCTTTCTCCTGACTTCACACACGTTTGTCTCTTAGTAGAGGGAGAGGTTATATTTCTCTCGAGTCCACTCCAGAGTTTAGTCAAGCCCAGGCCCAGTACATTCTGCTGCAATTGCTGTTAGTCAGCCATGGGTAGATTGGGTGAGAGGCAGTTGAGGGTGGGTGACTGGGCCATATGCAAAAGTAGCGTAGGGTCATGACTGTCACTGTCAGCAAAGGGGAAGGGAATTTTGGGGGGAAATCTGGACAGATCAATTTGACCAATCTATATGGCTAATTTATAGAAAAGAGCACAAAAGGGAAAAATCCCTTTTGGCAATTAGGTGAAAGAGAAGCAGGGAATGCCCCCTGACTGCATTATAGAAGAGGAAACCAAGATGACTTCAGAAGTACTTTTTTGAGGGTTCGCTGAGAGCTCAGTGGAGTCAGGGTGAAACGAGGCCCTTTTGCCTTCCCTGGGGGGGGGGGGGCATGGCTTAGTGATCCTCGAGGCGTGTTGCCTGCCAAGCTCGAAAAATATGACCCGAGTCGCCCAGCAGAGGTTGGAGATCCAGCATCCCTTCCCACCCCCAACCTGGATAACTCTTTCTGAAGCATCAAATTTTATGTTACAGTCCAACATTTCTGGACAATTTTCTGCCAGAAGAGTCTCCAAAATGTGTTTGTTAAGCTTCAGCTTTTTTATTCTCCGTGTAGGGATAAAGAAGTAGATTTATTATTAAACAAATTTAATATTAAATAGTAATACTGCTTTATCCCTACATGGAGACTGCTGGAATGTAAGACAAAAACAGCTCCTGAGAAGGCCACGCAGAGTCTAGATCTAGAGTTTGTGGCAGGCTTGTGGGTCACAGAGAAGGCACAGGGAAGATGGGTTCAAGGGCAGGGAGAGTAACTCAAAGGAGGACCAGTGAGAGCAAAGGCAATGAGAAGAAGAAACAAGAGTAGATACACATACACAGCAGTAAAAGAAGAAAAATCATTACAATGCCCGATGGGCAGAAAAGTGATTTTTCTGTTTTCTTTGGGCTCTCCTGGGCCCATAACTCTTGCTGGAAGGTGAGAGCAAAGTGTTTTCTCTGGAGTCCACACTCGAAGTGGGTGTTGCTAAGGGAGAGGAGAGAAACTTTAGCATTCTTTCTACCAAATTTCGTTCATTTTTCAGCAAAATGGGGAAAAATTGCATCTGGACATAGGGAACTTCTCTCCCCAAATCTGAAAGCTTTGGTCAAGAGAATCCTTCCTGTAGAGAGCCATATAGTTCATCATTGTGCTTGATTCCAAACAAAAGCAAGAGAAAGGGTTAGAAATCGATATTATTAGTGACATCTCCCCTCTTCCTCACTACCACCCTGCACCACCAGGTCACTATCATAACAGTGTTATTTTTCATGTCTGAAAGGAAAATTGGCGATTCCATCAAGAAAAGGCTTTTAAAGGAAGGCTGAGTTACGGTATTATTATTTGGATTTGGAGTCTCACTGTAAATATTTGAATGATTACACTTTCTTTGAACATGGGTTGAGGGTGGCAGAATTCTCTCTTGCTGGGCTAGAGGAGAAACAGGCAGAAACAAGTCAAGGTCCTCTAATGTCAGTCAACAGTTATGATATAAATGTTATGAATAAGCAAGTCACTACCATATTCAAGTTCACAACTTCATGGTTCTGTGCAAACCCATTTAGCTGGGAGTCACAGCTACATTTAGGGAGGCCTCAGGATTGAGTGGAGAGGGAAGATATTTTACGTTGGAATTCTAGGTTTGAGTCCTGGTTTCATCACTGATTAACTATGCATCCTTTGGAAAGTTGCATACTCTTGGTGATCTGTAAAACAGGAGTGACAACAGTAATAACTTACCTGTGGGTTGTAGTGAGGGGCACACCAGTTCATAGATATGGAAGCAGTTTATCAACCTGCCGTGTGGCATGGGAATACTTGTTTTCATTTACAGTAGGTACCTCTGTAATAAAGGAAAAGAGAAGGTTGTCATTTCATCCTCAATGTATGTTCCCTCTTTTTATTTAACAACTGTTTTTCCATCCTACTATGTTCCAGGCAGCAGGCTAGAGACCAGGAAGATCCATTCCCACCTCCCAGCATCGCATTGCATCATTGTGAGGGTCATTCCTGATCTGCACCAAATAATCATTTTTGGCCTTTAAAAAATAAGGATAAAAGTCCAAGAGCCAGAAGATTAAGGATTAGGCTAATTTTTAAAATAACAAATCTTTTCTTATATTCTCTTCTCATTTATATGGTGCTGGTAATTTTTTAAATTAGATTTTCCTCTGGGCATTTCATACTAAAAATGATATAGTTCTCTGTCCCTTGTAATTGCATTTCTTTTGATTTTCTTTTATTATGACTTGCATATCACTGACACTTTTTTCCTGGAATGTTAAAAGTATACATCATCCAGCTAAAAGGAAAAAATACTGACTTAATAAAAATGGAAAAGAGAGAGAGAGAGAGAAAGTGGATATTCCTCTCTTTTGGTTCCAAACAAGGCAAAGTCTTCATTCCTCGTTCTTTATACATGCCAAGGTTGATGTCATGGAGCCAAACCAGTTTTGAGTTATCTGAAATTGGGGGTGGGGGGAAGGGGAAAGGCAGTTCAACAATCTTCTGAAGCTTGAAAAACAAATTTTTCACAGTCTGATAACCCAAAAATGACTGATGGATTTTCTCTGCAATTTCCAAGGGGGAGAGGGGTGGGCATGGAGAAGGAAATGTTCTGAGAAAGGACTTAACGATGGAACTTGCAGTTCAAGGGTGCTCTGGGAGACACAAGAAACATCGCCTGGAGGGGCCAAAAAGGAATAACACAGTAATCTTGAGTATCATGCGGTTCTATTACCAGGGATGAAAACCATAAAACTCCTTTGGTTGATGTATTAACTTATCATCAAAAGTTACCACTAATAAATATTATTTATGACTGATAAGGAGGGAAAGCATCCCTTAATTTTTCATAAAATCATCTCAGTGCTATTGAAATATGGCTTTCATTCCATTTGAACTGTCTAAATATCTATTGTGTGGATTCTTAAGCAGAAATAGATAGTTGGGACAGTGTTTCTAATGTCTGGTGCCTTGAAGAGTTTGGCACGTGTTTCTTTCGATGTCTAGACAACCCGGCACATCCCTAGCCTCTAGATCACAGCACGCCACGTGGTTTGCTCTAGTAAAACCACCTGCAGGATTCAGGCTGCTGCTTGCACCTGTAATAGATATGATAGCAACACCATGATTTTTAATGACAGCCAAAAAGGCCATAGCAGCCCTCTTTCTGCCAATGTCCCAGTTGCACAACCCTTGTCATTCTCTCTACTTTTGATGCACAAACATAAAACAGAGTCCCAGAATCTAAAAATCATGTTACCTTAGAACTGCCAAGGGCCTGTAGGGGACCATGGGGCATCTCTTCCTGTGACAGATGGGACTCCAAAAACCTGGGGAGGTAAAGCCCTAGACAGCAAGCAGAGAACCGGTTTAGAGAGGAGTTGTGGACACTCAGACCCCATAGGCTGCCACTGTGTGGATTGTGATAAAACGAAGGACGTCAGAACAGAACAACTTACACAGTTCCGAATCTGAGATGACACGATGCACCTCCGAGCCAGGGGTACAGCTCTGCTGGGACTCTTGCTCTTGAAAGGGCACGTTCCACTGCCAAACATGAAATCCTTGGAATTCTTGTTCTCATTAAATGATATTGTAAACATGGTGTGGCAGTGAAATTATAATTTTTTAACATTTAAAATTACCCTTAATAGAATTACCTTTTCCAAGTGATGTACTGAGTTAGTGAAACATACCTGTTTGAATCTGTAAATCCATCAACCATGAATTTATGCCCAGGGATCAAAAATCTCTTAAAACTCTCCAGGTGCATGTATGGAATAACCCTAATATTTTTCCACAGTTTTTCAAGGGTGTTTCAGTAAGTTACTAGGATTACCTCAAAAGACATCTAAATGACATTCCAGATTCAAAAGGAAATGAAAAGCACATAAAATTGGAAGTCTTAAGAATTCCGAGAATTTGGCAGAGGTGAAAACACACAAAGAAAAGATGAAATGTAGACATTTTTATTCTGCTCTTTTATCCAACACAAATCCCTCTCCCGTTGTCCCACAACCACAATGCCAGTATTTAGCTCCCAGGGGTTAAAGGAGGCTTGTAGAGCAAGCCTCTGGCTGACTGCAGCCCAGATCGCAGGCCTGGCGCGCTGTAGGACTTTCTTGGTCAGACGGTAACCACGATGCCTGGCGGAGCTTCGCACCATTTCCCGAGGGGCTCGGGTACAGCTCACTCTCTCCCAACTGCGCCCACGGCCAGGGCCCTTCAAACCGGGAGGAGGGCTGGAAGGTCCCACACAGCCATGCCCAAGCCGGTTCCATGGCTTTAGAGGTCCTGCTTGTTCCACCTAGGCAATGTTTGTTTCTTTATGTACCTGAGAGGGTGAGGAATTACTGTCTTCCAGAGAACTTAGAGCCTGAATTTTCTATCCTAGAGCACAGCAGGCGAATGGAGAATGGGGGGGTGAGGGGGGATCAGAACTGAGGAATAAACTTCCGGTGATAAGATGCATGACAAGGAGGGAACAGGAAAGCAAAGCAAAAGACAAAGGCAAAGGAGAAAAATAAAAAGAGATACCTGTAATCCTAGCACTTTGGGAGGCCTAGGTAAGAGGATCGCTGGAGGCCAGGAGTTCAAGACCAGCCTGGGCAACATAGTGAGACCCTGTCTGAAAAGAAAGAAAGAAAGAAAGAAAGAAAGAAAGAAAGAAAGAAAGAAAGAAAGAAAGAAAGAAAGAAAGAAAGAAAGAAAGAAAGAAAGAAAGAAAGAAAGAAAAGAGAGAGAGAGAGAGAGAGAAAGAGAGAAAAGGGAAAGAGAGAGAGAAGAAAAGAAACGAAGAAGGGAGGGAGTGAGGGAGGAAAGAAAAAAGGAAAGGAAAGAAAAGGAAAAATCAGCCAGCTGTGGTGGCATGCACCTGTAGCTACTTGGGAGGCTAGGGACTGGGGCAGGAGGATTCCTGAAGCCCAGGAATTGAAGGCTGCAGTGAGCTACAGTGATGCCACTGTACTCTACTCTAACCTGGGCAACAGAGCAAGACTCTATCTCAAAAAAAAGGGGGGGAGATTTGGAAATTTGGGGCGAAAGGAATTTGAGATGTAGGAGTGGCATTCTGCCTGAATTATGGTAGAGCAGAGGAAGCCAGGTTGGAAGGTCTCAGAGGACCTCCCACGTCCAGCCTGTTTTGTCTCCCCACAACTCCTCGCTGTTCGGTGACCCCACAAAGCAGGGTTAAAGGCCTCGTGTGTGCTGAGGGTGGAGCTGTTGTAGGTGACAGACTCTGCAATTCTGCTTCCATTTGCTCGTCTTTAACTGTGCATAGCGGACGCTGCACTGAACGAATGCTCTCCCGGCGTGCGACTCCTGACTGCAACAGCCACAAACTGCCCCACAAACTTCTAGCCTTCCAGAAACACACTGAACGCTAAAGGACTAAATAGTGAGCATAGATAGGTTCTTGTAAAATACTTGTTGGGCCTGTTCCTAGGAATTTAAAGGTCTCTGCTTTTGTTAAATTATGAAAAATCTTAAGAACGTAAGTCAGTAGAGAAAACTGCCACTTGTCACAAGGAATAAGGGGGATACCTCAGAAGGAAGACCACATGGTGAGTGGGACAGCGTGGCAGGTGGCCCAGCGACGCCTCCTTCCTCCCTGTGTCTCTTCTGAGGGCTCACGCCCCGTCCCTGGCGTGGGAGCCCCTCTCGTTCACGCGTGTCGCAGACACAACTGCTTGTGATCCAGCCAAAACGGCTGAGCCGGTCCCTTGGAAGGATCACAGTCGGGCGACGACCATGAACGTTCTTGGGTCACATGGTTTAATATTCTAAATAGGCCTCACGTTTGATTCATTCTTGTGACTCAAGGAAATTTTATTCGCTTTCACGTTCCAGAGTCCCCTGTACATGGGAAGGTTTTTCCTCAATAATAACGAAAAAAAAATGTCTCTGTCGGGATGTGAGTCCTTATCACACAGCATTTTAAAATACTCCTGAGGCATGTGCAGCCCCAGCCGACAGGGCCAAACCACAGACAGGGGATCCCAGAGTGTGCAGTGCACGTTCCCGTGGGATTGAGTCCTGCAGAGCTGCCCGGGGGGATGGCGGGTGGGTCCTGTGACTTGTGGTTTCTCCTTGGTCACGGGTCCTCTTTCTGCTGGTGCAGCCCTGTGTGCTGTGCTCGCCCGGGCCTGCACATGCCAGCTCGCTTTAGGGCCCCCAGGTATGGCCCAAACTCCGTGCTGTTCCATGCCCTGAAATCCTCCGTTTTCCTCCTTTACTCAAAGTCCTTAAGACTCAGCTCCCATCTCCCTCTCTGTCCCCTCCAGCCAAGCCCATCTTAAGAACCCTTGATGCATTTACTGTCACTCCTCAGGACTTCCTGTTTAACCTCTCAGATGTATTGCTTGTCTCCCTTGGGACTGGATCTTGTATGTCTTTTCTGCCTCCAAAAAGCACATTTCTAGGACTTGCGCAGTCCTAGGTTCAGATCCCAGCTTTGCTACTCTGAGCTGTGTGACTCGGAGCAAGCTGTGTGACCTCTCTGATGGCAGTCTCGTCTGTTTAGTGTTGTTTATAAAAGCCGCCTCATGGGGTTTGGCACCACAGTTAGTTCTCTCTTCTCATCCCAGAGTCAGTGCCTGGCCAGACGTAGACACTAAATAAATACTTTGATAAGTGGTTTGACTGCGACTGGATCCCTTGAGCCAGATGTGTTCCAAGGATAGATCAAAGCAAGAGGAAAGAGGGCCACACTCTCGAAAGAAGGCCCATGCAGTGTCAGGAAGAGCCATCCAAAGTTTGTACCAAATGTTAGGAAAAGCATGTTGCCCATGGAACCAAGACAGGCCACGGGATTCCCTTGGTGGAAATAGCAATCTGCTCAACCCACAGTCCCTCCTGGAGCCTTTGCCAGCGTAAGCTTGAGCTTCTTCTTGTGACTTTAGAGTGAACATCTCTGAGTTGTCCCATTGGAAGAGCGTTTATGGAGTACCCGATTTGGGTAATGAGGATGACATCATCCCTGCCTTAGGAAGCTCATTGTCATACAGAGCTCTGGTCGCCCGACTTCCCCTGCAGCACTCGGCACAATGCCGTGCACAAAGCAGATGTTCACTAAATGTTTGTGTCACTGAATTCAACTTGAGCTGACTCACTCCAAGGTTTTGGCCATGGCAGGAGCCCCAAGACCATGCACCTAGGCATGGGCACTGACTGCTGAGCTGCCGGTCCCTCCTGGGACATGCTGGCCCTGCCCTTTTGCCTGGGGAGTAATTGGTGTAGGAAGGCTCCGGCCCTGTGGTGCAATTCAAACCCCCTCTCAAATCCAGCCAGCACATACTTGAGTTCCTTCTGCAGGCAGGTCCCACAGGTGCTGTGAGCTGCAAATGTGTCTGACCCACACTGAGCGTTTGACGGGAAGTGACGGTTGCCGTGGAAGTCGAGCTCCCAGGGGCACGACTTTCCTCGTTTTAAGTGCCCGCTGCCGACAACACTGACAGGCCTTCTGCGGTGGGCACGTGTGGTTTTCTGACCTTGCTCGCGCCCCCAGCAGGCACGCCTCACTGCGAGAGGGTGTCCTTGTGTCAGGTCGGCCAGCTGTCAACTGTCCCCCCGGAGGTTGTGCTGATGGAAGAGTTTTCATCCCCTCTGCTCATCTGAAGCTCATCCATGATTGCCTTCAGCATCTCTCTGTCTTTCTGTGTCTCTCTGTGTTTTCCAATATCTCTCGTGCGCGCTCGCTCTCTCCCCCCGTATACACGGCCGTATCATTTTGGCAGTCGCGCACTCAGAGGTCCCTCACAGTGAAGAGGCCACGCGGGCAGATCTCACCCGTGTGCTAACGAGCCTGCATCCCGGACCACAGCCCGACCTTGCCCGGCATCTGCAGGTCTCGGTACTAACAGCTGTTGCCATTGACAGAGACTTTGCATTTTCCTCGTGATGGGTCTGCTGCCTTCCCTGGGCACAGGAAGACAATCTGATGAGGAAGGGAGGGGGTTGTCAAAGAGCCAGGCAGTGTGCCTTGAAATGCATCTGGTTTTATTCATGTTGAGTCTTTCCAGGTGAACTGAACTCAATCATAAACTGCAAAATGAAAGCAGATTCTTCTTAGCGCGCCCACATAGAGCACACTGAGAGAGTACACCATGGACGGACGTCAGGCCCCCAGCACAGAGGAGATGACTATTCTCTTACTGATGGGGGGATTGATAGTGTGGGTAAGAAGCTTCTCCCGGGAGCTGCTCAGAGAATATCATGGTCATTTTGACCATCACGGGGTGACTCACTGGGCTGCAGAATGGGGGAGCTTGGGAGGGGGGAGACTCACTACATGTCGAGGTGTTTCTGAGGCTGTGAAGGCTCAGCAGTCTGTGACTTACCTGCCCCAAGCGGAGAACAGGACAAGCACCATCTGCGGGCAGATCTGGTCTGCCAGATCTGAGCCTCCAGAACCCTGGAGCCAGTGCAGTGCGAAGCTTCCAGAAAAGACACCCAGGGTGATTTCTTAACCAGTCCTGAAAAGCAAGTGTCAGACAAGGCACAGCTGGAAGCTGGCAATACCCAGGCCCCCCGAGGATGCCACTGGCCAAACCCAGTCTACTTTGCTCTTACACTCCAACACATCCCCCGCCAGGGCTGAGGCCACTTTCAGCAGTTTCCTATTAGGAAATGCAGGTTCTTTGTGCTCTCCCCTCCTGCCAAGCTCAGTCAACACTTACTGATTTAAACAAGTGAGAACCAAACATTTGGCCCCCAACTCTGGCCCTCTATGTTTAATAAATGAAGGACTCCTCCCCACCACCCCCCAGGAGTGATGTCCTGATGACAGCGATTAGACCAAGCTGCAGAACTTAACAAGCATCTGCTTTCAGTTCCCATTTTTGGCATATTTTCATGAATTAACTCTTGCAGCGGCAGAGATACAGGTAGGCAGCCTTGGTCATGCCCTACACTCCCAGGTCACATGCCCTACACTCCCAGGTCACATGGCAGGCACCAGACCACTGTGCCCTTGGTCCAAACAATGACCTACATACAGGTAGAGCAGTCACCTGCTGCCAAGCCCCGGGCAGTGTGTGATGATTCTGTTCATGCTCACATCCAGGGAGACAGGTGTGGGCAGTGGCGGGGTGTGGGGAGGGAGCCACACCTGTGGCCGCAGAGCCCAAGAGAGAACAGTTGGTGGATCTGTTTCAGACGCTGGTCTGGTCTGCCCGTGGGATGCCCAGCCCGTGTCGGGGAGTGGAGAGTCCTGTTTGGCACTGAGGATAAGCAAAGCTTCCCACCTTCTCCTCACTCCGAGGAACACTGATGTCGCCAGGTCTAATTAAAATTGGCGAGAGAGGCAGAGGGCTCTGTGGAAATATGTGGGGTGGAGACTGTGGGACAAATAAACTGGATTATCCTCATAAAAGCAAACAGATTAAAAGCACAGAGGCACGTGAGAGGCCACAGCAGCTTGGCCACCGTGCCGAGGCGGCTTCCTCCTGCTTCATGCGGGAGGTTCTGCGGCCAGGTGTGCGTTTTGGGGAGAAGGGGGACACGGAAGCGGCGTGTGGCAGAGACGAGCCAGGCAGGGAAGAGCCAGGAGATCCGTCATCGGCAATAGTTACAGTAACACAGTTTCTGACATGCATCGGCATATCCCAAATCACGTCCTAAAGGGTGGCAAGAAAGGGGGAAGAGTCCGATGATTAACTCTGTAAGCCTGGGCGGTGGAGCGGAGAGACAGTCTTTGGAGATGAGCTGCTGCAGAGTTTTCAGATGAGGAAAATCGAAGTCCTGAGAGATAAGATGAGCTGCTCATCTGGTGAGGAGGAGCCCAGACTGGTGCTCAGCCATCCTGACTGCGCACACAGGACACAAACTGTGCCACCTCGTACATTTTTGTTTGTTTTGAGGATGACAATGGCACAAAGTTTTTAACCAAAGGAGTCCCATCCCCCGTATATTTGTGAGCAAGGGTTACAGAACAAACTAGTACTTCTGTCAAACTCTGTATGGTATAAAAATGGTCCCTCTTCATGTAGAAATGTAATTGAGTTTTTTAAATTGAGATATACTTTGCATACCATAAATTCTATTTAAGATGATGCATTCATTGTTTTTTTGCATATTCATAAGGTTGTGCAGCTATCACCGTTATCTAATTCTGGCTCTTTTTCATCACTCCAAAAAGAACCCCTGGACCCATTAGCAGTGACTCTCTCCTCTCCCCGCTCCCCAGCCCTGGCAGCCACTACTCTGCTTTCTGTCGCTATGGACTTGCCTATTTGGACATTTCATATGAATAGAGTTATATGACATGTGACCTCTTGTACCTGGCTTCTTTCACTTAGCACTATGTTTTCGAGGGTCATACATGTTGCAGCATGTAACATATGCTTCATTCCTTCTTACGACTGAATGATACTCCATGGCATGGATAGACCACATTCTGTTTATCTGTTCATCAGTCAATGGACATTTGGGTCATTTCCATTTTGGGCTAATATGAATAATGCTGCTGTGAATATTTGTGTCCAAGTTTGGTGTCAACATACTTTTTTATTACTTTGGGTATATATATCTAGGAGGTGAATTGCTAGAATCTCATGGTAACCCTGTTTAACTTTTTGAGGAACCTCAAACTGTTTTCTACAGTAACTGCACTATTTTACATTCTCACTACCACCGTGCGAGGGTTCCAGTTTCTCTACATCCTCGCCAACACTTGTCATTGTCCATTTTAAATTACAGCCATTATAGTGAGTATGAAGTGATATATCACTGTGGTTTCAATTTGCATTGCCTCAATGACTAATGATGTTGAGCATCTTTTCATGCACTTTTGGCCATTTGTATATTTTTTTGGTAAAATGTCTATGCCAATCTTTTACCAATTTTTTAATTAGGCTGGTTAGCTTTTCATTGTTGAGTTGTAATAGTTAAGATTTTTTTGGCATGACATACTTTCATGCTCAACACAATATCATAATGTGGTATTTCCCCTGAAACAGTAAAATAGAATAAGCCCAAAGCAAGGAAGGGCGGTCAAGGGCTCTAGCCAAAAGAAGGTAGTGGAATGAGGAAGGTAAGGAAGAAAAACGAAGAAACTTTGTTTTAAAGCCAAAACACTGGAAGGCAGGTTACTGAGACCTGTGTGTGTGAGATGCTGAGGACGGCACCTTCTTTAGGGCATCCACAGGTGTGCTGTAAAGTGAGGACAACAGCATCAGTCTCTTCTCTCCTGGCCAGGGCACTGCAGGAAAAACATGCCTACGTGTACAGAGTGCTTTGAATTCAGTACTGGGAACACTCTCGTGGCCAATACAGCGGCTACAAAGGGATTAGAGTATTACCAAGCAATTACTGTAGGGCAGGGCCCATGTCCTGTTTAGCTTTAAGATTTCTTGCACTTTACAAAAAATGTCTTTGGTTACTGAATGAATAAGCAAGCTGATGGTGATATTTCAGGGTCTAGTATAGATACATTCTCTTGTCTTTCTAATTATGGTTTATTACGTAAACTTGAATCGAACAGCATAATCATTAACATCTTTTGAGCACATTTTGCTATAAATGCATTTCTTAGCCCATTTCAAAAGTATATCTGTAATTTGGAATACTAGACTGGTCACACTACCTGAGCCCACAGGTGGCTGGGCAGCCTCTCCCCAAAATATTTGCATAGCTAGTGCAGCAGTGGGGAATTTGTCTCTGTGCTTGCCTCCAGATAGCAGCTCCTACCCCAGCCCAGATGCTAATTAGACTAGGAATCCTCTGTGCACCAGCCATGGAGGCTGGTGGGCTCTCAGCTCAGGTCTCTGCTAGCAGGTGGACATGGCCAAGGTTCCTTTGACCTGGCCCTGTGGCTGCAGGTTCCCAGGAGAGTCAGACACCTTTGCAAATTATTTTCAAACTCTGCCCTGCCCAAGAAAGGAAGCAGCTAGTGGGGCTTCTCATTTTTCAGCCTCCCCAGCTCCTGAGGGCCTCTGCCTAATTTGCATCCTCAGCTAAATTTGCATAACAAAATACACCAAAACTTTCCTGGACCTACGCTGGTAGGCGGGCAAGTTTTGTTTTTGTTTTGTTTGGGTTTTTCATCTCCTGCCATTTTTCTAGCAGGTTTCTAGTTACATCCAAATGAGGCTCAGATTAGGTTTCATTGTCTGTCGTTGGCCTGCGATTCAACGAGCCCCTCCCCCTGGGCCTGAAGTTCCTCCGGGATCAACCCCCATCACTGAAGGTGACTTTGGGGTGCAGGAAGGACAGTCCTTGTGCTTCTCACGCTTGTGTGTGTCTCTTCACAATCTCCGGGCCAGGCAGCTGTGTGTCCTTCAGTTATATGCTCGAGGGTTATTTTTTCCTTTTCCTTTTCCTCCAAACCCGGAATTAATATTTTGGGAGTAAATATTACTCCCAATATTTGGCGAGGGAGGGCGACGGAGGAGGAGTCACAGGGGACAGAAGCATGCAACTGCCAGCACCACTCTGTTCCGCAGAAGGAACCCTCTAGACTCATTCAGCACAATGTGGCTGCAGAGGAAATCCTGCTGAGCCAATGATAAGGGGGGAAATGGAGTCACTTCCTCACCAGCTGCTTTATTCAGGTAGAAAAAAGGCCTTACTTCCTCGCGTGTGCTCTGCCGGCCACTACTCCCAGCAGCCAGGGCCGCTGCTTCCCTTCTACTCTCGGCCAAGCCTGGTGTCATGAGAATTGCCACTTCCTTCGCTTCACGGAGAGCTCTCATCTCTGCCAGCGCGTGTCTGTCTCGCTCCCTTCCTCCTTCACCTCCTCCCATCTCTTCCTCTCTCACCAGGCAGTTGCGAGTCAGCAGACTCTATGGGGCTGAAGGCGTTGTAGGTAGTGTTGCTAATGAGCCTCACGTCCCCTTGGTAGAATCCAGGGCGAGGACCCATTGGGTGGTCTTTATGTTTGCATACAAGTCCAGAAACAGCCCTTGACCTTTGGTCATTTCCCCTGTCCTGTACAACCAGCGTCAACGCTGCCCATGTTGCCAAATGCCCCGAATTTTTTGCTCTTTTACCTCTAGGCAGCATTTGTCAAGATGTGTCTTCATAACACTCAAAGCACAGCGGGAGTCTCCCTGGCAGAGGGCTGAGTGGTCAAGTGAGTTTGGAGCACACTGCTCAGCTCATCCCTTCCTTGCAGAACCATAGTGTCTATGGGTGGGATGATATTCAAAATATTTAGTAAGCAGTATGGCATGGACCCTGACCACTCAGATCCCAGGCCGACGAGTGCACTGTGCCCTTATGAACTGGCCGAACATAAGTCCCTGGGAGGAAGACACCAGAGGGTACTGCAAAAAAAAGGGGGCACTGGAATTTTGTTTAAGCCAGTCATTTATTTGGCCTCTGAATAATCCCCTAAAAAAATATCATCTAGTAGGATATGTTTGGAAAACCTGCTATGTAGTAAAAGAAATCAGTTTATTTCAGTTCTGCAAACATTTGCTGAGTGCCTAAAATATGACAGACGCATGCTCCAGGGATCCAAAGATAAATAAAACATGGTCCTGCACCTCCAGGTGCTAATAGTTAAATGGGGAAGACAGACATGTAAACAGATGATCTTCATATAATACTGTGAACAGGGAACAGCCGAGGATTATTAAACTCATCCTAGGGATTTGGAGAAAGTAGCCTGCAGAAAATGATTGCCCTGAATCTCTGAATGAACCAAAGTTGACTTAAAAGTGACAGAAGCTGAGGAGAAGTAAGTTGGGGCCAGAGCATTGGGAACCTTTGCGCTTAAGCTTGCAAATGAGACATTTGATTCCAAATAGATTTCTCTGGCTGCAACACAAAGAGGAGATTTAAGGGCTGAGCAAGATATAAAATTGGAAGTCACAGCATTCATCCTGGGGAGACAGGCAATCAAGAGAGCAAAATGTTTAGGTGACAGTATCCAGGGTGCATATACTGTGGGGTCTGGTCCCCTCACCCTTTGCTCAGTGCTCACTAGCTGACCTCCAGCTACAAGAGACAAATAATCTGCATCTCTTTCTTGAGGGCTCTTCTGACCCTTAGGGCCCACTTCATCTGTGCACATGGCCTGCCGGAAGTGCTGGGTATTGACGCTCCATAGGAGCAACCTCCAGCCAATGAATGGCAGGAGTTGGTGTATCAAAGCCCCCGATCGCTGGCCCCTCGGTGGGATAATAAGAGGTGCATATTCTACATTGGCCCTAAGATTTCCCCACCAGGATTAAGCTCTACTCGCCAGTAGCAATAACTTTCTTGATAAGGCAATTGGTGCATGACTATTTCTCTCTTTTACCTATTCCCCTAGAGTTCCTGGCATCGTTGTCTCTCCAATAAACTGCTTGCACGCAAATCTTTGTCTTAGGGTCTGCTTTGGGGGGCATTTACTGATGAATGAATGTGGGGGACACTCTCAGGGCATAGGTTTACTTGATGAGACAGGCATGGGCACGGGGAAGGCAGGAAGAAAGGCAGGCTTGGTGCAGGGAGTGAGGACAGCTTTAGTTTGGGGCAGGTTGATTATATCTTCCTGGGGGGTGTCTTAGAAAGCAATTAGAGTAAGAATCTGGTGCTTAGAGGAGAAAGTGTAGCTGAATATAAAGATTTCAGAGTGAGAAAGAGGTTGGCCAAAGAGAGAAAAGACATAGCAGGGCAGGCGGAGGAGGAGGTGCCTGTGCAGGAGACAGAGCGGAAGTTGTCCAGGAGACAGGAAGACTCTTCAGTGGTCCAGTGTCCAGTGCATTGAAGCACCTAGCAAGACACAACCTGAAAAGCATCTGGTGAATTTAGCCACAGGGAGGATGATGGTGGCTTCTGTGGGAGTGGCTTCAGAGGCACAAGAGAAAAAGTGGCAGACCGAGTGGGTGACAGGTGGGTGGGAAGTGAGCCGGGGGGGGGGGGTCGGAAAATTGTCCAGGAGGGAAGGAGAAAGAGATGATTAGGGCAGGACAGGCACCAGCATGAACATTTTGAGGAAATCTGAGGCAGAAGGAAGGATGAGGTTGAAGTCATGGTTGACAGCAGGGACAGTTGATAGAGGAAGGTTCCCAAAGTAATGAAAGATGGTAGAGCCAGGATGAAGAGCAGGAGGAGCAGGGAAGGACAGGCAGAGATGGGAGCTAGTGGCTGAGCTGGGAGAGGAAGTTATAGTAATTCTTGCCCAGTGGCTCTGATTTTCTCAGAGAAGAAAAGGGTGGCTTTAGCTACTGAAAAGTGAGGAAATGTGAGAAAAGTGGTGGCTGTTTGGAACGGTCATCTAAGGGAACGGAGAAAAGACCTGACAAAGGTTATGGCTGAGAGGTTTCACGAACTCACTCACTGAGTTTGGAGACTGTGAGTTTAGAGCAGCACCCGTCTGCACGGTTGGGCGACTTTCTTCAGCACCACTGGGAAGCCCAGATGAGGATCCTGTGGGGTAGAGGCAGAGAAGGAGGGCAGGGAGGGGGAGAGCAAGGTGAGGGAGGCAGGGAGAGGCCCCGGGGAGACAGAAGAACCAGCTGCTCGACAGTGTTCTCACCTGTGAGGTGCAGGGGGCAAGTGAAACCCCGAGTTTACACTCCCGGTCCACCGCGAATCTGCTTCTCTATCAGGCATTATTACACCAAGACAGGAAATCTGAACATACCTGGAGGTTCCTTCCAGCTCAAAGCTTTCTGTTACTTTGATTCATCCTTTCCTTTCTTTTTCTTCCCTAACCTTAAGATTGTCATGAGAGAGGAGATCCCCCTGGAGACAAAATTATAAAGCCATGAAAAATAGAAAATATCAAAGGAGTCTGGTAGCAGTGTTTGATTTCCTGTTGGCACCATCTGGTTTTCTTTTTACTTTCTTCTTCTGATGGAACCTTCCAGTCTGAAGGGTGCAAAGTGGCAGCACACGTTGATTTAATCTAGTTTAGATGTGCACACAGAGGTGTGACCCTCTCAGGACTGTAAGCTCTTTGAGGAAGGATGGCTTTTCCCCCTTACCATCTCCCCTTGATTACATAGTGCCTGCGTGCACAGTCGGCTCAAAGATTGTAGAATGTAGCTGAATTTCGAATTTGTTTATAGCCAGCCAAGCCATATTAAATTTCCCCAATGTAAAAAGAAAGTTGAAAATCAGCATTGAGCTCAAAGCCTGAACCTCTTATTGCAGACGCTGGTGTAGCTGGGTAGAGCTCCTGACAGCTTGTCTGGGCTTGGGTCTAAGGAGGAGTCCACCTCCCTCGGGATCGCTGTGTGGATTTGGGCCAAGCTGCTCCTGCCTGGGAGCCCACGTATCCCAATGTTTTTGTCTGTTAAATTATGGAGTCTAGGTTTTTTGTTTTCAGATGCAATAAGCACTTAAGCATATATCATTATTACATATAGTATATTCTAAAGTATACTTCATAAATAGCAATACATATTTTGTATAAAAATTAAAAAATACAGCTAAGAAAAAAATTCCTAATACCCTCATAAATACCGTCTCTTCACACCCACCCTTGCCTTCAAAGATAACCACTGGTAACATCCTGGCATTTTTCCTTATATTCTTCTTTTCCCCCTGTGTGTACACACAAACACACACACACACACAAAAGCACATGTTCGATTTTTACAAAAATGGAATTATGTTTTGCTTACTGTTTTGTCCTGCTTTATCAGTATAATGTTAGGAACACCTTTCCTTGCCAATAAATAAGTACAGGATATGACTTTTAATGGGTGAACACCACTCCTGTGCCGTAAGTCACTTAAACAATCATATTTCAGTTGTTTCTAGGTTTATGCTATTATAAATAACCTGTACATTTTATTATTTTTTCAAGATCAATAACTAGGAGTGAAATTACCAACCAAAGGATCATATTTTTAAGGCTTTGGATATGCATTACCCAATTCTCAAGGTCTCTCCACTCCCCTCTGCCTAGGTGTAAGGGTTTGGGAGACCCCCTCCCAACTTCATCCTTTTCAGCACTTGGTATCAATACCCTCTTCTGCTTTTCCCAATCTAACTGGTTTGTTTTTCTAATCTCGTTTTATTTGGAATCAGGTTCAAATGGAACTCCTTGAAGGGTTCTGAAGGGGAAAAGGAAAATTTTGGAGGGTGCATTGCCTCCAGGGGTGCAAGAGAGGAAGAGATGGAGAGAGGAGGGGAGAGTGGTCCCATGACCGGGTCACAGTCACAGTGCAGGAGGGATGAGGACGCTTCTGCTGAGTTAGGGAGTCCTGACTCGGGTCTTTCCTGTCCTCCCCTTCCTGGCTGCTTTCCACCCTGCAGCAGAGAGTAGAGGCTGGGCTGTGAGTTTGGCCATCCTGCCCTGGGTGGAACTTAGAGCCTCCGTGGCCTCTGAATGTAACGTTTGTGAAGAAGCCATTGTCGAAAAAGCAGCCAGAGCTGGGGCCCTGCCCACCGCCTCCCCAATGTGAGGGGCCCGCAAAGGGCACGAGGAACCCTCCTGGAGGGACCTGAGTGCGCCACTGACGTGTGTGAGCCCTGGCCAGTCCTGACATGAGCAAGGGATGTGGAGCCTCCTAAATATATAGCCTGGGATTTTGTCTGAATCACATGGTGGTGACCCAGGCTTTCTTTGTCCCTCTTGGTTGCTTTTAATACATAAAATGAGCATGTGTTTATTTAAAACGGCTTTCAAAGTTAAACAAATAATGACAGACTGTTCAAACAGACTTCGAAAATCACCCTAATCAGGATGTTTGAAAAAGCAAGAAGACTGTCTACGAAAGTAGCTTTTAGGACGTTCTGTCCTGAAGCCACAGGGTCTCCTTTGCGCTTTGGAATCACAGAAGGGCAAAGTGGGGGAGCCAGATCCAACCTCAAGAGGGCTAAATGATTCTCCCCCTAGTCTTTCAACCTGACCAATAATTTATGAAGATCTATAGATGGGCATTGTATTGTCACTTCCCATCTTGCACCAGAACATGAACGTGCACATTTTCATTCATAATTTCTATAGAACTCACTGACCATCTCCAGAACCAAAAGCTTAGTGGAGCTGCTGTGAAGTGGCAGGCTCTGCAAACCTGGAGGGGCAGTGCCGGCTGAGCAGGTCCCCAGCAGGTGTGCAAGACCACAGACTCGAGAGCAAGGCATCTGTCCTTCCACTAGTTTCCATTCTATACCGCACTGACAAACGGCTTTGAGTGACCTACCCTAATCTTCCCAACAACCAATTCTGTGGTGAGGGGTGCAGTAAATGAGGCTCAGGGCTGGGCACTATGCTCAAGATCGTAAATGAATAAAACATCGCAGCCTGGGCTTCACCCAGATTTCTCCAAGCCCAGTGCCCTTCCCAGCCCCGGGGACTGCAATAGCACTTCTGTGCTCACACTTTGGATCAAGAGATGCTAGTTTAGCTCCTCTCACTCTAGAACTGACGTTTTTCTTTATACTTCACGTCAGAAACAGCCTGTGTGGTCCATTAGAAGCGCTGTTATTTGTGTGAGGGGTGCAGGCTGTGAAAGGGAATTCTGCCAGCTCCAAAAGGGTAGGGATATCTGGGGAGGCCTTTCTTCTGCCTCCTAGTACATGTGCCAGGAAGACTGGGAGAAAATGCCAGAGTTTGTCCTGATTCTTGCATGTCCCTAGGATACTCCCGGTCCAGAAAGGGCCAGGGGCTTAGTCTGTTTCAGATTTTGCCCCAGAAAACTCCGTTGGTGACTCTAGGAATTCAGGGCCCAGCCATTGACCCTCTCAATGTCAAGCCAAATTGCAGACAACCCAGTGCCAGGGCCCTGAAGAATTCGGGGTGTCCTTTGGCTGGGTTGATGCGGGGTTTGGCCTGCCTGTCCCTCAGAGAGAGAAGCGTGGAAGGGGGCTGTTCGACATTTGAAGCTGTGTCTATGGGATCCTGCCATGTATTTGGAGGAGATGAAATTTCTCCTGCCTGTAAAGAAGTCCCCGAGATGTCTTTCTGCACAAACAGTCATGATTGTACCTCAGGTTTGTGCCAAGAGCACTAAACACATATCTCATTAATGTCCATCACCTCGATTTTCTAAGAATCAAATTAAAAAGTTTTAAGCAATAGATACTCAAGAAGAAGAAGAAAACCCTTACGCCCTCTCCTGGTAAAAGTCAGTCTGGTACGTCTGAAGACACAGAGTGCCCACTTGTTGGTGTGCCATTACTTGTCTGGACGAACTAATCAACCTGTACTGATCTGACCAACACTCGTGACACACCAGCTGGATCATTTGTTCTTCAGTGGTCTGTGATCACAGGGTATCTTTTAAACTAGGGTTTCTCAGCATCGGCCCTATTGGTATTTGGGGGCTGGATACTTCTTTGTGGTGGGCGCTGCCCTGTTAATTGTGGGCTGTTGAACAGCATCCCTGGCCTCTACCCACTGGTGACCAGTACCGCCCTCACCCCAAGTCATGACTACCAAAATGTTTCCAAACGTTGCCAAATGTCCCATGGGAGGTACATCACCCTCAGTGTGAACTGCTGACCTAAACGCTTGCCCGCCTTTTGCAAAAGGGGCCATTGGTCACAGGGCACCCCATGAGAGAGTGAGGGTGGCTCACACAGGTCCTTCATCATTGCCAGAAGCAATTTTGATGACTGAGTTCACTTCTAGGAGTTTATTTCAAAAAAAACAATTGAACAAGTACTGGTAGATAAAAATTTATATACAAAGATATATCACGATATTTTTTATAATAGCAACATTTTTAAACAGCCTAATTAAGGAATTGGCTAAATAAGGTATGACATATATATGATGGGCTACTATGCACACATGAAAAGTAACTGTCTAAATCTATATGTAATAATGTGGGACATTCTCCTAACAATGCCTTAAACCCTCACTTCAAGATGTTTGCAGGATTCCAAGAGATTGTTATGTATGGCAAGAATAATTTCTAACAGATTAATAAGCATCTGGGTGAAGTGTTTAGGCCAAAGACAGACTTCAAACCAATGACTGAATTCAGAACACTTTAATCAATCATTGAACACTAAGTACCTACAATGTACCAAGACCATGCACAGCTACCTTGTCCATCTACTGCCGAACTTGCCCCAGGTAGACAAAAATCACTGTGAACATTGTTAAGAGTTTCCTCCTCACAGCAGTGCCCAGAGTCATAGTATTGTTACGGTTTCCTATAGTAAAATCATGTGTTTTGATTCAGAGTTGTTGGGAATAATCTGGAACTATGCCTTGTCTTCCTCTTCATACCTGAATAAATCATAGCAAGTAAAAAGAATCCATTTACTGATTTATACATTCAAATATTCATGCAGGGAGTTGTCCAAATACTCATTGGGCCCAAATGTGAAACAGTAACTTTCCAAAATCTAGGAAATGAGCACTCAATGATTTGTTCAATCTAAGACAGTCCAGAGGGTGAACTTTGCTACAACACACTTCACCCCCGACTTCAGATGCAGCAATAGGAACAGAAAGCAGAAGCCCTTGGCTACCCTCAGGGACCTGCGTGTCCAGGGACACCTCACAGAGCGTGTGCTTTGTGCATTTCACAATGAGTTAAATGCAGAGTGGTGGGCGTCCAGTCTAGCCACCCCCAAGAGAAACCCTCCGACAGCTCCGTTTCCCTGGGAGAAACATCTTTTCAACCTCAGGGCCCAGGCCCTTCCTTACCCACCCGCTAGCACCCTGGCAGGCTACCCGCTCTCACAGAGCTGCCGTTAGCCATGCCAGGGCATCAGCAGAGTGAAGCGGCTGGTTTGGATCTGGCTTCAAAGCTGGTTGTGCCATTTATTAGGCAAGTCCCCTAACCTTGGTGAGTCTGTCTTTTTTCATCTTGAGAACAGGAACAAATAAAATGACTTCCTAAAATTGGTATGAAGACTCAGTAAAATAATGCATGTCATCTATTCGGTACAGTGCCTGGCATATAGCAAGCAGTCGATACAGGAGTGACAGTCGCCTTCATTGCTGCGTTTTATTGTTTTTGTGAATGGCCATGCTAGCTAAAATTGCAAAACCTCCAGTATTTCCTAACTGCCTTTGCTGTTTTATTTTTCTTCTTAGCACTTACTATTAATATGATGTATTTATTTTGTTTGCTGTCTATAGTGCTTCACTAGATAAAAGGTAGGAACCTTTAGTCTATTCTGTGCACCACTGTATCGCTAAGGTGCCCAGCAAGTGAACAAGTTCTCAATAAATATTTCTTGAATGAATGAAAAAAGTGAAAAAATGTGAAAAAAATGAAAAAAGTTTGAGTCATGCTCTCCAAAGAGTGTTTTTCTTTTTCCCTCTGGCCCTTGTGAAGGTGCCCAGGTTGCTGTGGCAGGATCCTTCTTTCTTGGTAGGGTGGCATTCTGTGCGTGCTCTCTAATACTCTTTCTTTTTCTTCCTTCCTCTTCCCCCACTACAGGACGCCTTCGTGGAATTGTATGGCCCCAACATGCGGCCTCTGTTTGATTTCTCCTGGCTGTCTCTGAAGACTCTGCTCAGCCTGGCCCTGGTGGGAGCTTGCATCACCCTGGGTGCCTATCTGGGCCACAAATGAAGTCAACACACCTGCACCAAACAAATATGCAAAAGGTTCACTAAAGCAGTAGAAATAATATGCATTGTCAGTGATGTACCCTGTAACGAAGAAGCTGTGCTCTCTCTCTAAAACGAAAACAAAAAAACAAAAACAAAAAATCAATAAACAACACACACACAAAACAGCTTTCAGACAAAATGTCGAATCAGCTATTTACTGCCAAAGGGAAATATCATTTATTTTTTACATTATTAAGAAAAAAGATTTATTTATTTAAGACAGTCCCATCAAAACTCCTGTCTTTGGAAGCCCTACCACGAATTGCAAAGCACCACTTCATGTGGCTCCACCTGGGTGTCTGGTGCCAATAAACACAGATTTGTTTTCCATGTTGTTGGCTGGACTGACTCACCATCTGAAGAGGAGACAGATGGACAAGGACCTGACTGTCGGTGAAGGCTGGGGAGAAGGTGTTCCTTTTACTTGCATTTCTTTGCCCTGGGGGGTAGGATATTAATAAAGGGAGGGTGCTGGGAGGAAGTCCATTCTTTCCTGGCCTGAAGAACAGACTTTGTGCATATAACTCAAGTGGTACATACCTGGTTAGAGGAAAAAAGTTGGGAATTTCAGATGAACATGGTACCCTCCGGGATTTCCACATGAAAGGACAGTGATGGGAAAAATGCCCTTAAACCATAGGAAAGTATTTTTTTAAGCTACCAATTGTGCCGAGAAGCATTTTAGCAATTTATACAATATCATCCAGTACCTTAAGCCCTGATTGTGTATAATCATATATTTTAGATACGCAACACCTCCCCCCCCCTTCCTCCCAATACTGGTTCTGTCTGAGTAGGAAATGATCCTCTGGAACTTGAAGAACTGAGCATTTCAGCGACGTCTTCAACTTCAGAAAGGCTAAGAGTTACCCAGAGCAACAGGCCGCCACAAGTGCCTGCTTTTAGAGACCCAAGTCTGCAGATCCTGCCCTGCGTCCCAGCTCAGAGGCCTGGTCCTGGAAATTGGCCTGGGCACTCGCGGGCCTCCTCCAGGGGTATTAAACAGAGTAGTGTGGTCTCTGAATGTTTGGAAGCTGACGGAGCTCAGAATTCCACTGCCAAGAAAGAGCAATAGAGGGCCAGGCCTGGGCCTGCTCGCCGGGGGGGCCCCCCAGGTAGGCCCGTTTTGATGTGGAACCTGGAAGCCACTGCTCTTCTTAAGACATGTATCACTGTGGAAGGAAGGAACAGAGGCGCTGTGCCTTTCCTCGCAGAGGGACATGGGGAAGCCTCATGGAAACGAAAGATAAGAGGAGATGGCGGCCGCCATTTTGGCCACGGCACATGCGCACTGGCTGTGCGGACATCAGCCGGCCAGTGCGTGCGGCTTAAAGCAAGGCTTTAAATGATTTTGAGGAGGGTCATAAATCCTAAAGGAAGCGTTGAAATGAGGTGTCATGGATTAATTGACCTATGGCTATGGAATTACATGTAAAACATTATCTTGTCATTGTAGTTTGGTTTTATTTGAAAACTTGACAGAAAAAAAAAAAGAGTTCCAGGTGTGGAATGTGGGGCTTAGCTATACATCCTGGGGCGTTAAAAAAAAAAAAATTAAAAAAAGGTGGAAAACTATAGAGAAGTAGTGAAAGAAGAGAAATCTCCAGCTAATAAACTAGAAAGTATTTTTTTCAAGTTTAGAGTCAGCCTTGAGACATTTGTGCATTAACTTTGTGGCATTATCACATTATATACCATTTATCTGTATTAACTCTGGAATGTACTATGTTCATTGTTTAATGCTGTGGTTGATATTTCGAAAGCTGCTTTTGAAAAAAAGATACCTGCATCTCAGCGTTTTTAAAGAAATTGTATTTAGTTATGGCCTCTACACTATTCTTTAGCAAAAGTGATCATTTTCCATTTGAGATTTTTGTTTATTGATTCTTCAAAAGCATTTCTGATAAGGTGAGATGAGCCCTGAGTCTCAGCTACCTGAGAGACCCTGGATTTCAGTGGCCACTGAGGAGCTTTGTTTAAACCACGTTGTGTGCATCTCCATGTCAACAGAATTGTTTATTGTGATGGATATATCTGTTGTCCCTTTGACCTTGTTTCTTGAAGGTTTACTTTCCCTGGGCAATCCAGCGTTTAACTCATGTTACTTAGGATTACATGCATGTTTGGTTAAACCCATGAGGTTCATTCAGTTGAAAATCCAGATGGGAAATGGCCAGAGAATTAAAATCTGGCTATGATAGTTTTGACCTTTAGAGAGTTGCTTTACGTGGCCGGAAATCAGCAAGACCCATCTAGAGCCCTCCTGCCCTCCTTCCACAGGGGTCTCCACGGCTCTCCTATTGGGCCTTCCTGAACCACAGTGGCAGCTACACTCCACTGAGAAAGCAGGAAACCTGTGGTATGAAGCCAGACCTCCCTGGCGGGCCTCAGGGAACAGAATGATCAGACCCTTGAATGATGCTAATTTTTAAGCAAAATATTATTTTATGAAAGGTTTACATTGTCAAAGTGATGAATACGGAATATCAAATCCTGTGCTGCTATCCTGCCAAGATCATATTAATGGAGTCAGTTTGCAGTACACTCCAAGTGGCAAGATCCTCCAAGCTGCTTTAGAAGTAACAATGAAGAACATGGACATTTTTAATATAAAGCCTATTTGTCTTTTGTTGTTGTTGTTATTGTTGTTGTTCAAATGGATACATAGAGTATTTGAAAAATGTATATATAAAAAAAAGTTACAGGGGGAGCTAACTTCTGGCTGGTTTTCTTTAGCTGTGGGATTTTGTTATATGGTTTTAATGATAAATGTGCCAGCCACCCAACTCCAGAACTGTACAGTATTGTGGCTGCACTCGCTCTAAGAGTAGTTGATGTTGCATTTTTCTTATTGTTAAAAACATATTAGAAGAAATGAATGTATATAAAAGCCTCAACTAGTCATTTTTTTCTCCTCCTTTTTTTCATGTAATCAGATTATTTTGCAACCAGGCAACAGAGAACCATCCATAATTTCGTGTTGAGAAGGGGGTCACACCTGCATCTTAATTCCTCTTTATAAACGAAAGGGAATCCTCTGTAAGTACTCCTCTTTGCATTGGGTAGGCTCAGAGTTAAACAGAGCACACATACTTTCCAAATTGGAGTTGGGTCTCTAAAAAGAGCCCCAAGAAGAAAAGCATCTAAGAACCTTCTGGGTCCTCCCAAGCCCTCATTGCACAAGTCCCCTAAGAGACCAAAACAGCAACTGACAGATTCTACAGCAAACAGTTCATCCCAGAAGATTTTTCAGGGGCTGACAATTCCTGTAGTCTTAAGATTTGGATAAAATTCATATTTGGAATTAAGGAAGCACCTTAATTTAATTCAAACAAAAAACCAGCATCTCTGCCCCAGCTCACTTATCTATGATTTTCAGATGTGGCCTTTCATTTACATGTGACTTTTATGTCATTGGTAAATGCTTATTGCTTACCATCTAAAGACCTAGCTCTGGCCCAGTGGGAAAAATTAGGAAGTGATTATAAATCAAGAGGAGTTATAATAATCAAGATTAAACGTACATAATTAGGGCAATCCCAACACATGTCTAGCTTTCACATCAAGAATCTATTGAATGAACAGAATTGCAAATAGTCTATATTTGTGATGAAACTTATCCTCAAACAAATCATTTATAAATATGAACTTAAACTCATTCCAATTGTACTTTTAAGGCAGTGGTTGTTTTTATACTTTCTTATCACTTATAGTTAGTAATGTACACCTACTCTATCAGAGAAAAACAGGAAAGGCTTGAAATATAAGCCCTTCTAAGGAAATTAGGGAGTCAGTTGAAATTCTATTCTGATCTTATTCTGCGCTGTCTTTTGCAGCCCAGACAAATGTGGTTACACACTTTTTAAAAAATACAATTCTACATTGTCAGGCTTATGAAGGTTCTAATCAGATCTTTATTGTTATTCAATTTGGATCTTTCAGGGAATTTTTTTTTTAATTATTATGGCACAAAGGACATTTGTTGCAGGGGTGGGAGGGAGGAAGAATTTTTAAGTAAGTAAAACATTCCCAAGTTTGGATCAGCAAGTGGAAGTTTTCAGAATAGCCAGAGCTGTAGGGTATGAGGTACCTTCAGTAGGGTCAATGTGACAAATGAGAAACATTTTGAAGTTCTGTGGTAAAGCATTTAGATTCCCAAGTGCAGTGCAGTTTGGCAGTGTAATGTTGTACATTTCAAGCTGGATATGTTTAATAGGTATTTAAACAATAAATTTGAAATTTTAACCAATAGGATATTTAATGGCAACCTTCTGGTTGACAGGGACATCTGTTTCCAAATGCTTATTATGCACAATACAGGGGAAAAAAATTAATAAAATGTGATTAAATAGAACAATGTTAAACTGAATTGGGTAAGTGATAATACAAGTCTCTTAGCCTTACCCAATGAATCATTCTGTTCCATGTCTTTGAACAACCATGAAATATGCATCTCACTGGGCACAAAGAAAACCAGATGGCATATAGATGGTATTGCACCAATTCATCATGACTACCCAAAGCCAACATTCCATCAATAACAAAGTCGTTCTTCCTACCAGGCTCAGCATAGAAGACAAAAATACTCGTGGAAAATGAAGGCTAGCTTAATCAAAAAATCCTGGAACTGTTAATAAATATGATTATAGTGTAATACTCAGTAATGCCATACACCTAAACCTTTTGGGAAATCTGCAGTGGACCCTCCAGATAGCTCATTTCATTAAGTTTTTCCCTCCAGGGTACCATTTGAAGGAGTGATAGAAGATTAAATTTCTTTGGGGAAAACTTTCTTTCAGTGATTGTGTTTATTATGATATCTTCTTAAGTTCTCAACCAAGATTTGTTTTTGTTTTGAGTTACTGGGGTTATTTTTGTTTTAAATAAAATAAGTGTACAATAAGTGTTTTTGTATTGAAAGCTTTTGTTACCAAGATTCTCATACTTTTACCTTCCATGGCTGTTTTTAAGGTTGATACTTTTTAGGGGTGGCTGATAATCCTGCAATGCAATAGACACACAAAAATATATGGTAAGCATACTTTACATAGTTAACGCAAAATAAGTCTCCAGTTGGCCACTATTAAGTATAATGGCACTTTGTTTGTGTTGTTGGAAAAAGTCGCATTGCCATTAAATTTTTTCTTGTCTTTCCAGTTAATATTTGAAGAAAAATAAAGTACAGTGTGAGATATTGGTTGTGCCCTGGAATTGTTTATAATGTGTTCACATGATTTTTTTTCCCTGACATTCATCATCATTAAACAAGACTTTGAAAAGCCTTCTTAACAAGCCAGTAAAACCACCAACCCTCAGGGATCAGGCTAAGGGATTGCCTTACAGGTGAAACCACCTTAGAAGGAGACCCTTTTTGTTTCTTAGTAATTAACCCTCTTGGTTATGTGCAAGATGGACCAATCTAGAGTTCTACTCCCTGAGAGAGCCACAGTTGTTGATGGGTATGTTCTTCCTTATAGACTGGAGATCTCATCCTCTGCATCCCCTAAGATGAAAGCTTGTATGAAACAGAGTGAAACAACCTGAAAGTTCTATTTTGAAGTTAACATTTTTAGATAACCAAAGCAGCCACTTGGTTTGGAGCAAGTAAATCCTAAATTACAAGGGATCCAATGTTTCCCACTTAGTTTGTGCCTTGATACCCTAAGCCTCAATACTCCACATCTCTTCTCTTAGACTCCTCAATACTCCACATCTCTTCTCTTAGACTTAATTAAAAGGACTCTGATAGTAACATCTATCTGTTGAACATCTTCCAGGTGCAACACAAATGTGTGTACTACCATTTGTTCTCAAACCTTGGAAGGTAGGTACTGGCTTCTCCTATTTTATAGGAGAAAACTAAGACTTAGAAGTTAATATACCCAAGTTCTCAAATGTAATAAGTTATAGAGGCTGGATTTGATCATCAGTTATATAGAGACATGTCTCACGCCAGGGCCCTGCTCCATGCTTTCAATCGGTGGTCTCCAAACTACTGCATGTGGAACCCTGGGGACACACAGCCTTTCCAAGAGGTACCCAGGCAAGGGATGCTTAAAAGAACCAAGGTTCTTAACACCCATGAGTACTTTGTCATAAACTGATCTTGAGAACACCTCGAAAATCAGACCAGTTCTCACCCACCTCCCCTTTCATGGTCATCTGTCAAACTTCTTAAAAGAGAGGCACACTGCTTGCCCCTCTCTGAATCTTATTGTGAGGCACCGTGGTAGTGGCTGGGACTGCCTCACACTGGCCAGCAGAGACAACCGTGCACCTGTCTTCCCAAGTGCATGTCAGTGAAGTCAGGTTGGTAGCTTGAAATTGGCTGTGGTAGAAGCATTTACGCCATGGAAATGAGCAAAAGTTACCCGCACGCCACTGATGATGGCCTTGGGGTGTTAAAATCCTTAGGTTAACAGAAGGCATGATTTGAAATCCTGGGGCTATATTAGTCTCTAATGACTGGGGAAAAAAATCTTTTTGTAAATTGTTTTCCCAATGCTTTGTTTTCAACAAAATTGAAAGAGTACCTAGTCAAGACGGCCAACAGATTTTTTTTGGAATATAACTCAGAAATTCAAAGAGTTGAGGAACGTCACTATAACAAAACTCCTTCCCCTCCCATGTAGTTGTCATATGAACAACACTTGTCAGAGCTTTTATCCATAACAATGAAAAACATGAATAGACTTGCTGGGAACCCTAGCTCTTTCTTAGAAATTACTTATTGTCAAAGTAATTTCTATTTATGGATACATGAATTTCTTGTGGAGGGGGAATAAAGTAGCTCCATTTATCTTAAGAGGTATATTTCCAATAAAATTTAACTTTTATATTTAATAATTATTTGTCAATATTGTAATATATTTGTGCATTTTTATCAATTGAGTAATAAAAATAGTTGTAATAATTAACCAACCCAGGAACAAAATAGTCAAGACTTATGGTCACAAAACTTCATAGACTTACTTTTGCTGTAGAAAACTATGACAGGTTCATCAGTTTTAAACTTCAGTTGTAAGAAATATCATATCAGGATAAAGTGGGGGGTAAAATTATGAACAAGGAGCAAAAGGAAAGTTGTTTTCACAATTTTCCAGGTATGAAAAAATAACTCCTGTATTTTTCATGTAGAGGATGTTGAGTATCACTTCATTATGGTATTTAGGTTCCACTGTGTATTATTAAAAAGTGATGTAACAAATCTATTTTAAAATGTCAGTTGTTAAAATAACTTTCCAGACAAACTTGTTATTAGCATGTATCAAAATTCTATTTTGAACTGTCCTCAAGGGAAGAGGCTCCCAGCAAACCAGCCAATTCAGAAGCTCTCTTGTGAAAGAGACATACAGAAAGAAGAAATGGCACCACAACAAAAGAATGGCTGGAACCTAGGTGACGGGGTTTAGCATAGCTGAGTGAGGAACCCTAACGTCTCAGCAGTTCTTAATCCCATTAAAGTGTATCCGGAAATTACCCAAGCATTTTATCAGGAATCACAATTACTTCATGGTGGAAGGGGTTGTAAGTTACCTCATACAAAAAAGTTCTGCCACAGACAGTTTGGGGACAATTTTCTTTTTCATACTATTAACAATGCATTGGAAATTATCCTTAGCAACTATTTGCATTCAAATTTTAAAAATTAAATGCCAACTTTAATACGTGTGAGGGTGGAGCATGTCTTTCAAACTTTGTTCAGGTGGCACATGCGCCAACCTGTCAGAAGACCGCTTCCCTGGAAGTCCCTCCTGGCAAATCCTCTGGACTTTACTGGAAACTAAAGGGCAGATGTGCAGGGGAGGCAGCAGATACTACCTAGAGGGCATTTATTTAAATTCATCTTTCCATCAGTACCAAGGAAACAAGTAATTGGACAGTAATAATAGTTATAATAATTACTCAATCCAGGAACAAAAACGTAAAGGGTTAAGGTCACTAAAATTTATTAAAATGCATAGACTTAACCTTTGTTGCAGAAAAGTATGAGAAGTTAATCGTTTTAAACATTAATTAACAATTTTCATCTGGGATAAAATGGGGGATGAAAATGTGAATTGTATACATTTTAAAAGTTATGAAACAGACTTAGTTGGTATTCCTACTCCATATTTATAGGAAGAGGAGCGAAGGCAATAGGTTTAGAGTGACTGTGTTTGCTGGTGTCCCACCACACATGCCACCAAGTGGAGGATTAAATCTCAGGTCCCTGTCAACCTCCACCAAGAGCAGAAGACTTGCCAGACAGAACCATTCCAATTCAGTGATTCTCTTTTGAAAGAGAGACACATAGAGAAAAACCTAGATACAACTGTATACAAACTGTAAAATGTATATAATGGAATCTAAGTACCATAATGATTTGACTCTCAAACATTGTCTATAAGAAAAATACAGAAACAAGTTCTTTTTTAACATGGAAATTTGACATCATTTCTTTTACTCCTCAAATGCATATTTTCAATCCCCCGTTTTATCCTAGATGCTATTTCTTAATGTGATTAGCCTCTCATACTTTTCTACATATGTCTCTTTGGCCATTAACACTACCCTCAGGCCATTACCACCACCACCTTCCCTGGAAAGGCATTGTCCATCTGCCCTGGTGAGTTTAAAAATTACTGTTGGGTTTTTAGCCTGACCAACTGGGTAGATAGTGGTGTCATTTATAGTGGTCTCAATCCTGCCGAAGGATTGAGAAAGTGAGGTCAGCAAGGATCAGATCTGGTGGAGGAGAATCGAGAAAACTATAGGCTAATAACTTCGTCCTATATCTTTGTCATGAGCACAAAACTCATGTTCAACTGAACAGTCATCATCTCCTCTTGAGCAACCAGCAGGTGTCTCAAGCTTAGTATGGCCCAAAGAGTACTTTGATCAGAGTCATCAGCCTATAGATAACATGCAGACATGGACCTGGATGAGGTCACCTGAGGAAAGAGAGAACAGGTGAGGCTAGAGCTGTGGACCACTTCAACATGCAGAACTTTCAAAATGAAGTCACCAGCAGGGTGGGGGGAGGTTGAGAAGAGAGAGGGAAGGTATGGCCAGAGAGGAGGAGGCAAACATCTTATTATGATATCATCTTATTTAAATCTCATGAATTAGGTGTTATTATCCCCATTGTATTGATGTAGTGAGACTAAAAGAGATGCATTAGTTAAGGTAGGTTAAATTAAGCTGCAGCAATAAATAAACCTTCCAGTCTAAGTACCTTAACAAAATGATTTATGCTCATGCCATAATCTGACACAGGTTGGGTGACTCTTCCTGAGCACCTCTCATCCAAGAATTGACTTGAGAACCCAGCCTCTATCTGTCCTGTGATGCCATCATCTTTGACAGGAGGTTGGCAGACATGTGAAGCTAACAAAACAGCAAAAGGATCAGTCTTCCCCTTCTGGGTGTCAGATCCTCAAATGTAAAGATGGTAAAATGTCTCTCAGTGGGCTTTTCTCCTTCAAGCTGAATGTCTCAGCCATTCATAGGCCTTCATCATCTTGGTTGTCCCATTTGGATACACTTTTTCTTTCAATATGCCTTTAGAAGATTACACTAAGCTAGAATACAGTTACCTGGTCAGCAACTGTCCTGTTCCAACTGCTTTGGGGCTATTCCCTTCCTGACCTGGAAGCCACACCTCTGATAATACAGATCAGAGCCACATTCAGGTTTTAGCCAGTGTTGTTATCTGATAAGTTGGGATTGACATTGACCCAGCCCTTTTTTTCCCCATGAACCACTAGGAAGTGTCCAAATTATTGCAGGTGTCCAAACTTATGCAATTGATTTCTTTTAGTTCAAACTCAAGTCTTGACATTTCTGTAAACTTTCTTTTTCTTGGTCTCTGCCCTACATGCCAAGTCATATGACTGTTCCCAGTCTTGGTTCTTACCTCTGTCATACCATCAAGCCCTTCAGATTTAAATTTGTGTCAACCACAAATTTGATAAGACAGCCTTCTACACCTCTAAGTCTTTGATAACATTACAAAACAGGTCAAGGTCAAAAATAGAGCCCTGGGCTGCTCTCCTAACATTTCTCCAATAAAAATAGACTGTAGTTTCTTCTTTTTATCTTTTTGTACTTCATAATTTGCTGAATAAAGGCAAAAGAATAGCTGGGATTTCTCCCTTCTCTGTATCTGTATCACCTTATCTGTGCCTATCTGTATTCTTTTTGTTGCAAATATAGGAGGTTATCCAGAAAGTATCCAGCCATTTAACCGTTCTTGTTATATTAACAATGGCTGAATACTTTCTGGACAGCCCTCGTATGTCAAAAATCCTTTTGCTATTTTGTGTTAAAAAAAAAAAAAAAAAAAAAAAAACAACTACAGCTCATTGCCCACCTTGCCTTACTTGTCCTTAGTCTCTCTGTCTGTATTCTTAATCACATGCTATCTGAGCCCATGTCCACAGTGAAGGGCATACCACCAAAGCAATCAGGGCCTGGTCTTTTCTTTTCTCTCACCTACTACAGGAGAACTCTCTCTGGTTTGACTTTAATTACAGACTCCTTTCAGTGTCTTCTACAGCTCCTCCATGGACCCTAGAATAAGAATCTCAGAGGGTGACTGTCAAAAATTCTGAGAGGCCTGAATTTTTCGCTACTCGCAAGCTAACGAGTCAATCTGCCACAGTTTTATGGATGCTGGTTGAAACATGAGATTCCTGGGTCAGAGACAAAGGACAGTTTATTACAGTAATTGCAGTTGCCAGAGTTATCAGCATTTTTAAGCGGGGGTCCCCAAACCCTAATTCCCACAGGGCAATATGGAGAAGAGCAGGTGATACCTGCAGGCAAGATGGGTTGTAATATAGGAGAGGAAGTCAGAATTTAGGGAACTTGAATCTTTTATGTTGGGCAGTAACCATGTATGCACATTGCTCTGGATGGAGACATTATCTCTGTCTTCCAAGGCTATTCATGGTACGGATATTCTTAAAGAAATAGTCTGGAGCAAAGAGCAATCAGTGGCTTGCTTGCAACATGAACAGAAACAAGATAGACCCATGGAAAATTATCTCCCAGCAGTGACTCAGAACACGTCTACCCTGCTGGATTCAGGCCACCAGATGCAGACACAAAATATATATCCCTGGAGGCTTTGCTCTTTGAAGCTGAGTGTTCTAGCTGCAATTCCAGCCTTACACCATCCTAGCTCCTGCAACTGGACTCATGCCACACATCAACATCTCTTTAGAAGGATTACACCAAATACATCCCTGGTTCCCTAGGTAAGAACTGGCTTAGTGATGCTGATCATCAAAGATAATGACTCTTCTCTTTTCAGCCACCTGCTATCCATAGACACCTGAATATTTACTATCATCTCAACTAAGGCCAGCTATGGGCCGAATCAAATTTATAATCTACTCCCAAGACAAGGTCCTTCCTTAGCTTCCAGTTTTCTGTCCGTGGTATCATCATTTCCTCAGGTTAAACATCTTGGGCACATCAGTTCACACTCTATCCTCAATTTGTGGGTT